>NW_027457599.1:92500-810000 GCF_050624435.1 Tenrec ecaudatus
GTTGACCTTGAAGTTAGCAAACCAACTTGTAACCACTGCACTTCCAGGGCTCCTCCTGATATCCATCATAGCAGTGGCGAACGGCTCTATGTAAGTGCAGGCTCCTGCTGAAATGGTGTCTTATCACAACTGTGCAGCACGCAGCTCTCCATGTCCTTCTGCCTCGAAGCCTTTTCAAAGGCATGGAAAGCCAAACCCAGGAATGTAGGAGAGGTCACCTTACTAGGAGGAATGCTCAACACCACTACAGGCGAAGAAGAGCCCAGCCTTCTGTTTCTGGTAGACAATTCTAGGACAGAACCCATGTTGCTCAGAAGTCCTGGGGGAATCAAGCCCATGCATCCTACATTAAAAGCCTCAACACCCCGTTCCCATTGTGAATGCTTCTCCCCCTAACTCAGTCTTGCGTCCGCTTTCCTATTCCCACTCCCTGCCATCAGATCTCAAATAGACTCCCTGCACCCAGGCCTGAGGAATAAGCTCGGCATGCAGGGCACTCAATCCAAGACACACGCATTACTCTGAATCTCCAAAACAACCCTGTTGGCTACGTGTGTAATCCCCAGTTCACAGATGAGAAATGGATTGAAAAACAGTGACACACCCAAGATCACACAGGCCAGGGTTCAAGTCTGTGTCTATCAGTTATTCTTTTATTCAAGTATGCCAGAGAAGACTGGGTCTTAACACTTGAGCAATCTTCTTGGAAGAATAAGGCAAACTACAGAAAACACAAAATGAATATCGCTTTTGTTCGTTTATCCATTTGCAAAAGACATAATACCTATAGTGCTAAGAATAGTATTCAAAGTATCTATTACTACCCCCTCAAAGCTTACATACTAGTCACCAAACTCAAACAAATACAATGCTATCAAGTTGATTACAACTTATAGCAACCCCATATAGGGCTTCCAAGACTGTAAATCTTTACAGAAGCAGAGAGCTTCACTTTTCTCCCCCTGAGTGACTGGTGCATTTGAACTACTGACCTTGTGGTTAGCAGCCCATTGCTAAATGATTAGTTCCATAATCATTACGCTTACTTAACTCTACATTCTTTTAATTATTTCTCTATCAGTCCAAATTGCATCTGGCTACATGGGAAAAAACAAACCGACACTAGTGGTCTAATCACAAAAGCTTCATTTTTCTTATATTAACACCAAAAATACCAAACCAGTTGCCACTGAATTGATTCTGATTTACAGTTACCCCATATGATTCAGGGTAGAACTGTGCCCCATGAGGTTTTCAAGGGCTGAATTTTTAAATGTAGATTGCCAGGTTTTTCTTCCAAGGCATCTTTGTCTTAGCAGTGAATTGTGTTAACCCTTTGCACCACACAGGGTTTTGTCTTATACAATAGTAAGTCTTGAAATAGGTAGCCTAGGTCTGGCGTATTTGCTCAGGGACTCATCTTGGATATAGGAGAATGCATGCTTTTTGGTCTGCCAAACTCATGTAACCTATGTGACTCTCCCATCTTTCAATATTCTGACTAGGGAGCATGACAGCAGAAGAGCCAAGGACAAAAATGAAATGGGTTATGCCAGACAAGTGTTTTGCCTTAAACAACAACAAAAACTTTCTTGGGAGTCCTACTCAGTATCTTTCACCTACACATATTTGGCCCAAACTGGGTCAAATGCTTATGCATAGCTGCATAAGCCTAGGAGGGAGCGATTTAAGTAGGTACATTATCACCCTAAACAAAATTGAGCTTCTATTAGTAGTAAGAATGAGAAAAATGGATACTGTTTAGGCATATAGCAGGGTTGGTTAGAATTTTATTTTGTGTCTTAATTTACATTTTGAATGAACTCAGAAAAAGTCATAGAGAGTAGAACAAAGGGATGGATGCGCATCCAACCACCTCAACTACTCATTTCTTTTCATGCTCTCCCTCTAGCTTCCCTGAATAGTTCTTGGTTACACATTGGGCTGCTAATTGCACGGTCGGTATTTTGAAATCACCGGCTGCTCTTCGGGAGAAAGATGGGACTCTACTCTGTAAAGAGGTACAGTCTCAGAACCTCACAGGTACAATTTTACCCATGTCCTGTAGGGTCGATATGAGTTAGCATTGATTCAATGGCAGTGAGCTTGGTTTGGATAGATATGTGGAATCTTAGGATGGAATAGTTTGAATACACAGAAAAAAATTCAGTGGAATCATAACCCTCTAAATAATTACCCTCTAAAGCCACAAAGATCAACTGTGTCCAGCATGGTGACAGTTTAGCATATGCCATGGGCACATTGCTCATATCCCAGTGTTGTTAATCAACAAAAACTCACGCACTGCCACTTATAGTGACCCTATGCACAATAGAATAAAAGCCTTTCTAGTCCTGTGACATCCTCACAATGGTCATATTTTAGCCTATTGTTACAGCCACTGTGTTGATCCATCTCATTCCGGGTTTACCTGTTTTTTGATGATGCTCTACCAGGTATTTTGTCCTTTTCTAGGGACTAATTTCTCCTGATACCATGTTCAAAGTATATGAAATGGAGTTTTACCATCGTCACTTCTAAAACACATTCTGGCTGTACTTCTTCCGGGACAGACCTCTTTGTTCTGCTGGGCATTCGTGGTATATTCAATATTATTTGCAACATCATATTTTAAAGGCATCATATTTTCTTCAGTCTTCCTTATTTATGGTCCATCTTTCACATGCATATGTCAAACATTACCATCAAGTCTATTGTTATTCATAGTGACTATATAGGGTTTCCAAGGATATAAATCTTTACAGGGTCAAATAGCTTCCTCTTTCTTCTGTGGAGCAGCAAGTGGGTTGAACCACCAACCTTGCTGTTAGTCATTCAACCCATACCAGACACTGAAATTAAGACTCCTTTAACATGCATCTAAGGTGATTAAAAATATCAAGGCTAAAAGCAGGCATAACTTGCTAATCCCCAGAGTAAAACATTTGCTCTTTCACATTTTAAAGAGGTCTTTTACAACAGATTTTTCCAATGAAGTACGTTGATTTATTGACTGCTGCTTCTGTGATTATTGATTGTGGGTCCAAGTAAAATAGAGTTTAGCTACATTTCTCTATTTGTAATGATGTTGTGTGTTTATATTTGTCAAGTTGAGAAGACATTTGTATTTTTAGTGTTGAACACTAATTTATACTGAAGGTGTACTATATGAGCAGGCCTATTGACTTTCAGCCAGCAAGATTGGGTCATCTGCATAACACAGGTTGTTACTGATTCTTCCTCCAAACCAGATGCCTCAACTTCTTCATACAGAGCAGCTTCTCTAATTATTTGAATAAGTATAGTGTGATAGATAGGTAGGTTTATAGTGCCAACCTGGCCAATAAGAATATGTGGGATTAATAAGTTCGCAGTTTGATTCGTGGGCAAAGAGATAAATGGCTCAGCAAGCCACACCTATCTCAGTTGCTCTCTGGTGATCAGACCAGTGTGTGGCTGCCTGACATAGTTCTGCAGTTTGCTGCCTGTCTGTACTGCCATATTTACTGTTGCATGGAAGTGAGTTAAACTGAGTCCTCTGTACTGCTATGTGGACTAATTAGCTGTTCTATTCCTTCGTGTTCTACCTATCTCTCAAATCATAAATGTCCTGGTTTTGTTTCTCTAGAGAACCCTTTCTAACACATATGGTGAAAGGATATAACCACAACACACACTCTCCTGATTTTAAACCACGCACTATCCACTTGTTCTATTCGAACCACTTCCTGTTGGTTTGTGTACAGGTACCACAGGAGCACAATTAAATGTACGGGAATTCCCATTGTTCTCATATGTATTCATATGCTACCCAAAGTTTGTTATGATACACAGTAAAATTCTCTGCATAGTCAATATTACATAAGGAAGCATTTTCCTTGTATCCTCTGTTTTCAGCCAAGGTCCATCTGAAATCAGCATTGATATACCATGCCTCATGCCCTCTTTTAATACAGCCTGGATTTCTGGCAGCTTCCTGTTGACATATTGCTATAACTACTTTTAAAGTTATCTTCAATAAAATTGTACTTGCATGTCATATTAATGTTATTTTAAATTAATTTGCAGATTTTTTTGCGTCATGTTTCTTTAGAATGGACACCAATATTAATCACTTCCAGTTGGTTGGCCAGATAGCTATCTTCCAAATTTCTTGACATGGACTATCACTGCATGAGCATGTTGAAATATTTCCAATTCCTATCCCTTCCTTGCTTTTCACTAATGCTTACATTGCAGCTTCAACTTCCTCTTGGCCTTTTGAACTAGTAGAACCTCAACTAATTCTTGGGTACAGAGACTCTGTATACTCCTTCCATATTCTTTGGATTCTCCCTGCATCATTCAATAGTTTGATAAATAATCCTTCAACATTTTAATCCAAGGCTTGGATTTTTTCTTCTGTTCTTTCAATTTATGATATGCTGACTGTACTCATTCTTTTTGCTTTCCTAATTCCAGGTCTTTACACGTTACAATATAATTCTTTATCTTCTCAAGCTGGCCTTTCAAATTTTTCTGTTCAACTCTTTTATTTCATCATTTCTTCCATTTGCTTTAGCTGCTTTAGGTTCAAGAGCAAGTTTCACAGTCTCCTCTGATATCCACTGTAGTATTTTCTTTCTTTCCTGTATTATTAATGATCTTTTTGAAGAGCCCCCAATAAAATAATTTATGATAAATAAATAAATAGCCCCAGTTGACATGACAAAAAAAAAAGTTTGATGACCTTGATGCTATTTCAAAAGTCTTCTGGTAGCTGATCATTAATGTTCAATATATCCGAACCATTCTTGAGATTGGCTCTAAATTCAGGTGAGATATTGTGATAGTAAGGTTTGGTGTCAATTTAGCTTGACCAGGATCTTCAGAAGGTGCAGGTCACAGTCTCCTTGGGGGTGTGACCTATTTCATAGCTATAAGTAGACTGTGGAGAATGGGCTCACTCTTTTACTTCCTGATGAAAAGACCCTGGACCCTACATCTGGCTTCTTGGGATGGCAATCACCATGAGACCTGCTGACCCTAAGAGCTGTCTGTGGCCTGCCAACTGCCTGTTACATAGTTGGCCCCTGGTCTTGTTTTGTCTCAGTGATATTGAGCTTCTCTATCATGTCTTCTCACAGATTTCATCAATTCCATTCCTGTGTATTCCACATGTATGTATGCCGCTCCTGTTGTTGAATAAAGGTGTTTGCAATGAGGAAGTTATTGCTCTTGCAGAATTCTTTCATGCAATCTTCAGCTTCTTTTTGATCCCCAAAGCCATAGTTTCTAATTACTCTTCCTTCCTTTTTGTTTCCATGTGTGCATTCCAATTGTCAGCAATTATTAATGCATTTTCAGTACATGTGTGATCAATTTCAGACTAAAGAAGTTGGTACAATTCTTCATTGGCTTTAGTGGCTTGTGAGAAAATTTGAATAATGGTTCTATTAACCGGCCTTCCTTGTGTATGAAGATAGATATTATTCTGTCACAGGCAGCATTGCACTTCAAGATAGATCTAGAAATGCTCTTTTTGGGGATGAAAGAGATATTCTTTTGAATTTGTCATTATCAGCGTAGTCATTCTTATCACTTTAAGATTCCAAGGGACTATTTCAACTCACCAATGCCTAGGATATTGATCTTTATAGGTCAGATTCCGTTTTTTATGATTTCCAATTTTCCTAGATTCTTATTTTGCACGTTTCATGTTCTGATTATTAATGAATGGTTGCAATGATTTTTCTCATTTTGAATTATAATCCATCAGCAAATGAAGGTGCCAGAAAGCTTTAGTACACTTTGTTGCTAGATGCCTTCAAGTCAGTCCTGTCTCATGATAATACCTACACAACAGAATGAAACATTGCCTGGTCCTGCCACATACTAAAAAATTTTGTTATGTTTGAGCCCCTTGTTGTAGGAATTGTCTCGATCCATTTGATCGGGGGTCTTCCTCTTTTTGCAACCCCTCCACTGTAATGTGTATGATGTCCTCCAGGGACTGGTCTGTTCTGATAACATCTGCAAAGTACATGAGATGAAGTCTCGCCATCCTATCTGCCAAGGAACATTTAGCTGCACTTCTTCTCAGACAGATTTGTTTGTTCTTCTCGCCACCCGTGGTACTTTCAGTATTTCTTTTGTCAGTACCTTAATTCAAGTGCACCAGTTCTCTTTCAGTCATTCTCATTGAATGTTCAAATTTCACATGCATAAGATGTGGCGGAAAATGCCATGCCTTGGGCCAGGTGCAACTTAATCCTAAGTGAAATTCTTGATCTTCAGTACTTTAAAGTGGTTATGTGCAGTAGATTTGCCTAATGCAATATGTTATTTGGTTTCTTGATTGTTGTTTCCATGAGCATTAGTTGTGAATCTAAGCAAGACGAAATCCTTGATAACTTCAATATTTTCTCCATTTATTATGATGTTATCTACAGCTCCTGTTGTGAGGTTTTGAGTTATCATTAAGGTGGACTCTACTTTGAGGAAGCTCTCTTTCTTGGTGATATTTTGATTGTTTTGCAATCTGAGGGGCTCATTTTCTGGCATTATATCAGACAATATTTTACTGTTATGCATAAAGTTTTCAATGGTGAATCCCTCAGAAATGGACTGATTGTTTTGTCGTCCTGTCAGTTCTTAGTCTGGAAGCTGTGTTGAAATCTGTTCACCGTGGGAGATCCTGCCTGGTATTTGAAGTACTAGTGGACTAACTCCCAGCATCACAGCAAAGCACAAGCTACCACAGTGCAGCAAATTGACAGATGGGGCGGGGGAGGGGAGTTGTCATTGTTAGACACTGTTAATTTGGCTCTAACTCATAGCACCCACAGCCGTTTCCTCACAGTTTATATTGGAGACCATTTTTGCAGCCAGTTTGCCAATTCATCCCATTGAGGACCTTCTTCTTTTTTTCACCACTCCACTTTACCAAGTATGATATCCTTTTCTAGGGACTATGCTCAGCTGTTAAGATGTCCAAAGTATGTGATATGAAGTCTTGCCATTCTCACGTCTAGGAAGCATTCTGGCTCTACTTCCGCCAAGAAAGATTTGTTCCTTCTTCTGAAAGTCCATGGAATATTCAATATTCTTCACCAGCATCATAATTCAAAGACATCAACTTTTATTTTACCTTTCATAATTATTGTCCATTTTCAAGTACATATGAGGTGATTGAAAATGCCATAGTATGATAGTTATATAATTTTATGTCAGTTTGAAGATATGTAAAAGTGTAAGGTTGGTATCCAATCTGTCAATCACACCATAGCCTGATGGTGCCTCTTTGTGACCATGGCCTTCTCATAAGGAGGGCCCTGGGAACCTCCCCTTCTTTTTGCATTCACCTGACTGCTTCCTGCCCACGTTGAGAGCTGCCAGAGTCTTGCCATGCTTCCATCGACCTTGGGTCCACACGACATTGCAATCACTGGCCTTTGACATCCCTGCATTCTGCATCATTGCATGTAACTGCGTAAGTTGGAAAGGAACTTATGGGCTAGTGTTGGACTTATGGACTTGAGTTGGACTGGCCTGGGATATTTCCTTGAAATAGAAATACTATAATGACTTCTTGATTAAAAACTATTTATTGCACATATATGAGTGTCACTTGATTTGTGTCTCTAGTCAGCCTGGCTTACATCCAGTTCACTGCCATCAAGTTGATTCCAACCCTTAGCAACTCTATAGGACAGGGGAGAGATATCCCTGTGGGTTTCCAATACTGGAACTTTGTATGGGAGCAGAACTGCTGATCTTGTATTGAGCAACCCAACTGGGTTGGTTCTGACGCATTATGTTTGTAACCATTATACCACTAGGGCTCAGCTGTGCCTTATTCCTCAAAGTGACATCTTTTAACACTGGAAATTGGTCTTCAGCAAGATCTACCAGTGTACTCGGTCATATGACTTATTTTCTTTTTACACTGTTTTGATTGTGATGTGAGGGAAAATCTACAGAGTAAATTGATTTTCCTTACAATTCATGCAATGTTTTACGATATTGATTGCAATACCTACAATGCAATACTACTTTTCCTATTCCCTCCCTTTGTTTGCCGTTTCCATTGGTCTTTCGTTCCCATGCCTTCCTGCCTTCTGAGTAACTCCCTGACAAATGCTGGGCTCTGAATTGTACATCGTTGACAGTATAGGTTTCCTATTTGGGGGCTGAATGTTGAGCCATGGAGGTGAGGTCAGGTGTCAAATGGGAATTCCACTAGTGCCTATCATATCCTAAGGTTAGTCTTCTTATTTTGAGTTCTACATTTTCCCCAGTTGATCCAGGGCCTACTACTGTGAGCACTTTCAGAGCAATCTGCAGTGAGAACCTTATGCTATCTTGGTCTTCTGGACTCAGCGCTGTGGAGCCTGGGCTTCATGTGGTCAGTGAATCCCTTTCATCTTCTTTTGATGCTATCTGTGTAATTCTGTATTTTGAATTTCTCTTCAATTTTTTCAGCTAGTGAAATGCACATGCTTTTCATTTTTGCTGTCCTAATTCCAGGTCTTTGCACCTTTTCATATAATTCTTTATTCCATCTTTTTGAATTCCCCTTTGAAATTTTATGTTCAGCTTCTTTATTCAGCGTCTTTACTTCATCAATTATTTCTATATTTCTCTCTCTCTCTTTTTCGTGCTTCATCAATTCTTCCATTGGCTTCAGCTACTCCACATTCAAGGTGACATCCGTTTTGTCTTTTCTTTAGTTTCTATCTTTTTAATTATCTTTGAATTTCTTTATTTATGATGTTCTTGATATTATTGCAGAACTCGTATCATCTCAGGTGATTTGTGTTCAATGTGTCAACTTTCTTCTTGAAGTGTCCTCTAATTTAGATGAGATATACTCAAATTCATACTTTGACTCTTGGGGACTTGTTTTAATTTTGTTGGAATTCGAGTTGAATTTGCCATTGATGGTTTGTTCCACAGTTCGTCTCCAGTCTCGTGACTGATGATATTGAACTTCTTTATACCGTAAATACTTGAGTATAAGCCGAGGTTTTTTCAGCACATTTTTTATGCTGAAAAAGCACCCCAGCTTTGGGGGGTAAAATTAGTTGCCTTGGGTTATACTCGAGCATATATAGTAGTTTATTTCAACAGATGTAGTTGATTTAATTCCTATGTATTTCTATCCAATATACATGATCCATGTCTATGGTTACTGTTTACATCACTGAAAAATAAATGTTCAATCAATAAGCCATCCTTATTGGAAAATTGTATCATGAGATCTCCCATGTGGCTTCCATCCCCATGGCCATATTTTCTAACTAGTGATCCTCCTCCTTAGTTTCCAATTTTTGCATTCAAGTCATCAGTAATCTTGATTGCATGTTTCATCAATTTCAGACTGAAAAGGTTGGTAAAAATCCTCAATGGCTTTATTGTTAGCATTAGTGGTTGGTGTGTAAATTTGAATAATAACTTTATTAATTATTCATCCTTGTAGGTGTAATATATCCTACACCTAACAATGGTGAACATTGGAATCGATGTTGAAACATTCTCTTTTTTAACATGAAAGTCATCCATTCCTTTCAAATTTGTTACTCTGGTATGTAAATCATATTATTATGACATTCAAAATGGCCAATACCAGTCTATTTCAGTTCAATAACACCTAGAGTGTTTGATCTTTATGTGTTCCATTTTTTCATGGCTTCCAATTTTTCTAGATCCATATTTCATGCATCCCATCTTCTTGTTAGTGGTTATTGCAGTACTGCTGTTTCTTCTCATTTTGAGTCATTGCCACATCAAGAAATATAGGTCCTGAAAACTTTATATCACTAAGGTCAACTCTACTTTGAGAAGACAGCTCTTCCCCAATTATATTTTGAGTGTCTTCCAACTTGAGGGGTTCATCATCCTGCACTATATGAAACAATATTCCACTGCTATCAATGTGCTCCACAAACACCAATATTTTTTTCAGATGTAGATTGGCAGGTTATTCTTTCTAGTCTATTTAGCTTGTAAGCTTTTCTGAAAATTTTCCATCACGGGTAACTATGCTTGTGTTTGAAATACCAGTGGTATATCTCACAGGGTCATGATGACTTTCAAGTTATGATGGTTCAAGAACCTGACATGTCTGACAACTTGGCATGCTAGCCTAATTCCGAATGGCCAGCACATCTCTCTTCTTGCTCTCTAGTTTCTGTAGACCACTGTACCTGAGCATGCATGGCTTCTGAGGTTGTGGAGTTAATTCTTGCTTCCTGGAGTAACCCTTAACCAATGACCCATAGGAGTTGTTGGACAAATAGCCACACTCCCTCACATTCTGGGCAGAATAACTAGTGGATTTTCTACAGTGTCTCCAGTAAGATTAAACTCCAGTTGCTCACAATTTTAAATTGTTTGATAATGTACTTTTCATTGGCTGCCTTCTTTCCCTTTTCTATTTCCCATTTCCTTATTGATATCTCTCCAGAAAATGGCTTAATGAAAACCTTTGTTTCAGGATCTAATCCTATGGGGAACCCAAACTCAATCACACAAGACATTTGTCAAATCATGGACTTAGTGGTTATATCTATTATATGTGTAGGCCATGGAAGAGGAGAATTCATACCATCACTTTGAATAGTCATTCGGAGTGCCAACTGGGTCCCCAGCATAGATCCTGGACATCAAAACTCACTGTTTCCTGTATCATAACACTTCCTTTTAGACTTCTGTCATTCAAAAAACTCAACAAATAGCTTGCTATCTCACTTCAAATTTTGTAGTGTGCAAATATGGCTATGTTTTCATTGTGTGTTTAGCCCTGGACAAATCAGCTTTGACCAGGAAGGTGAAGTCATGTGGAAAAACAAACCAAAAACACTAGCAGCTGTGTTTTGTGGAAGAAAACTCTGTGGACGAAGTGCAATTTTTAGGGAACAGAGACCAGCAAGATAAACCAGTAAGTGTCCACTGGAAATATTTTTTTTTTGGTTTTTATTCTTTACTTTCATAGTTATCAATATATATGGCATTCAAAATATATTTTAAAAGCATAAAATTTTCAGTGTTTTTGAAATGTGACCAAATTGTCACATTTATAATTTGGGTACCAGATACGTTTTCATTAAGTATTATGACAATTTTGTGCTTGGCGTTATAGGGCTAGAGCAGCTTGTTTGAGAAACCAGGAGAAAGGCAAAGGGAATGGAAGGGAAAGGGGAAACTTTTGGCTCCCAGGACCAGGCAGGGCTAACTCCCAGGCCTCTTCACCCAGCTCCCTAGGCAGCGCCCTTCCACATGTTTGGACTGGTGGGTGCCATCTTGGCCATGGTCACAGATCCTGTTACCTCTCGGCTACAATGGTGTAGGATCTCTGGGAAAAGCTGAAACAGCTTTGACAAGAGTGAAGCCATTTGGGGCTGACAGAAGCCACCATGAAAAGAAAATAAAGTAGCTAGGAAGTGTAAATGAACTAGCTGATATTGGGGAGTTAGGCTGTGCAGACATCGCCCAAGGGAATGTCATGAAGGAAATGGGTGTTCAGAAGGCTTGCGAGAACGAGCAGAGCAGTTTTGGTTCAACTAAGAATGGCTAACCCTAATACCCCGCTTCTCACTCGCCTAGTCCTGAGGAAGTATCCATGTACCTACTATACAAAACAGTGACATTGGAAAAATCAGTGCCTTGAAAAGCCCAGGAGAGGCGGACGAGTCACCACTAGAGAGAACGGGCCTAGTCCTCGCCTAGAAAAATCGAAGCTACAGACAATAATGCTCGAAGCTGAATAAAGGTGTCCAGGCTCTGTTTCACTTGACCCCAAAGAGCCCATGCTCACTCTCCATGTAGGAAGCCAGCCAGTAAATTTCTAGGTGGACAAAGGGGGTCACCTTCTTGGTTTCAGAAAAGACTACAGGTGCCTTGTCAAAAGGAAAGGCTTTCATTACAGGGGCCCCAGGGCAGACCCAAGCACACCCATGGACAACGGCCAGAATAACAGATTTAGCACAAGAGACAGTTACAGGCTCCTTCCTGGTAATGCCTCAATGCCCCTTTCCCCTAATTGATCGTGACTTATTATGAAAAATAGCAGCCATAATTACTTTCTCATCTGCTACAACCACCTTAACCTTTGAACTTGAAAAGCCAAAAGTTTTGCTCACCACTCCAATGTCAGAGTGATATGTGTTTTATCAAGGAGCAGAAGAGACCTCCTCAAAGGAACTTCTTGATAAATCACTAAAAGATATTCCTTTTGTTTGGGCAGAGAACAACCTGCCAGACCTTTCTGAACTTCAGGTGCCTGGGGTCGTACAACTTCTGAGCTCAGCTACACTGGTGTGTCAAGCTAACCCTACTCCCTGGATAGCAAAAGTGGGTATTTCTGTTCCCATTTGCAGACTAAAGAGGACAGGCATTTGGGTCCTCTGCAAGTCCACATGGAATGCTCCCCTGCTGCCCATGCAGAAGCCGGGAACTGAGGACTTCCAAACGGTGCAGGATCTCAGAGAGGCAAATGAGAGGATAGAAACTGGCCACCCCACGTGCCAAACCCCGAGACCCTCCTGAGTACTATCCCGTCAAACTGAATTTGTTATACTGTTTTGGACTTAAAGGATGCTTTGTTCTCCATACCCGTGTCCCCTGCACATCAACCCAGTGAAGAATTACAGGGACACAAGGAGGAACACCCCCAAACCACCTTGCTCCAGTATGCAGATGACCTCCTCCTGGCCTCCGAAACCCTGGAGGAATGCCAACGGGCTACCAAGGACCTGATAACAGTCCTTGGCCCATTGGGGTACAGGGTATCTGCAAGAAAGGCTCAACTGTGTGTCCATAAAGCTGTATACCTAGGCTACCAACTGGAGGACGGAAAACGGACCTTGTTCCCCAGCCGCACTGAGGCGATCCTCAAAATCCCAGTCCCTGAAACTAAGAGGCAGTTGCAAGAGTTTCTAGGAGCTGTGGGGTACTGTTCATTGTGGAATTTGGGATTTGCAAAAACAACGAAACCCCTATATACAAGTACTGGGGAAAGGAAAAAGAACTTAAATGGACTGAAGTAGAACAACAAGCGTTTGAATCCTTTTAAAAGTCGTTCATATGGGCAACCTCTCTTGCCCTACTAGACATAGTAAAGCCCTTCCAATTGTCTATGTGAGGCCAGAGGCACAGCTAAAGAAGTGCTAACTGAGAACTTGCGGCCATGGAAGAGACCTGTGGCCTATCTTTCAAAGAAACTGGACTCTGTAGCTGCAGGATGGCTGAGCTGCATGCGAGCTGAGGCTGCCACGGCCATCCTAGTCATAGAAGCTAGGAAGCTTACACTGGGACAGGATATTGTTGTGGTAGGGGGACTTATGGTTGAACCACTCCTAACCAGTCCCCCGGACCGGTGGATCTCGAATGCCAGGACTATACCACAAATCCCCAAGGTAGTGGCTGTGACCATGCCATCCCCAGTGTTACAGCCACAACCTACATACTCAGAAAATGATCTAAAGATAAGCCAAGAGCTGGCCTGCCAAAATGACTGGGAGCATCCAGGGTGGCTGCTCCATCCTGATGGAAGAAGATTCATGCCAGAAGCTCTGGGAGAGATCTGATTCAAGGACTACATGAAGGTATGCATTTGGGATCCTCTCTAAACTGTCTCAGTTGCTTCTCAGGCACTTTTACATACCCAGGCTTGGACACTGGGTGGCAGATGTCACCCACCGTTGATTGCACTGTGCTCGGGTAAACAACCCCAGAAAGAAAAGGAGCAACCACAAACATGAGCTCAAGGTAATAGTCCTGGAGAATTCTGGGAGGTGGACTTTATGGATATCATACTTAGAAAGTATGGCTACCGATATTTGCTGGTGTTCGTAGACACCTTTCTGGATGGGTGGAAGCCTTCCCAACAAGGAAGGAAACTGCTGCCACTGTGTGTAAAATATTAGTAACTAAAATTGTCCCTACATTTGGCCTTCCCACCACCTTGGGGTCCAACAATGGCCCAATATTTATTGCTCAAATTACTAAAGTCTTAGCAATGCTTCTAAATATTAACTGGAAGCTCTTCAGGGCAAGTAGAAAAAATAAACAGAACCCTAAAGGAATTGTTCGTTATGTTGCATTTAGGACCTGGCGAGAACTGGGTTGATCCTTACTTTACCTTTTGCCCCACTTCAAGTCTGATGCACTCACTATGTGAAAAGCATGACCCCATTTGAATTTATGTTTGGCAGACCTTCCCCAAATCCTCCCAAGATTGAAGGAAGTAGAAATAATGGAAGTCACTAATCGTTCCCTCATCGAGTGCCTGCAGACTGTGCAGCAGGAGAGAGACAAATCATCTGCTCTGACACCTTCATTTTGGGCCTAACCAAGGGAAAGGGAACAGGCAGCCAACAACGTGCAACCAGGAAACTGGACATGGGTAAAAAAGCACCAACCTGACACCTTAGAACCTAGGTGGACTGGCCCATACCAAGTGATACTTACAACACCAACTGCTGTTAAAATAGTGGGGAGGGGGCCTGGATTCCTCCGTCATACGTTAAAAAAAAAAGCCCTCCCTGATCATATCCTGAAAAGATGGACACCCAGAAAGACGGAAAATCCCTCAAAATTAAGGCTTTACAGAACTTAATTGTTTTTCTCCAAGTATTGCTGACAGCACCCACTGTTTCCCCCAAGCACAAACACATCTGTGGACTGCTATTCTAACCTCCAGCAGACTCAGGTTTACACAGGCCCCTCAGGGCCCCTCATGGGGCACAGCCTACCTAGAAGCTGCTGGAGAGAAAGTCAATCAGTGGGCTCCGGGATCCTGCCTTGAGGATGATGTTCCCACTCAGAGAAGACAGTCCACACAGAAGACCACATGGCCAGCCCAAGATGAGACACGACGTCCCTCAAAGACCCATAGCCCTAGAAGGGACAACACTGGAGACACAGTGCGGGAACGGGTCCCGGCACACTGAGGCATAGCACTAAGGGGGTGCAGCAGAAGAGCAAGGAAGTGGAGCAACAAGGTCCCCAGGGAATGCCAAAGGAGGACATTGGGGGCAGGACTTGGTGCCCGCACAGACTGGACTGGAAAACACTGCTAAGGGCCAACAAACAGTCCGTGAACTAAGTATGAGCTTTCCTTTCTTGAGGAGTTGTGTTTTCTTTGATGGTCATTGGATTTTGGCTGTTTTCTATCTTTTGGTGCTTGCTTTCGCTCTGTCTTGTGTTTGTGCATGTTATTACCTCTACTGTATGTCTAAAAAGAGATGCTGGATGCACAATCTGCAGGAGAGCAAAAGGGGACAAATGCTTCGCGGGAGGGCCACGGGAAAGAGGGAGTTGGAGGGAAAGGGAGTGATGTCAAGAAACCCAGAGACAAGGGAACAACAAGTGGATGCAAATCCGTGGTGAGGGCGATGTAGGAATCCTGGTAGGGCATGATCAAGGGTGAAGGAACCAAGAGGATTTACTGAAACCCAAATGAAGACTGAGCATGGCAGTGGGCACAAGAGGGAAATGAAAGGGAATAGCACAGCGACCTAGGAAGCACGGGCCAGTTATAGAGGTCTAAAGAAAGGCACGCACAGATGTAAATATATTTATCTGTGAGCATGGGGAAATACACCTATGTCCATATCTTTATAGGTGTCCTATTAAGGTAGCAGATGGCCTTTGAGCCTCCACTCAAGGACTCTCTCATTGCAAGAATACCTTGTTCTATTACATTGGCATTCTATGATGCTCACCTTCCCGACACGTTCCCTGAAGTCTAAGCGGTTGCATAAGCAAATGTGTTCAAGAAAGCTGATAGTGCCCCGCTATCAAAAGATATGGCGTCTGAGGTCTTAAAGGCCTGAAGGGTAAGCAAGCGGCCATGTAGCTCAGAAACAACAGAGCCCACATGGAATAAGCATACCAGCCTGTGCGATCACGAGGTATCAAAGGGATCAGGCATCATCAGCACAAAAAAATCTCATTGCGAATGAGCAGGGAATGCTGGGTAGAGAGCCAAAGCCCATTTTCAGTACACTGGACATTCCCTTAAGTAAGGTCTTGGGGAAGAGACAAGCCTACACAGGGTACTAGACAGCAACGGTGAAACACCACTTTCTTCTAGCTCCTCAATGCTTCCTCTCCCCTCACTATCAAGATCCCAATTATAACTTACAAATCTGACTAGACCAGAGAATGTACACTGGGACAGATAGGAACTAGAAACACAGGGAATTCAAGGTGGATGAGCCCTTTAGGACCAGTGTTATGAATGGGGATGCTTGGAGGGTGGAGGGAGGTTAGGCTGGCACCAGGGAACCGATGACAAGGATCTACATAAAACCTCAAAAGAAAAGGGGGTGAAGGGGGACATCAGACTGCAAGATATGACAAAATAATAATTAGTAAATGATGAAGGATTGATGAGGAGGAGTAGTGAGAATGGGGGCGAGGGGAATGAGGAGCTGAGGCCAGGGGCTTGGGTGGAGAGAAGATATTTTGAGAATAATGAGGGCAATGAATGTACAAATGTGCCTTATATCAGTGATGTTTGCACGTATTGTGGTTATTGTTGTATGAGCCCCTATAAAAGGAGAGGAAAAAACAGACCCTGGCAGAGGGCTGATGCTAGGATGATCTCAGGCTGGATTAGACCAGCAAAAGCAGATGCTGCAGTCACCTCACCCTGTGTCTATTCCTATGTGAGGCATGAAGCTTAGGGTCTACAGCCCCGGCAGCTGGACAGTGAGAGAGGCGGGGCTCTGAGGTGATTCCACAGGGGGAATGGCCCTCCGGTTCCTGCAGGGCCCACCCTCCTGGGTAGTCCTGCTGTCTGGGGCACCTCTTTCACGGAGCCCACACCAGGGGAGCTCTTCAACTCATGGGGGATTGGCAGGAAGCCTCTGCTCATGCACACACACCACCACCTAGCTGGAGGACCTCGGTGAACAAAGCCTGAGGCAGAAAACAAGCCCACTAACGGATCCTGTGAGAGATATAATCAGGATCCAGAAACCGGCAACTGGGAGCAAGGGGCAGCATACCTGGGTCCCAGCCCCTCCCACTGCCCTCTGCAAGGGGTGACATTCCAAAGCACAGTGTTTTCCAAAAACACTGTCAGGACTTTGGAATGGGCAGCTCATTTGTGGACATGGATACTATGTGATCCAGACATACTACTTCCTCTGATCCTGTCAGCCGAGACTAAAAACCCTTCCAAGCAGAAAGCCATGCATCTGAACAGTATCCACCAGCCACTCACAACCACTCCTACTGCCTCCAAAGAGCTTTCCTTGGTTGGTCAGATCTCTCTGGGGACAGATATCCCTCGGTCCTTGGTTCTGCGTGAGAAAGTATTAACGCCAAAGCCTGGTTTGTGATCCAAGTGAGGTTTAGGAGTGTTAGGGAGGTGTGGTGGGCAACCCTGGTCGATCCTAGTGGCTGAATTGAATATACTTGGCCTAGGTGGGTTGATGCAGGTGCAGCGCCCACCCAGGTGGACCTGCCCTTCCTGGCCAGAAACCTGGACCTCTGAGCACGCACAGTGTGCCACTCCTTCCTGGGCCGCTAACTGGGCCCTCTGAGCATGTGTAATGGACACCCCGGTCCCTAAGCTAGCTACCTAACATTTCCACCCTGAAGAGATGTGGACCCAAATCTTTGGGGTACTGGGCGACGACATCTCTAGCTACTTCCTGCTGGCAAAAGGGGCGAGGTGGGGCTTTGGGTCCACACCCTTCCTGCTCTGCTGGGAGGGGTTGTCCATTCAGCGCTAGGATGGATAAGGTTGAAGTGGTCCAGGAGATGGTGGTCCTGGAGCTGGCACACTTGGATTAGGGGCTTTGGTAACTTGAGAACTTCTGGTAAAAACCAACAAATGCACAAAAGGGTGAACAGTTTAACTGAGGCAAGGCTAGGATTGTGAGGTGGGAGTGCCCTTGAAAGTAGGTGAGTATCACAGGAAGTAAGTAAAAATTTTAGGATTATCAGGCGTGTGTGTTTGTTCATTCTAAGTACCGTCATGGGGGTAAAAGCATTCACAATTTCTACTAGGGGGCTCCAGGGTTTGGGCACTACTGGGTGCAGTGGGATCATCGCTTTACTTATGATCCTAAGGCATTGGCCCCTCTGATAAGAACCATCCTTCTTTTTAACCCTATAACGCCTCACTTTTAAATTTTGGGCAAAAAAAAAATTCATTTTGATTCATTACTTTCATAGTTATCAATATATATACATTTATATTCATTTCATTAAATGTTAGGGAAAGGTCATGCTCGGCGTTATAGGGTTAAATTGTAATATTGGGATGCTACAGGCGGAGTCAACAGGGATCAAAAGTAGAGTAACTGCCTGTGTCATTTTTAATTTTCTCGGGTTCCATTTGAGTAAAAAGCTTGTAAGTTACCCGGGGACCAAATGCCCCTGGTGCCTCTACTAGGGGTAGAATGTTCAGGGAGGGTTCAGGGGTGGGACAATAGTGACCTGAAGTCCAGGATCCCTTAGGGCAGGGGTCCTCAAATTGTTTACACAGGGGGCCAGTTCATTGTCTCTCCGACCGTTGGAGGGCCAGACTATGGTTTTCAAAAACCTATGGACAAATTCCTATGCACACTGCACGAGTCGGCTGCTAAGCAGGACAGGCAGTGGCAGCAAAAACACCCCGAGGGTGGGATAAATGGCATCGCGCCACATGTGCCCCATGGACCACAGTTTGAGGACGCCTGCCTTAGGGGTTCCTGGGTGCACTGGGGATGAAGGTCTCCTAGTGCTCCTCGAGAGGAGAAATGCTCTAAGTTCTGGCATCTCCGCCCACTTTCCCGGCACTCTACCGAACTGTTCCCGGTGAATCACGGTTGGAAGGGAAAGCGTACCATTCTCTGCCCACCATACTCCTTTCTCAAAACCATACTGTGGCCAAATAGAGTTGCAAAGTGAATCTATCAGCTTTTGTTTGCCCAGCCTCTCTGTATCAACTCTATCCCAATTGGACACGATTCATGCAAGGGGGCAATTCCTGAGCATCAAGCTGCTAAGTCCCATCTAGAAAGCACAAAACAAGGAGGCGATTGACAGCTTGCTGCCTCCAGGTCAATAACCCCTACTTAAGAGCACACCCCTGGGTTGCCCTGAATCTCATGCCTCAGCCCGAGGGAAGGGGTTAAGGACTAGTCGCCGAGGGTGACCTTTAGGTCCAACCATTTTACTGGACAACAGGCTAGGAGGACCACTGCTTGGGATGGCCCCAAGGCCCTCCAAGACGCCTGCTGGCGGGGCTGATGCTCAAATCTCTCAAGGGAAGGGACACGTGGCAGCTCAGGGAACCTTAAGGGAAATTGGAATTTCTGGCTGGAACATCATGGCAGAGGAGCTGTGTATTAAGTAAGAGCTGTCCCCAAAAGTGCCTGAAGCAGCATCGCTGAAAGCCTAAAGGTAACAGTGACTCCGCCTAGGCTTCTGAATGCCATTGGCCTAAGCCTGGGCCACGGAAAACCAGCCTGTAAGAAGGAACAAACCAAATCTGGAAGAACACTAGCCCTATAATGCCTCAAGTTTTAAATTTTGGAAATATTTTTTTTGGTTTTTATTCTTTACTTTCATAGTTATCAATATATATGGCATTCAAAATATATTTTAAAAGCATAAAATTTTCAGTGCTTTTGAAATGTGACCAAATTGTCATATTTATAATTTGGGTACCAGATACGTTTTCTTTAAGAATTATGAAAATTTTGTGCTTGGCGTTATAGGGCTAGAGCAGCTTGTTTGAAAAACCAGGAGAAAGGCAAAGGGAATGGAGGTGAAAGGGGAAACTTTTGGCTCCCAGGACCAGGCAGGGCTAACTCCCAGGCCTCTTCACCAGCTCACTAGGCAGCGCCCTTCCAAATTAAAACAAGTCCCCAAGAGTCAAAGTATGAATTTGAGTATATCTCATCTAAATTAGAGGACACTTCAAGAAGAAAGTTGACACATTGAACACAAATCACCTGAGATGATACGAGTTCTGCAATAATATCAAGAACATCATAAATAAAGAAATTCAAAGATAATTAAAAAGATAGAAACTAAAGAAGAGACAAAACGGATGTCACCTTGAATGTGGAGTAGCTGAAGCCAATGAAAGAATTGATGAAGTACGAAAAAGAGAGAGAGAGAGAAATATAGAAATAATTGATGAAGTAAAGACGCTGAATAAGAAGCTGAACATAAAATTTCAAAGGGGAATTCAAAAAGATGGAATAAAGAATTATATGAAAAGGTGCAAAGACCTGGAATTAGGACAGCAAAAATGAAAAGCATGTGCATTTCACTAGCTGAAAAAATTGAAGAGAAATTCAAAATACAGAATTACACAGATAGCATCAAAAGAAGATGAAAGGGATTCACTGACCACATGAAGCCCAGGCTCCACAGCCCTGAGTCCAGAAGACCAAGATAGCATAGGGTTCTCACTGCAGATTGCTCTGAAAGTGCTCACAGTAGTAGGCCCTGGATCAACTGGGGAAAATGTAGAACTCAAAATAAGAAGACTAACCTTAGGATATGATAGGCACTAGTGGAATTCCCATTTGACACCTGACCTCACCTCCATGGCTCAACTTTCAGCCCCCAAATAGGAGACCTATACTGTCAACGATGTACAATTCAGAGCCCAGCATTTGTCAGGGAGTTACTCAGAAGGCAGGAAGGCATGGGAACGAAAGACCAATGGAAACGGCAAACAAAGGGAGGGAATAGGAAAAGTAGTATTGCATTGTAGGTATTGCAATCAATATCGTAAAACATTGCATGAATTGTAAAGAAAATCAATTTACTCTGTAGATTTTCCCTCACATCACAATCAAAACAGTGTAAAAAGAAAATAAGTCATATGACCGAGTACACTGGTAGATCTTGCTGAAGACCAATTTCCAGTGTTAAAAGATGTCACTTTGAGGAATAAGGCACAGCTGAGCCTTAGTGGTATAGTGGTTACAAACATAATGCGTCAGAACCAACCAAGTTGGGTTGCTCAATACAAGATCAGCAGTTCTGCTCCCATACAAAGTTCCAGTATTGGAAACCCACAGGGATATCTCTCCCCTGTCCTATAGAGTTGCTAAGGGTTGGAATCAACTTGATGGCAGTGAACTGGATGTAAGCCAGGCTGACTAGAGACACAAATCAAGTGACACTCATATATGTGCAATAAATAGTTTTTAATCAAGAAGTCATTATAGTATTTCTATTTCAAGGAAATATCCCAGGCCAGTCCAACTCAAGTCCATAAGTCCAACACTAGCCCATAAGTTCCTTTCCAACTTACGCAGTTACATGCAATGATGCAGAATGCAGGGATGTCAAAGGCCAGTGATTGCAATGTCGTGTGGACCCAAGGTCGATGGAAGCATGGCAAGACTCTGGCAGCTCTCAACGTGGGCAGGAAGCAGTCGGGTGAATGCAAAAAGAAGGGGAGGTTCCCAGGGCCCTCCTTATGAGAAGGCCATGGTCACAAAGAGGCACCATCAGGCTATGGTGTGATTGACAGATTGGATACCAACCTTACACTTTTACATATCTTCAAACTGACATAAAATTATGTAACTATCATACTATGGCATTTTCAATCACCTCATATGTACTTGAAAATGGACAATAATTATGAAAGGTAAAATAAAAGTTGATGACTTTGAATTATGATGCTGGTGAAGAATATTGAATATTCCATGGACTTTCAGAAGAAGGAACAAATCTTTCTTGGCGGAAGTAGAGCCAGAATGCTTCCTAGACGTGAGAATGGCAAGACTTCATATCACATACTTTGGACATCTTAACAGCTGAGCATAGTCCCTAGAGAAGGATATCATACTTGGTAAAGTGGAGTGATGAAAAAAAGAAGGTCCTCAATGGGATGAATTGGCATACTGGCTGCAAAAATGGTCTCCAACATTAACTGTGAGGAAACAGGCTGTGGGTGCTATGAGTTAGAGCCAAATTAACAGTGTCTAACAATGACAACTCCCCTCCCGCGCACCATCTGTCAATTTGCTGCACTGTGGTAGCTTGTGCTTTGCTGTGATGCTGGGAGTTAGTCCACTAGTACTTCAAATACCAGGCAGGATCACCCACGGTGAACAGATTTCAACACAGCTTCCAGACTAAGAACTGACAGGACGACAAAACAATCAGTCCACTTCTGAGGGATTCACCATTGAAAACTTTATGCATAACAGTAAAATATTGTCTGATATAATGCCAGAAAATGAGTCCCTCAGATTGCAAAACAATCAAAATTTCACCGAGAAAGAGAGCTTCCTCAAAGTAGAGTCCACCTTAATGATAACTCAAAACCTCACAACAGGAGCTGTAGATAACATCATAATAAATGGAGAAAATATTGAAGTTATCAAGGATTTCGTCTTGCTTAGATTCACAGCTAATGCTCATGGAAACAACAATCAAAAAAACCAAATAACATATTGCATTAGGCAAATCTACTGCACATAACCACTTTAAAGTACTGAAGATCAAGAATTTCACTTAGGATTAAGTTGCTCCTGGCCCAAGGCATGGCATTTTCCACCACACCTTATGCATGTGAAATTTGAACATTGAATGAGAACGACTGAAGGAGAACTGGTGCATTTGAATTAAGGTACTGACAAAAAAATACTGAAAGTACCATGGGTGGAGAGAAGAACAAACAAATCTGTCTAAGAAGAAGTGCAGCTAAATGTTCCTTGGCAGATAGGATGGCGAGACTTCATCTCATGTACTTTGCAGATGTTATCAGGACAGACCAGTCCCTGGAGGACATCATACACATTACAGTGGAGGGGTTGCAAAAAGCGGAAGACACCCGATCAAATGGATCGAGACAATTCCTACAACAATGGACTCAATCATAACAAAATTTTTGAGTATGGGGCAGGACCAGGCAATGTTTCATTCTGTTGTGTAGGCATTATTATGAGACAGAACTGACTTGAAGGCATCTAGCAACAAAGTGTACTAAAGCTTCTTCTGGCACCTTCATTTGCTAATGGATTATAATTCAAAATGAGAAAAATCATTGCAACCATTCATTAATAATCAGAACATGAAACGTGCAAAATAAGAATCTAGGAAAATTGGAAATCATAAAAAAACGGAATCTGACCTATAAAGATCAATATCCTAGGCATTGGTGAGTTGAAATAGTCCCTTTGAATCTTAAAATGATAAGAATGACTATGCTGACAATGACAAATTCAAAAGAATGTCTCTTTCATCCTCAAAAAGAGCATTTTTAGATCTATCTTGAAGTGCAATGCTGCCTGTGACAGAATAATATTTATCTTCATACACAAGGAAGGCCGGTTAATAGAACCATTATTCAAATTTTCTCACAAACCACTAAAGCCAATGAAGAATTGTACCAACTTCTTTAGTCTGAAATTGACCACACATGTACTGAAAATGCATTAATAATTGCTGACAATTGGAATGCACACATGGAAACAAAAAGGAAGGAAGAGTAATTAGAAACTATGGCTTTGGGGATCGAAAAGAAGCTGAAGACTGCATGAAAGAATTCTGCAAGAGCAATAACTTCCTCATTGCAAACACCTTTATTCAACAACAGGAGCGGCATATATACATGTGGAAAACACAGGAATGGAATTGATTAAATCTGTGGGAAGACATGATAGAGAAGCTCAATATCATTGAGACAAAACAAGACCGGGGGCCAACTATGTAAAAGACTATCAATTACTAATATGCAAGTTCAAATCAAACCTGAAGAAAATTAAAATAAGAACGCAAAAGAGCCCAAATACGGTCTATATTATATCTGTGGTCGGCTGGGGTTTCTAGAGAAACAAACCAGTGATACTGATACATGTAGAAGAAGGAAATTTATATCAATAAAGAATTTTACATTAAGAAGTCCACACAACAAGAAACCCCAGTCCAACTCCAGCCCATAAATCAGATGCAAACTAGAGGCCCTTCCAGACTCCTGAAGCTGTTGGAGGAATAGCCCAAGAAACAGGAAAACCACAGGTTGGTGGAAGCAGAGTTGGGAGAATCCAATGTCAACAGGCATTTGGCAGGCCACAGACAGCTCTTAGGGTCAGCAGGTCTCATGGTGATTGCCATACCAAGAAGCCAGACGTAGGGTCCAGGGTCATTTCATCAGGAAGAAAAAGAGTGAGCCCATTCTCCACAGTCTACTTATAGCTATGAAATAGGTCATACTTCCAAGGAGAGTGTGAGCTGCACCTTCTGAAGATCCTGGTCAAGCTAAATTGACACGAAACCTTACTATCACAATATCTTACCTGAATTTAGAGCCTATCTCAAGAATGGTTCGGACATATTGAACATTAATGATCAGCTACCAGAAGACTTGTGAAATAGCATAAAGGTCATCAATCTTTTTTTTTTGTCATGTCACCTGTGGCTATTTATTTATTTATCATAAATCATTTTATTGGGGGCTCCTCAAAAAGATCATTAATAATACAGGAAAGAAAGAAAATATTACAGTGGATATCAGAGGAGACTGTGAAACTTGCTCTTGAACCTAAAGCAGTTAAAGCAAATGGAAGAAATGATGAAATAAAAGAGTTGAACAGAAAAATTTGAAAGGCCAGCTTGAGAAGATAAAGTAAAGAATTATATTGTAACGTGTAAAGACCTGGAATTAGGAAAGCAAAAGGAATGAGTACAGTCAGCATATCATAAATTGAAAGAACAGAAGAAAAAATCCAAGCCTCGGATTACAATGTTCAAGGATTATTTATCAAACTATTGAATGATGTAGGGAGAATCCAAAGAATATGGACGGAGTGTACAGAGTCTCTGTTCCCAAGAATTAGTTGAGGTTCTACTAGTTCCAAAGGCCAAGAGGAAGTTGAAGCTGCAATGTAAGCATTAGTGAAAAGCAAGGAAGGGATTGGAATGGAAATATTTCAACACGCTCATGCAGTGATAGTCCATGTCAAGAAATTTGGAAGATAGCTATCTGGCCAACCAACTGGAAGTGATTAATATTTGTGTCCATTCTAAAGAAATATGACGCAACAAAATCTGCAAATTAATTTCAAATAACATTAATATGTCATGCAAGTACAATTTTATTGACGATACCTTTAAAAGTAGTTATAGCAATATGTCAACAGGAAGCTGCCAGAAATCCAGGCTGTATTAAAAGAGGGCATGGGGCAAGGTATATCAATGCTGGTTTCAGATGGACCTTGGCTGAAAACAGAGGATACAAGGAAAATGCTTACTTATGTACTATTGACTATGCAGAGGATTTTACTGTGTATCATAACAAACTTTGGGTAGCATATGAATACATATGAGAACAATGGGAATTCCCGTACATTTAATTGTGCTCCTGTGGTACCTGTACACAAACCAACAGGAAGTGGTTCGAATAGAACAAGTGGATAGTGCGTGGTTTAAAATCAGGAGAGTGTGTGTTGTGGTTATATCCTTTCACCATATGTGTTAGACAGGGTTCTCTAGAGAAACAAAACCAGGACATTTATGATTTGAGAGATAGATAGAACACGAAGGAATAGAACAGCTAATTAGTCCACATAGCAGTACAAAGGACTCAGTTTAACTCACTTCCATACAGCCAGGCAGCAAACTGCAGAACTAGGTAAGGCAGCCACACACTGGTCTGATCACCAGAGAGCAACTGAGAGATAGGTGTGGCTTGCTGAGCCATTTATCTCTTTGCCCACGAATCAAACTGCGAACTTATTAATCCCACATGTTCTTATTGGCCAGGTTGGCACTATAAACCTACCTATCTATCACACTATACTTATTCAAATAATCTGAGAAGCTGCTCTGTATGAAGAAGTTGAGGCATCTGGTTTGGAGGAAGAATCAGTAACAACCTGTATTATGCAGATGACCCAATCTTGCTGGCTGAAAGTCAATAGGCCTTGAAGTACTTACTGATAAAGCTCATATAGTACACCTTCAGTATGAATTAGTCTTCAACACGAAGAATACAAATGTCTTCTCAACTTGACAAATATAAACACACAACATCATTACAAATAGAGAAATGTAGCTAAACTCTATTTTACTTGGACCCACAATCAATACTCACAGAAGCAGCAGTCAATAAATCAACGTATTTCATTGGAAAAATCTGTTGTAAAAGACCTCTTTAAAATGTGAAAGAGCAAATGTTTTACTCTGGGGATTAGCAAATTATGCCTGCTTTTAGCCTTGATATTTTTAATCACCTTAGATGCATGTGAAAGGAGTCTTAATTTCAGTGTCTGGTATGGGTTGAATGACTAACAGCAAGGTTGGTGGTTCAACCCACTTGCTGCTCCACAGAAGAAAGAGGAAGCTATTTGACCCTGTAAAGATTTACAGCCTTGGAAACCCTATATGGTCACTATGAATAAGAATAGACTTGATGGTAATGTTTGACATATGCATGTGAAAGATGGACCATAAATAAGGAAGACTGAAGAAAATATGATGCCTTTAAAATATGATGTTGCAAATAATATTGAATATACCATGAATGCCCAGCAGAACAAAGAGGTCTATCCCGGAAGAAGTACAGCCAGAATGTATTTTAGAAGTGAGGATGGTAAAACTCCATTTCATATACTTTGAACATGGTATCAGGAGAAATTAGTCCCTAGAAAAGGACAAAAAAAATACATCGTCAAAAAACAGGTAAGCCCTGAATGAGATGGATCAACACAGTGGCTGTAACAATAGGCTAAAATATGACCATTGTCAGGATGTCACAGGACTAGAAAGGCTTTTATTCTATTGTGCATAGGGTCACTATAAGTGGCAGTGCGTGAGTTTTTGTTGATTAACAACACTGGGATATGAGCAATGTGCCCATGGCATATGCTAAACTGTCACCATGCTGGACACAGTTGATCTTTGTGGCTTTAGAGGGTAATTATTTAGAGGGTTATGATTCCACTGAATTTTTTTCTGTGTATTCAAACTATTCCATCCTAAGATTCCACATATCTATCCAAACCAAGCTCACTGCCATTGAATCAATGCTAACTCATATCGACCCTACAGGACATGGGTAAAATTGTACCTGTGAGGTTCTGAGACTGTACCTCTTTACAGAGTAGAGTCCCATCTTTCTCCTGAAGAGCAGCCGGTGATTTCAAAATACCGACCGTGCAATTAGCAGCCCAATGTGTAACCAAGAACTATTCAGGGAAGCTAGAGGGAGAGCATGAAAAGAAATGAGTAGTTGAGGTGGTTGGATGCGCATACATCCCTTTGTTCTACTCTCTATGACTTTTTCTGAGTTCATTCAAAATGTAAATTAAGACACAAAATAGAATTCTAACCAACCCTGCTATATGCCTAAACAGTATCCATTTTTCTCATTCTTACTACTAATAGAAGCTCAATTTTGTTTAGGGTGATAATGTACCTACTTAAATCGCTCCCTCCTAGGCTCCCTTGCAGCTATGCATAAGCATTTGACCCAGTTTGGGCCAAATATGTGTAGGTGAAAGATACTGAGTAGGACTCCCAAGAAAGTTTTTGTTGTTGTTTAAGGCAAAACACTTGTCTGGCATAACCCATTTCATTTTTGTCCTTGGCTCTTCTGCTGTCATGCTCCCTAGTCAGAATATTGAAAGATGAGAGAGTCACATAGGTTACATGAGTTTGGCAGACCAAAAAGCATGCATTCTCCTATATCCAAGATGAGTCCCTGAGCAAATACGCCAGACCTAGGCTACCTATTTCAAGACTTACTATTGTATAAGACAAAACCCTGTGTGGTGCAAAGGGTTAACACAATTCACTGCTAAGACAAAGATGCCTTGGAAGAAAAACCTGGCAATCTACATTTAAAAATTCAGCCCTTGAAAACCTCATGGGGCACAGTTCTACCCTGAATCATATGGGGTAACTGTAAATCAGAATCAATTCAGTGGCAACTGGTTTGGTATTTTTGGTGTTAATATAAGAAAAATGAAGCTTTTGTGATTAGACCACTAGTGTCGGTTTGTTTTTTCCCATGTAGCCAGATGCAATTTGGACTGATAGAGAAATAATTAAAAGAATGTAGAGTTAAGTAAGCGTAATGATTATGGAACTAATCATTTAGCAATGGGCTGCTAACCACAAGGTCAGTAGTTCAAATGCACCAGTCACTCAGGGGGAGAAAAGTGAAGCTCTCTGCTTCTGTAAAGATTTACAGTCTTGGAAGCCCTATATGGGGTTGCTATAAGTTGTAATCAACTTGATAGCATTGTATTTGTTTGAGTTTGGTGACTAGTATGTAAGCTTTGAGGGGGTAGTAATAGATACTTTGAATACTATTCTTAGCACTATAGGTTTTATGTCTTTTGCAAATGGATAAACGAACAAAAGCGATATTCATTTTGTGTTTTCTGTAGTTTGCCTTATTCTTCCTAGAAGATTGCTCAACTGTTAAGACCCAGTCTTCTCTGGCATACTTGAATAAAAGAATAACTGATAGACACAGACTTGGACCCTGGCCTGTGTGATCTTGGGTGTGTCACTGTTTTTCAATCCATTTCTCATCTGTGAACTGGGGATTACACACGTAGCCCACAGGGTTGTTTTGGAGATTCAGAGTAATGTGTGTGTCTTGGATTGAGTGCCCTTGCATACCGAGCTTATTCCTCAGGCCTGGGTGCAGGGAGTCTATTTGAGATCTGATGGCAGGGAGTGGGAATAGGAAAGCAGACGCAAGACTGAGTTAGGGGGAGAAGCAATCACAATGGGAACGAGGTGTTGAGGCTTTTAATTTAGGATACAGGGGCTTGATTCCCCCAGGACTTCTGAGCAACATGGGTTCTGTCCTAGAATTGTCTACCAGAAACAGGAGGCTGGGCTCTTCTTCGCCTGTAGTGGTGTTGAGCATTCCTCCTACCTTCCTGGGTTTGGCTTTCATGCCTTTGAAAAGGCTTCGAGGCAGAAGGACATGGAGAGCTGCGTGCTGCACAGTTGTGATAAGACACCATTTCAGCAGGAGCCTGCACTTACATAGAGCCGTTCGTCACTGCTATGATGGATATCAGGAGGAGCCCTGGAAGTGCAGTGGTTACAAGTTGGTTTGCTAACTTCAAGGTCAGCAGTTCAAAACTACTAGCTCCAAGGAAGAAAGATGGGGTTTTCTACTCCAATAAAGAGTTGTAGTGTTTGAAACTCACAGGGGGCAATTGTACACTGCCCCACAGGATCGCTATGAGTCGGTATTGACTGGGAGGCAGTGAGATGGTGTCAGAGATGGGTCAAAGGAATGTGGCATGGCAACCCTAAGAATCTGCTACAGAACCATAAAGTGCCTGGGATAGATGAGTTTATTGTGCTTGACCTTTTAAAACCATCAAACGGGCAACAGTTAGAAAGACAAACATACCAAGTGTCATTGGAGATCCGGGGAAAGCAGAGAAACACTGCTAATGATGCAGGTTTGCTGCACAGCAATCTGGCAGAGCTTAGTGAAAGCCCATTGAATGGACCCTAGGACCTAGTGAGCCCCTCCTGGGCGTACAACCAAAGAAGCGCAATCACTGAGTTGACTTTCATTCCTCATGACCCTATCAAACAAAGCTGAATGGTCCCATGATGTTTTCAAGGCTTCTATTGGGAAGTAGACAGCCATGCCTTTATCCCACAGTGTGTGGAAGACGGCTTCAAACTACTGACCTTTGGGTTAGCAGCCAAGCACTTAATATCTCCCCCATCAAAGCTCTCTCCTGGATGGATAAAAACAAACAAAACCCCAGTTGATTCTTCCTCATTAGCAACCCTACAAGGCACAGTAGAATTGCTGCTATAGGTTTACAAAACTTAATTCTTACGACAGCAGACAGCCTCTCTTTGCTCCATGGAATAGCTGGTGGGTTGGAACTGCTCACCTTGGGGTTAGCAGCCCAACGAATAATTCCTGGGTATATAGGCCAAGCTATTTATCCAATTCACAGGGCCCTTGGGGCATTTTTAAAAGAATGGTCACCACGCTGATACCTACAGTAGAGAAGAGTTGGAGCCGAATTGGATGCCAATCAACAGACAACTGAAGAAGGAAAAAAAAGAAAGATGATGATTGCTCATGACCAAGTGACACGCAGCAGCACATGCAATTGATATGCAGCATGGCAATAACTCTTATTGACATTGCAAGGAGTTGAAAAGGTCAGAAACTGAATGAGATTTATATTGCAGTACCATTCATGGAAGCTGAAAGCCCATTCACCAAGCAGCATGGTCTAGTGCACATGGCTGTATGCCTATAAGGACACACACACACCAAGCACCCAGCAGGGGGTACTTGTCTGAAGAGGGGAATGGAAGTGATGTGAATGTGGAAAAGGAGGGACAAAACACAAGCAGGGCCTGACATTGATCAGGGTTCACTGTGTGCTATAAAGTAGGCATGATTAATCACTTCCCTGTACCAGAAGGCTGAGCTAGATTTTTAAAGCAAATCGAGTGCCTGGAACACAATGGTTGTTAGCTGCTGTTGAGTCAGCCTCCAGTCCAACTCACTGTGACAACCAGCTCCCAGTGACTCCATGGGCAATATTCTCCCTGGTCCTGCACCATCTCTTTGGTTGTGCATCAGATTGTGATTCACAGGGGTTTTCGTTAATTGGTTTTCAGAAGTAGAATACCAGGCTCTTCTTCATCGCTCATCTTAGTCTGGACACATCACAGAAACAGGTTCAGTCTCATAGCCGCACCCAACCAAGCTTCCCCATTTCAGTATCATAGCAACACAGAAATCAGTTCAGTACCACAGCAATAACCAAGCATCCCCCTGACAAATGAGTGTTGGATGCACATGAGTTGCATTGTCTTGGACTCAAACCCAGATCTCCCACATGGAAAAGGAGAATTCTACAACTGAACCACAATTTACCCTCAGAATATAATAAGTATCCAGTAAATGGTTATTAAGAATGTGGCTGCCAGGAAAATCCACCAATTTCCTGCCAAGGCTTAACACTAATATCTTCCCACACACACTAGAAGGCTGCAGAGGAATGACTTTCTCCATGCCAGCCCTGGTATCTAGACAAGGGACCCTAACACTGAACCACTGAGCCCCAGCAGGCTGGGGAGCAATGTCAAATTGGATGAGGGACAATCCTGGTTGAGTTAGTTCCCCTAAGCTCCTAGGGCAGTTTAGCATGTCCACAGCTGTGTTCTGAATAGCCATGCGATTACCACCGAGAGAAATTCTACATGCTTTCACACCCCATGCTAGTCGTTGCAGCCATCGTTGAGTACAGTTCATGCTCATCACTATCTAGAACTCACAGTGACGCTGTGGGTGAGCCATTGGGCAGGTAACCTCAAGGTTGGCAGTTCAAAGGCACCAGTTGTTCTCTGAGAGGAAGGTGAGATGATCTGCTCCTGTCAAGATTTAGCCTGAGGAATTTTATATAGGGTCACAGTGAGTCAGGATCAACTCAATGGTGTGGGTTTGGTTTATTAGACCCACCATCAGATCATATTTAATGTATTTATTAACATGTATATTTGCCACAAATCCAATGTCTTATTTTTATCACTGCATTTCAATACAATTTGTGCCTTTGTGATTCTGTATTTCATTGGAGGTATTTGGAAATATTATTCTGGGGAGTGGGCAGGTGTTCCATAGCCTTTCCTAAATGCCAAAAGGATCCATGGGGTTGCAATGGTTAAGACCCTCTGATAGAGTTTATCAAAGAGCCCTGGAGGCACAATGGTTAAGTGCTCAGCTGCTATCCAAAAGGTTGAAGGTTTGAACCCACCAGTGGCTCTGTTCTTGGAAGAAAAACCAGGCAACTCATTCTTGTAAAGATTACAGCATAGAAAAGCCTAGAGCAGTGGTTCTCAAACTTCCTAATGCCACAACCCTTTCATACAGTTCCTCATGTTGTGGTGACCTCCACAACCATAAAAATATTCTCATTGCTGCTTCATAACTGTAATTTTGTTACAGTCACCCTGTGCAAGGGTCCCACAGGTTGAGAACCATTGGTCTAGAGAGCTCGGCACTGATGCATTGAGTCACTATGAGTTGGACTGGACTAGAAGGTTCCTAACAAAAACACCAACAATCATTTTTTACCATGACCTTGTTAACTCAAAAAGATTAATAAGCAAATTCACAAATGAGGATATCCAGTTGCCCCTCCAAACTGGAGAAGCATGAGTTAAATGGTGACCCTGACCCCACGGTGTCCTCCAGCTGGTGCCATGCTGCCTTTATTCCTTCTGCCTCTCAGTTCTGTGGAGAAGAAGGGGAAAGGGAGGGAAAGAAAAAGAAAGAAATGAAAAGATAATTTTCCCAGCTTCTTCACATCACTGAATTGAACTTTACTTTTAATAAAAGTATTATGAAATGGAAATGGTGCTTTCACTATTTTGCTTTCAGGTGATATTCAGAGACATGGTGCTGGTAATTATTTGAGCCGGGGAGGCTAGTGTGCAGATTTTCTGAATATGGTTGAGCCACATGCCCCCTTCCAGGCCTAGCATTTCCCTGGGCTATGAGAAGTTATAGACAGTCTACCCTCTTCTTCCTCTGACTTCGCTGCAAACCATGGACACACTGGTTCTGACTTGACCTGGCTCCAGTACAGAAAAAAATATCCTCCTTGCATAATTGTAGTGCTTGAATTGGAAGGCACCCAGATACAAATCTCTCTTCTGGTGGCATAATGGGTTATGTGTTGGGCTATTAACTGCAAGGTCAGCAGTTGGAATTCACCAGTCGCTCCTTTGGAGAAAGATGAAGCTTTCTTCTCCCATAAAGAGTTATAACCTTAGATGAGTATAAAAACTCAAAATGCATTGGCAGAGATTCCACAGAGAATAAGCCTCCATTAAATCCCCTGGGACCATTCACCAGGGATGGGATTAAACCCTGCTCAACATCAGTACATCAGAAAGTGTATTGTTGCAGATATGATTAGGTTAAAAATTAACATCTTATCATTTGTCTTTACTCTTAACACGTTTTTCATTTGTTCTTTTTTTAATTTTCTGCTTTCCTTTTTATTGAAAAATTAACTAATGTCACTAAACAAGTAGAGAATTTGTTAAATGAAAATCTAATCGGTTATGTAAATTTTCACTGAAAACATAACACAATTTTATTTTTACAAAGAGTTATAGCCTTGGAAACCCAGGAGGCCGCAGTATTTTCTCTCGATAGGATTGTTATGCACCCAATGGCAATGAGTGTTGTTGGATTTTGTTTCTTTATTGTTTTCTGTAGCTATGGTGGGGTATAGGAGTTATGTGTTGGGCTGCTAAACACAATGTCTGAAATGGCAAATTTGAAATCCCAAGCCACTCCAAGGGAGAAAGATGAGGCTTTCTACTCCCCTAAAGAGTTCCAGTCTCAGAGCAGCCAGTCCACAAAGAGAACAACATGGCTGGCCCCACTATGAGACAAGATGCCCCTCAGTTACCAAGGGTGATACAGGGGACAGCACTGGAGACACAGTGTGCGAATTGCACCTAACCTGATTCCACCACACTGAGGCAAAGTGTGGTGGAGTGCAGTGGAACAGCAAGGGAATGGAGTGGCAAGGTCCCCAGGGAATGCTGAAAGTGGACTTTGGGGCCAGGTTGTGGTGCCTCAACAGACTGGATTGGAAAACACTCCTAAGGTCCAACAAATGATCCTTGAACTAACTACAAGCTCTTCTTTCTTGATGTGTTTTGTTTTGTTCTTTGTCAGTGGTTAGTTTTTGTTGTTTTGTTGTCTGGTTGTATACTGTTGCTTTGTTTTCCTCTGTCTTGTTTTCGTGCATGTTAGTGTCTCCACAGGTCTGTCTAAATAAGAGAGGCTGGATGAACTATCTGGAGGAAAAACAACAGGACCGACAGTTCCGGGAGCACTTGGGATAGGGGGAGGTGCGGGAGGTAAGGAAGTGGTGTTAACAAACACAGGGACAAGGGAACAACATGGGACTCGAAATGGTAGTGAGGAGGAAGTGGCAGGCCTGGTAGGGAATGATCAAGGGTAAGGTTACGTAAAGAAGAGGTATAGCTGTAACCCAGGTGGGGACGGAGCATGGTAGTGGGACAGGAGGAAAGTCAAGGGAGATGGAGGAAAGAGCTAGGAGTCAAAGTGCATTTATAGAGGTCTAGACAAAGACATGTGAATGCAAATATATATATGGATATATATATATATATATATATATGTATATATATATATATATATATATATATATATATGGATGGGGAAATAGATCTATGTGTCTATATTTATAGGTTTAGTATTAAGGTGGTGGCAGGACCTTGGGCCTTAACTCAAGCACTCCCTCAATGCATGAATACTTTCTTTTATTAAATTGGCACTCTACAATGCTCATCCTCCAGACACAACTGCTGAAGCCAAAGCTGGTGAACAAATAAATGTGGTGAAGAAAGCTGATGGTGCCCGGCTATCAAAAGAGTTAGTGTATGGGATCTTAAAGACTTGAAGATAAACAAGAGGCCATCTAGCTCAGAAGCAACAAAGCCCACATGGAAGAGCACACCAGCCTGTGTGATCACGAGGTCCCGAAGGGATCAGTTATCCGGCATCAAAAAATAAAAAAATCACAGCATTGGCTGCACACCTCCATGATACGATTGCCGAAGACAAACTTGTGCATAAGCAAATGTGGCGAAGAATGCTGATGGTGCCCGGCTATCAAAAGAGATAGTGTCTGGGGTCTAAAAGGCTTGAAGGTGAACAAGCGGCCATCTAGCTCAGAAGCAAAAAAGCCCACATGGAAGAAGCACACCAGCCTGTGCGATCACAAGGTGCCAAAGGGACCAGGTATAAGGCATTATGAAAAAAAAATATATATATATACGATATATATGGTATATATATTGTATATATATGATACATATATATACACATAATAGTGAATGAAGGGGGAAGTGCAGAGTGGAGACCCAAAGCCCATTTGCTGGCCACTGGAGATCCCCTCACAGAGGGGTTTAGGAGAGGAGATGGGTCAGTCAGTGTGCGATGTAGTACCGATGAAAAACACAGCTTTCCCCCAGATCCTGGATGCTTCCTCCCCCCAGCTACGATGCTCCGTATTCTACCTTGCAGGACTGGATAGGGCAGAGGTTGTACACTGGTACATATAGGAGCTGGAGGCACAGGGAATCCAGGGTGGATGATACCTTCAGGACCAGGAGTGTGAGGGGCAATACTGGGAGAGTAGAGGGTGAGTGGGTTGGAAACGGGGAACAGATTACAAGGATCCACATGTAACCTCCTCCCTGGGAGACAGACGGCAGCGAAGGGGGGGAGGGAGACTTCGGAGAGGGCAAGATATGACAAAATAACAATCTGTGGATTATCAAGGGCTCATGAGGGAGTGGGGAGCGGGACGGAGGGTAAAAAGAAAGAGGACCTGATGCAAAGGATTTAAGTGGAGAGCAAATGCTTTGAGAGTGATTAGGGCAAAGAATGTACGGATATGCTTTATACAATTGATGTATGTATATGTATGGATTGTAATAAGAGTTGTATGAGCCCCTAATAAAATGTTAAAAAAAAAAAGAGTTCCAGTCAGAGAAACTCTCAGGTGCAGTTCTACCCTATCCTATAGATTCGCCATGAGTCGGCATCAACTGGATGGCAAGAAGGACACATAACGATTCAGACCTGGGCTTAGTTTGGGTTCTCACTGAAGCAGACCCTGGCCAAAGACTTAAAGGCAATGAGCTTATTTAGGAAACTCTGAGCATGCAGGTAATGATGTGGCATTGTGAGCCAGTGGAGGGAAGGCCACCGATAACAAATAGATTGTGAATCCAATTACAAACCTGGGAACCTGCTGCTTAATCACTTAGGAAGTCTCCAGGGGTAGGTGTAGCACACCCCTCTCAGAGTTTTGCCATCCAAGGAGTGAGGGGCCTGGTCAGGGCTGTTCCCAGGGGCATATGTTCCTCAGCACATTCAGCCAGCACCAGCAAAGGGACCTTCAGAGCTGGCCCTTGGTGACTGAGGCGAGTACACGGAATCAGGAATTTGAGAATGAAGAGAAGGAGCACCGGGAATGTCTGCTACAGATTGGAGACTGGAAAGTCAACTCGGTGCTCCTCAAGGGGACAGGCGCTCCCCTCTCTGGATCTCACTTTTAACATCGATACACAAAGGTCGATTCTGTGAGGGTCACAGACTGGGGACTCCCATGGCCAAATGAGGACCTGTGTGGACTCTGGTTGGCCTGCTTATTCACTGCCATCTAGAAGATTCCAACTCACAGTGACCCTGTAAGACCGAGCGGAACTGCCCCTGTGGGTTTCTGAGGCTGAAATTCTATATGGACTAGAAGGTCTCATCTCTGCACAGCCCCCCACCCTATCCCCCACCCCCCGCTCCCCCAGTGTGACTGGTGGTTTCAAACTACTGACCTTCTAGTTAGCTGCCCAACACATAACCCACTGTGCCATCAAGGCTCTTTGGCCTACTTGGCTTCTATCCAATGTTATTGAATCGCCTTTGAAAAAATCAGGAGGTTTTTAAGAAAACAGGAATTTTTACTTTCTCTAGAAAATTCGATCTGGCATCACTGGAACCTAAACTAGAGGATCCACAATTCCACGTGGCTCTGGGAATCTCAACATTTCTTCCTCCTGCTCAAAGTAAAATGGTTTAAGGGGACCTTTCACAGTTGGTGGGCTGGTCTCCTTTCTAGAAAGTTGCCTCTGTAAAGAAAATGCATCTTTCTTCCCTTTTACTTAGTTGGGGGTGGTGAGGGTAGCAGGAGCCATTGGGTTAAGAAAAAACAGTCCAGGTAGCTTCAGTCTGCCCTGCCAGGGCTTTAGAGGCCAAGCCTTTTTTGCTCCAGCTGACTGGCCTGCTGTTTCCAGGGCAGCCCCACTATCTGTTCCCAGATGCAGGGAGGGAGCCAACTTTCCTTCATCACACTTGCCCCAAACTCAGGCCCAGAACTACTGTCTAAACACAGAACAACTTTTGTCTGTGGCCAAATGTGGGACCCCAAATTTCTTCCCTCTTTCCCGATACTCCTTCAGTGACTTGATGACTTGGCCAGGCTGAGATGAATTAGCTTGCTCCTCACAGCTGGCTGCTGGGTTCCAGTCAACTCCCAGAGGCCACTGGCTGTGCCCATCAGTAGAAGTGGGAGTTGAGGACCATCAGCTCTTGGCTGAGCAGCTCTGTCAGTCTGTAGCTGTTGACTGTAGCTGCTTCTGACAGCCAGTCTAGCTGGTGCTTTAAGTCATTTCAGTCGCTCCAACTCAGCTGTGATTAGTCTAGTCAAGTCTCAGAGGGAGGGGAAAACAAAACACCTCAATGACTTTGAATCAGAGTGGGTTATCCTCTTTTAAAAGGCAGAAAGTCTGAATTGGAGGATATTTTGGGGGGGTCTCTTTTATGCATTTCACATTTATGAAATAAGAACTAACAGTATGTCTTCCAGTAAGTGGATCAGAACCACCTAAGGGCACACTCCTCCCACCAGGCCACGCCTCACTAAAAATAGAGGTCCATCACTTGTCTGGCATTTTGTGGTACTGTGGTGACTTTTGTTTTGTGAGATACTGGGAGCTATGTGATTGGCATTTCATATACCAGCAGGGTCACCCAAAGAGCTTCCAGACAAAGAACAGACAATGAAGAAGGAATTGGCTGCCTGCATGGGAAGAATGAGCCATTGAAAACCCTATGGATAGCAGCAACACTGTCAGTTACTAGACCCCCCATGAACAACAGAAGAACATTGTCAGAACGTGTGCCAGAAGATGAGCTCTTCAACTTGGAAAGTACTCAAAATACTGGCTGAGGAAGAGGAAGAGCTGACTCTTCATAAGCAAGTCGACCATAATGATGCAAATCGAGTATAGCCATCAGGACCTTCATTTGCTGATGGGGCACAACTCAAAATGAGGAGAAACAGTTCAAATCGTCATTAATAATTGAAACTTGTGATGTATGAAATATGAATCTAGGGACCTTGGAAGTCATTAAAAGTGAAATGGAATACATAAAGATTGATATTGCAAGCATTAATTAGCTGAAATGGACTGATATTGACCATTTTGAAACAGAAAATCTCATGGTTTACTCTGATGGGAATGACACAATCAAGAGAACCAACATTGCATTCATCATCAAAAGGACATTTTAAGATCTATTTTAATGTACAATGCTATCTTTGATAGGATGCTATCTAGCCCCCTTCAAGGAGAACCAATCAATACAACTATTGTTCAAATTTATGCACCAACCACCCAAAGCTGGTGATGCAGAAATTGAATAATTCTACCACCATATTCAGTCCCAAATTTGTCAGACTTGCTATCAAAATGCTATTGGAATGCAAAAGTTGAAAACAAAGAGGAAGGATCAGTAGTTGAAAAATATGGTCTTGGTGATAGAAACCAAGCTGGAGATCGCATGACAGAGTTTGCAAGACCAATAAATTGCTGATAGCATATACTATATTTTCCAACTTCTGTTCTTTCCTCTTTGGTTCCAACATTTGCACTCCAATCACCAATAATTACCAATTTATCTTGATTGTATGTTAGAATTTTGCATGATTAATGATTTCTTCAAACATTTGATCAACAACAAAAAAGGTGACCATAAATGTGGACTTCTCCAGATGGAATACACGGAAATCAAATTGACTACACCTGTGGGAAGAGACAATAAAAGAAGCTCAATATCAGCAACTGAAACCAGTCCAGGGACTGATTGTGGAACAGATCAGCAATTGTTCATATGTGAGCTCAAGTTGAAGTTCAAGAAAATGCAAACAAGTACACGAGAGTCAATATACAACCTTGATAATAACCCACCAAATTTTGAGAACATCTCTGAATAAAGCACAGTGTCATTTAAAAAAATGGAAATAAAGAAAAGATACAAGTGCATGTCAGAAGAGACTCTGAAACTTACTCTTAATCAGAGAGTAGCTAAGGCAAATGGAAGAAATGATGAAGTAAAGAGCTAAATATAAAATTTCAAAGGACAACTCGAGAATACAAAGTAAAATATTATCACAAAATGTGCAAAGGCCTAGAGTTAGAAAACCAAAACAGAACATATTCAGCATATCTTAAACTGAAAGAACTGAAGAAAAATGTCAATTCTCGAGGTGCAATATTAAAAAATTCTATGGGCAAAATATTGAATGATGAAGGAAACATCTGAGGAAGATGGAAACAATATGGAGTCACTGTATCAAAAAGAATAGACCAACATTCAACCATTTCAGGAGGTAACATATGAGCAAGAACCAATGGTCAGGAAAGAAGAAATTCAAGATGCATGGAAAGCACTAGCCCAAAACAAGATGCCAGGAATTGCTGGAATATCTATTGAAATGTTTCCACAAGCTGATAAAGCACTGGCAGCACTCACTCATCTATGTCAGGAAATTTGGAATACAGCTACTTGGCTTACAGTCTGGAAGAGATCCATATGTGTATACATACCAAAGAAGGGAGACCAACGGAATGGTCAAATTATGTAACACTATCATTGGCATCACATGTGAGTCAAATTGTACTGAAGCTAATACAACAACAGTTGCGTTAATTCATTGACAGAAAGTTACCATATTCAGCATTCAAGAGCCATCGTGGCACAGTGGTTACAGGTTGGATTGCAAACCCCAAGGTCAGCAGTTCAAAACCACCAGTCACTCCGTGGGAGAAAGGCAAGGTTTTCTACTCCCATAATGAGTTACAGTCTCAGAAACTCACAGGGGCAGTTAGTTCTACCCTATACTATAGGGTCAGGATGAGTTGTCATCAACTACAAGGCAATGAGTTTGGTTTCCCAGAGGTTTAAGCCAGATTCAGAAGAGGATGTGGAACAACGGATATCAGATATCAGATGGATCTTGCCTGAAAGCAGTGAATACCCTAAAGATGTTTACTTATGTTTTATTAACACCCAAGCTATCTGACTGTGTGGATCATAAGAAAACATGGATAGTTTTGAGAAGGGAATTCCAGAACACTTTGTCTTGCTCATGTGAAACTTGTACATGGTTTAAGAAGCAGTAGCACAAATAGAACAAGGGTAGATTGCACGGTTTAAGAATCAAGAAAGGTGTGCATCCAGGTTGCACCCGCTTATTAAACTTTTTCAATCTGTATGGTGAACAAATAATCAGAGAAGCCAAATTATATGAAGAAGAACACAGAATCAGATTTGGAGGAAATATTATTAACAACCTGCTATATGCAGACGACACAGTTTGGCTTGCTGACAAGGATGGGGGACTTGAAGCACTTGCTGGTGAAGATCAAGGATTGCAGCCTTCAATGTGGGATACAACTCAACACAAAGAAAACCAAAATCCTCACAACTGAACCAATAGGTAACATGATGATAAATCGAGAAAAACTTGAAGTTGTCAAGGATTTTGTCTTGTCTGGATCCACAAGCAATGCTCCTGGAAGCAGCAGTCAAGAGATGAAAAGATACATTGCACTGGGTAGATCTGCTGCATAAGAGCTCTTTAGAATGTTGAAAAGTTAGGATGTTACTTTAAGCAGGAAGTGCACCTGATCCAAACCATGGTATTTTCATTTGCCTCATCTGCATGTGAAAAGCTTGCCATTGAGTGAAGAAGACCCAGGTAAACTGTATGAATTTGAACCATGGTACTGGCAAAGAATATTGAAAGTACCATGGACTGCCAAAAGAACAAACAAAATCTGTCTTGGAAGTACAGCCAGAATTTCCATTAGAAGTAAATATGGTGAGACTTTGGACATGTTGTCAGTGGAGACCAGTCCCTGGAGAGGCATCATGCTTAGAAAAATGGAAGGGCTGTGAAAAAAGGTTGAAGGCCCTTGAAGAGCTGGATTGACACAGTGACTACAACAAGAGGACTGAGCATAGGAACACTTGGGTGGATGGAGGAGGTGCTGTTATTGTTACATTCTGCTGTGAATAGGTTTGCCATGGACCAGAACCAACTGGATGGCAAACTAACAACAACAACAACAACAACAGGGAGAGACATTAAAAAGCCAAACTCACTGCCATTGACTTGACATTGATTCAGAACAACCCTGGAGGACAGGGTAGAACTGGCACCCGTGAGTTTCCCGAGAGTGTAACTTTTCACAGGAGGGGAAAGCCTCTTTAAGCTACTACTTAGCAGCCCAGCCCATCACCAGGGCTCCACAAGGATAGAGAGAAGCACTGTTAGGGCTGGATAGGGCAGAGGCTGTACACTGGTACATATGAGGGCTGGAGGTACAGGGAATCCAGGGTGGACGATACCTTCAGGACCAAGGGTGTGAGGGGCGATGCTGGGAGAGTGGAGGGTGAGTGGGTTGGAAAGGGGGAACTGATTACAAGGATCCACATGTGACCTCTTCCCTGGGAGAGGGACAGCAGAGAACCGGGGAAGGGAGACTCCGGATAGGGCAAGATATGACAAAATAACGATGTATAAATTACCAAGGGCACATAAGGGAGGAGGGAAGGGGAGGGAGGGGGAAGTAAAAGAGGACCTGATGCAAAGGGCTTAAGTGGAGAGCAAATGCTTTGAGAATGATTGGGGTAGGGAATGTATGGATGTGCTTTATACAATTGATGTATGAATATGTATGGATTGTGATAAGAGTTGTATGAGTCCCTAATAAAATGTAAAAAAAGAAAAGAGGAGAAAAGAATGATTAGGGCAAAGACTGTACAGATGTGCTTTATACAATTGATGTATGTATATGTATGAACTGTGATAAGAGTTGTATGAGCCCCTAATAAATTGTTAAAAAAATGATCCTCAATTCTATCTGAATCCTTGCCATAGCTCCAAGTTGCCTTAATAAACACGAGCAAAAAAAGTACCTCTGGCAGCAGACCGCTCAGGTTCAAATCCAGGCCCTCTAACTTATTGACACTGTGACCTTTGGCAAACCTGGACCTCTCTGTGCTTCCAAAGATTCACTTCCCAAAAGGGAAGTCATAAGCCAACTTTTCTTATTCCTCACTGGGTTGCTTTGAAGAAGAAATGAGACATCTGTCTAAAAATGCTTCTGACCATCCCTTGGTTCTCAGAGCTCCTCAAATGCTATGGATTATTGTTATAAGATTATGAATGATTTTTTCCCAAGGGTAGTGCAAAGATTAACATCAGTGCTACTTCTCTCTGACAAAATATAAATCCAAATTTCTAAATAGCAGGGTCTGGACACTATGCTGAAAGTTATGCCTCCTGGGCACCTGAGGCCTGCTGACTGCCTTCCACTAGCTCCTGGGGAATTGGGGCAGCAATGGCAAGAACAACAAAAATCCCTAGCAGTTGACAAGAAGGGAGGCTGCCTTGCTCGAAAGACGGCCCCCTCAACCACCTGCATGTTGTTGAGATGCAGGTTCTCATTCCTGTGGCTGGGCAAGAAACGCCCCCTCCCCAAACGCAGTGGCTTCAAACAAGGACCATCATCGTGTGGTTGCTGGGACGCCACTGGGTCGTGCTTGGAGTCTCCCATGAGTTGGCAGTCACATGGGAGCTGGGGCAGGGGCCTCTGGTGACTCCAGTGCCTACACGTGCACTCAGAGGGCTGGCAGCTGAAGCTGGCCATTAGCTGGGTGCTTAGCTGGGTTGTTGGTTGGAGTGTCTCCACGTGACCTTTCCAGGCGGCTCAGGCTTCTTTCAGCATAGTGTCCGGGTGCTGAGAAGTGTCCTGAGAGGTAGCACGTGGAGGCTGGACATTCTAAGGGTGAGCACTCAAGAAGAAGTCTTTGAAGGGATTTTTCAGAAGCTGTGAAGCACTTTGTGGGAGGGAAGGGGGTTGCCAAAACTAGATGTCACAGTGTCATCTTCTCCATAATCTATTGGTCACAGAGGTCATGAAACATCCCAATTTAAGGGCAAAGGGCATAGACTCTACCTTCCTATAGGTAGCCTGTCAAGGAATTTGGGGGTCACATACGAAGACTGGGAGACCCTGGGTGGCACAAATGGTTAAGGACTCAATGTATCAAGAGGTGGGCAGTTGCACCCCTCAGAAGAAATAACTAATGGCCTGCTTCTAGAAGCCCACAGGCTTGAGAATCCTGTGATGTGTAGTTTCTCCCTGGCACCCAGGGGGTCCTCGGGAACCAGAACCAACATAACAGCAATGGGTTGGGCTTTTGTTGGTTTTGTTTGGGCTAATATTAAAATGACTAATATGAAATTATATATGTATTGTGTTTAACTCTCAGGACTCTGATTATGCTGAAGTTGAACAAAACCCTCTGCCTCTTCTATGAACGCCAGCCAATGGAGGCAAAGGGTGAGGGTCTAGAAGAAGAATGAATGTCCCATTCCCGTCCTTATGTTTCAGCTGTCCTTAAAGGGCACAGGGGACAAACCAGACGTCTTTGATATGATTTTAGCCTAATGATGTGCTAGTATGATGATGAGCAGCCTGAAAAGTGGTTTTAACTAATGTGATCCAATATTTGAAAAGTTGGCGATTTCACATCGAATTTTATATTCTCAGCATCTCAGTTACAAAGTGAAAATCAGGCCTTAAAATCCTTGCATTTCCCCAAGGCAACAACAGTCTGGAGCTAGAATTTGAATGTCCCCTGTGGATGAGCTGACACGTGCCTGTTAACCACAGTCCCCATCTATCCCTATTTCCCCCAACACAGAGGTTGGCTACAAGTATCCTTTATCTATATGGCTAAATAGGTTAGTTGGTTTGGATTGGGTTGCTAGTTTTTCCTGTTTTGTTTTGCTTACTTTTGATTTTTTGGGGGGGCTAGGAAATGGTGTGTATTTTGGTACCATGTCTTCCAAAGCGAGAAAACCAAACCCAGTAAGCCAAGAAGGTCAAACAGTCTAGATTAATGATGAAAGGAGGAGCCCTGTTGGTGAGGTAGATTACCAGTTGGACTTCTAACTGCAAGATCAGAAGTTCGAAACTCCCCCCACCCTCACTCCACAAGAGAAAGATGAGGTTTTCTACACCTGTAAAGATTTACAGCCTTGGAAACCCACAGGGGCAGTTCTATACTCTGTCCAAAGGGTTGCTATATGTCAGAATTGATTCCAGGGTAGTGAAGTTTTCTTGATTGATATAAATAATTTTTGGTGAGTATTGAAAAAACCAGTCAACATTATTTTTAATACACATCAAAGAAGGTCCACATTAATTGTTCACACAACCCTGCCACCTTCTTTCTTTATTCCCTTGCCTCCCACTCTCCTTTCTTCCTCCCTATGGTCTTTTATCTCATTCTTTTTCTTTCAAGGGTTAGCCTAGGAGTGGGAAAGTCTGACTAATTCTTAACCAAAAGACTAAATTGGTTTTATTGTTGGTGTTATTACTTGGGTTAAATTTTTTTCTTTTCTCTTCTTCTATTGGTTTGTGTCATGTAACCCAGAAAATGGGGAAACATTTGGAACATCAAAACACTATCCTTTCTCAGTAGACTACAAGCATTAAAGGCAACAGAGATAAATACTCCAATAATAACAATAACATACAAGGATAGCTAGAGAGATAAATAGATAGATAGAAAAACCACAAAATCTGAGCAGTTGTGGGAAGGAGAATGGGACTAGCCCCGTGAATAAATATAGGTTTGCCAGAGAACAGTTCTATATACATATTAGCATATACTACAAATATGACCATGAATATAATAGTGCATCCAGGATGCATAGTTATGAAAATGTCTTAGCTAGAACAAAACCCCTTGAGGGAGCGTGTCCTAAATATCGGGGATCAGGAACATAGCTCTGAGAGACCCCAAGGTCAATTGGTACAAACTAGCTCACAAAGACAATGTTCTGTATCCATCAGGGAAATGACTGGGGTCTTCAAAAGCTAGTGAGTAGCAAACTAAAAGTCGGTTCTTGGTCTCACCCTATGTGTTGGACAGGGTTCTCTAGAGAGACAAAACCATATTGCTAGCAATTATATATAAATATATTTATAAAGCTAGATATTCAATACAAGAAATGAACCACTAAATTATATACAGATAGATAACACAAGAAACTAACAGTTAAATTATAAAACAGTGAGACACTAGCAGTCCTTTAAGGTTTGAGAGCCGCCAGTTGCCAGTCCCTTTCTGTAGTGAGAGTTGGGCTATATATACCCAGGCAGCAAACAGCAAGGTAAGTCACCAACTGTCACCAACTGTCGGACCCCGTTTACAGACACGAACATTCCAATCCTGTGGGATTAAATGGACCTCAACTTACAGCGACACAATCCACAAGCTAGGCATCCCACAGGTAGTGTACCCCTTTAAATTGAGGCACAGAACAAGCAAGGTGAGGCTCACGAAGCCATTTATCCCTCTGCCCTTCGATTAATCCTACTTGTGTTTATCGGCCAGGCTGGCACAATAAACTATTGCACCCTGTCTGGAGCAAATAACGTTGAAGAAGCTCAAGATGCCTGGCAACAATTAGTCCAAATCAGTAATGGACTATGCGTACCTCAGCCTCTATGATGCTAAGGTCAGAAGAACTAAATGGTGCCTGCCTATCACAAACAGCTGCTCTGAAAGGGATCATGGTACATGATCCTAGATAGAGTGGGGAGTAATGCGTAAGAAAACTGAAAGTCATACTACTACTACCAATAGTAATAATAATAATGATAAAAGATGAGGTTTATTGGTTAGATAGACTAGTGAGATCCCCACTACTATGGTCCTTCATCACCCTTCAGGTCTGGAACTGGATTCAACACCCTGAAAAATAGACAGGTTTATAAAGTGAACCTTATGAGAAAAGATTGCAGCCCTCAGTATGGATTACTACTCAATGTCAAGAAGACACACATCCTCACAACTTGATCAATAGGTACCATGATAAATGGAGAAGTTTGTTGTTTTTTTACTTGTTGTTATTTTTTGAAGTTGTCACGGATTTTTGTCTTCATGAGGTCTACAATCAATGCTCTTGGAAGCTGCAATCATGAGATCAAATGGCGCATTGCATATGGATACATTTGGTGCACAATACGTCTGTAGAGTGCTAAAAAGCAAGGATGTTACTTTGAGGACTAAGGTGCACCTTACCCAAGCCATAGTAATTTAAATTGCCTCATAAGTATGTGAAAGTCAGACATTGAATAAGGAAGGCTGAAGAAGAATTGATATGTCTGAATTGTGGTGCTGGTGAAGAATATTGAAAGTAACATGGACTGCCAAGGGAACAAACAGATCTGTCTTAGAAGAAGTATGGTCAGAGGGCTCCTTAAAGGCAAGGATGGTGAGACATCCTCTCACATACTTTGGTCATATTATTAAGAGAGACTCGTCCCTGGAGAAGGACATCATGCCAGGTGAAGTAGAGGGACAGTGAAAGAGAGGAAGCCCCTTAAGGAGATGGATTGACAGTGACTGAAACAAGGGGCTCAAGCTTGGGAACACTTAGGAGAATTATTCAGGGCTAGGTAGTGTTTCTGAATGTTTGGCATAGGGTCAATGTGGGTTGCAACTGGCTCAATGGCACCTGATAAGAACAACTACACCAAAATGAATCATAGCACTGAGGAGCACACATTCCTCAGAACCATCAACCATTCAAAAGCAAATAGGCAGTATTTGCCCAAGGCCAAATTCAAAAGGCAGGCAAGGTTAGGGGAGAAGGGTGAATGAAAACAGGAAGCAGAGTTTCAATGGCATGAGTGATATTACATTGCAGGAGATTGTCATCAATGTCACATAACAAAACGTGTATAAATTGTTACGTGCAAAGCTGATTTTCTCTGTAAATCTTAACCCACCTTACAATAAAAAGTTTCTTTTTTTAAAACAAAGACACCATCGTTCATATTATAGACACAGCCAAAGATCTCCTGGACAATCCTAAAATGATCTCCCAAATGATTGGGGTAGTTAGCCCTCCCCAGGGAGTTCTACCCATTGAAACGCAGGGCGGTTATGGCTGCAATTATATTTCACGCCAGAAGAGGCAGCAGAGACCTGGTTGTTCAAATGCTGCAAAACTACCAGACAATGGGCAAACAGTTTCTTTCCACGGACCACTAGCGGCTCTGTCATATCCATGTCTGGTGTTCAACACTTGGCGACAGAATCCAGCCCGCTGGGTTTGGGTGGGGTCTGTTTCTCACCCATGCTTGGCTTGGGATTGTTCTATGGCATCCACAAAGTGGAGTCCTTTCCTTTCTGATGTCCCGAGAAAGCTGTTTTCTCCTTTTTCTCTCTCTGGCCCTCTTCCCAAGAACCCTGGGGTTCACTCTGCTTTCCTCTGGTTGATGTTTCTCAGGCAGTTACTTGACCTCGGTTCATCTACTGCAGGTGACCATTAGCAAGTAAATGTACCGTCCTTGGATGGTATTGTTCATGAGCTAGGCTGCGAACTACGGGTTAAAGGTTTGAGTTCACCCAGAGGTGCCTTCCAAGAAGGGCCTGGTGATATGCCTCTGGAAAAATACCCACCCCAGCCATGGAAAATTCTAGGGACCGGACTTCTCTAACACACTTGGGCTCTCCATGAGTCCGAGTTGACTCAATGGCAATTGGTTGCTGGTATTCCTGTAAGTAGAAGACAACACTCTTTAAGCAGTGCCTCTTGGATTCATGGGAGGAGGATGGTTTCCTCTGAGAGAACTTCTCAGGGCTCCAAGGGCTCAATGACCTTACAAAATATGAGAGAAATGATGAGCCTGATGACAGATGATATTGCTATGCAGGCCTCGTCTCAGGATGGTCAAGTTTCCAGGTCTTTCCCTGACTCACAGTGGAGCCCTGTGAGGTTCCAAATAGAAGGGCACCCTTGCTCCCAGGACGTGGAGCCTTGTAGCTGAGCAGAGCAGTCATGATGAGAAAGAGGACCCAAGGGGGAAGTCAGGGGGCTACTTCACTTGTCTCAGTGTCAAGCAAACAAATGTTTTCGCAGGAAATTTCTCTTCAAGAGTGTTCTGATTTCTTGAAGGAAATCTTTTTCTGAACCATTTCCTCAGGGGAAAACCACACAACTACCTCGGGAAGGAAGATTTTTCTCCTTCCAAGCTTACCAGGCTGTGCTAACTCACAGAGGAGGTGTGACTAGCAGGCAATGAAACTGATTTCCAGACTCCTATGAAAATCAGCAAGTGCTCGGCTGCTAAGTGAAAGGTCGGCAGTTGGAAAACCCCAGCTGCTCTGCAGGAGAAAGTGGTGGCTGACTGTGTCTGACAAGATGACAGCTTTGGAAACCCAATGGGGCAGTTCTCCTCTGTGTTCTACAGTTGCTTTGAGTTGGAGTGGACGTGACAGTGATAGATCTGATCTTTTTCCCCATGAAAATCAGCTTTCACGAATACATGTGCATTCATGGATGTCTGTGTCTGCTTTGGCATGCATGTGCACATATGTGCCTATTTGCACGTGGATGAATACGTCTGTGAATGTGGGCGTCTCTATTTACTTTGTCATGTGTGTGCACGTGTCTGCCTTTGTCAGTATGCATGCGGGCTCAGGCAGCATAAAGAGATCACAGAGAAACTTGGAGAGAAAGAGAAAAGTAACCTATTTTATCATGGGTCTCCCATACCTAACGGTCTACTGGCATCCACCGCTACGAAGACCAGAGGTCACTTCATGACATGTGTCCAGCTGCCCATTGCTGGTTGAGGTCAGTCACCAGGGAGGCAAGTCAGACTGGCCTCGCCAACCTACCACCCACCTGCAGGAGTGATTCCCACCATCTGTCCTGGAGCCCCTCCCACCTTACTCAGCCTCCCTAGACCTTGAGTGAAAGGCGTTTCCAACGTTTTTACATAAAGATTTCTGAGATTGACTGAAGAAATGATTTCATTTGACAAAACAATAAGCTTTGAATTTAAAGATTTGAGGCAAGTGCCCTTCAGAGAGGGGGACACAGGACGGGGCCATGCTCCCTTCCGGTATTCACAGGGGTTGCTATGAGTTGGAACCAACTTGATGAGCACCTGCCAGCAACAACAACAACCAGAAGTTGTCCAAACTTCTGTGGCCTCAACTCGGAAATGAGAATATTAATATTGCCTCCTAGAAAGAACTCAAGGTATGTACAATTGGTTAATAGGCGTTTGGAAAGTGAGTACATTAAGTGGACTGATGACATTGATAAGGCAATAAGAAACTGAGAAGGCTTCACTAACAGGTGCTTTCATATCTGTAACCAGTAGATTCCTTCCTTCTTCATCTCTTGCCATGTTAATCAGCTCCCACACTTTCCAGGCAGCTTGAAGGATTAAATGTTCAGTCTGATCCTATTATAAGCCTCAGCCTCAGAATCAGAGGCTTTACCTGAGGTTTGAGGAGCTATACTGGGAATGAGGGAGAGTAACCTGTCTTTTCTATTGCTCTCCTATCGCTCCCTCTTCCCTAGCCCTTCCCTGTCTCTGGGCCTGCCTTTCCTCCCTAGAGCAGTGGCTTCCGGGAGAAGGGGATGGAAACAATGAGCACAATGAGCACATTCCTGACCAGGCCTCTTACCATGCTATGTTCCAACCCTCTCTTGGAAGGGCCTCCACGAAGTCCTCTCATGTCATCTCACAATAACTTGTTAGATACCATTGAGTGAGCTCCTGACTCATAGCAAAAGTGCACACAAGGGATTGAAGCACCACCTGGTCCTGCACCGTCCTCACAATGGTCCTTGTGTGTGAGCCTATGGTTGCAGCAGTGTGGAGGAGATCCTGTCCAAGAAGGCTCCCAGTGGGTGGTAGGGGCTGCAGCTTTCAGAGACTTTGGAGGATGCCAAGGTGGATAGTTCACGGCGTATCATATGAGGTCAGCCAGCGGGCCTTGGGGGCCCTTCCCATTATCCATAGATATATGACATAAATGGAGGCCCTCAGCAAGATGGGCTGCAGACACCTCCAGGACTCACTTGATCCTTGGCAAGCTCCCTTAGCCTTAGGACACCACCTGCTGGAACTGTGGCTTTGCTGCCTCTCCTGGCTCTCAACTTCCCTCCAAGAGGACTCTAGCCCCCCTTCTCCTTCCAGATCCTTCCAGCAGGAGGCAGATATTGGTCTCTATGCTTTTGCATGTGGCCAGTTTTCTAGGGACAGATCAGCCTCTCCCAAGAATTTGGGTTCACCAGAGTGAGCGTGCCCACAAGTCTGCAGAGCGTACGGCCAGGCCTCTGAAGAGAGAACTGCTGGAAGATTTGCCCCTTTTCAAAAGCGCTAATTCCATAGTTGAGAGCTCGTCTCCTGGGGACTCAGCTTGAGTCTCAAGGAGCACATCCCCTTTGACACTGCTGGCAACTCGAGGTGCTGTGGGTCATTTTCTTGCCTTTGAGGAGTGCAAGGGAAATGCTACAATATGTCCCTTCACATGAACCACCAATCCTTATCTGGAGAACTCTCCGAGATGACAGGGATGTGAGGGAAATGTTTCTGGGGCACGCTTTCACCTGCACATCGCTCAGGTGAGTCAAACATTTGACCCCCAAAAGTTGAGTATGATGGTGAGAGTTCAGGCTGGGAGATAGAGTGTCTGGGTCCAAATCAAGAGACTGCACATCTCAACTCCCATGGTTCTCCTGCATAAAACCCAAGCCAAGCAGTTTATCACTTCCCTGCTGAGTATCCTACTGAGGCCAGCTAAACTCATTCTTTGCTGATGACAACGTTGCTTGTACCAAATGACTTTGCCATGTAGCCCTTAGCAATGGCCAGAAGGGCTGCTCATCAAACCGCAGAGCAGGGCTTCTGGCGCACACGTTAAGAAGGGGGCTATTCACAACAAGGTCAGTAGTTCAGAACCCACTAGCTGTTTCTCTGGAGAAAAACTGTGGCTGTGTGCTTCCATAAAGATGCCCAGCCATGGAACCCCCCTGGAGAGGGCCATGATGAGCTGGAGTGAGCTCTACAGGAGTGGGATTTTTTACTGTGGATGTAATCCCACCTGGGCAGAGATTTTCTTTATGACATTAAAGAGGTTGTACCTTACACCAAACACTTGGCTGATACAAAAGGATTCAATTCAACACTGAAGCAAACCAACTCCAAGGGAAGAAGGCAGCTGCCATGCAGAGAGCTCCAAGGACCACCAACCATGGAGGTTATTGAAGCCAAAACAAGAATACCGCCCACCAGCCCTCAGCCCCCAGGGATGGACAAAGAGAGCCTGCCCATCAAGCTGGTGCACTGGCATGATGCTGTCAGCCTCCGGTGCTGTGAGAACATTGACTTTGGTGTGTTAAAGGCACCCACTTGCGGTATGTTTGTGATGTCAGCGTGTGGAAACTATGGCAAGCCCCCCTTCCTGCCTCACAGCAGCAAAGCCTCGGCATTAAAACCCCGTGCCTTCTGTGGCGCTTGCCAGCTGTGAGAGGGCAGGAAATGCCCTTGGCATTTCTGCTCCTTGTTGCGACCTCCCTCTGAGGCAGGGAGCAGAGGATGTGAGGTTGGAATCTGTTTTGTTTCATCACTACCCTTTGTCATCTCTCTGAACACTGTCATGTGCTCCTCACCAGTGCTTCGCCCTCTCTATCACCAAGCCATGTGCTCTTTAAAACATGCACACACACACACACACACACACACACACACACCTAATGTTCACATTTTGAGGCACATTTGTCTTTAATTCACTAATAATAACCATAATTATTCAAAGCCACTTTACCATCTGAAAAGAAATCTCTATGCATACACTTAGATCATGGATGCCAACTGCCTTCTTAAGAACATTTCCCAATGAAATATTCAGCAGCGATTATATTAAGCCTGAAGCTGTTCATCCAGTTTGTGTTAATCAAAACAAAAACAAGAGACGAAGGGATCCAAAAGGACATGTAAGATCATAGACTGAAAGTAGCCCCCTCGAGCACCAAAGGCTTGTCCAGAAGGGCAGAGCCACAGGTAAAAGCTACGTCTCTCTGGAGTTGCTGGCATTTAACTAGATGCAAAATGTCAACGCAGGAAATGGCTTGCCCAATGCAAATACTAACAAGGGAGGCATGTGTTCCTGTGTAAATGGAGCTTTAGCCAATCCGGGCCTTCAGGATCCAGCTCCCATCGCAGCATCCATGGGAAGCACCAGGGGAATGTTCCGTTTGCTTATTTTCCCTCTCTTTGCTAGGAAGAAAAAGAGCCTTTGTGGCCTAGTGGCTACAAGTTGGGCTGCTAATTGCTATATCAGCAGTTTGAAACTACCAGCTGCTTTGTGGGAGAAAGATAAGGCATTCTGCTCCCATAAAGAGTTCGAGTCTCAGACACTCACAGGGGCAGTTCTACGCTGCCCTATAAGTTGGCTGTGAGTCAGCATGGATTCGATGGCAGTGAGTTTTCTAAGAGTAAGACGTATCTAGGGGTGTAAACAGTTAATGAGCTCTGCTATTAAGGGAAACGTTGTCATTCCCAACCCACTTAGAGGAGCTATGAAAGAGAAGGCTGGCAATCTTCTTCAGAATCCTCGGCCATTGAAAAGTTTATAGAATGTATTGACCTTGGTTGTTAAATAGATCCAGGTATATGGTGGAGCATACAGGGACCAATGTCAAAAATCTCTAAGACAGATGCAAAAACTGTGAGGGAATGAGTTGTTGAGCCTGGGGGATCAGGACCATCGTCTCTGGGATTTTCAAAGTTCCTGAGCAATCAGGAAAGGGGCAACAGTTGGTCTCTCCCCATCCAGAGGACAGCAGAAGAGGAGAACTGATTGGGCACAATGAATCAATGACTAGTGACTCAAGCAACGATCACCCTCCACCACTGGAGACCAGAAGAACTAGATGGTGCCTAGCTCTCACTATCGACTGCTATGAAAGAGATCACATTAGAAGGGCTTGATTAGAGTAGAAGGGAAATGTGGGGCAAAACTCAAAATCATGATAAAACACCAAGCTTACTGTTTGGAAAAAGGCTGGTGAAATTGCAAGACTATGGTGCTTAGTTACCCTGCAGGTCTGGAACTGAACTCATCATGGCTCAATGTTCAACCAAAGAATAGACAGGTCTATAATGGGAACAATGACATTAGAGACATACAAATACCGTAGAATAATAGATCACATGAGATCAAAAGACAGCATTCCCCCAAGAACGAAGTTCAAAAAAGTTGAGAATGAAGGAAGCTTGGAGACAAGAAACAAGAAGATGTGGGGGAAGTGATGGTACATTGTGGGAATTGCTATCAATGACATGAAACAAAATGTGTATGCGTTGCTCAATGGACAGCTGAGCTGCTCTTTAACCTTCACCCAAATCACAATAAAAATGTTTTTAATCAAAGAAAACTTCATGGTTCACTTCTACTCTGACACACACGGGGTGATGAGGAAATAGTGTCAACCGGGTTTGCTGTGGTCCAACCACCAGACACGTGCTTATGGGAGAAAGAGCATGCTGACACTGGCAATACCGAGCAGGACCAAGATGGTTTTATTTGCCTGCATCATGAAGATGGTAGCCCTGGTGGTGAGATGATTCAGAGCTCAAGTGCTAACCAAGAAGCCACCCAGTTTAAACTCACCCAGCCCTACTGAAGGAGATTTCCCTCCTCAAAGGTGTTGTTGGTTGTTATGTGCCATTGAGGCGATTCTGACTCCCTGTGACGGGAAGGAAAGGCACACTGTGCTATAGTGTAAGGGTTTTCAGCGGCTACTTCCTCTGAAGTGGGCAGTGGAACCCTTCTTTGTATTCTGTTCATAGCCTGGAAGTTTCCCTGACACCTCTTCACTTGAGGTAACCCTGATGGCATTTGAAATACCAGTCACGTGGCTTCCAGCATCACAGTAACACACAACTCACCACAGCACCACAAATGGACAGACAACAACAGGATAGGAGTCTTCATGGGAGCAGGCAGTCACGTCTTCACTCTCTCAATGGGGATCAGTGAGTTCAAACTGCCAGTCTCTCTGTTACAGCCGCACATGCAACCACTGTGCTGCTAGGTACATTTCCCTAAAATTCTGCCTAGAAAAATCTGTGGAACAGTTCTTCTCTGTCACAGAGGGTCACTGTGAGCCAGGATGGGCTCTGAGACACACAAATGCAACACCATGAAGCCACCTTACTCTGTCCTGCTCTTATTTAACTCTATTCTTTTCTGAGCTATCTTTTCCATATATTCAGAAGAGACTGGCACTGAGCAGTGTTAATTCCACCAAGGCCAGGAAGGAGGTCAAAGAGTCACAAAGGACTATCTCTTTGCTCTCATGCCACTGCACTAAGGAGGCTTGGGTGGCAGCTGGAAGCTGCACATTTCACTCCCTGTCCCTACACTCTTGGCTGAGTCTCCTCAGAGTGAGACTGCCCCTTTACCCAGCTCACTGCATTGGCTGTCTTGCTCTGAAAAGAGAATTCGCACATGTGAGTCTGACTGGGTGACAGATGGGAATCTTAATGCTGCTCTTTGGAATATGAAAGGCCTCAGATCAGAGTGCTGCAGGGGAGTGATGTCTGCAGAAGACCTGCTGGTCTCCCTGTTAGAAAGAAGCCTTCCCCTTTGCCTCAGAGGTGCGTTCACTGTGGGTGGCAAGTCAGATCCTTGGGCTGGCACTATCAGTAAACAGATCATATGGGCACCTTGAGAAGTGCTTGCTCACTGACCCAGCTCCCCAAGGATGTAAATATACCAACCAGGATGACTAAGGACACCAGTGCCAAGAATGATCACGTTCTTTGCATGTGTACAAATGAGGTGGGCAGCCACCTTCGCTGATGGTGCCTGCACAGTGTCTGGAATCACACCTGGCTAGGTGGACCATTGAAAGAGTTGGTGACATGATAATAGGGAGTACACCCCCTTGCCAGTAAAGCTGAGGAAATGGCATTTGAGGAAGCAGGGGAAGCCGGGTCGCCAGCATGAAGTCAGCGAGAATGTTGCTTGTGCCTCCTTTGTTCACTGGTGGCTGCTGGCATCTGGGTAGTGAGGACACCATGGCTACTGCCAGAATTCTCCACGGTCCCTGGTTCCACTCTCAAGTCGCTGGCTTCATCACTACCACTGCCATCGAGTTGAATCTGACTCACAGCAACCCGAAAGGACAGAGTAGAACTGTGGCTGGTGGGTCTGGAGGGCTGTGGATCATTATGAGAGCATTTCTATCTCGCAGTAGCTAAAGGGTCCAAAATGTTGGCCTTACGGTTAGCAGCCCAACATAACCCACTTGGTCATGAACCCTTGCCAGCTGATCCAGGGAGTCCATTCCCAAGTGCATATCTAAAAGAATGAAAGACGAGTACCCAGATGGATGCTGCACTAATCACTATGGGCAAAAGGTAAACAATAAGCCAACAATACCCATCAGTAGAAGAATAGAGAAAATATGATCTACACAGAGTGGGATATACATATAGTCTGCCACAAGAAAACTAAGGCCTTTGATTCAGACAGACTCTGTAACACAGGTGAACGCAAGACATGAAGTGAAAGACGCCAAACACCAAATGTCATGTATTGTGAGTCCATTTAGAGCAAAAATGCTGGACAGGTAAATCCCGTAGAGCCATAGAGTAGATTGGTGGTTTCCTAGGGTGGGGTGGGAGGGGCAATGGGGAATGACTGCTTAATGGCTGCAGGGTCGATGAAAATGTTCTGGAACTGGATGGTGGGAAGCTTTCACAGTGTCCTTAAAACTACTCTTAAAAAGGGGAGAGAAAGAATCTGCAGAAAGCACAGTTCTGATTGACTCACATGAATGCGGTCACCAAGAATTGGAATCCACTAGAATTGGAATGGCAGCTAGACTATTGTTTCCTTGGGAGGTGCCTCCAGGAAGGACCAGTAGAGAAGGGTAATACTGATAGAACAAAGGGAAGGGGCCGATAAAGAAATGTCATTGAGTAGGTTCCCAGAGACAGTATAAATCCTCTTGTAGTTGTCCCACCCAAAGGCTGAGGGAACTGGAGTGTGGCTCCACCTATCCCCATGTGTCATTGGTTAAAGTGGCATTAGGTCCTGGAGGATGTCAACTTCCCTGTCTGCTCAATGACTGTTCCCTGTGTGGGGAGTTACATGTGCTTCCTGTGAGACCATTGGCATTTATGGGAGTGGTGGGTGCCAAGTGCTAATACATGGGCACATTAGCAGCTGCTACAGCAAGTGCTGTACATTTTTAGCTGCTTGAGTGACAGGTGGGCCCTACCTCCTGCCTATATTCAGTGGTAGGGTGTTCAGATGGGGGCATCCGAAAAATAATAAGGCCCTATTCTTTGCAAATAGACATTATTATTATTTTAATCTGTCCCAATCCCTTTCTTATTTGTCCCTGTGAACTACCTCACTGGCTGAAACATCAGTTCCCAGGGGAAGACACCACATTTCAATATGGTCACAAGGCTGTTTTCATTGGCCCAGTGGAGACACTGACATAAGATGGGTCAACTAGACGCTTTTTCTGGAGCATTTCCAAACAAAAAACGAAAAAGATAGTCCCACTTTTGCAAGTGGCCTGGCATCTAAGAAGCATAATTCAGAAGCACATGTCCCGCCATGTGGAGGAGGTGGTCTATGTTGTGAGATTACAGCATGTGCCCTGAGAGACAGACACAAAGAACACAGGAACATGCCAGTGGTGGTCAGGAACCGTCGACAGAGCCAGCTGTCCTCTTGTTCTCCCCACCTTTCCATTTTCCTAGGATTCTCTCTTCCAAGTATTGGTCTCTTTACCTGTTTACAACCAAATGAGCCCCAAATAAGATCCAGATCATAGAAATAGAAGGAGGAAGTTGGATGGAGACTGCAGTTCATATTCCCCAGAAGTCATTCAGACTCCCTGGAAGAAGGAGACACTGTGATGGAATTAGCTCTGGATTCCTGACATTTATTGAGGAATGCTCAGGTCATAAGCACCTGTGGGGGGAATCAAGGAAGGGCACAAGAGGGAAATCTCAACAGAGGTCCCAGCCCTGCCTATGGAGAGTGTCATAGTCAGAGTTCCCTAGAGAAACCAAACCAGTTATATAGCTGTAAGTGGAGATATCGATATATCCACCAGGGCTCCTATGGTTAACCACTGCACCGGCCACTCATTGCCATCAAGGTAGACTCAAAGTGACTGTGTAAAACAGTATAGAACTGACCTTTTGGGCGTTGGAGACTGTAACTCTTCAGGAGATTATGAAGCTTCATCTTTCCCTCAAGGAGCCGTTGGTGTTTTCAAACTGATGTCCTTGCTGTTGGATGCCCAATGGGCCACCCACTACGACACCAGAGCCCCAGAGAGTGAGGCTTATTTCTAGGAATTGGCTCACATAGGGAAATGGCAAGTTCCAAATTCATAGGTCAGGCAACAGCCTAAAGAGCTCTGTAGATGTTCATCCTAAAATCCATAGGTTAGGTGATGGGAAAAGACAAGAATAAGAATGGTCAGAACACACCCTAGGGTGCGCTGAAGGCCTTTGGCTGATAGGGTTACCGCTTCCCACATTATGGAAGGTATTCTATTTTGCTTGAGACCTACTCCTTCATAAGAGCAAATAGATGAGGTGAACAAGCGGCCATCTAGCTCAGAAGCAATAAAGCCCATCTGGAAGAAGCACACCAGCCGGTGTGATCATGAGTTGCCAAAGGGACCAGGTATAAGGCATCATGCAAAAAAAAAAAAAGAATATATATATATATATATATATATATATATATATATATATATATATATATATATATGTGTGTGTGTGTGTGTGTGTGTGTGTGTGTGTGTGTGTGTGTGTGTGTATGGATATATATACCATAGAGAATGAAGGGGGAAGTGCAGAGTGGAGACCAGAGGCCCAAATGTCGACAACTGGAGATCCCCTCATAGAGGGCTTTAGGAGATGTAGTACCAATGAAGAACACAGCTTTCCCCCAGATCCTGGATGCTTCCTCTCCCCAACTACCAGGATCCAAATTCTACCTTGTAGGACTGGATAGGGCAGAGGCTGTACACTGGTGAATATGGGAGGTGGAGGCACAGGGAATCCAGGGTGGATGATACCTTCATGACCAGGGGTGTGAGGGGTGATACTGGGAGAGTGGAGGGTGAGTGGGTTGGAAAGGGGGAACTGATTACAAGGATCCACATGTGACCTCCTCCCTGGGACATGGACGGCAGAGAAGGGGGGAAGGGAGACTCCGGAAAGGGCAAGAGATGACAAAATAACAATCTGTGGATTATCAAGAGCTCATGAGGGAGGGGGAGCGGGGACAAAAAAAGAGGACCTGATGTGGAGGGCTTTAGTGGAGAGCAAATGCTTTGAGAGTGATTAGGGCAAAGAATGTACAGATGTGCTTTATGAAATTGATGTATGTATATGTATGGATTGTGATAAGAGTTGTATGAGCCCCTAATAAAATGTTTAAAAAACAAGAGCAAATAGATGAATGCTTGTTTGACCAAAAAACTGGGCACCATAGCCTCGCCACATTGATATGCAAAAGAAGCCATCACAGGGAGCTCTGTAACTGGGACCTGGCCAAGTGGTGACCAGTAGCCTGGGACTTTGTAGCCTAATACATTGCAGCGAATTGCTTACTAGTTCTCCTCTAGCTATAGTCTTTGTAACTCCTACCAATGACAGGGTGGAACTATGCCACCGAGGGAAGTAGATAGCATGCTAATAATATCAGTAAAGTACATGGCATCCTCGAAGAGGTGAGACCATTCAAATAAGACCTGTAGACCCCTAATGTGGGGATTGGTCGGTATGGTCATCCTGGGTGAGTTAACTCAGAAACAGAAAGTGAGTTTCAAGAGAACCGAGAAAGACGAGCCAGCAGTGGAGTGTGCTCTTTGGACCCAGGATTATTACTCTGAGCACCACCTCTGTCAAGGAGACAGAGATCCCTGACACTGGATGCATCAGGAGACAATGAAAAACAGTGGCAGATAAATAGCTCATGGAAGCAGAGGCAGCAGCACCAAGACCCCAGAACAGGGAGCTTGCCAACACACAGAATGAGAAAGCTGAGTGTCTTTGGGCCAAGGCTTCCAGACAAAGCGGGCTGCCTCAACGCACTTATCAGCAGAGCTGAAAGAATTTTGTACACGGTCCCAAGCAGAGCAGAGGTCAAGGAGCTGCAGGGCAGAGGCCAAGGACAAGAAAAAGTTCTGCCTCTGGACACCACTGGGAAGAGACTGTCCTGACTGAAGAACTATATCCCCAGTCATTTCTGATCCTGAATTGTCACCTGCTAGGTCCCCAATTAACCCCAGAAACATAAGTATTGTTTGCGAGTTCTGTGTGGCCATTGCCACTTAAGGATTATCAAACCCAGCAGAGAAGAAGAGAGTGTCATGGTAGGGATGGTTGGTGTCAGAAACTGTGAAAAGAAAGGAGGGTGGAGGCATTTTGAGCTCTGTCTCATAGGAATCAGCCTTGGGCTGTTTATCTTGATTTTCCTCCATTGCCTTTTGTGAAGTTACAGGGGGGTCAAATGCCTCCACTATGCCATTTATACCCCTACATTGACAAGTCGTTGGATGAAGGTTAGTTTGGGGAAGGAGCAGACCTTGGATGAGCTCTCATCAGCTGAGGCAATCCTGATAGGGGCCAGACAGCTGGGACCTTTTCTATCAGTGGCTCTCTCAGCAGCTGGGGAAATCAGTCTCTTGGCCCTGAGAGGAATCTGGGTGACACACTCATCTATGACAATACCCTGAAGAACAAGCTCCCACAAAAACCTGGCTGAGAACTCTCGCCTAGAACACAGGAGTGCATGCCTAGCTAATAATAGCCATTTACTGAAGGCCCTATGATTGGAACTGTGCTTCATTTACAGATGGAAAACTAGAGGAAGGGATTTAAGGTGGCTAAGTTAATAAGTGACAGAGACAAGATTCAAATACAAGTTTGAAGCTGGTACTTTTAGCCTTTTTTCCAGGGCTGGGTTTTAGATGATGCAAATGAGACACTTGTCAGGCACACAAGGTAAAGAGGCCTTCCCTCTCCAGTGTGACTTTCCCCATAAGTCTGAATCATGGGCCGGGTGTGTCTTATTTGCCTTCCCTGAGTCTCAGAACCTGGTCTAGTCTGATTTGCTATTTGGAGGAATAAGCCAGAATGCTCAAGTACTCTGAGTCAAGACCCAATCTCCCCTGGAATTGTTCAGTGGGACTTACCAGCCTCTTCCTTTGTGTTTCACTTTTCTAGAAACCTCCATGGAGGACTAGCTCTCATGAAGAGAGCTTCAAAAAGCTCATGGCAAAATTCCATTATTTTTTCGTATCATTTTTCCACACGCTTTTGGAAGCTCCCTCTTCATCCCTTTCCACAGTCTTTCTCAAGGAAAGAGACTGTTGCTGGTTGATGTCAGATGCCCCTGAGTCTGTTTTCTACTCAGAATGCTCTGCACAAACTCTATCAACAAATGACGTAGAGTCAAACGTGCTGTGTGTCTTTAAGTTGATGTCAGCTCATAGTGACCCTACAGGACAGAGTACAACTGCCCCCAAAGGTGTCCAAGGCTGAGATTGTTATGGGACCAGCTCATCAGGACTTTTCCCCTTTAGAGCCCATGGGTAGGTTCAAACTACCAGCCTTTTATTTAGCCACACAGTCCTTAGCCATTGTACCACCAGGGCTCTTTAAAACAGGGATTAGGTTGATTAATTTTAAAATCTCCAGGAACATTTGAAAGCTGCTTCCCAGAACACCCTTCCCCAGATTGGTGATTAAGACGGGCATTTGGGGACTCATTTCTTTCTCATTTGTGTAAGTGCACTCTATGAGAGGGGTTTCCCTTCATAGATAGGTGATCACATACTATTTTTCCAAATTGAACCACTCTTGGTGGTATATTGGGTTAAGAGTTGGGCTTCTGCTAATGGCAAAGTTAATGGTTCAAACCCACCAGCTACTCCTTGGGAGAAAGATGAGGGTTTTCTGCTCCAGTAAAGATGTGCAGTTCTGAAAATCAGCAGAGCCAGTCTATTGTGCCATATATGAGGTCAACCCCATGGCAGTGGATTTGGTTTTGGTTTGGGTCTGTGGGGGAAGTCCTTAAATCATTCTTTAGTCACATGGAGGAGTCCCTCTGTGGTGCAGTTGGTTAACATACTGGGCTACTAACTCATAGGTTGGAGCTTCAAGCCCAGCCAGAAGTGTCTCTGAAGAAAGGCCTGGTGCTGCATTTCAAACAACAACAACAAAATCAGTTATAGAAAAAAACAACAGAATGTCGTTCTACTCTGGCCCAAAGGAGTCCCTATGAATCAGAGTTAACTTCATGGCAACTGGCATGGGTTTGGTCCATGGGAAAAAAGAACCCTTCATAATTGCCTCCATGCCCAATAGTTCCTTTCCTGTATCCCTAGACCACCCCAGCACCCTCAGCATCTTGCCTTATAATTGCCATGGGTCCGTCTCTCTTCCCAATGGGCCAGGCCGTGATGCAGCAGCTGCCGACACAGAGGGATTGTGCAGTCCCTGCATGATCTACAGTCCTCATGACATATATCTTGAATGAAGATTAAGTGATCCTCTCTAGAGCTTAGCTCAGGTGAATCCACTACCTCAGCTGGAACCGAAGTGGTGCCAGACCAATATCTATTTTTAAAAGATAGAAGGGCATTCCTAATCTTTGTGGAGAAACAGAGAGGATTTAGTGAAATGTTTTTGCAGTTGAGGCTACAGATGATCTGTTGACATGGTCTAAAAGGTTGTAGGTGGTTTAATGTCTCTCGGTACCATCAATTTTGCATTTTGTCCTGACTTAGCAAATTGGTTGGGATTTCGGCTTACTGACAAGGACCTTCAGAAAGAATGTGGTTACAGGAGCAAGTTTAAGAAAGGAAGGAGCTTTGAAGCAGCCCTCACTGAGTGTCAATCCAAAATCTGTAACCCAGCACCTCAGAGGGCTTGACCTGGGATGGACTATGGCAGCAGCACCATGAGCCACTTCCTCCAGTGGCCCTGACTGAAGTCTCAGAACCTGCCTCTGATTGGCAGCTGAGAGATACTAGGACCGTCACCTGCCACATCGCCTGTATTTCTCCTGGCAGTAAGAAATCCCCAAAGTACACTATGTTCGGGCAATCTTTCCAGCCTACAAGCAGTTGTTGCTTATCTCTGTTAGCTTTGTGCAGGGGAACAATCAGGCTTTGAAATGGAAAGACTTGCATGCATGTGACCCATGAGGTTAAGAGCCCAACACATAACCACTATATTACCAGGGTTCCTGCCTCTTGAAGGATAGGTAAGCAACAAAAGGACCATTTCTCTTAAAACCTCTGATCTAGAGTGGCACACAACTCCTTCCACTTTTATTCTATTGGCCAAGCCCTTCACTGGCAGGGCAGGGAAGTTTACTCTTTCCTTGGATGACTAGGAAGTGAGTGAAATTTTGTCATCTCATACAAAGGGAAAAGGGAAACATGCTCTATGATCAAATAAGTTTTTAAAAAAGTCAAAATATTCATAGAATCTGCCGAGTGTGGCAAAAGCATGAGCACTCCCATTGTAGAAGAAACACTGCTCTCGGAAACCACACTGTGCCTGGCAAGGGAGGCTGGGAGGATGTATGCTTGATCACTTTGGCCAAGTCATTAAGCAAGGCTGATCAGTAGAAAAGGAAATCGGGTTTGGTGCGGGGATGTGTCATTGGATATGCAGGCGATTCTCCTTGAGATGTATTGGCCCACAACTTTGGACTCACATACAGCAGTGACCATGAAGATGGCATCGGACCTGGCGACATTTCATTTTCGTATATAGAAAGTTGACACAAGCATCTCCTGGTGGTGTAGTGGGTTACACATTGTGTCCCTAACCTTAAACTCAGCAGTTCGAAAACAGCAGCACTCAGTGAGGGAAAGATGAGGCTTTCTACTCCTGTCAAGAGTTACAGGCTCAGAAACTCATGGGGGCAATTCTCCCCTGTCCTACAAGGTCGCTATGCATCAGCAGTGACTCGATGGCAGGGAGATTAAGTTGATATTACCTATTTTAGAAAACGGTCCTGGTTATTCAATTAAGTAAGGCAGGTGCAGCCCTGTCACACAGGGTTTGTTTAGATAGCACAGTAGTGTCCACTCACTCATTAGCTCAGTGTGTCTGGAACCCCAATGTGTATTTCCACATGGGACAAGTCAGGTTGAAGACACTGGGGATTCGTGCTTTGTTGAGCAAGCCCTGGAATTGCAAGAGTTCTAAAAGGAGGTCAAAGTTCCTGTTTTTATAACTCTCTCTCACACACACAGACACACACACACACACACACACAAACACAGAAAGTGGTGAACTTCACAGAACATAGTGGGGACTTCAAAGAAAGGGGGGTTGATAGCCGTGAACAGGGTTGGGATGGGTCTTCTTCTATCCATTTGAAAGTCTCTAGACTAAACAGAAATGTCCTGGTGGTATAGTAGGTTCGGTGTTGGCCTGCTAACCACGAGGTCAGCAGTTCTGAATCCACCAGTTCCTCCATGGAAAAAAGATGGGGCTTTCTATTTGAGTAAAGAATTATAGTCTCAGAGACTCATTGGGGCATGTTTATTCTTCCCTACAGGGGCGCTGCGAGTCAGAATGAACTCAGTACAGTATGCAAAGAACAAGCTGTGCTAATACCATTCCAGAGAGACAGTGGTGTTCCAGGGACATTGGTTTTGCCTGGCCCCTGACCCTGAGGAAACAGGAGGTCTTCAGGTCCTCTCCTGCTGCTCTTCTTTACCATCCTCCCATATCCTCCTCTGCACTCCCAAGTGGTGGGCATGATTTATACACACAGAAATCCACTTACTCCTTTGGAAAAGTGGTTTACTTCACCCAAAAATTCGGAGAACTGTGTCGTCTCCCTTTCAAAGTAAATTATACGATGAACATACAATATTGATTGCAGGCATGTGGATTCTTAATCCTCAAGTTCCCATGAAACCCTGCTTTCCATGGCAAATCAGCCCGCCATTTCAGCACGCCAGTATTGCCAGGAGAAAGGAGCCTCAGCAGCCACCACTGCTCCGCAGCCTGCTTTTCACAGTCACGCGGGGATGTCAGAGTGCCCCACACCTCGTGCACTTGACTCAGTGCTTGCTTGCAGGGGTTTCATTTCGTTAGAGCCCAACAACTTCCGAGCATTGGCAAATTCCCTCAACCAAAGGTGGGCAGCGGCCTCATAATGTCACCAGTCATTAACCACCAGCAGGGTTGCGTTATGCTCGTCAGTGCTGTCATGTGCAAGGGGAAAGACAATTCCCAGAGGCTGCCAGCTGTGTTTGGGGAGGGAATGCCAGGTGGGGAAGCTGGGGGTCCTCACCCCAGCAGCCACAGTTCCTGGCTCCAGGCCCTGCCCCAGGTTGTGCCAGGACGAAGAGCCTGGACTCTCAGAGACTCCATAGCTCGATTTCCACTCAGCTTGTGTTGATCATTCCTTCCCTAGGCTGCCACCCATCTGTCAGTTTGTCATCATGTTGTCATTTGTCTCTAGCTGTGATTGTTGTAAGCGGTGTCACCAGCTACGATTATAACCAGAGCAAGCCACTCTGGACACGCTTCACCAGAGCATCCAAGCTAGGACACACTGGGAAGAAAGACCTGATGATGTACTACTGAAAATGAGTCCATGGAACCCTATGGATCAAAAGAGAATACCGTCCAAACAAGTACTGGAAGAGGAGCACCCTAGGTGGGAATACACTCACACTATTCAGTGGGAGGACTCCCTGGGTAGTGTTTGACTAGCACCCAGGAGGTCGGCAGTTAAATCCCACCCAGAATCCAAGAGGTGCCTAAGGAAGGTAGGCCTGAAAATGTGCTTCCAAAAGGTCACAGCCTTAAAAACCCTATGGAACAGTTCTACTCTGAAATGCATGGGGGTCGCTATGAGTCAAATGGACCGAAAAGCAGCTAATAACAACACTGTATAAAGAACAACACTGCAAGTCCTTAGGACAAAATACACAGCAGGCACAATAGCCTCGACCCCACAGGATAGGGCAACTTATTTTCCTTTGTACCAGAGACCGGAACTGTACAACGGAATGAACCCCTGCCTGCTCTTGTGTCATTACCACAGTCGTTGGTCCATGTTGAGCCCATTGCTGTAGCCACTGTGGACATCCATCTTATCAAGGGTCTTCTTCCCTCTTGCTGCCCCTGTACTTTAACAAGCATTATGTCCTTTCTTAAGAACCAGTCTCTCCTGATAGCATGTCCAATGGATGTGAGATGAAGACTTGCTATCCTCACTTCTAAGGGGCATTCTGGCCGTGCTTCCTCCAAGAGGGATTTGCTTGTTCTTCTGACAGCCCAGACAACTTTCGGTATTGTTTGCACATCATTCACATGCATTGATTCTTCTTCAGTTTTCCTTACTCACTGTCCAGCTCTCACATGCATATTGACCATTGAAACTACTTACCTTGAATTCAGAGCTTAGGGTACACTACTCAAAGCCACATAGCTTGTGAGCGGCTGAAACATGTCTGCTGCCAGGATCTGTCCAATTTATTTTATTGAAACATCATACTCAAAAGGTGCTTTAGGCAAACATATTTTGTCTTTTGACTACATGTCCCAATAATATAACCAGGCTCAGACCCTCACATTGTAATGATTCAGCTATATGTCTGAGAGGTAAAAAGACCGCCAACCATATAACTCATGGGAGAATAGGTACTGACTGTCACCTGCAATGCCATTCCTTCAACAAATATGTATTGAGTGTTATTCAAATGACAACATTTTGCAAAGCTTTAAGAAGACCCAGATGTAGAGAACACACTCCCTGCTCACAGGAGACTCACAGATGCTGCATCAGGGCATTCAGATCAGGGACACCACAGATAGATGCTGAAAGTAAAATCATAAAAAATAGCAACCACGCACGGAATCCAGGACAGATAAAATCCTCAGGAACAGTAATGGGAGTAGCGATACTGTGGTAGCTTTTTAATCTCCCATCATCTTGCATAGGGGTGGAGTCCAGGCTGTCACTCAGGCCATAGCCAGTGAGGTCTCAATGTGGGCATGGCCTTCTCTTGAGGATTCTGGCAACTCCTGTATTCTTTCCTGGGGGTGAGAGACACCCATGACTTGATATTCCTGCTGACAAGATACATGGATCTACATTGACGGCAGCCAGAGCCTTGAACGGGAGGAGTCATGTGGAGACCCATGCCACTTTCCACCTCCACTGGGTCCATAAGACATTCCACCGACTGCCCTGTGATCTTCCAGCACTTGGTGTCATTGCATGTGTTGCATAAGTCTGAAAAAATTTACACACTGATATTGGATATATGGGTTAATTTCGTACTTATGGACGTGGTCTGGACTGGGCTGGGATGTTTTCTTAATATAAAATTATTCTTCTATATAAAGCTTTTTAAAGACACATGAGTGTTTATGAATGTGCTTCTCTAGTCAACTCGAACTGACTCAGATACCATGAGGGCACAGGGTGGCTGTGTAGGGAAGGGGAGGAAAAGGAAACTGATAACAATGATGGATTTAGAACTCACAAACACACAGCCTAGGGGCCGAATAACAGAAATATGGGTAGAGGGACACAGAAGACGGTGTGTATAAAGATATTAATTTATATATAATTTAGTAAGGGTGTGAGGGTTGAGGAAAGAGGGAAAAACAGGAGCTGATACCAAAGGGGTCAAGTAGAATGATAGTGTTTAGAAAATGATGGAGGCAGCATATGTACAAACTCGCTTGATCTAATTGATTTATGGATTGTTATATTATCTGTCAGAGCCCCCATGAAAATGTGTTCTTTTTTCGATAACAACATAAACTCACTGCCACAGAGTCAATTTTGACTCAGTATAGAACACCCCCTGTGGTTTCCTCGCTTGCTATTCTTTAAGGAAACAGAAAGCCTTTGCTTTCCCCTGCAGAGTGGCTGGTGGTTTCAACTATTGACTTTGAGGTTAGCAGGCACCATAGCACCATGATTCCTAAGGATGCTGATAGAAAGGGAGAACCTTGTGGAACATAATTTAAAATTCTTTAATTATCTAGACTTACTTAACTGGAAGAGTCCCAGAGACTATGACCCTGAGTTACTCTTCAAACCTTGAATTGAAACTGTCCCCTGAAGTCATCTTTAAACTAAATAACAATTTAGCTCTTAAAGGATTGCATCCTTGAGTATTGCAGTCTTTAAAAAATCAGCACAAAACTAAATGGGCTACAGATAATTCAAAATATATGTGAGAGGGTTGTGGCAGAGAGATTAAGTAAAAAGAAAGGAAACACCTAGAATAGAAAGAACAAGAATGTTAATTCAATATGAAGAGTGTGACCAATGTCACTGAACATTGTGTCCAGAAAGGGTTGAAATGGAACAGATTTTGCTTTGTATGTTTTCACATATCAAAATTAAATATTAGTAGAAAAAGAGAGAGACTCGCATCTGTTTGAGGCAGACTACCAAATACTGGGTTATATATAATGCTAAGTATTGAATATTATCCCATTTTCATATGGCAAGTATGGAAAGCCAAGGATGGAGTGAGGCATTCACAGGGGAGATGGCATTTGAATGATCCAGGAAAATGGCTAAAGAAGATGCTCATTCCCGAGTGTTTCCACTGGGTTTGCAAACACATCAGCAAATGAATGTCAAATAACCCGTCTCACCCTCTAACTCAGAGCTGTGCAACCGAACTCTCTTCTATGATGAAAATGTTCCAGAGCAGTGATTCTCAACCTGTGAGTCGCGACCCCCATGGGGGGGGGGGTCGAACAATGCTTTCACAGGGGTCATCCGATTCATCACAGTAGCAATATTATAGTTATGAAGTAGCAACAAAAATAATTTTATTTTTTGGGGGGAGCACCACACATGAGAAACTATATGAAAGTGTCACAACATTAGGAAGGTTAAGAACCACTGTTCTAAAGGCATGACACCAATCTGGTAGCTACTACATTTTATCAGGAAAGACCAGTCCATGGAAAGGGACATCATGCTCGGTAAAACTGAAGGTCCACAAGAAAAGAGACTGATCATCAAGGAGATGGGCTGACACCATGGCTGCAACAATGGACTCCAACCTAACAACCATGGCGAGAATTGGCACAAGATCAGGCAGTGTCCTCAAAGTAACATCCTTGATCTTCAGTCTTTTTAAGAGATCTGTTGTAGCACATTTAGCCAACGCAACGTGTCGTTTGATGTCTTGACTGATGCTTCCTTGAGCATTGATCTGGCTTAGGGTTTAAAAATTCCCCTTGGCTTCTCAATCATACAGGAGGCCCACACACTGATCATCATTACACAGAGTGTCATGCCCCACTCACATTGGTCTCCTTGTTGTACCAGGAAGAAGCTTGGAGAACCCAATCACAAGGCCTTTTGCACTGACTGTCTCCTACCTGGAACACATTCCCCACCGCCAGATGGCCACTCCTGTGTCTTCCTGCCTTATTCAAGTACTGCACTGTCAATGAGATCTTCCTTGGCTGCGATGCACTACTTGCCCCAAGTTTCCCATCCAGCGCAGTTTAGTGAGAAAAATCTCACTGCTACCTGCAGGGGGGGAGCCTCGGCACTGGCATCTCAGAAAATGGAGCATAATCAGAACAGAAATGTGACCCTACCTCTCATGCTAAAAGGCTGCTAACTGCAAGATCTAAACCACCGCACAACCAGCCACTTCTCAGGAGAAAGGCTGAAAGTTAGTCTCAGAAACCTACAGGGGAAGTTCTACCCTGTCTTATAGTGTCATTATGAATCAGTATCAACTCTATGGCAGTAAATTTGCATTGGGGGGGGGCGCGTTCTAAGGAGCTCTGGGTCACATACCCTGATCAATCCAACTGGCAGCTGCATCAGCTGGCTAAGGCTTCAAAAGACTGAGTAGGTAACCCAGAGCTCATTGCTGTTGGCAGAAACTTGTGGGGGGTCAGAAGGACTTGAGGTGATGGTGTCCTTCTCAGTGACCTCAGATAATCTTCTCCCCGGTCTGGGCATCAGCATCTTCTTTGCAAAATGGGATGATTGCATTAGAGAACCACTAAACTCCTATATACCTGAGCAACCAGGAAGCAATTGTGAATCCTGGAGAGGAGCAAAGACTATGCTGGTGGCTCTGCAAATCTTGGGAAGCCTGGATCCGATGCGGCTGGACCTGTCCACTGCGAGGCACCAAGAATCCCGAGAGCTGTAGTTCAGGTCTCCCCCTTGCCTGTGTACCATGGAAGATTTAATAAATGTTCTCCTCATGCTACCTTTAGGATCCTTGGTGGCAAAGTGGCAAAATCCCTTCATATTGGCCTGTTAACTGCAGGGTTGGCAGTTCAAACGCACCTGCTGCATTCCTGTAGAAAGGGCAGGTTTCAACTCCCACAAAGAATTGTTGTTTCAGAAATCCACAAGGACAGTTGTATCCTGTAACTATGGTTCAGAACTGGCACAATAGCAGTGCGTGATTGAGCTTTAAACTACATTTGAGACTGGGGTCTATTTTGAATTCCCCTACCTGTCCATTGGGTGTCATGGGAAGAAAGTAGATAGGAGAAAAAAGGGTAGGAGGCAGTGAGGGAGGAGGGTAGAATGTACTGGAGTAACACATTCTGGCAGAAAATTGTGTGTATGTGTGTGTGTGCATGTTCTATTGTAATTCACACAGATTATGGTTTGGGGAGGGAACTGAAAAAGTAAATATCCATGAAAAAGAAAAATTTTTTTCTTTGGTGATTTTCCTTTTGTTGAGCTAAGGGATGGAGAATGTACTGCATGGGCGTGACCAGCCACTGGACCGGTGTGCTGTTAACACACCCTCCTGCCTTTGCATGCTGGGGGCCTCTCTGTAAACAGAAGTGACTTGTGACTTCGGATTTCCTGGGGCTCTAAAGAGAACCCGAGAATAGAAGTTCTAAATCGTGAACAAAGGAGAGACAAAGGGTTAATGACAGGACAGAATTTTGAAGTTTCATTGGATGATCACAGCGCCAGCATCCAACAAGCATGCCAAAGGCTGAACTCTGCCCGGAAGTAATGAATGAGCACTGCCTGTAGCCCGTGTCCTCACTCTCCCCATCTCCTGCACTCCAAGCCAGCCTCACTAAGAGTAGTCAAAGGTGACATGGTGGTCCTTTCATCTCTCTCTGACCCCTCACGCTGCCTTCACCTCTATCCAAGTTGCTTCATCCTTCCCCCTTCTCCCTGATCTTCCTCGTGGAAAGATCTAATTCATACTAACTGGTAAAAGTCAGTTAGCACACAAGAAGGAAGACATCTCCTTCCTCAGTCTATGCTGCAGAAAAGGAAACTCGGGCTTGAGCTCATTTGCCCAACTGTCAAAGGTCCCATCACGGGCAGGGCCCTGATGTGAAAATTCAAGCAAGCAGCCCCAGAGCCAGAGCTCCCAACCCTCATCCACTGCAGTTCAAGTTCATGGGGTGAAGTGGTGAAAAGCTAACCAGAAACTGAGAGTCAATGTAGATACCCAAGGCATTCTTGCCAGGGCACTCACTCACTGCCATTGAGTCAATGCTGACTCATAACAACCCTATAGGACAGGGTAGAATTCCCCTGTGAGTTACTGAGGATGCATCTCTTTATAGGAATAGAAAGCCCCATCTTTCCCTTGTGGAGTGGCTAGTGGTTTTAAACTGTTGCACAAAGCATAACCATGACACCATCCGGACTCCAAAACATGCCAGGGCAATCAATGGTTCCGTGAGATCTCTCAGGATAGAGATATACCTTGCTCCTTGGCTACACACGAGAAAGCATTCACCTCCAAGCCTAGTTTGTGATCCAAGTGAGTTTTATGAGAATTAGAAGAAGTTTCAGGTTTATAAAGGCACCTGCAGGGCTCTTCAGAAATGTGCATCTCCTTAGAAGCTTCCCTGAAAGTCACGAGGTCTGCTCTGTGCTCCTGCCTTTTAAATTACTCCCAGAGGTGGGGCGTGCTGGTGACCCTGGTTGAACTCATTGGCTGAACTGAATTCACCTGGCCTTGTTGGGCCAATTCAGGTGCAGAACACACCCAGGTGTACCTCCCCTTCCTGGCTGGGAACCTGAGCCTCTGAGCATGCGCAGTGTACCACTCGTTCATGGGACAAAGGCTCAGACTGCTGACCATGCGTAATGAATGCCTCAGTCCCTAAGCTAAACTACCTAGCAGTTCCAAAACCCCACTGCTGTGTAGTGTTCATGAACTTTGGCAGGAACACATCCTTACCACGAAGAATCCTGGTGGCCCAATGGCTAAGCACTTGGGCTTTAGACCGCGGTCAGTAGCAATGCATGAGAAAAAGGTCTTGCCATTGTAAACATTCCACCCCACTGCCATCAAACGCAAAGGACCTCTGGTGACATGGCGGGCTACTCACAGAGCTACTAAATGCAAAGTCAACAGTTCTAACCCACCAGCTTCACTGTGGGAGAAAGATGAAGCTATCTCTTCCTATAGAGACATAATATCTCAGAAACCTATAGGGAAAATTCTACCCTGCCATGGACTACTAAACGAACAACCTAATCTGTCTTGGAAGAAGTCAGGCCAGAGTGCCCTTGACAGCATATATGGCAAGATTTTGCCTCCCAAATATGTTGGACATATTGCCTGGAGAAGGACATCCTGCTTGGTAAAGTGGAGGGGCAGCACAAAAGAGGAAGGCCCTCAACGAGCTGGATTGACACCGTGGCTGCATCAATGAACTCAGGCAGAGAACAAATGTGATGATGGTGCAGGACCTGGAAGTGTTTGGTTCTGTTGTGCATAGGGTCACTTTGGGTCAGAAACCACTCAATGGCACCCGACAGCAACAACAACAAGTATATAAGATCACCATGAGTTGGAATCAACTCGACAGAAAGTGGGCTTTGGGTCTGTCATGGAACCAACCCTGGCTCATAGCAACCCAATCATGGGATTCTGAGGCTATAAATCTTCATGGGAGCAGAGGGCCTCATCTGTCTCCTGCGGAGCAGCTGGTAGGTGTGAACCCCTGACTTTGCAGTTGACAGTCCAACAATTCCCTTAAAGTACCCCCCGGGGCTCCTTTGGTAACGATGACAGACTAGGAAACCCAATGGGGACATTTCTACTCTGTCACATGAAGGCATCCTGTGCAGAATGGGCTCAACGGGAACTAACACCAACCCCACCACTTTTAACACCATCCCAACCTTACAGACTGTGCTAGGCTCTTGAAGGAATTGACTTTTTGCACTCCCACTGAGCGAGCTATGAGCATGCATGCATGCCAACACGTAACTTCCGGTCCTGAACTAGGGATCAGCTGCACATGTAAGGATGTGCTTCTAATGTGGAAGGAAGTAAAGAGAGGGGATCTGGAAGCAGGAAAAGCCAGGAAGCAGGAGTCACTTAGGCAGACCCCTTTCCTAAACCAGTTTAATTAGCATATCACAGATCCTGGCTCAGAGGTGATGTTCAAAGAAGAATTGTTGACTGAATACACAAGGGAAGGAACAGAGTAAGTGAACACAGAAATGTGCTAATGACCAAATTGACTCACAGTTCCCACCCTGCTCTTCTTCTTCCAGGTTCTTCTCTAGTTGCTAATGGTATTTGCTCGACCTCTCACAAGCACAAAAGGAGCCCTGGTGGCCTAGCGGTTAGGCAGTGGGCTGCTAACCACCAAACTAGCAGTTCTAAATTAGCAGGCATTCTGAAGGAGAACAACAAGCTGTCTGCTCCTTTAAAGAATTACAGTCTTGGGAATGCACAGTGGTAGCTCTACCCTGGCCCATAGGGCTGCTCTGAGTCTGACTCGACTGGACAGCAGTGAGTATGGGTTTGGTTTGGTTTTCACAGGTACCCCGATCCGTTGGTGGTCTTGGTAAATTGCACACGCTGGTTCAGTGGACCTTGTGTAGGGCTTGAGAATTTGCACTTCTAACAAGCTCCTGATGTTGCTAGTCTGTGACCATATTTGGGGTGGCAAGGCTCTGGACTACCGGGGTCTTCCTGGTGGCTGCTGTCACAGCGCAAGTTCCTAAGAGTGCACCGCTACTCATTTCTTTGGAATCAAGGTTTTTGGCTATTTGTTCCATGACACTGAAAAGTTTGGACCTGACATACGCAGCTCAGGCTGTATTATCTATCTTCTCTGCCCTCTTGGATTGGAGATGGATCACCTATGAAGCGATGAGGGTAAGAAGGGTTGGGTGTCCCCGGGTAATGTGAACAGTTAGCACGCTCAACCACTGCTGATTAAAAGGTTTGCGGTTCAAATCCAAGGCCCCTCAGAAGAAAGGCCTGCTGATTGACTTCTGAACGACCAGCCTTTGAAAGCTCTGTGGGGTCCCGTGGTGCTGACCCACACGGCGTCACCGTGAGTTGGAATGGACTCCTCAGAAACGGGTTTAGTAAGCAGCACAAAGAGGAAACTCCTTGGTGAACTGGAGGACACGGTAGCTGAAACCATGGGCTCCAACATACTACCCCTGAGGCTGGCAAAGGACCGGGCAGTGCTGCCTTGTGTTGCAAAGAAGATCCCTGTGATGTCAGAATGATTGGACAGCACTAACAACAACAAAGGATGTCAGGGCCCTTCACTTCCCCAGACCACTGACCAGGTTCAAAGACCCGCATGCGAGTATAGTTTCACAGTTAGATGTGTTTAGAAAAAATAATGTTTGCAAAAGTAAAATCTTGGTTTACATTTTACAGAGCATGCACAATGAGTAGAACGCTTAAGGTCCACCGGAACCTGTTTAGGGTCCCCTCCACTTGCTCACCACCGATAAGTCGATTCTGACTCATATTGATCCTACAGGAGAGGTTAAAATTTCCCCTGTGGGTATTTCTGAAACTATAGCGCCTTATGGGAATAGAAAGCCTCCTCTTTCTCTGCAGCTGGTGGGTTCAAACTGCCAACCTTGTCTTTAGCAGCTCAGGACTGACTTGTATCTCTATGAAACCAAAATCTACCTCACTGCCAGGGAGGTGATGCTGACTCATAGTGACCCTATGAGGCAGAGTAGATCTGTCCCTGTGAGTTTCTGAGACTGTAACTCTTTATAGGAGTAGACAGACTCTTCTTCCCACGGAGTGGCTGGTGGTTTCAAAGTGCTGACTTTGGTGTTAGCAGCCCAACATGCAAACACTATGCCACCAAAGCTCCTTTTGTACCCCTATAAGTAGATAAATATTTCTCTTATATCTGTGTTTCAACCAAAGGCATGGCTATAAAGGAAAAAAGGCCATGAGTGTCAAGAATGATTTGAAAATGTGGAGTTCTTTTGGGAAAGGATATATATATATATATATATACTTGTGTATATAAATAGAATTCTGACGGCAAGAGTGGTCAGGAGTTGGACTGTTAATCTCAAGGTCAGCAGTTTGAATGGCCAACCGCTCCTCTGGAGAAAGAGGAGATTTTCTACTCCTCTAAAGAATCACAGTCTCAGAAACCCACGGGGGCCATTTTACTCAGTCCCATGGGCCTGTGAGTTGGAATGGACTTGATGGCAGTGAGAGCATGTAAATATGCAAACACCCACCTCGGACTTAGGATTTTACCTGCTCCCTCAGCCCCGTGAGCATCTGCATCTGAAGCCATGGACTTGGCCTTCTGTGAAGAACCAATTAGTGCACCGCCACAAAGAGAATGAGTTTCCTCTGTGTCAGTCCATTACCCTGCCAACGTTCAGGATGGAGCCAACACCCTTGGTTTCCCAGAGAAATTGGCTCAACATCCCCCTGATGTGGTTGCATGACATAGGCCACTCATGCAATGCACTGCATGTGCTCTATTTAATGCACTATCACCAACAAGTCTACATGGGTGGTAATGCTGAAAACCTTGCCCAAACAGCTGGCTTCACCAAAGTATATGGAACCATGTGGAGTCGTCGACCAGTTCGACTCTGCACTGGCTGTACGTTGGCATTGCCAAGGGGGCTTTCTCACTGACCGTGACCTGAATCCTGCTTCCAATAAGCCTTGCTTCATTGGTCTGGGATGGGGCCAGGCCAATGGGAGGCTTGAAAGCTCCTAAGGGATTCCAAAGTATGACCAAGGGTGAACACTACTGTTTTTGGCCATCACATCCGGGAAGGCCCTTGGGACTTTGCCACTCAAAGTATGATAGGTCAAGGAACCAGCAACATCAGCATTAGCTTCTCCCATGCTAATGCCATCGAGTTGATGCTGACTCATAGTGACCCTACAGGACAGGGTAGAACTGCCCTTGTGTGTTTCCCAGACTGTCACTCTTGCCCGGAGTCTACAGCCTCATATTTCTCCCAAGGAGTGGCTGGTGGTTTAGGACTACTGTCCTTGTGGTTAACAGCCCAAAAGTACCAGGGCCTCTAGAACTGCTGGATCCTAGACCCCACCCTGAACCCACAAAATCAGAATCTGCCCCCCAGCCCGATTTCCAGGAACCTGGGTAAGTGCATGCATGTGAAAGTTTAAGAAATACTTCCTTAGAAACCATTACTTTCCAGAACAAACTCCTCCTGCCAGAGGTGCAGAAATGGAAGCCCATTAGGCCATGCTCGCCTAGAAGCAATTTGAGGTCTCAGTGCTCCTATATCCTGGCTGTCATCCAGATTTCCTTATTCTCACCTGGACTGTTGTCACTGCAGCAGGTATTGGTGAGTCCTCAGCACGAACAGCCTCAAATTCGGTCTAGAGACACAGCTCCCATTTCAGAGTAGTACAATCCACAGTTTACTGTAGAGTTTCTGGCTTTTACTGGCTTGGGGTAGGGTCTAGTGGGAAACGCATCTTAGCAAGAGCCATTATGTATTCTGGATGTGCACAGTGAGTTTGTCTTGAGGCATATTTATGTCTGACGTTGTTATGTATTCTCTTTCTATCCCATGCAACGTTATTTTTTTGAAAATTTATATTTGCTTTTAATTACCCAGACATATAAGTGATTTATAGCTAGGTCTGATCGATTGGAATCAGATGACCACGCCTGGATTAACCATGGGTCCTGGTGACCATTAGGCACTTCTTTCCATGAATGATATTTTCACCTGAGTGAATGCATTCACGACTTTTCTTCTCTTAAGATAAATAAGCAGGTGGGTATCATTTTGCTATGCTGGCACTTCCTTGTGCTGTTTTAAGTTCACCCAGCAATTTTTAAAAAGAGAAACATATTACAACTGTCACACACTTTATAATTCATGTGGAAAAATTTGGGGGAGAGCTAAATAGAGGTGACCCGTGGTGCAGTCTTACTTACTGCTTGTTAGAAGGTACTGAAATTTTATATACATAAACACTAGAAACCAGGAGAGAGGAAATGGTGGTTCCATGGCAGAATTCTCACTAGCCATGCAGGAAATTTGGGTTTGATTCTTGGCCAGTGCGCCTCCTGTTACAGCTACCACCTAACTGCTAGTGGAGGCTGGCATATTGCTATGATGCTGAACAGATTTTAGCGATGTTTTCTGCCTACAGACAGACTAGGAGGAAAGGCCTGGTGAACTCCTTCAAGCCATCAGCCACTGAAACCCCCCCAGCTGACAAGGGGTCAAATCTACAACCCATTGAAGGAATGGGGCAGGACCAGTGGGCATTGAGTTCTGTAGCACATGGAGTCCGCATGAGTCAGGAGCTGGCTGACTTGAAGGCAATTGTCCACAGCACTCTCTAGGAAGGCAGTGGTTGGAGCACATAGGCGTCCTTCATGTGGCCCCATGATCATCAAGCCTTAAGTCATGCAACCAACTCTGGGAAATGAGAGATGCCCGGGGTACCAGGAATATTTGAAAGATCTGGTGTAAATTGGTTCAGCCCAGGGGAGTTCTGGAAACCACCAAGGTAAGCTTCCTGCTGAAACCACTAACTTAGCTCCAGTGCGAGTGGATGGGTGTCTGCACATGTACCCAGCCACCATTAGTGCGTTTGTTGTTGTTGCCGTTCACGTCCGTAGAGTCGATGCCGATTCACAGTGACCCTATATGACAGGGTAGAATTCCCCCTGTGACTTTCTCACACTGTGACTCTTTACAGGAGTAAAAAAGCCTCATCTTTCTCTTGAGGAGTGGCTGGTGGTTTTGAATGGTTGATCTTGCCATTAGTCCATTGCGTAACCAGGTGCTGTCAATTTGGTTCCAACTCATGGCCACTCTATGTACAGCAGAACAAAACAACACGCTGCCCTGCGCATTTCTCACAGCCATTCCTACATTTGAGCCACTGTGTCAACTCATCTTGTGGAGGTTTGTCCTCCTTTTGGCTTGACCAAGCATGCTGCCCAACTCCAGGGACTGGTCCCTCCTGATAACACCCAAAGTACATGAAGCCAAATGTCACCATCCTCGCTTCTAAGAATCAATCTGGCTGTAGTTCTTTCAACATAGATTTGTTTGTTCTCCTAGAAGTTCCTTGGTGTATTCAATATTCCTCACCAGGACCATATTTCAAATGCATCAATTCTTCTCGTGGGACTTCCTTATGCATTTTCCAGCTTCCACATGAAAATAATCATGCCTTGGGATAGGATACTCCTGAGTTTTTAAGGTGGCAAAGTCACCTTGGTTCAAAAAAATGTTTAAAAGGCCTTTTGCAGCAAATTCACTGAAAGCAATTTATCCAGTGATTTCTTTACAGATATTTCTATGAGCGTTGGTTGTGGATGGGTCCAAGTAAGATGAAATGCTTCATCATTTAAATCTTTTCTCTGTTTATCATGTTGCTTATTGGTTCAGTGGTGAGGATTATTGTTCTTTTAACCTCGAGTTGTAATCCATACTGAAGACTATCATCTTTGAACTTCATCAGTAAGTGCTTCAACTCCTCTTCCCTTGCAGCAAGCAAGGCTGGTCGCCTGCATATTTCAGGCTGTTCTCAAACCTTCCTGCAATCCTGAAGTCTCCAATTCAGCCATCCAAAACTCAAAACAGCTCAATGCCATGGAAGTCAAGTCAATTCTGACTCGAGCAAACCTGTAGGCCAGGAAAGAACCTCCCGGAAGGTTTCCAAGGCTGTAATCTTTGTGGCAGCACATGGTCACATCTTTCTCACTCGGGATAGCTGGTGAATTCCAAGTGTTGCTCTTTCGGTTAACAGTGAAGTGCTTAAACATTGCCCTACCTGGATTCCAAGTGTGAGCTAGCAGCCACAATTTTCTTCTGAGACCAAAGGGATTGTTAGGTGTGAATTCTCGACCAAGGGTGGTCCAGCAGACCTGTTCAGTATTCGCCCAGGTGCAAAATCTATCAAGAGGATGCATTGTCATTATTTTTAATCACATAACACGCCCAGGTGTAGCAGCAACCCAGCTTTGTAATATCACCCTGGTTTTGATAAATATGTACCATTCCTTGATAACGCTTCCAAATCCTTTAATATCCTGCAGCTCAGTCCCTGATGTCTGGCTGTAACAAAAGGTGTGAAGGGAGATCATATGTCAATAAACTCTCCCCGTCTGCCACAACTCAGCGCATAATCAGCTCCACGGTAAAATGCATGGTAAGTCAGTTATGCGCTGGCGGGGAGGGCAAGGGGCCCCTTTCAGGTTTGTCTTCTGATGAAGTTGACCAAAATGACTTCTTATTTCAACCTATTAGGAGAGTGAGAGTTGCCCCCCCTCCCTCGCCATTTTTCTTTTCTTTTCCCTTTTTGTCCCTTTCCCCTTGGAGGGACAGCCTGCTCTGCTATTCTGAAAGGGTTTTCTGTTTTATGCTGCGCTCTCCACTCCATTAAATCACCTTTCCTCACATTAAATACAGGTCTTCAGGGTGGTCAGAGAGCTTTGCTGTGAGGGATAATGATATAATGAGGATGACACGCATGAAAAATCATTTTTCAGCTCAATCCCAGGCAGACCACGGGGAAGCATGAAATGGGAAGGAGGAGAGGTGTACCTCACTGTAGACAAGAGCCTGCCTTCTGAGGAGGCCAGTCTCGACCTGGAAGGCTGCTGAAGGCTTCTTTACCTCACTCACTCATTCACTCATTCATTCAACCAGCTTGCTACTTACTTATTAAATGCCAGACCTTGGGGCTCTCTCACTGAACAAAAGGGACAAAAATCCCCCTTCTGTCAAGAAGCTTCCATAAACAGGCATTCAAACACTTCCTAGAGAATGTGTTTAAAGTCCAATTTACACAAAAGCAGAAGAAGAGACTGATGCGAGGGGTTTCACACACACACATGTTCATATATGACTCCCATTGCAGCGACAAAGTGTAGGACTCTTCCAGGAGACACTATTCATTGGAGTTAAATTGCTCCCCCCAACCCCCTGAGCTCTCGCTCTCTCTTTTCTTTCTTTCTTTCTGAGAGCAATTGCCCTTGGAAGGGATTAGCTGTTATCACTCTCTAGCACCTTAGTGTGAACTTATTTATTGGCTCCTTTTCCTGCCTAGATAGGAGGGGCCTCCAGGGCTGCTAAAAGCCAGAAAAATCCCAAAAAAGGCAGCAACAAGAGAGGCAGAGGACAATTGGGGCCAGTGTTTCTCATTTGAGTGGGTGGGGGGGCATTTGTTAAAGATGCAGATTACACACACATACAGCACACACACACTTCTCTGCCACCCCACCCAATATGGCCCTACTAAATAAGGATCCTACCCCACCATCTGTCCGGGAGCCCCTGAACTGGCCCTTCCCATGAAACAAGCCAGGGCCATTGAAAGTGACTCTTTAGGCAAAAGACCAGTGACTTAGGTTTTCCAAACCAGGATAAAGCCCATTTGTTAAGCACTTGCATATTAACCAAAAGGTTGATGCTTCAAACCCACCCACCGGTTCCTAGGAAAGCAGGCCTGGTGATCTGTTTCTGAAAGGGCACAGTCTTGAAAAGGATCCCTGGTAACATATTGTCCTGCTAGCCATAAGGTCAGCAGTTCAATACTACCAGCTGCTCTGAGAGAGAAAGCTGAAGCTTTCTACTGTACAGATGTATAGTCTCAGAAACCTACCAGGGCAAGTATGCTCTGCTGCCATGAGTCAGAATTGACTCAATGGCAGCAAGTGAGTGGATGGGCAGGGATTGATTGGGCACCAACTAACACTAAGAACAACTATTTTGGGTGGCAGTGACATTCTTCTGCTTTATCTAGAATCTGAACTCTCAGCGTCATTAACAATGGAGGCAACAGACAAATAATTATAAACTACAGAAGGGTAAAGAAAAGCTAAAGAAGTTACTTCTGTTTGGGGTTTAGTTGTGTGCTTTTTTTAGCAGAAAATATGAACTATGAAGGAGCAGGGACTTGCTGGACTTAAATATGGACTGTAAGATCTCTCTCCGGGCTAGAGTTACATCTCAGTTCTTGGCTCTGCATGAGAAAGAATTCACGCCAAAGCCTGGCTCGTGATCCAAGTGAGTTTAATGAAAGTTAATAGAAGTTTCAGGTTTTACGCGCCACCCCTAGGATTCCTCCCCACCATGTAGCCTAGCAGAGACTGCTCGAGGTCACGCAAAGATCTCTCTCCTAAGTTTTCCTCCAAAAAAACACCTGTCTCATGTTCTTTCTCAAGTTCCCTCCCCAGTTCCTGTCCCCAGTTTTTCCTTTCTCCCCCTCGCTCCTGCCTTTTCAAGGATTCCCGGGGGGAGGCATGGTGAATGACCCCAGGTCGATCCCATTGGCTGAATTGCAATCACCTGGCCCAGGTGGGCTGATGCAGGTTTAACGCCCATCCGTACCCACCAGCGGGAAAACCTAGGCTTTTGTTCTATGCTTGGTTCTCCTGGGCATGCGTCAATGGACATCTCATTCCTGCCTATCTGCCTAACAAAACCTATTTTTCAACCCCAAGTCTTTCTTGCCAAAAAATAATGTCCCATAATAGGAATGGCATGAGCAGGGCTTCTGCGTTGGATCAGATCAAGAAGATAGCTTTCATGCCCTGTACTAAGATCACAAAAGAATGTAATCCAGTGCCTTGTAGACAGTCTCGTGTACACAAAAGGTTTTCTAAGAGTCTCCAGAAGGCTGTGCTACAGCCTAAATAGGCTGAATTGCAGCCTAAAACAGAGAGGGACCCATTTCAAAGAGATGTGGGGACATGGCTTTCATAAAATTGAATGCATCATGTAATCCAGTGCAAGGGAAACCCAGTAACTTTGGGAAGGAACTGCATTGGCTTGGACTAAACAGCCAGAGATAGTGCTACATAAAAAGAAAGAAGATGATTGATAAAGCAACCCAGACATTATTGTGGAAAAGGAAAAGGGACTTAGAAGACAATCAAAAGCTACAAGGAACCTCTCCTAGGGAGAAGTCTTGTGGTTTCAACTTGTGTGCTCTGGGGGATATTTGGCAGTCATGTATTAAATTGTGCATTCAATTTAATCCCTTTAAGGGATTTTGTCACTGGGCCTACAGCCCAACTATCCTGACAAAAAAATCTATCTTGAAAATCACCCTGCTGTGAGGAAGCTAAAGGCAAGCACATGATACGATCACATGGAGGGAAATTGGGGAGCCAACGCAACAGCAAGAACCCAGGCCCTAGACCTATGAACCAAAGCAAACCCATCTTGCCGGGTCTCGCTGCTTGAGCTGGTTTAGCCAATGCCACGTGGAGTGGAGATGTGCTGCCCCAGCCAAACCTTCCTCAAATTACAAAATTATGAGCAAATAATACACCGAGTGGGATTGAAAGTCACTAAGCAGCAATAGGTAAGTAAAACATATGGGCCTACCATTACCTATCTGTAAAGAGTCTTTGGCAACTGGTTTATGGAAGACGCAGGCCCTGATTACCTCACATAACACGTATTCTTTATCATAGCCACGGACACTCATGGAAACATTAAAGTTGTGCTTGAGAGAGGAAAAGGTGAGTTAAGAACTGAGAAAGATGGTCATGTGGCCTGGATATTGCTCAAACACTCCTTGGTCTCTTGGAAGAAGGAGAGGGATGAGAACCCAAAGCTGTAAACATTGTGTGGATTAGAAACGTGTTAAGTTTGGCGTGAGGGCTGAAGGCCCAGGTAGGTAAAATTATTTCTGTGGGATTTTCTAGAACCAGAGCTGCTCTGAGGCCCACACTGGAGAGAATGCCATGGTCATTACCCTTGTATGCTTTATTTTGGCTGAGTCCCTCCACCATCATGTGTCAGGGCTTACCCAGTGCCCCTTCTCAGCCCTGATACACGGTGTTGCCAAAAGGGCTCAGAGATGTTAAGCAATCTGATCAAGGTCATGGGGCTTAAGGTCAGGTACAGAGCCAGACACTGAAATGCAAGAAGACTGACTCCTATGCCCAGACCTGGGACAAATCTCTCTGACAGACCTGGGTAGACGCCCCTAAACATCCGTCTTGTGTGTGTGTGTGTGTGTGTGTATTTGTGTGTGTGTGTGTATCCACATATATATGTTTGGTTTATTTGTAATCAACATAATTAGAGTATTTCTATCCAATTAAAAAAGGAATTAAGCCAAGGTTGGTGGTTTACAATTTGCACAAGTACCTTTATGAACTATCATGGTTTACTTTCTTTCATTGGGAGGCAGCTCCAAGCTTCAGACCTCTTCACTCGCCAGGTGAGGTGCTACATTCAGACCAGAGTCAGAGGAAAGGATTGACCAGAAAGAGTCAGTTCACTGAATGAGGTTCCTTTGAAAAGGAAGCCAAAATGGCCCTTAAACTCATGGCCATCAAGTCAATACTAGCTCATAGTGAGGGACCCTGTTGAACAGGATCCTATGGTACAGGGTAGCTCTGTCCCTGTGACTCTGCAAGACTAACTCCATGGAAGCAGAAAGCACCAGGTTTCTGCCACAGGGCTGATGGTGGTATCAAATTACTGGCCTTTGGGATGTCAGCTCAACTTGTAACCACTATGCCACAAGGGCACTTAGTCAATCTAACAGGTCTGGCAAAATGTAGAGCCAGACATTATATACTGAAAATGGCTCATCACCACCACCACCACCAAAGGCTGGCTTTGTGGTGGGGTCTTCTGAAGGGTGAGGGTGAGGTTGAGGGTGAGGGTGAGGGTGAGGGTGAGGGTGAGGGTTAGGGTTAGGGTGGTTAGGGTTAGGGTTAGGGTCAGGGTTAGGGTTAGGGTTAGGGTGGTTAGGGTTAGCGTCAGGGTTAGGGTCAGGGTTAGGGTGGTTAGGGTGGTTAGGGTTAGGGTCAGGGTTAGGGTCAGGGTTAGGGTGGTTAGGGTGGTTAGGGTTTATGGTCAGGGTTAGGGTCAGGGTTAGGTTGGTTAGGGTGGTTAGGGTTAGGGTCAGGGTCAGGGTTAGGGTGGTTAGGGTGGTTAGGGTGGTTAGGGTTAGGGTTAGGGTTAGGGTTAGGGTTAGGGTGAGAGTGGTTAGGGTGAGGGTGGTTAGGGTGAGGGTGGTTAGGGTGAGGGTGGTTAGGGTGAGGGTGGTTAGGGTGAGGGTGGTTAGGGTGAGGGTCGTTAGGGTGAGGGTGGTTAGGGTGAGGGTGGTTAGGGTGAGGGTGGTTAGGGTGAGGGTCGTTAGGGTGAGGGTCGTTAGGGTGAGGGTGGTTAGGGTGAGGGTGGTTAGAGTGAGGGTCGTTACGGTGAGGGTGGTTAGGGTGAGGGTCGTTAGGGTGAGGGGGGTTAGGGGGTTAGGGTGAGGGTGGTTAGGGGGGTTAGGGTGAGGGTGGTTAGGGGGGTTAGGGTGAGGGTGGTTAGGGGGGTGAGGGTGAGGGTGGTTAGGGGGGTGAGGGTGAGGGTGGTTAGGGGGGTGAGGGTGAGGGGGGTGAGGGTGAGGGGGGTGAGGGGGGTAAGGGGGGTGAGGGGGGTGAGGGGAGGGGGGTGAGGGGGGTGAGGGTGAGGGGGGTGAGAGGGGTGAGGGGGGTGAGGGGGGTGAGGGGGGTGAGGGTGAGTAGGGGGAGGAGGGTGAGGAGGGGGAGGAGGGGGAGGAGGGGGAGGAGGGTGAGGGGGGTATGGGGGGTGAGGGTGGTGAGGGGGGTGAGGGGGGTGAGGGGGGTGAGGGTGAGGAGGGGGGTGAGGGTGAGGAGGGGGAGGAAGGGGAGGAGAGGGAGGAGGGGGAGGAAGGGGAGGAGGGGGAGGAGGTTGAGGAGGGGGAGGAGGGTGAGGAGGGTGAGGAAGGTGAGGAGGGTGAGGGTGAGGGTGAGGGTGAGGGTGAGGGTGAGGGTGAGGGTTAGGGTTAGATAAAATTGATGTGTGACTTTACAGGGCCACTAGTAAGCCAGCATATATAAAAGACTTACTCCCTCTCCCAACAGAATGGGTTCTTTTCTCCAAGATTTCACGAAACATAGCATGACCAGGAAAGACAACCGGTCCAAATTCCTAAAGCCACCAAAGTGGAGGCCGTCCCTACCCTCCCCATCCCCGTCCTCTTTATCCCACTTTGCAGGACAACTCAAGAGCGGGAGAGCTGGCTTAAGACCCATTGTGACCGCTGCCTGCCTATCAGTTCATGGGGGCAAAAGGAAGAGAAATACCACTTCTTTTAAAGTCACCCCGCAACACGTGCACTAGGGTTGGCATATCCTCTCCATCCCCCAAGAAGGATCACTGGTCAGCAGCATTCTCTGCTTAAGCCAAGCAGCCCAAACACCTGGGGAAAACCCAAGAGTCCCTCTTTGGGTCTATGTCCCATTTTTCCCCCCAGGATTGCATAATTGGAATAAACAAAACCCCCTGTCTGAGAAACCACAAGGTCTGATTTCTTTGCTAGACTAGCTTTTCCACATGCATCAGCCCACCTCAGACAAGTGCCAGCCACTTCTGCAGGTGCTGTTCACAGCAGAGGAATGCGAGCCCTTCCAGAGAGAGGCCCAGAAAGCAGTCAATAGAACTGATGGTCAGCCAGCGGGCACTCCCCAGTGGAAAGAAACTCTTTTTACCACTCCACGAATAATGTGGGACCCAAACTCCCAGTAAGGCCCCGAGGGCTTAGCCAGGTATCACCAGTCTCTCTTGCAGGGCCTCCGCAGGACAACTAGGAAACCTATGCATTTATCTAAGGTCAGTGAGAATTTTCAGGCGCCTACAAGCGAATGTCTGCCTGCCTGCCTGCCTGCCTTTTTAGAGTGGCTGATGGAAGCCTGCGTTCTTTGTACCCCAAAGGACCCAGAGGCCCCTGAGAACAAGAGGGAAATAAGTATTGCCTTTATTACTCAGCCTGCCTCAGACATGAAAAAGAAATGGGAAGCATTTGAAGGGAACAATCTTCGTGATTTGGTAGAAGTGTCTAATTGGGTGTATCACAACACAGATGACCCTACCACGACAGAGACAAAGAAATAGCTAAAATACTAGGAATTGCCATGAGACACAACAGAGACCCAGAAAAAGAGATCATGGCCCACTCACGGAGAGACTGACCTGTGGCACCGCCAAGCCCTGAGGAAGGAAGGATCCAGGTGCCTACTACAGAAGAGACAGACATTGGAAAAAACATTGCATTGAAAACTCCAGGAGAGACGGACAAACCTCCACTAGAGAGGACGGGCCTCGTCCTCGCCTAGAAAAACCCAAGTGAGAGACAATAACGCTTGAGGAAGCTGAAGGAATGTCTCAGGGCTCTGTTTCACTGGCCCCCAGGATCCCGTGCTAACTGTCCAAGTTGGGGGCCAGCCAGGAAATGTCTTGGAGGACACAGGGGCCATCTTCTCAAGTTCAAAAAAGAGAACGGACACATTGTCAAAGGAAAGATCGGAATTACTGTCAGCCTATGATTGCTTCCAAAGTACTCACACCAGAAGGTTTGCATGGAAATTGGGGGGCTTCCCAAGCCATCAAGGTAAAAAATGTCTCTCTGCCCTATGTCCCAGTTAGCCACATGGTTTTCATGTCACTGGCTCCCGGTTCGGCTGTTGAGCCAGTGAAACTCTTTTAGCAGGAGTTGAAGTGGCCATCAGCGGAAGGACAAAACCTCCACAGTGGGCTTCCCGTATCAATACGAAGCCACCTATATCACCTCTTGGACATTATCATTGTCCTGGACTCTGAATCGCCACCCCAGATCTAGAATGCGCCTGACATGTCCACATGGTTTGAATCAGGTTCGGGTTAACCCCTCTTGATCACTTAGTGACATGGGACACTAGACCCTGGAATACCTTTACTTTCCAGATGAGAAAACTCACTCAAAAAGACACAGGTACTGACCAAATGGAACACAACTGGTTAACAACAAAGCCACATTCCCAACCAGTGTCTGGAGCCAGAGCTCAGAGCCCCATATGCCTGTGCCCAGCTGAGCAGTCACCCTCTCCTGGACCCTCGAAAGATCTGAGCAGATCCTCCCCACACCCATGCCCCTCTCCCACACCCAAATATGTTTTTTCATAGGATGGCACTATAACTGCAGCTCTGGGAGAGGGACATATCTGATGGAGAATACGGAGCAGACGAAGGGGTAGGAGGGGAGAATGGAGCGCATCCTGGCCCACGAGGCCTTGAGGATGATGTTCCCACTCAGAGAAGACAGTCCACACAGAAGACCACATGGCCAGCCCAAGATGAGACACGACGTCCCTCAAAGACCCATAGCCCTAGAAGGGACAACACTGGAGACACAGTGCGGGAACGGATCCCGCCACACCGAGGCATAGCACTAAGGGGGTGCAGCAGAAGAGTAAGGAGGTGGAGCAACAAGGTCCCCAGGGAATGCCAAAGGAGGACTTTGGGGGCAGGACTTGGTGCCTGCACAGACTGGACTGGAAAACACTGCTAAGGGCCAACAAACATTCCGTGAACTAACTACGAGCTTTCCTTTTTTGAGAGTTGTGTTTTCTTTGATGGTCATTGGATTTTGGCTATTTTCTTTCTTTTGGTGCTTGCTTTCGCTCTGTCTTGTGTTTGTGCATGTTATTACCTCTATTGTATGTCTAAAAAGAGATGCTGGATGCACAATCTGCAGGAGAGAAAAAGGGGACCAACGCTTTGCGGGAGGGCCACGGGAAAGAGGGAGTTGGGGGGGAAAGGGAGTGATGTCAAGAAACCCAGAGACAAGGGAACAACAAGTGGATGCAAATCCGTGGTGAGGGCGATGTAGGAATCCTGGTAGGGCGTGATCAAGGGTGAAGGAACCAAGAGGATTTACTGAAACCCAAATGAAGACTGAGCATGGCAGTGGGCACAAGAGGGAAATGAAAGGGAATAGCAGAGCGACCTAGGAAGCACGGGCCAGTTATAGAGGTCTAAAGAAAGACACGCACAGATGTAAATATATTTATCTGTGAGCATGGGGAAATACACCTATGTCCATATCTTTATAGATGTCCTATTAAGGTAGCAGATGGCCTTTGGGCCTCCACTCAAGGACTCTCTCATTGCAAGAATACCTTGTTCTATTACATTGGCATTCTATGATGCTCACCTTCCCGACACGTTCCTTGAAGTCTAAGCGGTTGCATAAGCAAATGTGGTCAAGAAAGCTGATGGTGCCCTGCTATCAAAAGATATGGCGTCTGAGGTCTTAAAGGCCTGAAGGGTAAGCAAGCGGCCATGTAGCTCAGAAACAACAGAGCCCACATGGAATAAGCATACCAGCCTGTGCGATCACGAGGTATCAAAGGGATCAGGCATCATCAGCACAAAAAAATCTCATTGCGAATGAGCAGGGAATGCTGCCAAAGCCCATTCGCAGTACACTAGACATTCCCTTAGGTAAAGTCTTGGGGAAGAGACAAGCCTACACAGGGCACTAGACAGCAACTGTGAAACACAACGTTCCTCTAGCTCCTCAATGCTTCCCCTCACTATCAAGATCCCAATTATAACTTACAAATCTGACTAGACCAGAGAATGTACACTGGGACAGATAGGAACTAGACACACAGGGAATTCAAGGTGGATGAGCCCTTTAGGACCAGTGTTATGAATGGGGATGCTGGGAAGGTGGAGGGAGGGTAGGCTGGCACCAGGGAACCGATGACAAGGATCTACATAAAACCTCAAAAGAAAAGGGGGTGAAGGGGGACATCAGACAGTGCAAGATATGACAAAATAATAATTAGTAAATAATGAAGGATTGATGAGGAGGTGTAGTGAGAATGGGGGTGGGGGGAGTGGGGAGCTGAGGCCAGGGGCTTGGGTGGAGAGAAGATATTTTGAGAATAATGAGGGCAATGAATGTACAAATGTGCCTTATATCAGTGATGTTTGCACGTATTGTGGTTATTGTTGTATGAGCCCCTATAAAAGGAGAGAAAAAAAAGACCCTGGCAGAGGGCTGATGCTAGGATGATCTCGGGCTGGATTAGACCAGCAAAAGCAGGTGCTGCAGTCGCCTCACCCTGTGTCTATTCCTATGTGAGGCATGAAGCTTAGGGTCCACAGCCCCGGCAGCTGGACAGTGAGAGAGGCGGGGCTCTGAGGTGATTCCACAGGGGGAATGGCCCTCCGGTTCCTGCAGGGCCCACCCTCCTGTGTAGTCCTGCTGTCTGGGGCAACTCTTTCACGAAGCCCACACCAGAGGAGCCCTTCAACTCATGGGGGATTGACAGGAAGCTTCTGCTCATGCACACACACCACCACCTAGCTGGAGGACCTCGGTGAACAAAGCCTGAGGCAGACAACAAGCCCACTAACTGATCCTGTGAGAGATATAATCAGGATCCAGAAACCGGCAACTGGGAGCAAGGGGCAGCATACCTGGGTCCCAGCCCCTCCCACTGCCTTCTGCAAGGAGTGACATTCCAAAGCACAGTGTTTTCCAAAGGCACTGTCAGGACTTTGGAATGGGCAGCTCATTTGTGGACATGGATACTATGTGATCCAGACATACTACCTCCTCTGATCCTGTCAGCCAAGACTAAAAACTCTTCCAAGCAGAAAGCCATACATCTGAACAGTATCCACCAGCCACTCACGTCCACTCCTGCTGCCTCCAAAGAGCTTCCCTGGGTTGGTCAGATGTCTCTTGGGACAGATATCCCTCGGTCCTTGATTCTGCGTGAGAAAGAATTCACGCCAAAGCCTGGTTTGTGATCCAAGGGAGGTTTAGGAGAGTTAGGGAGGTGTGGTGGGCAACCCTGGTCGATCCTAGTGGCTGAATTGAATATACTTGGCCTAGGTGGGTCGATGCAGGTGCAGCGCCCACCCAGGTGGACCTGCCCTTCCTGGCCGGAAACCTGGACCTCTGAGCATGCACAGTGTGCCACTCCTTCCTGGGCCATTAACTGGGCCCTCTGAGCATGTGTAATGGACACCCCAGTCCCTATGCTAGCTACCTAACATTTCCACCCTGAAGAGATGTGGACCCAAATCTTTGGGGTACTGGGCGACAACATCTCTAGCTACTTCCTGCTGGCAAAAGGGGCGAGGTGGGGCTTTGGGTCCACACCCTTCCTGCTCTGCTGGGAGGGGTTGTCCATTCAGCGCTAGGATGGATAAGGTTGAAGTGGTCCAGGAGATGGTGGTCCTGGAGCTGGCACACTTGGATTAGGGGCTTTGGTAACTTGAGAACTTCTGGAAAAACCAACAAACGCACAAAAGGGTGAACAGTTTAACTGAGACAAGGCTAGGATTGTGAGGTGGGAGTGCCCTTGAAAGTAGGTGAGTATCACAGGAAGTAAGTAAAAATCTTAGGATTATCAGGCGTGTGTTTTTGCTCATTCTAAGTACCGGCACGGGGGTAAAAGCATTCACAATTTCCCCTAGGGGGGTCCAGGGTTTGGCCACTACTGGGTGCAGTAGGATCACCGCTTCACTTATGATCCTAAGGCATTGGCCCCTCTGATAAGAACTATCCTTCTTTTTAACCCTATAACGCCTCACTTTTAAATTTTTGGGCAAAAAAAATTTCGTTTTGATTCATTACTTTCATAGTTATCAATATATATACATTTATATTCATTTCATTAAATGTTAGGGAAAGGTCATGCCTGGCGTAATAGGGTTAAATTGTAATATTGGGATGCTACAGGCGGATACAACAGGGATCAAATGTAGAGTAATTGCCTGTGTCGCTTTTAATTTTCTCGGGTTCCATTTGAGTAAAAGGCTTGTAAGTTACCCGGGGACCAAATGCCCCTGATGCCTCTACTAGGGGTAGAATGTTCAGGGAGGGTTCAGGGGTGGGACAATAGTGACCTGAAGTCCAGGATCCCTTAGGGCAGGGGTCCTCAAATTGTTTACACAGGGGGCCAGTTCATTGTCTATCCGACCGTTGGAGGGCCAGACTATGGTTTTCAAAAAACCTATGGACAAATTCCTATGCACACTGCACGAGTCGGCTGCTAAGCAGGACAGGCAGTGGCAGCAAAAACACCCCGAGGGTGGGATAAATGGCATTGCGCCACATGTGCCCCATGGACCACAGTTTGAGGACGCCAGCCTTAGGGGTTCCTGGGTGCACTGGGGATGAAGGTCTCCTACTGCTCCTCGAGAGGAGAAATGCTCTAAGTTCTGGCATCTCCGCCCACTTTCCCGGCACTCTACAGAACTGTTCCCAGTGAATCACGGTGGAAGGGAAAGCGTACCCTTCTCTGCCCACCATTCTCCTTTCTCAAAACGATACTGTGGCCAAATAGAGTTGCAAAGTGAATCTATCAGCTTTTGTTTGCCCAGCCTCTCTGTATCAACTCTATCCCAATTGGACACGATTCATGCAAGGGGGCAATTCCTGAGCATCAAGCTGCTAAGTCCCATCTAGAAAGCACAAAACAAGGAGGCGATTGACAGCTTGCTGCCTCCAAGTCAATAACCCCCACTTGAGAGCACACCCCTGGGTTGCCCTGAATCTCATGCCTCAGCCCGAGGGAAGGGGTCAAGGACTAGTCGCCGAGGGCGACCTTTAGGTCCAACCATTTTTCTGGACAACAGGCTAGGAGGACCACTGCTTGGGATGGCCCCAAGGCCCTCCAAGACGCCTGCTGGCGGGGCTGATGCTCAAATCTCTCAAGGGAAGGGACACGTGGCAGCTCAGGGAACCTTAAGGGAAATTGGAATTTCTGGCTGGAACATCATGGCAGAGGAGCTGTGTATTAAGTAAGAGCTGTCCCCAAAAGTTCCTGAAGCAGCATCGCTGAAAGCCTAAATAACAGTGACTCCGCCTAGGCTTCTGAACGCCATTGGCCTAAGCCTGGGCCACGGAAAAGCAGCCTGTAAGAAGGAACAAACCAAATCTGGAAGAACACTAGCCCTATAACGCCTCAAGTTTTAAATTTTGGAAATATTTTTTTTGGTTTTTATTATTTACTTTCATAGTTATCAATATATATGACATTCAAAATATATTTTAAAAGCATAAAATTTTCAGTGTTTTTGAAATGTGACCAAATTGTCACATTTATAATTTGGGTACCAGATACGTTTTCATTAAGAATTATGACAATTTTGTGCTTGGCGTTATAGGGCTAGAGCAGCTTGTTTGAAAAACCAGGAGAAAGGCAAAGGGAATCGAGGGAAAAAGGGAAACTTTGGGCTCCCGGGACCAGGCAGGGCTAACTCCCAGGCCTCTTCACCCAGCTCCCTAGGCAGCGCCCTTCCACATGTGGACTGGTGGGTGCCATCTTGGCCATGGTCACAGATCTTGTTACCTCTCGGCTACAATGGCGACTGTGTAGGATCTCTGGGAAAAGCTGAAACAGCTTTGACAAGAGTGAAGCCATTTGGGGCTGACAGAAGCCACCACGAAAAGAAAATAAAGTAGCTAGGAAGTGTAAATGAACTAGCTGATATTGGGGAGGTAGGCTGTGCAGACGTCACCCAAGGGAATGTCATGAAGGAAATGGGTGTTCAGAAGGCTTGCGAGAATGACCAGAGCAGTTTTGGTTCAACTAAGAATGGCTAACCCTAATACCCCGCTTCTCACTCGCCTAGTCCTGAGGCAGTATCCATGTACCTACTATACAAAACAGTGACATTGGAAAAATCAGTGCCTTGAAAAGCCCAGGAGAGGCGGACGAGCCACCAATAGAGAGAACGGGCCTAGTCCTCGCCTAGAAAAATCGAAGCTACAGACAATAATGCTCGAAGCTGAATAAAGGTGTCCAGGCTCTGTTTCACTTGACCCCAAAGAGCCCATGCTCACTCTCCATGTAGGGAGCCAGCCAGTAAATTTCTAGGTGGACAAAGGGGTCACCTTCTTGGTTTCAGAAAAGACTACATGTGCCTTGTCAAAAGGAAAGGCTTTCATTACAGGGGCCCCAGGGCAGACCCAAGCACACCTATGGACAACGGCCAGAATAACAGATTTAGCACAAGAGACAGTTACACGCTCACCCTGGTAATGCCTCAATGCCCCTTTCCCCTAATTGATCGTGACTTATTATGAAAAATGGCAGCCATAATTACTTTCTCATCTGCTACAACCACCTTAACCCTTGAACGTGAAAAGCCAAAAGTTTTGCTCACCGCTCCAATGTCAGAGTGATATGTGTTTTATCAAGGAGCAGAAGAGACCTCCTCAAAGGAACTTCTTGATAAATCACTAAAAGATATTCCTTTTGTTTGGGCAGAGAACAACCTGCCAGACCTTTCTGAACTTCAGGTGCCTGGGGTCGTACAACTTCTGAGCTCAGCTACACTGGTGTGTCAAGCTAACCCTACTCCCTGGATAGCAAAAGTGGGTATTTGTGTTCCCATTTGAGACTAAAGAGGACAGGCATTTGGGTCCTCTGCAAGTCCACATGGAATGCTCCCCTGCTGCCCATGCAGAAGCCAGGAACTGAGGACTTCCAACCGGCGCAGGATCTCAGAGAGGCAAATGAGGGGATAGAAACTGGCCACCCCACGTGCCAAACCCTGAGATACTCCTGAGTACTATCCCGTCAAACTGAATTTGTTATACTGTTTTGGACTTAAAGATGCTTGGTTCTCCATACCCGTGTCCCCTGCACATCAACCCAGTGAAGACTTACAGGGACAGAAGGAGGAACACCCCCAAACCACCTTGCTCCAGTATGCAGATGACCTCCTCCTGGCCTCCAAAACCCTGGAGGAATGCCAACGGGCTACCAAGGACCTGATAATAGTCCTTGGCCCATTGGGGTACAGGGTATCTGCAAGAAAGGATCAACTGTGTGTCCATAAAACTGTATACCTAGGCTACCAACTGGAGGAGTGAAAACGGACCTTGTCCCCCAGCCGCACTGAGGCGATCGTCAAAATCCCAGTCTCTGAAACTAAGAGGCAGTTGCAAGTGTTTCTAGGAGCTGTGGGGTACTGTCCATTGTGGAATTTGGGATTTGCAAAAACAACGAAACCCCTATATGCAAGTACTGGGGAAAAGAAAAAGAACTTAAATGGACTGAAGTAGAACAACAAGCGTTTGAATCCTTTTAAAAGTCGCTCATATGGGCAACCTCTCTTGCCCTACTAGACATAGTAAAGCCCTTCCAATTGTCTATGTGAGGCCAGAGGCACAGCTAAAGAAGTGCTAACTGAGAACTTATGGCCATGGAAGAGACCTGTGACCTATCTTTCAAAGAAACTGCACTCTGTAGCTGCAGGATGGCTCAGCTGCATGCGAGCTGTGGCTTCCACGGCCATCCTAGTCATAGAAGCTAGGAAGCTTACACTGGGACAGGATATTGCTGTGGTAGGGGGACCTATGGTTGAACCACTCCTAACCAGTCCCCCGGACCGGTGGATCTCGAATGCCAGGACTATACCACAAATCCCCAAGGTAGTGGCTGTGACCATGCCATCCCCAGTGTTACAGCCACAACCTACATACTCAGAAAATGATCTAAAGATAAGCCAAGAGCTGGCCTGCCAAAAAGACTGGGAGCATCCAGGGTGGCTGGTCCATCCTGATGGAAGAAGATTCATGCCAGAATCTCTGGGAGAGATCTGATTCAAGGACTACATGAAGGTATGCATTTGGGATCCTCTCTAAACTGTCTCAGTTGCTTCTCAGGTACTTTTACATACCCAGGCTTGGACACTGGGTGGCAGATGTCACCCACCGTTGATTGCACTGTGCTCGGGTAAACAACCCCAGAAAGAAAAGGAGCAACCCAACCACGAGCTCGAGGTAGTAGTCCAGGAGAATTCTGGGAGGTGGACTTTATGGATATCAAACTTACAAAGTATGGCTACCGATATTTGCTGGTGTTCGTAGACACCTGTTCTGGATGGGTGGAAGCCTTCCCAACCAAGAAGGAAACTGCTGCCACTGTGTGTAAATTATTAGTAACTAAACTTGTCCCTAGATTTGACCTTCCCACCACCTTGGGGTCCAACAATGGCCCAACATTTAATTTTCAAATTACTAAAGTCTTAGCAATGCTTCTAAATATTAACTGGAAGCTCTTCAGGGCAAGTAGAAAAAAATAAACAGAACCCTAAAGGAATTGTTCGTTAAGTTGCATTTAGGACCTGGCGAGAACTGGGTTGATCCTTACTTTACCTTTTGCCCTACTTCAAGTCCGATGCACTCCCTATGTGAAAAGCATGACCCCATTTGAATTTATGTTTGGCAGACCTTCCCCAAATCCTCCCAAGATTGAAAGAAGTAGAAATAATGGAAGTCACTAATCGTTCCCTCATCGAGTGCCTGCAGGCTGTGCAACAGGGAGAGACAAATCATCTGCTCTGACACCTTCATTTTGGGCCTAACCAAGGGAAAGGGAACAGGCAGCCAACAACGTGCAACCAGGAAACTGGACATGGGTAAAGAAGCACCAACCTGACACCTTAGAACCTAGGTGGACTGGCCCATACCAAGTGATACTTACAACACCAACTGCTGTTAAAATAGTGGGGAGGGGGCCGTGGATTCCTCAGTCATAAGTAAAAAAAAAAAACCCCTCCCTGAGCATATCCTGGAAAGATGGACACCGAGAAAGACGGAAAATCCCTCAAAATTAAGGCTTTACAGAATTAAATTGTTTTTCTCCGAGTATTATTGACAGCACCCACTGTTTCCCCCAAGCACAAACACATCTGTGGACTGCTATTCTAACCTCCAGCAGACTCAGGTTTACACAGGCACCTCAGGGCCCCTCATGGGGCACAGCCTACCTAGAAGCTGCTGGAGAGAAAGTCACTCAGTGGGCTACGGGATCCTGCCTTTGGGATGATGTTCCCACTCAGAGAAGACAGTCCACACAGAAGACCACATGGCCAGCCCAAGATGAGACACGACGTCCCTCAAAGACCCATAGCCCTAGAAGGGACAACACTGGAGACACAGTGCGGGAATGGATCCCGCCACACCGAGGCATAGCACTAAGGGGGTGCAGCAGAAGAGCAAGGAAGTGGAGCAACAAGGTCCCCAGGGAATGCCAAAGGAGGACTTTGGGGGCAGGACTTGGTGCCCGCACAGACTGGACTGGAAAACACTGCTAAGGGCCAACAAACAGTCCGTGAACTAACTACGAGCTTTCCTTTCTTGAGGAGTTGTGTTTTCTTTGATGGTCATTGGATTTTGACTGTTTTCTATCTTTTGGTGCTTGCTTTCGCTCTGTCTTGTGTTTGTGCATGTGATTACCTCTACTGTATGTCTAAAAAGAGATGCTGGATGCACAATCTGCACGAGAGCAAAAGGGGACAAATGCTTCGCGGGAGGGCCACGGGAAAGAGGGAATTGGGGGGAAAGGGAGTGATGTCAAGAAACCCAGAGACAAGGGAACAACAAGTGGATGCAAATCCGTGGTGAGGGCGATGTAGTAATCCTGGTAGGGCGTGATCAAGGGTGAAGGAACCAAGAGGATTTACTGAAACCCAAATGAAGACTGAGCATGGCAGTGGGCACAAGAGGGAAATGAAAGGGAATAGCAGAGCGACCTAGGAAGCACGGGCCAGTTATAGAGGTCTAAAGAAAGGCACGCACAGATGTAAATATATTTATCTGTGAGCATGGGGAAATACACCTATGTCCATATCTTTATAGGTTTCCTATTAAGGTAGCAGATGGCCTTTGGGCCTCCACTCAAGGACTCTCTCATTGCAAGGATACCTTGTTCTATTACATTGGCATTCTATGATGCTCACCTTCCCGACACGTTCCCTGATGTCTAAGCGGTTGCATAAGCAAATGTGGTCAAGAAAGCTGATGGTGCCCTGCTATCAAAAGATATGGCGTCTGAGGTCTTAAAGGCCTGAAGGGTAAGCAAGCGGCCATGTAGCTCAGAAACAACAGAGCCCACATGGAATAAGCATACCAGCCTGTGCGATCACGAGGTATCAAAGGGATCAGGCATCATCAGCACAAAAAAATCTCATTGCGAATGAGCAGGGAATGCTGGGTAGAGAGCCAAAGCCCATTTGCAGTACACAGGACATTCCCTTAAGTAAGGTCTTGGGGAAGAGACATGCCTACACAGGGTACTAGACAGCCAGGGTGAACCACAATTTCCTCTAGCTCCTCAATGCTTCCCCTCACTATCAAGATCCCAATTATAACTTACAAATCTGACTAGACCAGAGAATGTACACTGGGACAGATAGGAACTAGACACACAGGGAATTCAAGGTGGATGAGCCCTTTAGGACCAGTGTTATGAATGGGGATTCTGGGAGGGTGGAGGGAGGGTAGGCTGGCACAAGGGAACCGATGACAAGGATCTACATAAAACCTCAAAAGAAAAGGGGGTGAAGGGGGACATCAGACAGTGCAAGATATGACAAAATAATAATTGGTTAATACTGAAGGATTGATGAGGAGGGGTAGTGAGAATGGGGGTGGGGGGAATGAGGAGCTGAGGCCAGAGGCTTGGGTGGAGAGAAGATATTTTGAGAATAATGAGGGCAGTGAATGTACAAATGTGCCTTATATCAGTTATGTTTGCACGTATTGTGGTTATTGTTGTATGAGCCCCTATAAAAGGAGAGAAAAAAAAGACCCTGGCAGAGGGTTGATGCTAGGATGATCTCAGGCTGGATTAGACCAGCAAAAGCAGGTGCTGCAGTCGCCTCACCCTGTGTCTATTCCTGTGTGGGGCATGAAGCTTAGGGTCCACAGCCCCGGCAGCTGGACAGTGAGAGAGGCGGGGCTCTGAGGTGATTCCACAGGGGGAATGGCCCTCCGGTTCCTGCAGGGCCCACCCTCTTGTGTATTCCTGCTGTCTGGGGCACCTCTTTCACGGAGCCCACACCAGGGGATCTCTTCAACTCATGGGGGATTGGCAGGAAGCCTCTGCTCATGCACACACACCACCACCTAGCTGGAGGACCTCGGTGAACAAACCTTGAGGCAGACAACAAGCACACTAACTGATCCTGTGAGAGATAAAATCAGGATCCAGAAACCGGCAACTGGGAGCAAGGGGCAGCATACCTGGGTCCCAGCCCCTCCCACTGCCTTCTGCAAGGAGTGACATTCCAAAGCACAGTGTTTTCCAAAGGCACTGTCAGGACTTTGGAATGGGCAGCTCATTTGTGGACATGGATACTATGTGATCCAGACATACTACCTCCTCTGATCCTGTCAGCCAAGACTAAAAACCCTTCCAAGCAGAAAGCCATGCATCTGAACAGTATCCACCAGCCACTCACGTCCACTCCTGCTGCCTCCAAAGAGCTTCCCTGGGTTGGTCAGATGTCTCTGGGGACAGATATCCCTCGGTCCTTGGTTCTGCGTGAGAAAGAATTCACGCCAAAGCCTGGTTTGTGATCCAAGGGAGGTTTAGGAGCGTTAGGGAGGTGTGGTGGGCAACCCTGGTCGATCCTAGTGGCTGAATTGTATATACTTGGCCTAGGTGGGTCGATGCAGTTGCAGCGCCCACCCAGGTGGACCTGCCCTTCCTGGCCGGAAACCTGGACCTTTGAGCAAGCACAGTGTGCCACTCCTTCCTGGGCCGCTAACTGGGCCATCTGAGCATGTGTAATGGACACCCCAGTCCCTATGCTAGCTACCTAACATTTCCACCCTGAAGAGATGTGGACCCAAATCTTTGGGGTACTGGGCGACGACATTTCTAGCTACTTCCTGCTGGCAAAAGGGGCGAGGTGGGGCTTTGGGTCCACACCCTTCCTGCTCTGCTGGGAGGGGTTGTCCATTCAGCGCTAGATTGGATAAGGTTGAAGTGGTCCAGGAGATGGTGGTCCTGGAGTTGGCACAATTGGATTCGGGGCTTTGGTAACTTGAGAACTTCTGGAAAAACCAACAAACGCACAAAAGGGTGAACAGTTTAACTGAGACAAGGCTAGGATTGTGAGGTGGGAGTGCTCTTGAAAGTAGGTGAGTATCACAGGAAGTAAGTAAAAAATCTTAGGATTATCAGGCGTGTGTGTTTGTTCATTCTAAGTACCGGCACAGGGGTAAAAGCATTCACAATTTCCCCTAGCGGGGTCCAGGGTTTGGGCACTACTGGGTGCAGTGGGATCACCGCTTCACTTATGATCCTAAGGCATTGGCCCCTCTGATAAGAACCATCCTTCTTTTTAACCCTATAACGCCTCACTTTTAAATTTATGGGCAAAAAAAATTTCGTTTTGATTCATTACTTTCATAGTTATCAATATATATACATTTATATTCATTTGATTAAATGTTAGGGAAAGGTCATGCTCGGTGTTATAGGGTTAAATTGTAATATTGGGATGCTACAGGCGGATTCAACAGGGATCAAAAGTAGAGTAACTGCCTGTGTCATTTTTAATTTTCTCGGGTTCCATTTGAGTAAAAAGCTTGTAAGTTACCCGGGGACCAAATGCCCCTGGTGCCTCTACTAGGGGTAGAATGTTCAGGGAGGATTCAGGGGTGGGACAATAGTGACCTGAAGTCCAGGATCCCTTAGGGCAGGAGTCCTCAAATTGTTTACACAGCGGGCCAGTTCATTGTCTCTCCGACCGTTGGAGGGCCAGACTATGGTTTTCAAAAAAACCTATGGACAAATTCCTATGCACACTGCACGAGTCGGCTGCTAAGCAGGACAGGCAGTGGCAGCAAAAACACCCCGAGGGTGGGATAAATGGCATTGCGCCACATGTGCCCCATGGACCACAGTTTGAGGACGCCAGCCTTAGGGGTTCCTGGGTGCACTGGGGATGAAGGTCTCCTACTGCTCCTCGAGAGGAGAAATGCTCTAAGTTCTGGCATCTCCGCCCACTTTCCCGGCACTCTACAGAACTGTTCCCGGTGAATCACGGTTGGAAGGGAAAGCGTACCCTTCTCTGCCCACCATTCTCCTTTCTCAAAACGATACTGTGGCCAAATAGAGTTGCAAAGTGAATCTATCAGCTTTTGTTTGCCCAGCCTCTCTGTATCAACTCTATCCCAATTGGACACGATTCATGCAAGGGGGCAATTCCTGAGCATCAAGCTGCTAAGTCCCATCTAGAAAGCACAAAACAAGGAGGCGATTGACAGCTTGCTGCCTCCAAGTCAATAACCCCCACTTGAGAGCACACCCCTGGGTTGCCCTGAATCTCATGCCTCAGCCCGAGGGAAGGGGTCAAGGACTAGTCGCCGAGGGCGACCTTTAGGTCCAACCATTTTTCTGGACAACAGGCTAGGAGGACCACTGCTTGGGATGGCCCCAAGGCCCTCCAAGACGCCTGCTGGCGGGGCTGATGCTCAAATCTCTCAAGGGAAGGGACACGTGGCAGCTCAGGGAACCTTAAGGGAAATTGGAATTTCTGGCTGGAACATCATGGCAGAGGAGCTGTGTATTAAGTAAGAGCTGTCCCCAAAAGTTCCTGAAGCAGCATCGCTGAAAGCCTAAATAACAGTGACTCCGCCTAGGCTTCTGAACGCCATTGGCCTAAGCCTGGGCCACGGAAAAGCAGCCTGTAAGAAGGAACAAACCAAATCTGGAAGAACACTAGCCCTATAACGCCTCAAGTTTTAAATTTTGGAAATATTTTTTTTGGTTTTTATTATTTACTTTCATAGTTATCAATATATATGACATTCAAAATATATTTTAAAAGCATAAAATTTTCAGTGTTTTTGAAATGTGACCAAATTGTCACATTTATAATTTGGGTACCAGATACGTTTTCATTAAGAATTATGACAATTTTGTGCTTGGCGTTATAGGGCTAGAGCAGCTTGTTTGAAAAACCAGGAGAAAGGCAAAGGGAATGGAGGGGAAAAGCGAAACTTTGGGCTACCAGGACCAACAAGGCTAACTCCCAGGCCTCTTCACCCAGCTCCCTAGGCAGCGCCCTTCCACATGTGGACTGGTGGGTGCCATCTTGGCCATGGTCACAGATCCTGTTACCTCTCGACTACAATGGCGACTGTGTAGGATCTCTGGGAAAAGCTGAAACAGCTTTGACAAGATTGAAGCCATTTGGGGCTGACAGAAGCCACCACGAAAAGAAAATAAAGTAGCTAGGAAGTGTAAATGAACTAGCTGATATTGGGGAGGTAGGCTGTGCAGACGTCGCCCAAGGGAATGTCATGAAGGAAATGGGTGTTCAGAAGGCTTGCGAGAACGACCAGAGCAGTTTTGGTTCAACTAAGAATGGCTAACCCTAATACCCCGCTTCTCACTCGCCTAGTCCTGAGGCAGTATCCATGTACCTACTATACAAAACAGTGACATTGGAAAAATCAGTGCCTTGAAAAGCCCAGGAGAGGCAGACGAGCCACCACTAGAGAGAACGGGCCTAGTCCTCGCCTAGAAAAATCGAAGCTACAGACAATAGTGCTCGAAGCTGAATAAAGGTGTCCAGGCTCTGTTTCACTTGACCCCAAAGAGCCCATGCTCACTCTCCATGTAGGGAGCCAGCCAGTAAATTTCTAGGTGGACAAAGGGGTCACCTTCTTGGTTTCAGAAAGACTACATGTGCCTTGTCAAAAGGAAAGGCTTTCATTACAGGGGCCCCAGGGCAGACCCAAGCACACCCATGGACAACGGCCAGAATAACAGATTTAGCACAAGAGACAGTTACACGCTCACCCTGGTAATGCCTCAATGCCCCTTTCCCATAATTGATCGTGACTTATTATGAAAAATGGCAGCCATAATTACTTTCTCATCTGCTACAACCACCTTAACCCTTGAACTTGAAAAGCCAAAAGTTTTGCTCACCACTCCAATGTCAGAGTGATATGTGTTTTATCAAGGAGCAGAAGAGACCTCCTCAAAGGAACTTCTTGATAAATCACTAAAAGATATTCCTTTTGTTTGGGCAGAGAACAACCTGCCAGACCTTTCTGAACTTCAGGTGCCTGGGGTCGTACAACTTCTGAGCTCAGCTACACTGGTGTGCCAAGCTAACCCTACTCCCTGGATAGCAAAAGTGGGTATTTCTGTTCCCATTTGCAGACTAAAGAGGACAGGCATTTGGGTCCTCTGCAAGTCCACATGGAATGCTCCCCTGCTGCCCATGCAGAAGCCGGGAACTGAGGACTTCCAACCGGTGCAGGATCTCAGAGAGGCAAATGAGAGGATAGAAACTGGCTACCCCACGTGCCAAACCCTGAGATCCTCCTGAGTACTATCCCATCAAACTGAATTTGTTATACTGTTTTGGACTTAAAGATGCTTTGTTCTCCATACCCGTGTCCCCTGCACATCATCCCAGTGAAGACTTACAGGGACACAAGGAGGAACACCCCCAAACCACTTTGCTCCAGTATGCAGATGACCTCCTCCTGGCCTCCAAAACCCTGGAGGAATGCCAACGGGCTACCAAGGACCTGATAATAGTCCTTGGCCCATTGGGGTACAGGGTATCTGCAAGAAATTATCTACTGTGTGTCCATAAAACTGTATACCTAGGCTACCAACTGGAGGAGTGAAAACGGACCTTGTCCCCCAGCCGCACTGAGGCGATCCTCAAAATCCCAGTCCCTGAGACGAAGAAGCAGTTGCAAGAGTTTCTAGGAACTGTGGGGTACTGTCCATTGTGAAATTTGGGATTTGCAAAAACAACGAAACCCCTATATGCAAGTACTGGGGAAAGGAAAAAGAACTTAAATGGACTGAAGTAGAACAACAATCGTTTGAATCCTTTAAAAAGTCGCACATATGGGCAACCTCCCTTGCCCTACTACACATAGTAAAGCCCTTCCAATTGTCTATGTGAGGCCAGAGGCACAGCTCAAGAAGTGCTAACTGAGAACTTGCGGCCATGGAAGAGACCTGTGACCTATCTTTCAAAGAAACTGGACTCTGTAGCTGCAGGATGGCTGAGCTGCATGCGAGCTGTGGCTGCCACGGCCATCCTAGTCATAGAAGCTAGGAAGCTTACACTGGGACAGGATATTGCTGTGGTAGGGGGACCTATGGTTGAACCACTCCTAACCAGTCCCCCGGACCGGTGGATCTCGAATGCCAGGACTATACCACAAATCCCCAAGGTAGTGGCTGTGACCATGCCATCCCCAGTGTTACAGCCACAACCTACATACTCAGAAAATGATCTAAAGATAAGCCAAGAGCTGGCCTGCCAAAAAGACTGGGAGCATCCAGGGTGGCTGGTCCATCCTGATGGAAGAAGATTCATGCCAGAATCTCTGGGAGAGATCTGATTCAAGGACTACATGAAGGTATGCATTTGGGATCCTCTCTAAACTGTCTCAGTTGCTTCTCAGGCACTTTTACATACCCAGGCTTGGACACTGGGTGGCAGATGTCACCCACCGTTGATTGCACTGTGCTCGGGTAAACAACCCCAGAAAGAAAAGGAGCAACCCAACCACGAGCTCGAGGTAGTAGTCCAGGAGAATTCTAGGAGGTGGACTTTATGGATATCAAACTTACAAAGTATGGCTACCGATATTTGCTGGTGTTCGTAGACACCTGTTCTGGATGGGTGGAAGCCTTCCCAACCAAGAAGGAAACTGCTGCCACTGTGTGTAAATTATTAGTAACTAAACTTGTCCCTAGATTTGACCTTCCCACCACCTTGGGGTCCAACAATGGCCCAACATTTAATTTTCAAATTACTAAAGTCTTAGCAATGCTTCTAAATATTAACTGGAAGCTCTTCAGGGCAAGTAGAAAAAAATAAACAGAACCCTAAAGGAATTGTTCGTTAAGTTGCATTTAGGACCTGGCGAGAACTGGGTTGATCCTTACTTTACCTTTTGCCCTACTTCAAGTCCGATGCACTCCCTATGTGAAAAGCATGACCCCATTTGAATTTATGTTTGGCAGACCTTCCCCAAATCCTCCCAAGATTGAAAGAAGTAGAAATAATGGAAGTCACTAATCGTTCCCTCATCGAGTGCCTGCAGGCTGTGCAACAGGGAGAGACAAATCATCTGCTCTGACACCTTCATTTTGGGCCTAACCAAGGGAAAGGGAACAGGCAGCCAACAACGTGCAACCAGGAAACTGGACATGGGTAAAGAAGCACCAACCTGACACCTTAGAACCTAGGTGGACTGGCCCATACCAAGTGATACTTACAACACCAACTGCTGTTAAAATAGTGGGGAGGGGGCCGTGGATTCCTCAGTCATAAGTAAAAAAAAAAACCCCTCCCTGAGCATATCCTGGAAAGATGGACACCGAGAAAGACGGAAAATCCCTCAAAATTAAGGCTTTACAGAACTTAATTGTTTTTCTCTGAGTATTGCTGACAACACCCAGTGTTTCCCCCAAGCACAAACACATCTGTGGACTGCTATTCTAACCTCCAGCAGTGAATATGTAACCTCTTATACTGGGTATGACCCCCTGTTTTCATTTTGATTTGTTTGATTTGCTAGGAAAGAATTGGCATTCTGGATCCTTTAAAGGTAAAGGGCACAATGGGACCTATACTCGAATCCCGTCCTATGGGTGTGGAATACCCTCTATAGAAAGAAGGCTCCAAACAAACCATGTCTATATATGCCCGGCTCATGGACTCCCTAACTGCCAAGGGGAGGGACATTACCATTGCGCAGCTTGGGGTTGTGAAACCATCATTTTCAGGGTGGAAACTTGTTAAAGATGACCCTATTATTTTTACAAGAATGAGACTCAAGTCGGAAGGGTTTGATCCCACTACGTGTATGGTTTCCAAATATAACCCAATAAGAATTGGATTCAAGCGTTATTGGGTTCACCGGGAAAACATGGGGAATTCAACATTATGTAAATGATAGAGATCCCGGGACAACCTTTTCTATCCAGCAAAGTAAAATATGGCAACCTGCCATCCGTACAAAGGCCCAAACCTCGGGATAAATCCTGAAGAGCCACAGCTGGTGTCATTAAGATTCCTTTGCCGCACCCTCCAGACTCTCCAGTAACTTTCCCGTTCACTGCCAGCCCAACTCACAGGGCCCTTCTCATTCAGGAGCCACCTCAAGGTTCTGTGTTTGATTCTCGGGATGCTGTATTCCAATTTATGAACTCAAATCCTCACCTCACAGCTGATTGTTGGCTTTGTCTGAACGCTGCTTCCCCTTACTATGTAGGCACAGGTACAAATAGCACTATTGGTACAGAGTGTAATCCAATTAGAAATGTTAGTAAAAAGGATTACACGAAGCAGCAGTCTATAGGTGATGTTAGTATGGACTCAAGTCTAAGCTCACTTTAAAAGATTTGCAAGGGCAAGACTGTGTTTTTATTCATCTAAGTATCCCTTTAATATATCAAGATATCGAGATTTTTGCCTTCAAGCTGTTCCCATTGAACCAAATGTTGATCCTAATTTGTTATCTGCTCCAATGAGTACTTGCTTTACTTGTTCCACAGGATGAACACCCTGTCTCTTTTCCCCGGGTATTTGTGTGCTAGTGCATGTTACTCCTCAAGTGTACCTGTGTTCTGGTGAAGGAGGTGTAGGGATAACTTTGGAATTGCCGGATGAGTTCAAAGAGCCCTAGTATTGGTCCCACTGGTAACAGGGCTTGGGATTATGGGATTAGCTGCAGTCGGGTCAGTTGCTTTAATACAAGGAAACTTAAACTATCAGACTCTTAGTCAGCAAATTGCTTTAGATCTACAGGGATTAAAAAAAAACTGTCTCCCATTTAGAAAGATCCCTAGACTCCCTTGTAGCAGTTGTGTTGTAAACCCACCGAGGGCTTAACTTGCTCTTTTGGAAACAAGGAATGCTGTGCACAGCATTGGGAGAAACTAATTCTATGCAAAGCATTCGGGAATCAATAAAGATAGATGAGCCCTGGTTAGGAAAGGATTAGAACAAAGAGTCAAGAAAAGAAATGGAGGAACCAATTGGTTTGAAAAGCTACTTAATTGGTCAGCCTGGCTAACTACCCTATGAACGGCCCTAGCCGGCCCCTAATCCTCCTCCTGCTAAGCCTCACATTTGGCCCAGTAATAACCAATAAGCTAGTGGCATTCCTTACACAGAAAGTACAAGCCACAAAACTCTTAGTGCTGAGCCCACCATACACTGGGCTGGCTACCGAAGATTCAATGATTTGAACTTGGCTAAGAACAGGAGAGTATATAGCAGCTCTGGGCAAAGCTTAAGTAGCCTTGACAAGAGAAGTCATTTTGAGCTTTCAGAAGCCATTATGAATGGTAAATAAACTAGCTATGAACTGCCAATGAACTAGCTGATACTGGGGAGTTAGGCTGTGCAGACATAGCCCAAGGGAACGTACAGAAGGAAATGGATGTTCAGAAGGCTTGCGAGAACGACCAGAGCAGTTTTGGTTCAACTAAGAATGGCTAACCACAATACCCCGCTTCTGAGCTCTGCCTGCTTGCACACCTGCACATTGCAAAAGTATAAAAACCTTTGGAAAATTAGACTGGGGGGCCGCTCAGTCTCCCCTCAAGAGAGCTGATGGTCTGGTCCCTGAGCAGGAAATGAAACTTGTTCTGCTGAACTTTCCGGCAGTCTGGGCTGTTTGCTATCTGGGAATGGAGTGTAGCTACAACAGACACAGGTGGTGCCATTCTGCCTGTGAGTGGTGTCACGTGGCTGGGAAAATGGAGGCCCTAGGTTGCGGCCTAGCCGAAAGCCAGCCTGGAGCCGGCCACCCAGCCAGAGTCCTGCCCAAACCAACAGGGTGGACGCAGGCGCCCCCAGGCCTGCTGCTTGCCGGAGCCGCGGCACAACACTGTTTCCCAGTCTTGGCACAACAGACTCCATTTTGAGTCCTGCACCTCCATCTTAGCTCTCAAGGCTGACCCCTAACCGACCTCCCCTCCCCAGCTCAACCCCAAATTCCTGGAACCAGCTCGTCACAAAGCCAGAATGTTTTCTGAAGATATGGTCACTCCACGCGTCCCTGACATATAGGTAAGATTAACGACCTTCTCCCTTCTGAAGCACCTGTGTGCGCAGATCCTCCCCAGCTTTGATCCTCCCCAGCTGTGCCTGCCAGCAGTGGGCATAAAAACGCTGCCAGGATTTTTTCCCCCTGCGCGGCTTCAATAACTCAATACCCTGAGTTGCTGAACCTGCCCGCAAGCTTCTCAATAAAGCCTGCTTCTAAAACTTTGTTAATTGCATCTTTGATTCTGTTTTCACGTCCAAATAAACCTTATACACTGAGCCTCGACAAGGCTTTTGGAGTCAAAATCCTCCCAGCCTCCAGGCAGCAGCGTCCCAGCCCCCTCACAAATGCAGCCCGGGAAGGCAGGCGAGTTCCTGGGAAAGCAGACACGTCAAGTCCCGCACACCAGCAAGAAACGGCGCAAAGACGGACACCAGCAAGAAACGGCGCAAAGACGGACACCAGCAAGAAACGGCGCAAAGACGAACACCGTGAATTCAACCCAACAATTCTCCCGAGGGTGGTGAGGTAAAAGGAGCCCAGAGGGGCCCCCAATCCGTGAGACCAACATGGGAGGGCCCACTCCTGGGGCCGGCTTACCTCATAGCTCCAAATAACACAGCACCGCTTCTTTTCGACCTCTCCGGGGACAGGTGTGCCTCGGTCCATGGCTCCACGCGAGAAACAGCTCACGCCGAGGCCTGGTTTGGGATCCCCGTGAGTTTTATGAGCGGTTAGGGAGGCGTGGTCGATGACGTGGGTCGACCCCATTGGCTGAATTGTTGAATTGAATTCACCTGGCCTAGGTGAGCCAATGCAGGTACAGCCCCACCCAGGCATAGCTCCCCCTCCTGGCTGGAAACCTGAACTGCTGAGCATGCAGTGAGCCACTGCTTCATGAGCCGGTAGCTCGGACCTCTGAGCATGTGTAATAGGCCTGCCAGTCCCTATGCTAGCTCCCTAACAGGTTTTCCAGCCAAAGGTCTGCCTTCTGGAGCTGTTCTACAGAAAGCACTTAGTTCCTGACCCCTATGCATTCGGGGTAATGGATGCCCTCGCTTCCGTGCTTGCTTCTATTTCATTCTGGAATGGTCCTTGTTTCACAGGTCGGTGAGGTCAGGAATTCTGGGCTGGTTGGCTACCAAGCACAAAATAAATAGCCAACAGATTGAAATCTCAACCCCTATATTGGTTTATTATCGACCACACAAACTTGTCTTCTGGAACTTCCCTCCTAAATTTCTGAACCCTTGAACTCCTTGACACATGTACTTGGAAAGCAAGGATTCCAAACTCTGATCACCATATCTGACTGCTCCCCCAGTCCCTCTGCACTGTCAACCAGCAAAGTCGGGCCTCTCCATTTCTCAGAAGCTGCAGATTGTTACGTGACATCACCCTGTGTTTAAATGTTAGTGATTATGCCATTTAAAAAACAAATGTGTGAGCCAACTGGGGGCAAACAAGACTCGTTTCAAACACCAGCTCTGTCTCCTCTAAGGGCCCGTGTACAACTGCGACAACACAACAGTGGGTCCTGCTGGGTCTCCATTAGCATCTGGGAGGAAGGTTATTTATTACAGGGAATCCTACCTTTGTCCCTTGGTGTTAATTGCAGACTCACTGGGTGACGGATTGTATCTGACACGCACCACGTTTGCCGCAGCAAACACCAACACTTTGTCAAACTCCGTTTGGTATTGCTCCATCCCTCCATTATTCTCCCTAATCACAAAAATAATTAACACATTCATATAAAAGCACAGGATGAGGATAGCTTTAATTTATGCATCTAGTTCAGGGTCATCCCTCTTATCAAGATATGACAATCTAATGAGGCTTAATTAAAAGTAGCAGTGAAGCAATTTAGGAAACTGAGGGATTGTCACGAGTCCTGGTTGTGACAGCATGTTCTGTGCACCATGGAAGATAACAGATTTGCCTTCTGTGGTATCTCATATCCATCATCCCCAAACTACCTGCTCTTAGGGGTAGAGAGAGCGAGCTTGTCTTTGAAAAAAGTGCCTGGGTTTGGTAGCTGCTCACAGGATGGCAGGTGTAATGTATTATGAGAACTTAACAAGGCTCTGAGAAGATGGCTATTGGAAGGTCTGGCTGGAGGGCAAGGTCATGGCCCTGAAGGATTCAGGATCCAGAAGTCAAGTCAGAACTGGATGCCAGAGACTTTCTCAATCCAGCCCTCTTTGCCCCTCCCCTAAGGCCAATACATTTCTAAGGGTTATGGATTCTACTTCAGAATCTTTCTCAAACCCAGGGCCCTCTTCACCATTATTGTCTAGACCTGGTCACCTCTTGCCTTATAAATACAAATATGGGTTTATTGTAAGTCTGGGACTGTTAGGTTTCTCGGGTGGGAAATGTCTCGGTCCTTGGCTACACACTGGAAAGAAATTCACACCAAAGCCTGGGTGGTAATCCGAGTGGGTTTATATACATGAGAGAAGAAGGTTCCGGCGTTACACTAAACTGAACACGGGCACCCTCATGACACTGCACACTCAGCCCTGCTGAGTGGAAGGCAGAGAAGCAGCTGAAGGGAAGGGGCGGTGTGCTTAGCCCGCATTGGCTTCCAACCTCCCGTAGGGGGCCCCCTAAGCACGGAGAGGAACAACCCCTTGTCTTGCTACCTAACCGGTCTACATTCCTGCATGGCTACATTGAGATGGAACTAGCCCCTTTAGACAGCCTGAGGGGTTCACCAGGAGACACGGGCCCCAGTGTTCCCTGTGACCACCTTAAACCTTAAACTACTGTTGGAGTTTATATTACCGGTGTGGGTCTGTGGGCATGGGACGTTTCCATGCCAGAGACCTGAAGTTACACAAATAGGCATCCAGAACAGAACTCATACAGGCTCTAATAAGATGCTCGGATGCTTCTCGCTAGGATGAGAATTTAACGAAGTGTGTGAGCAGTTCAGATCTTGTAAGGGAGAACAGGTCAGTAGGGTATCCAGAGAAGAGAGCAAAGGTCAGGGGAAAGGGAGGGGGCCCACAGACATCTGTGCTCTGTGTTTGGCCACAAGACAAGAAACCGGGTCTCCTTGCAAAAGAAAGCAGAACAGCAAGTCCCTCAGAACTACGACATTTTTAAACATGACCTATACAACACTCGGCTCTGGGAGGTGCCTTGGAAAACCATAAAAGCCCTAAAAGAGGGGCAAGGAGGAAGCCCAAGTCTTTGATTTTCCCTGCTGTGCTTTCAGTGTTGAAATGTCTGTGCACGGAGCCTTTGAAATTTCAGAATCAGAGAGTGGATTCACAAGCCAAGCTCCTGCTTTATTCTTCAATGCATTTTGGCCCAGCTTCTCCTTGGTGAGACTTGTAACAGAAATTCTGGACTTAGGAGCCACTTGGTCCTTGGACACTAGGAGATTTCAGTGGAATCTGAAACAGGGCTCTAACCACCAGCTGGACTGGCCTAGGAAGACCAAGTATTCATTCTCCCAAACACCAACCTCCCGTTGCTCTTCATCTGCCTGCACCTTGTTCAGCTTTAGTTGTCCGTGGAAGCGTTTGGCACCCATCTGATGCTTCGGAACCCAGAAAGGAGGAAAGGTAAAACTGGGATTCAAATGAAACAGACTTAAGCAGGACCATAGCCAAGATGTGCCCAGGGCTCCTCGCAGCATTTGTCACCTTCATTTCCCTCTTCGGACTCAGACGTGGCAAGGTTCAGAAACAAGTTTTACCAGAAAGAACAGCTGTGAACCCAGCCTGCTTCCAAGTGAGAAAAAGCCCTTTACACATGAGTTCCTGAGGTCAGCCCAGCCCTGTGCGTCCCCACCCCTCCCAGAGTCCCTGGCTCTCTGGCGAAGCATTAAAGCAAGTGGAAGCAGAGATTTGCTCAGAATAAAAAAATCGTTTTTCACAATAGCACGGTACGTTCTGGATGGCAATCACGGCTGCACAAACCATATCCGTCCTCCAGCCATAATGTTGGCGCCTCAGTGACCATGCACATACATTGTGTGGCGAGACTCAGAGCCTGTTCCATTTGTGGTCAATTGTTTCCTCCCTCTCCATACTTTGCACTTAGGAGACATGCTCTCTGGAGGTGGTTGAGGCTTGTCTTGTCACCAATAATCATCTCCTACACCTTCCTTTACAGTCACTAATTTGATGTGTTCACTCAAAGAAATGCCAATAATATGAGGTTTCAGAGGAGAGCTCCTAGAGCTCCCCCAGACAACAAGGAGGCCGAGTGTCACCGTCATTATCCTGAGCTGGGAGGGGGCACTAGTGTTCTGGAAGCTGGGGATCCGTCACTGCCTGCCCACCGCACAGACAGAGCAGGTGCTGGTTATAATTGCTTCTAGACGTCCTGCCACGCTGAGTTGAAAGTCAAACCCGTAAACGCTGCCCGACTACAATAACACTGGAGTACACAGACATTTCTGCATCATTGCTGGGTGAAAATATACTGAGTGGAGTTGGATGAGATGGCAGCAAGTGCCTAAGGAGGGGATGCTGTGGGAATACCAACAAGATGACTGTCAGTCGCCGTTTCCTCCTCTCGTCTGCTTTCCCCCCCCTTTCTTTCAGGCCCAAAAGACATGACAAATATGTAAGCAAACAAATTTGTTCATTTTTAGAGGAGTCTCCCACCCCACCCCACCCCCATCCAACTCTGGCCTCCTTTGAGCAAGCCAGTAGAACTTTTTTTTTTTTTAAACCTGGCTTCTACTATGGCAATTTCCGGAGTTGCTATGTGGCTGTGTTTAAAAGTCGCCTTTGGGATCCAGAGCACAATCCTTGTCACAAAGGCATTCTCCCAGTCCCAAATAGCAATGCGACCTCCTTTCAGAAGGTTGTTCTTGTTTCTGTAGACCCAGAAAGGATTTCAAGCTGTTGATCTTGACCGTGGTTGTCGAGTCAGCCTCTCATGGACACCTCATGGGAAGCGGAGCAAACTATGCCAGTCTGTGCTATCACCAGGGCTGGGAAGGGAAGCCAACCGTGGAGGGCCATAGGTCGATGTGTGGATGGAGATAATCAGGTCTTTCGTCCTTATTCTATTTCAGTCTGGAAACATCCCTGAAGCCTGCTCAGTGTCATAGCAACACACAAACTTTCACTGACAGTCTGGGGCACATTGGCTGCAAATCGAACCCGGGTCTTCCCGGTGAAAGACGATGAGAGATCTACCACTGAAGCACCGTGGCCCTCACCTCAAACCAGGGCAGTCATTTCCCACAGATCTACCAGAGTTCAAACCAGACCACAATGCGTGATGACTAAGATTGCCACCAGAATCTGATACTGATGCAGAAAAAAACCTAACTACCATTTTATTGACTCCCACTCATACCGGCCCAATAGGACAAAGAACTGCCCCTTTGGGGTTTTGAGACTTTAAATCCTTACAGTAGCGGTTCTCAACCTGGGGGTCGCGACCCCTCTGGGGATCAAATAACCCTTTCACAGGGGTCAACCATTTCATAACAATAGCAAAATTACAGTTATGAAGTAGCAATGAAAATAATTTTATGGTTGCAGGTGACCACAACATGAACTGTATTAAAGGGTGGGGGCATTATGAAGGTTGAGAACCACTGCCTTACAGAAATAGACAACCTCATATTTCTCCCACGGACGGGCTAGTTAGTTCAAACCCCCGACCTTGCGATTAGCAGCTTAATGCACAGTCCACTACACCACCTGGGCTCCTAATGCTATAATAAGAGATACTATTGTTAGATCTCTCCTGGGAGAGATATACCTCAGGCCTTGGCATCGCGCGAGAAAGAATTCAATTCGAAGCCTGGATTGTGATCCAAGTGGGTTTTTTGAGAGAAGAAGTTTCAGGTTTACACAGGCACCTCGGGGCCCCTCACGGGGCACAGCCTACCTAGAAGCTGCTGGAGAGAAAGTCACTCAGTGGGCTCCGGGATCCTGCCTTTTTTTCTTTTTAAAAAAATCGTTTTATTAGGGGCTCATACAACTCTTATCACAATCCATATATACATCAATTGTGTAAAGCACATTTGTACATTCATTGCCCTCATTATTCTCAAAACATTTGCTCTCCACTTAAGCCCCTGGCATCAAGTCCTCATTTCTCCCCTTCCTCCCCGCTCCCCCATCCCTCAAGAAACCTTGATAATTTGTGAGTGGTGATACTGAGAGGGTTGTGGGAGGGTGGATTGGAAAGAGGGAACTGATTACAAGTATCTACATGTGACCTCCTCTCTGGGGGACGGACAACAGAAAAGTGGGTGAAGGGAGGCATCGGAGCGGTCAAGATCCTGCCTTTTCAATTCCTCCATAGGGAGGCATGGTTGACGGTCATGGTCAACCCCAATGGCTGGATTGAATTCACCTGGCCCAGATGGGTCAATCCAGGTGTAATGCCCACCTAGGTGTACCACCCCTTCCTGGCCGGAAGTTTGAACCTGAGCATATGTAATGGATGACCCAGTCCCTATGCTAAACCACCTAATAGTATTTGCAAGATGCCAAGCACCGTTCTAAGCTTTTTGTGTATAATAATTCAATTATTCCACTTAACAAGCCTATGTGTGGACTCTATTTGGCCTCCTTTTACAGATGAAAACTCAGTGGGGTTTCTCTCTATCCCCAGCTGTATAGGCCCAGGTGCAGGTACAAGAGTCAGGCCCTGGACTAGTGAGGCCCTCACAGACCCTATCTCTCACTTGTGCTGTCTCTAGATTGTCTTTAACCAGCTATAATGTGACCTGGGTCCACCGGGCTCCAGGAAAGGATCTGGAGTGGATTGGGATAATATGGGAGAATGGGGGGCACAAACTATAATCTAGCTCTCCAGCGCTGAGTCAGCATCACCAGGGATACATCCCAGAACCAGGTTAATTTAAAACTGAGCTCTGTGAATCCTGACGTCACGGCCATGTATTACTGTGCAAGTTACACAGTGATGGGAACTCAGTGTGAGCCCAGACACAAACTCAGTTTCAGCAGAGACAAGGGAATGAAGGCAGTGAGGCTTTCCTCTCAGAAGCTGTGGTTTCCCCACCTTGTCAGCACTTCTCCAGGGACTACCGTGTATAGTCTAGGGAACCTTCATGCATCTGAGGAAGAACATGCACTCTGTGGAAGTCTGGAAGGTCATCTGTCGCCAAAATGGTGGGCCATGTCAGTAGAGGGACAGCAACACAGAACACGGGTACCCATATGGTAAGTCACAACTGTCCGTTCACACACTTGGCCCAGGCCAAACTCCAGCACCTCTTCCTTTGTTTTGAAAGCTTTGTTACACTAACTCCAATGAAAGTTTTTCTTGTTGAAAATTTCTCATGATTAACGAGATCTGATGTCCACATAGAAGATGTTCCACATTTAATTCATGCAAAGGGCTTTTTTTCCTTTTGTCAAATCTCTGATGTGCTGTAAGGCATTGTGTCTGGCTGAAAGCTTTTCCACATTCATCACATATATGGGGTTTCTCTCCAGTATGAGTTCACTGATGAACAGTATGAGAAGCCATCCAGATAAAGGCTTTTCCACATTCATGACATACATGGGGTTTCTCCCGAGTGTGAATTAGCTGATGAACAGTGAGAGAAATCTTCTGGATAAAGCCTTTGCCACATATATAGGGTTTTACTCCTGTGAATTTTTATATGAGTTTTGAGATTTCCTTTACGAATGAAGCTTTTGCCACATTCACTACATTTATGTGGTTTCTCTCCACTATGAGTTTGCTGATTAATAGTGAGAGCAGTCTTCTGGATAAAGCCTTTTCCACATTCACCACATACATGGGGGTTTTCTCCAGTATGAGTTCGCTGATGAACAGTAAGTTTACTCTTTCTGATAAAAGCTTTTCCACATTGACTACACACATGGGGTTTCTCTCCAGTATGAGTTCGCTGATGAACAGTGAGAGCATGCTTCCGAATAAAGGCTTTTCCACATTCACCACATACATGGGGTTTCTCTCCAGTATGGGTTCACTGATGAACGGTGAGAACATTCTTCGTGAGAAAGGTTTTTCCACATTGACCACATACATAGGATTTCTCACCATATGAGTTCGCTGATAAACAGTAAATTTACTCTTCTGGCTAAAGCCTTTGCCATATTCACCACATACATGGGGTTTCTCTCCAGTATGAGTTCGCTGATGAACAGTGAGAAGAGTCTTCCTGATAAAGGCTTTTCCATATTCACCACATATGTGGGGTTTCTCTCCAGTATGAGTTTGCTGATGAGCAGTGAGATCACTCTTCCTAGTGAAGCCTTTCCCACATTCACTGCATACATAGGACATTCCTGCCACATGAGGTTCCTGATGTCCCTTGAGGTATGATACACTGTGAAAATTTTTCCCACATTGCAAGCATTTTCCTAGCTTTTGTCCTTCATGACTTTTTTGATAATGTTCATTGAGTTTGGACATTTTCTTGAATATTTGCCCACACTGACTGCATTCGTAGGTCTTATCTAGTATACCAATAATCTGGTGTTCATAGAACACAGAGTCTTCAATGAAGGTTGTTCCACATTTATCGCCTGTGTGTGGTTTCTCAATTTCATCAGACTCCTGATGCTGAATGCACTGTGACTTCATGAACCTGGTGGTTCACACTCAGGGAATTTCATTTCAGTATTAAATTGCTCTTGTTCACTGTGGAGAAAAGTTTTCTCATCTTCTGTATTTTGTTGCTTCTGTTCTGATTTAATTCCAGAATGATTAAATCTGATTTTACATTTTTTTCATGTAATCCAAACATCTCATAAGTTTCCTTTGGAGGAAAATTATTTTTATGCTGAGAATATGTATTACATTTGTAGCACCATTCCATTCTGTCAATGCATCTTTCACATTGCAAGTGCTCAAGCAAATGATCATCATCTTTCTGGATTTCTATAAAAGAACACAACATTGACTCTTTTAAATATCTTGGTTTTCAATGGACCCCATAAAATACACATTGATATGAAGTAGATCTTTAGTGACAACCCTCTTTTATGACTATAAATAAAACACTATGCTTAATGTTTATTGCCCATTGGACGAAATACAATCATGTAAACTATTCAAATGATAAAAATAGTTACTATAGAAATCAGGTTGGATATGAAAGTGATAAATGGACACAGGTTTGATATTTGCTTAAAGAGGTACATGAATACATACAACAAACTTAACAGAAGGAAGACATGAGACCAATAGACCACAGGAGTGATATGACTTGCTAATTCCATTTGGTAGAGGCAAGGGCCCTTAGTTAACCTACATAGTCCAAGGGCCCGTTAGTTAACCTAGATAGTCCAAGAGCCCGTTAGGCAACCTAGATAGTCCAACAGCCCCTAGGTAACCTACATATTCCAAGAACCCGCTAGGTAACGTAGATAGTTCAAGTTCCCGCTAGGTAATCTATATAGTCCAAATGCCCGCTAGGGAGCCTACATAGTCCAAATGCCCCTTAGGTAACCTAGATAATCCAAGGGCCCGCTAGGTAACCTTCATAGTCCTAGTGCCCCCTAGTAAACCTACATTCTCCAAGTGCCCGATAGGGAACCTACATAGTCCAAGTGCCCGTTAGTTACCCTAGATAGTCCAAGTGCCCGCTTGGTAACCTAAATATTCCAACAACCCGCTAGGTAACCTACATACTCCAAGAACCCGCTAGGTAACGTAGATAGTTCAAGTACCAGTTAGGTAACCTAGATAGTCCAAGTGCCCGCTAGGTAACCTACAGAGTCTAAGTGCCCGCTAGGTTATCTATATTGTCCAAATGCCCGCTAGGGAACCTACATAGTCGAAGTGCCTGTTTGTTAACCTAGATAGTCCAAGTGCCCGCTAGGAAACCTACATAGTCCAAGGGCCCGCTAGGTAACCTAGATAGTCCAAGTGCCCGCTAGGTAACCTAAAGTAGAAGTGCTCGCTAGTTAACCTACATAGTCCATGTGCCCGCTAGGTAAACTAGATAGTCCAAGTGCCCGCTAAGGAACATACATAGTCCAAGTGCACGCTAGTTAACTTAGATAGTCCAAGTGCCCGCTAGTTAACCTAGATAGTCCAAGTGCCGCTAGGTAACCTACATAGTGCAAGTGTCCCCTAGTTAACCTACATAGTCCAAATGCCCGCTAGTTAACCTACATAGTCCAAATGCCCGCTAGTTAACATAGATAGTCCATGTGCCCGCTAGGGAACCCACATAGTCCAAGTGCCCGCTAGGTAACCTACATAGTGCAAGTGCCCGGTAGTTAACCTACATAGTCCAAGTGCCCGCTAGGTAACCTAGATAGTCCAAGGGCACGCTAGTTAACCTACATAGTCCAAGTGCCTGGTAGTTAACTTACACAGTTCAAGTTTCCGTAGGGAACATACATAGTCCAAGTGCCCGCTAGGTAACCTAGATAATCCAAATGCCCGCTAGGGAACCCACATAGTCCAAGTGCCCGCTAGGGAATTTACATAGTCCAAGGGCCCGCTAGGGAACCTACATAGTCCAAGGGCCCGTTAGTTAACCTAGATAGTCCAAAGCCCGTTAGGTAACCTAGATAGTCCAACAGCCCCTAGGTAACCTACATATTCCAAGAACCCGCTAGGTAACGTAGATAGTTCAAGTTCCCCCTAGGTAATCTATATAGTCCAAATGCCCACTAGGGAGCCTACATAGTCCAAATGCCCCTTAGGTAACCTAGATAGTCCAAGGGCCCGCTAGGTAACCTTCATAGTCCTAGTGCCCCCTAGTAAACCTACATTCTCCAAGTGCCCGATAGGGAACCTACATAGTCCAAGTGCCCGTTAGTTAACCTAGATAGTCCAAGTGCCCGCTTGGTAACCTAGATAGTCCAAGTGCCCGCTAGGTAACCTACAGAGTCTAAGTGCCCACTAGGTTATCTATATAGTCCAAATGCCCGCTAGGGAACATACATAGTCCAAGTGCCCGCTAGTTAACCTACATAATCTAAGTGCCAGTTAGCTAACCTAGATCGTCCAAGTGCCCGCTAGTTAACCTACATAGTGCAAGAGCCCGCTAGTTAACCTAGATCGTGCAAGTGTCCGCTAGTTATCCTACATATTCCAAGTGCCAGTTAGTTAACCTAGATAGTCCAAGGGACCGCTTGTTGACCTACATAGTCCAAGTGCCCGCTAGGTAACCTAGATAATCCAATTGCCCGCTAGGGAACATTCATAGTCCAAGTGGCAGCTAGGTAACCTAGATAGTCCAAGTGCCTGCTAGTTAACCTAGATAGTCCTAGTGCCCGTTAGTTAATCTAGATAGTCCATGTGCCCACTAGGGGACGTACTTAGTCCAAGTGCCCGTAAGCTAACCTAGATAGTCCAAGTGTAGGCTAGTTAACATTGATCATCCAAGTGCCCACTAGTTAACCTAGATAGTCCAAGTGCATGCTAGTTAACCTAGATAGGCCAAGTGCCCTCTAGTTAACCTAGAACGTCCAAGTGTCCGCTAGTTAACCTACATAGTCCAAGGTCCGCTAGTTAACCTAGATAGTCCAAGTGCCCGCTAGTTAACCTACATAGTACAAGGGCCCGCTAGTTGACCTTGATAGTCCAAGTGCCCGCTAGTTAAGCTTGATAGTCAAAGTGCCCGCTAGTTAACCTAAGTAGTACAAATGTCCGATAGGGATCCTACATACTCCAAGTGCCCGTTAGGTAACCTACATAGTCCAAGTGCTCATTCGTTGACATAAATAGTCAAAGTGCCCGCTAGGTAACCTAGAGAGTCCAAGAGCCCGCTAGGTTACCTACAGAGTCCAAGTGCCCGTTCGTTAACCTAGATAGTCCAAGTGCCCGCGAGGTTACCTAGACAGTCCAAGTACCCGCTAGTTAACCTACATAGTCCAAGTGCCCGATAGTGAACCTACATATTCCAAGTGCCCGATAGGGAACCTACATAATCCAAGTGCCCACTAGGGAACCTACATATTCCAAGTGCCCGCTAGGCAACCTACATAGTCCAAGTTCCCGTTAGTTAACCTAGATAGTCAAAGTGCCTGCTAGGTAACCTAGATAGTCCAAGTGCCCACTAGGTAACCTACATAGTCCAAGTGCCCGCTAGGTAACCTATATAGTCCAAGTGCCCGCTAGGTAATCTAGATAGTCCAAGTGCCCGCAAGTTAACCTAGATCGTCCAAGTGCCCGCTAGTTAAACTAGATTGTCCAAGTGCCCGCTTGGGATCCATCATAATCCAAGTGCCTGCTAGGTAACCTAGATAGTCCAAGTGCCCGCTAGTTAACCTAGATAGTCCTAGTGCCCATTAGTTAACCTAGATAGTCCAATTGCCCACTAGGGGACGTATATAATCCAAGTGCCCGCTAGGTAACCCAGATAGTCCAAGTGCGCACTAGGGTATGTACATAGTCCAAGTGCCTGCTAGGAAACCTAGATATTCCAAGTGCCCGCTAGTTAACCCACATATTCCAAGTGCCCGCTAGTTAACCTAGATAGTCAAAGTGCCCGCTAGTTAACCTAAGTAGTACAAATGTCCGATAGGGATCCTACATAGTCCAAGTGCCCGCTAGGTTACCTGCATATTCCAAGTGCCCGTTCGTTAACTTAGATAGTCTAGTCCCCACAAGGTAACCTACATAGTCCAAGTGCCCGCTAGGTAACCTATATAGTCCAAGTGCCCGCTAGGTAATCAATATAGTCCAAATGCCCGCTAGGGAGCCTACATAGTCCAAATGCCCGCTAGGTAACCTACATAGTCTACGGGCCCGCTAGGTAACCTACATAGTCCTAGTGGCCCCTAGTTGACCTACATTCTCCAAGTGCCCGATAGGGAAACTACATAGTCCAAGTGCCTGTTAGTTAACCTAGATATTCCAAGTGCCCGCTTGGTAACCTAGATAGTCCAACAACCCGCTAGGTAACCTACATATTCCAATGACCCGCTAGGTAACGTAGATAGTTCAAGTACCAGTTAGGTAACCTAGATAGTCCAAATGCCCGCTAGGTAACCTACAGAGTCTAAGTGCCCGCTAGGTTATCTATATTGTCCAAATGCCCGCTAGGGAACCTACATAGTCGAAGTGCCTGTTCGTTAACCTAGATAATCCAAGTGCCCGCTAGGAAACCTACATAGTCCAAGGGCCCGCTAGGTAACCTAGATAGTCCAAGTGCCCGCTAGGTAACCTAGAGTCCAGGTGCTCGCTAGTTAACCTACATAGTCCATGTGCCCGCTAGGTAAACTAGATAGTCCAAGTGCCCGCTAAGGAACATACATAGTCCAAGTGCACGCTAGTTAACCTAGATAGTCCAAATGCGGCTTGGTAACCTACATAGTGCAAGTGTCCCCTAGTTAACCTACATAATCCAAATGCCCGCTAGTTAACATAGATAGTCCAAGTGCCCGCTAGGGAACATACATAGTCCAAGTGCCCGCTAGGTAACATAGATAGTCCAAGGGCCCGCTAGTTAACCTACATAGTCCAGGTGCCTGGTAGTTAACTTGCATAGTTCAAGTGTCCGTAGGGAACATACATAGTCCAAGTGCCTGCTAGGTAACCTAGATAGCCCAAATGCCAGTTAGGGAACCCACATAGTCCAAGTACCCGCTAGGGAATTTACATAGTCCAAGGGCCCGCTAGGGAACCTACATAGTCCAAGTGCCCTTAGTTAACCTAAATAGTCCAAGTGCCCGTTAGGTAACCTAGATAGTCCAACAGCCCCTAGGTAACCTACATATTCCAAGAACACGCTAGGTAACGTAGATAGTTCAAGTGCCAGCTAGGTAACCTAGATAGTCCAAGTGCCCGCTAGGTAACCTACAAAGTCTAAGTTCCCGGTAGGTAATATATATAGTCCAAATGCCCGCTAGGGAGCCTACATAGTCCAAATGCCCCTTAGGTAACCTAGATAATCCAAGGGCCCGCTAGGTAACCTTCATAGTCCTAGTGCCCCCTAGTAAACCTACATTCTCCAAGTGCCCGATAGGGAACCTACATAGTCCAAGTGCCCGTTAGTTAACCTAGATAGTCCAAGTGCCCGCTTGGTAACCTAGATAGTCCAAGTGCCCGCTAGGTAACCTACAGAGTCTAAGTGCCCACTAGGTTATCTATATAGTCCAAGTGCCTGCTAGTTAACCTAGATATTCCAAGTTCCTGCTAGTTAAACTACATAATATTAGTGCCAGTTAGCTAACCTAGATCGTCCAAGTGCCCGCTAGTTAACCTAGATAGTCCAAGTGCCCGCTAGTTAACCTATATCGTCCATGTGCCCGCCAGTTAACCTAGATAGTCCAAGTGCCTGCTAGTTAACCTAGATATTCCAAGTTCCCGCTAGTTAAACTACATAATATTAGTGCCAGTTAGCTAACCTAGATCGTCCAAGTGCCCGCTAGTTAACCTACATAGTCAAAGGGCCCGCTAGTTAACCTACATAATGCAAGAGCCCGCTAGTTAACCTAGATCGTGCAAGTGTCCGCTAGTTAACCTACATAGTCCAAGTGCCAGTTAGCTAACCTAGATAGTCCAAGGGCCCGCTAGTTGACCTACATAGTCCAAGTGCCCGCTAGGTAACCTAGATAATCCAATTGCCCGCTAGGGAACATTCATAGTCCAAGTGCCCGCTAGTTAACCTAGATAGTCCTAGTGCCCGATAGTTAATCTAGATAGTCCATGTGCCCACTAGGGGACGTACTTAGTCCAAGTGCCCGTAAGCTAACCTAGATAGTCCAAGGTCCGCTATTTAACCTAGATACTCCAAGTGCCCGCTAGTTAACCTACATAGTACAAGTGCCCGCTAGTTAACCTTGATAGTCAAAGTGCCCGCTAGTTAACCTAAGTAGTACAAATGTCCGATAGGGATCCTACATAGTCCAAGTGCCCGCTAGTTAACCTACATAGTCCAAGTGCCCGATAGGGAACCTACCTATTCCAAGTGCCCATTAGGCAACCTACATAGTCCAAGTGCCCGTTAGTTATCCTAGATAGTCAAAGTGCCTGCTAGGTAACCTACATAGTCCAATTGCCCGCTAGGTAACCTATATAGTCCAAGTGCCCACTAGGTAACCTACATAGTCCAATTGCCCGCTAGGTAACCTATATAGTCCAAGTGCCTGCTAGGTAACCTAGATAGTCCAAGGGTCCGCTAGTTAACCTACATAGTACAAGGGCCCGCTAGTTGACCTAGATAGTCCAAGTGCCCGCTAGTTAACCTAGATAGTCAAAGTACCCGCTAGTTAAACTACGTAGTACAAATGTCCGATAGGGATCCTACATAGTCCAAGTGCCCGCTAGGTTACCTGCATATTCCAAGTGCCCGTTCGTTAACTTAGAGAGTCCAAGTGCCCACTAGGTAACCTACAATGTCCAAGTGCCCGCTAGGTAACCTAAATAGTCCAAGTGCCCGCTACGTAATCTATATAGTCCAAATGCCCGCTAGGGAGCCTACATAGTCCAAATGCCCGCTAGGTAACCTAGATAGTCCAAGGGCCCGCTAGGTAACCTACATAGTCCTAGTGCCCCCTAGTTAACCTAAATTCTCCGAGTGCCCGATAGGGAAACTACATAGTCCAAGTGCCCATTAGTTAACCTAGATAATCCAAGTGCCCGCTTGGTAACCTAGATATTCCAACAACCCGCTAGGTAACCTACAATCTCCAAGAACCCGCTAGGTAACGTAGATAGTTCAAGTATCAGTTAGGTAACGTAGATAGTTCAAGTACCAGTTAGGTAATCTAGGTAGTCCAAGTGCCCGCTAGGTAACCTACAGAGTCTAAGTGCCCACTAGGTTATCTATATTGTCCAAATGCCTGCTAGTGAACCTACAGAGTCGAAGTGCCTGTTCGTTAACATAGATAGTCCAAGTGCCCGCTAGGAAACCTACATAGTCCAAGAGCCCGCTAGGTAACCTAGATAGTCCAAGTGCCCGCTAGGTAACCTAGAGTCCAGGTGCTCGCTAGTTAACCTACATAGTCCATGTGCCCGCTAGGTAAACTAGTTAGTCCAAGTGCCCGTTAAGGAACATACATAGTCCAAGTGCACGCTAGTTAACTTAGATAGTCCAAGTGCCCGCTAGGGAACCCACATAGTCCAAGTGCCCGCTAGGTAACCTAGATAATGCAAGTGCCAGGTAGTTACCCTACATAGTCCAAGTGCCCGCTAGGTAACCTAGATAGTGCAAGGGCCCGCTAGTTAACCTACATAGTCCAAGTGCCTGGTAGTTAACTTACACAGTTCAAGTGTCCGTAGGGAACATACATAGTCCAAGTGCCCGCTAGGTAAACTACATAGTCCAAGTGCCCGCTAGTTGACCTAGATAGTCCATGTGCCCGCTAGTTAACCTAAGTAGTACAAATGTCCGATGGGGATCCTATATAGTCCAAGGGCCCGCTAGGGAACCTACATAGTCAAGGGCCCGTTAGTTAACCTAGATAGTCCAAGTGTCCATTAGGTAACCTAGACAGTCCAACATCCCCTAGGTAACCTACATATTCCAAGAACCTGCTAGGTAATGTAGATAGTTCAAGTGCCAGCTAGGTAACCTAGATAGTCCAAGTGCCCGCTAGGTAACCTACAAAGTCTAAGTTCCCGGTAGGTAATCTATATAGTCCAAATGCCCGCAAGGGAGCCAACATAGTCCAAATGCCCCTTAGGTAACCTAGATAGTCCAAGGGCCCGCTAGGTAACCTTCATAGTCCTAGTGCCCCCTAGTAAACCTACATTCTCCAAGTGCCCAATAGGGAACCTACATAGTCCAAGTGCCCGATAGTTAACCTAGATAGTCCAAGTGCCCGCTAGGTAACATAGATAATGCAAGTGCCCGCTAGTTAACCTATATCGTCCAAGTGCCCGCTAGTTAACCTAGATATTCCAAGTGCCCGCTAGTTAACCTACATAATCAAAGTGCCAGTTAGCTAACCTAGATCGTCCAAGTGCTGCTAGTTAACCTACATAGTCAATGGGCCCGCTAGTTAGCCTACATAGTGCAAGAGCCCGCTAGTTAACCTAGATAGTCCAGGTGCCCGCTAGGTAACCTATATAGTCCAAGTGCCCGCTAGGTAATCTATATACTCCAAATGCCCGCTAGGGAGCCTACATAGTCCAAATGTCCGCTAGGTAACCTAGATAGTCCAAGGGCCCGCTAGTTGACCTACATAGTCCAAGTGCCCGCTAGGTAACCTAGATTATCCAATTGCCCGCTAGGAAACATTCATTGTCCAAGTGCCAGCTAGGCAACCTTGATCGTCCAAGTGCCCACTAGTTAACCTAGATAGTCCTAGTGCCCGTTAGTTAATCTAGATAGTCCAAGTGCCCGCTAGGTAACCTACATAGTCCAAGTGTCCGTTCCTTAACCTAGATAGTCCAAGTGCCCGCTGGGTAACCTAGAGTCCAAGTGCTCGGTGTTAACCTACATAGTCCAGGTGCCCGCTATGTAACCTAGATAGTCCAAGTGCCCGCTAGGTAACTTACATTGTCCAAGTTCCCGCTGGGTAACCTAGATAGTCCAAGTGCCCGTTACCTAACCTAGATAGTCCAAGTGCCCAGTAAGCAACCTACATAGTCCAAGTGCCCGTTCGTTAACCTAGAAGTCAAGTGCCCGCTAGGTAACCTAGACAGTCCAAGTGCCCGCTAGGTTACCTGCATATTCCAAGTGCCCGTTCGTTAACCTAGATAGTCCAAGTGCCCACTAGGTAACCTCTATAGTCCAAGTGCCCGCTAGTTAACCTAGATAGTCCAAGTGCCCGCTAGGTAACCTAGATAGTCCAAGTGCCCGCTAGTTAACCTAGATAGGCCAAGTGCCCTCTAGTTAACCTAGATCGTCCAAGTGCCCACTAGTTAACCTACATAGTCCAAGGGCCCACTAGTTGACCTACGTAGTCCAAGGTCCGCTAGTTAACCTAGATAGTCCAAGTGCTCGCTGGTTAACCTACATAGTCCAAGTGCCCGCTAGTTAACCTAGATAGTCCAAGTCCCCGCTAAGTAACATAAGTATTTCAAATGTCCCATAGGGATACTACATAGTCCAAGTGCCCGCTAGGTAACCTACATAGTCCAAGTGTCCGTTCCTTAACCTAGATAGTCCAAGTGCTTGCTAGGTAACCTAGAGTCCAAGTGCTCGGAGTTAACCTACATAGTCCAAGTGCCCGCTATGTAACCTAGATAATCCAAGTGCCCGCTAGGTAACTTACATTGTCCAAGTTCCCGCTGGGTAACCTAGATAGTCCAAGTGCCCGTTACCTAACCTAGATAGTCCAAGTGCCCAGTAAGCAACCTACATAGTCCAAGTGCCCGTTCGTTAACCTAGAAGTCAAGTGCCTGCTAGGTAACCTAGACAGTCCAAGTGCCCGCTAGGTTACCTGCATATTCCAAGTGCCCGTTTGTTAACCTAGATAGTCCAAGTGCCCACTAGGTAACCTCTATAGTCCAAGTGCCCGCTAGTTAACCTAGATAGTCCAAGGGCCCGCTAGGTAACCTAGATAGTGCAAGTGTCCTCTAGTTAACCTACATAGTCCAAGTGCCCGCTAGTTAACCTACAAACAAAGTGCCCGCTATATAACCTAGATAGTCCAAGGGCACGCTAGTTAACCTTCATATTCCAAGTGCCCGCCAAGGAACCTACATCGTCCAAGTGCACGCTAGTTAACCTAGATAGTCCAAGTGCCCGCTAGTTAACGTAGATCGTCCAACTGCCCGCTAGGGAACGTACATAGTCCAAGTGTCCGCTAGTTAACCTAGATAGTTCAAGTACCCGCTAGGTAACCTAGATCGTCCAAGGGCCCCCTAGTTAGCCTACATAGTCCAAGTGCCCGCTAGGTAACCTAGATAGTCCAAGTGCCCGTTCGGTCACCTAGATACTCCAAGTGCCCTTCAGGGAACCTAGATAGTCCAAGTGCCCGCTAGTTAACCTAGATCGTCCAAGTGCCCACTAGTTAACCTACATAGTCCAAGGGCCCACTAGTTGACCTACGTAGTCCAAGGTCCGCTAGTTAACCTAGATAGTCCAAGTGCTCGCTGGTTAACCTACATAGTCCAAGTGCCCGCTAGTTAACCTAGATAGTCCAAGGGCCCGCTAGTTGACCTACATAGTCCACGTGCCAGCTAGGTATCCTAGATAGTACAAGTGCCCGCTAGAGAACCTAATATCCAAGTGCCTGTTAGCTAACATAGATAGTCCAAGTGGCGGCTAGTTAACCTACATAGTCCAAGTGCCCGTTCGTTAACCTAGATAATCCAAATGCCCGCTAGGTAACCTAGACAGTCCAGGTGCTCACTAGATAACCTACATAGTCCAAGTGCCGTCTTGGTAACCTAAATAGTCCAAATGCCCGCTAGGGAAACTACATGGTCCAAGTGCCCGCTAGTTAACCTAGATAGTCCAAGTGCCTGCTAGTACACTTACATAATCCATGGGCCGGCTAGTTAACCTACATAGTGCAAGGGCCCGCTAGTTAACCTAGATCGTGCAAGAGTCCGCTAGTTAACCTACATAGTCCAAGTGCCCGCTAGGTAACCTAGATAATCCAAGTGCCCGCTAGGGATCCTTCATAATCCAAGTGCCTGCTAGGTAACCTAAATAGTCCAAGTGCCCGCTAGTTAACCGAGATAGTCCTAGTGCCCGTTAGTTAACCTAGATAGTCCAAGTGCCCACTAGGGGACGTACATAGTCCAAGTGCCCGCTAGGTAACCTAGATAGTCCAAGTGCGCACTAGGGTATGTACATAGTCCAAGTGCCAGCTAGGAAACCTAGATAGTCCAAGTGCCCGCTAGTTAACCTACATAGTCCAAGGGCCTGCTAGTTAACCTACATAGTACAAGGTCAGCTAATTAACCTAGATAGTCCAAGTGCCCGCTAGTTAACCTACATAGTACAAGGGCCCGCTAGTTGACCTAGATAGTCCAAGTTCCCGTTCGTTAACCTAGATAGTCAAAGTGCCCGCTAGGTAACTTAGACAGTCCAAGTGCCCGCTAGGTTACCTATATAGTCCAAGGGCCCGCTATGTAACCGAGATAGTCAAAGTGCCCATTAGGTAACCTAGATAGTCCAAGTGCCCGCTAGTTAACCTACATAGTACAAGGGCCCGCTAGTTGACCTAGATACTCCAAGTGCCCGTTCGTTAACCTAGATAGTCAAAGTGCCCGCTAGGTAACTTAGGCAGTCCAAGTGGCCGCTAGGTTACCTATATAGTCCAAGGGCCTGCTATGTAACCGAGATAGTCAAAGTGCCCATTAGGTAACCTAGATAGTCCAAGTGCCCGCTAGGTAACTTACATTGTCCAAGTTCCCGCTAGGCAACCTAGGTTGTCCAAGTGCCCGTTACCTAACCTAGATAGTCCAAGTGCCCGCTAAGCAACCTACATAGTCCAAGTGCCCGTTCGTTAACCTAGAAGGCCAAGTGCCCGCTAGGTAACCTAGACTATCCAAGTGCCCGCTAGGTTACCTGCATATTCCAAGTGCCCGTTCGTTAACCTAGATAATCCAAGTGCCCGCTAGGTAACCTAGATAGTGCAAGTGCCCGCTAGTTAACCTAGATTTTTCAAGTACCCGCTAGGTAACCTAGATCGTCCAAGTGCCCACTAGGTAACCTACATAGTCCAAGTGCCCGCTAGTTGACCTAGATAGTCCATATGCCCGCTAGTTAACCTAGATAGTCAAAGTACCCGCTAGGTAACCTAAGTAGTACAAATGTCCGATAGGGATCCTACATAGTCCAAGGGCCCGCTAGGGAACCTACATAGTCCAAGGGCCCGTTAGTTAACCTAGATAGTCCAAGTGTCCGTTAGGTAACCTAGATAGTCCAACATCCCCTAGGTAACCTACATATTCCAAGAACCTGGTAGGTAACGTAGATAGTTCAAGTGCCAGCTAGGTAACCTAGATAGTCCAAGTGCCCGCTAGGTAACCTCCAAAGTCTAAGTGCCCGCTAGGTAATCTATATAGTCCAAATGCCCGCTAGGGAGCCTACATAGTCCAAATGCCCCTTAGGTAACCTAGATAGTCCAAGGGCCCGCTAGGTAACCTTCATAGTCCTAGTGCCCCCTGGTAAACCTACATTCTCCAAGTGCCCGATAGGGAACCTACATAGTCCAAGTGCCCGATAGTTAACCTAGATAGTCCAAGTGCCCCCTAGGTAACATAGATAATCCAAGTGCCCGCTAGTTAACCTATATCGTCCAAGTGCCCGCTAGTTAACCTAGATAGTCCAAGTGCCTGCTAGTTAACCTAGATATTCCAAGTGCCCGCTAGTTAACCTACATAATCTAAGTGCCAGTTAGCTAACCTAGATCGTCCAAGTGCTGCTAGTTAACCTACATAGTCAATGGGCCCGCTAGTTAACCTACATAGTGCAAGAGCCCGCTAGTTAACCTAGATAGTCCAAGTGCCCGCTAGGTAACCTATATAGTCCAAGTGCCCGCTAGGTAATCTATATACTCCAAATGCCCGCTAGGGAGCCCACATAGTCCAAATGCCCGCTAGGTAACCTAGATAGTCCAAGGGCCCACTAGTTGACCTACATAGTCCAAGTGCCCGCTAGGTAACCTAGATTATCCAATTGCCCGCTAGGAAACATTCATTGTCCAAGTGCCAGCTAGGTAACCTAGATAGTCCAAGTGCCCACTAGTTAACCTAGATAGTCCTAGTGCCCGTTAGTTAATCTAGATAGTCCATGTGCCCACCAGGGGACGTACTTAGTCCAAGTGCCCGTAAGCTAACTTAGATAGTCTAAGTGCCCGCTAGTTAACATTGATCATCCAAGTGCCCGCTAGTTAACATAGATAGTCCAAGTGCATGCTAGTTAACCTAGATAGGCCAAGTGCCCTCTAGTTAACCTAGATCGTCCAAGTGCCCACTAGTTAACCTACATAGTCCAAGGGCCCACTAGTTGACCTACGTAGTCCAAGGTCCGCTAGTTAACCTAGATAGTCCAAGTGCTCGCTGGTTAACCTACATAGTCCAAGTGCCCGCTAGTTAACCTAGATAGTCCAAGTGCCCGCTAGGTAACCTAAGTAGTCCAAATGTCCCATAGGGATCCTACATAGTCCAAGTGCCCGCTAGGTAACCTACATAGTCCAAGTGTCCGTTCCTTAACCTAGATAGTCCAAGTGCCCGCTAGGTAACCTAGAGTCCAAGTGCTCGGAGTTAACCTACATAGTCCAAGTGCCCGCTATGTAACCTAGATAGTCCAAGTGCCCGCTAGGTAACTTACATTGTCCAAGTTCCCGCTGGGTAACCTAGATAGTCCAAGTGCCCGTTACCTAACCTAGATAGTCCATGTGCCCAGTAAGCAACCTACATAGTACAAGTGCCCGTTCGTTAACCTAGAAGTCAAGTGCCCGCTAGGTAACCTAGACAGTCCAAGTTCCCGCTAGGTTACCTGCATATTCCAAGTGCCCGTTCGTTAACCTAGATAGTCCAAGTGCCCACTAGGTAACCTCTATAGTCCAAGTGCCCGCTAGTTAACCTAGATAGTCCAAGTGCCCGCTAGGTAACCTAGATAGTCCAAGGGCCCGCTAGTTAACCTAGATAGTGCAAGTGTCCTCTAGTTAACCTACATAGTCCAAGTGCCCGCTAGTTTACCTACAAACCAAGTGCCCGCTAGGTAACCTACATAGTCCAAGGGCTCACTTGTTAACTTGGTTAGTCCAAGTGCCTGCTAGTAAACCTAGATCGTCCAAGTGCCCGCTAGTTAACCTAGATTGTCCAAGTGCCTGCTAGTTAACCTACATAGTCCAAGGGCCCACTAGTTAACCTAGATAATCCAAGTGTCCTCTAGTTAACCTACATAGTCCAAGTACCCGCTAGTTAACCTATATACCAAGTGCCTGCTATGTAACCTAGATATTCCAAGGGCACGCTAGTTAACCTACATAGTCCAAGTGCCCGCTAGGCAACATAGATAGTCCAAGTGCCCGCTAAGGAACCTACATAGTCCAAGTGCACGCTAGTTAACCTAGATAATCCAAGTGCCCGCTAGTTAACCTAGATAGTCCAAGTGCCTGCTAGGTAACCTACATAGTGCAAGTGTCCGCTAATTAACCTACATATTCCAAGTGCCCGCTAGTTAACATAGACAGTCCAAGTGCCCGCTAGGGAACTTACATAGTCCAATGCCCACTAGGTAACCTAGATAGTGCCGGTGCCCGCTAGTTAACTTAGATAGTTCAAATACCCGCTAGGTAACCTAGATCGTCCAAGGGCCCCCTAGTTAGCCTACATAGTCCAAGTGCCCGCAAGGTAACCTAGATAGTCCAAGTGCCCTTTCGGTTACTAGATAGTCCAAGTGCCCTTTAGGGAACCTGGATAGTCCAAGGGCCCGCTAGTAAACCTACATAGTCCATGGGCCCGCTAGTTAACCTACATAGTGCAAGTGTCAGCTAGTTAACCTACATATTCCAAGTGCCTGCTAGTTAACCTACATAATCTAAGTGCCCGTTAGCTAACCAAGATAGTCCAGGGCCCACTAGGTAACCTACATAGTCCAATTGCCCTCTAGGTAACCTATATAGTCCAAGTGCCCGGTAGGTAACCTAGATACTCCAAGGGCCCGCTAGTTAACCTACATAGTACAAGGGCCCGCTAGTTGACCTAGATAGTCCAAGTGCCCGCTAGTTAACCTAGATAGTCAAACTACCCGCTAGTTAAACTAAGTAGTACAAATGTCCGATAGGGATCCTACATAGTCCAAGTGCCCGCTAGGTTACCTGCATATTCCAAGTGCCCGTTCGTTAACTTAGAGAGTCCAAGTGCCCACTAGGTAACCTACATAGTCCAAGTGCCCGCTAGGTAACCTATATAGTCCAAGTGCCCGCTAGGTAATCAATATAGTCCAAATGCCCACTAGGGAGCCTACGTCGTCCAAATGCCCGCTAGGTAACCTAGATAGTCCAAGGGCCCGCTAGGTAACCTACATAGTCCAAGTGCCCGCTAGTTGACCTAGATAGTCCATATGCCCGCTAGTTAACCTAGATAGTCAAAGTACCCGCTAGGTAACCTAAGTAGTACAAATGTCCGATAGGCATCCTACATAGTCCAAGGGCCCGCTAGGGAACCTACATAGTCCAAGGGCCCGTTAGTTAACCTAGATAGTCCAAGTGTCCGTTAGGTAACCTAGATAGTCCAACATCCCCTAGGTAACTACATATTCCAAGAACCTGGTAGGTAACGTAGATAGTTCAAGTGCCAGCTAGGTAACCTAGATAGTCCAAGTGCCCGCTAGGTAACCTCCAAAGTCTAAGTGCCCGCTAGGTAATCTATATAGTCCAAATGCCCGCTAGGGAGCCTACATAGTCCAAATGCCCCTTAGGTAACCTAGATAGTCCAAGGGCCCGCTAGGTAACCTTCATAGTCCTAGTGCCCCCTGGTAAACCTACATTCTCCAAGTGCCCGATAGGGAACCTACATAGTCCAAGTGCCCGATAGTTAACCTAGATAGTCCAAGTGCCCCCTAGGTAACATAGATAATCCAAGTGCCCGCTAGTTAACCTATATCGTCCAAGTGCCCGCTAGTTAACCTAGATAGTCCAAGTGCCTGCTAGTTAACCTAGATATTCCAAGTGCCCGCTAGTTAACCTACATAATCTAAGTGCCAGTTAGCTAACCTAGATCGTCCAAGTGCTGCTAGTTAACCTACATAGTCAATGGGCCCGCTAGTTAACCTACATAGTGCAAGAGCCCGCTAGTTAACCTAGATAGTCCAAGTGCCCGCTAGGTAACCTATATAGTCCAAGTGCCCGCTAGGTAATCTATATACTCCAAATGCCCGCTAGGGAGCCCACATAGTCCAAATGCCCGCTAGGTAACCTAGATAGTCCAAGGGCCCACTAGTTGACCTACATAGTCCAAGTGCCCGCTAGGTAACCTAGATTATCCAATTGCCCGCTAGGAAACATTCATTGTCCAAGTGCCAGCTAGGTAACCTAGATAGTCCAAGTGCCCACTAGTTAACCTAGATAGTCCTAGTGCCCGTTAGTTAATCTAGATAGTCCATGTGCCCACCAGGGGACGTACTTAGTCCAAGTGCCCGTAAGCTAACTTAGATAGTCTAAGTGCCCGCTAGTTAACATTGATCATCCAAGTGCCCGCTAGTTAACCTAGATAGTCCAAGTGCATGCTAGTTAACCTAGATAGGCCAAGTGCCCTCTAGTTAACCTAGATCGTCCAAGTGCCCACTAGTTAACCTACATAGTCCAAGGGCCCACTAGTTGACCTACGTAGTCCAAGGTCCGCTAGTTAACCTAGATAGTCCAAGTGCTCGCTGGTTAACCTACATAGTCCAAGTGCCCGCTAGTTAACCTAGATCGTGCAAGAGTCCGCTAGTTAACCTACATAGTCCAAGTGCCCGCTAGTTAACCTAGATAGTCCAAGTGCCCGCTAGGTAACCTAGATAGTCCAAGTGCCCGCTATGTAACTTACATTGTCCAAGTTCCCGCTGGGTAACCTAGATAGTCCAAGTGCCCGTTACCTAACCTAGATAGTCCATGTGCCCAGTAAGCAACTTACATAGTCCAAGTGCCCGTTCGTTAACCTAGAAGTCAAGTGCCCGCTAGGTAACCTAGACAGTCCAAGTTCCCGCTAGGTTACCTGCATATTCCAAGTGCCCGTTCGTTAACCTAGATAGTCCAAGTGCCTGCTAGTACACTTACATAATCCATGGGCCGGCTAGTTAACCTACATAGTGCAAGGGCCCGCTAGTTAACCTAGATCGTGCAAGAGTCCGCTAGTTAACCTACATAGTCCAAGTGCCCGCTAGTTAACCTAGATAGTCCAAGTGCCCGCTAGGTAACCTAGATAGTCCAAGTGCATGCTAGTTAACCTAGATAGGCCAAGTGCCCTCTAGTTAACCTAGATCGTCCAAGTGCCCACTAGTTAACCTACATAGTCCAAGGGCCCACTAGTTGACCTACGTAGTCCAAGGTCCGCTAGTTAACCTAGATAGTCCAAGTGCTCGCTGGTTAACCTACATAGTCCAAGTGCCCGCTAGTTAACCTAGATAGTCCAATGGCCCGCTAGTTGACCTACATAGTCCACGTGCCAGCTAGGTATCCTAGATAGTACAAGTGCCCGCTAGAGAACCTAATATCCAAGTGCCTGTTAGCTAACATAGATAGTCCAAGTGGCGGCTAGTTAACCTACATAGTCCAAGTGCCCGTTCGTTAACCTAGATAATCCAAATGCCCGCTAGGTAACCTAGACAGTCCAGGTGCTCACTAGATAACCTACATAGTCCAAGTGCCGTCTTGGTAACCTAAATAGTCCAAATGCCCGCTAGGGAAACTACATGGTCCAAGTGCCCGCTAGTTAACCTAGATAGTCCAAGTGCCTGCTAGTACACTTACATAATCCATGGGCCGGCTAGTTAACCTACATAGTGCAAGGGCCCGCTAGTTAACCTAGATCGTGCAAGAGTCCGCTAGTTAACCTACATAGTCCAAGTGCCCGCTAGGTAACCTAGATAATCCAAGTGCCCGCTAGGGATCCTTCATAATCCAAGTGCCTGCTAGGTAACCTAAATAGTCCAAGTGCCCGCTAGTTAACCGAGATAGTCCTAGTGCCCGTTAGTTAACCTAGATAGTCCAAGTGCCCACTAGGGGACGTACATAGTCCAAGTGCCCGCTAGGTAACCTAGATAGTCCAAGTGCGCACTAGGGTATGTACATAGTCCAAGTGCCAGCTAGGAAACCTAGATAGTCCAAGTGCCCGCTAGTTAACCTACATAGTCCAAGGGCCTGCTAGTTAACCTACATAGTACAAGGTCAGCTAATTAACCTAGATAGTCCAAGTGCCCGCTAGTTAACCTACATAGTACAAGGGCCCGCTAGTTGACCTAGATAGTCCAAGTTCCCGTTCGTTAACCTAGATAGTCAAAGTGCCCGCTAGGTAACTTAGACAGTCCAAGTGCCCGCTAGGTTACCTATATAGTCCAAGGGCCCGCTATGTAACCGAGATAGTCAAAGTGCCCATTAGGTAACCTAGATAGTCCAAGTGCCCGCTAGTTAACCTACATAGTACAAGGGCCCGCTAGTTGACCTAGATAGTCCAAGTGCCCGTTCGTTAACCTAGATAGTCAAAGTGCCCGCTAGGTAACTTAGGCAGTCCAAGTGGCCGCTAGGTTACCTATATAGTCCAAGGGCCTGCTGTGTAACCGAGATAGTCAAAGTGCCCATTAGGTAACCTAGATAGTCCAAGTGCCCGCTAGGTAACTTACATTGTCCAAGTTCCCGCTAGGCAACCTAGGTAGTCCAAGTGCCCGTTACCTAACCTAGATAGTCCAAGTGCCCGCTAAGCAACCTACATAGTCCAAGTGCCCGTTCGTTAACCTAGAAAGCCAAGTGCCCACTAGGTAACCTAGACTATCCAAGTGCCCGCTAGGTTACCTGCATATTCCAAGTGCCCGTTCGTTAACCTAGATAATCCAAGTGCCCGCTAGGTAACCTAGATAGTGCAAGTGCCCGCTAGTTAACCTAGATTGTTCAAGTACCCGCTAGGTAACCTAGATCGTCCAAGTGCCCACTAGGTAACCTACATAGTCCAAGTGCCCGCTAGGTAACCTATATAGTCCAAGTGCCCGCTAGGTAATCTATATACTCCAAATGCCCGCTAGGGAGCCCACATAGTCCAAATGCCCGCTAGGTAACCTAGATAGTACAAGGGCCCACTAGTTGACCTACATAGTCCAAGTGCCCGCTAGGTAACCTAGATTATCCAATTGCCCGCTAGGAAACATTCATTGTCCAAGTGCCAGCTAGGTAACCTAGATAGTCCAAGTCCCCACTAGTTAACCTAGATAGTCCTAGTGCCCGTTAGTTAATCTAGATAGTCCATGTGCCCACCAGGGGACGTACTTAGTCCAAGTGCCCGTAAGCTAACTTAGATAGTCTAAGTGCCCGCAGGTTAACATTGATCATCCAAGTGCCCGCTAGTTAACCTAGATAGTCCAAGTGCATGCTAGTTAACCTAGATAGGCCAAGTGCCCTCTAGTTAACCTAGATCGTCCAAGTGCCCACTAGTTAACCTACATAGTCCAAGGGCCCACTAGTTGACCTACGTAGTCCAAGGTCCGCTAGTTAACCTAGATAGTCCAAGTGCTCGCTGGTTAACCTACATAGTCCAAGTGGCCGCTAGTTAACCTAGATCGTGCAAGAGTCCGCTAGTTAACCTACATAGTCCAAGTGCCCGCTAGTTAACCTAGATAGTCCAAGTGTCCGCTAGGTAACCTAGATAGTCCCAGTGCCCGCTAGGTAACCTAAGTAGTCCAAATGTCCCATAGGGATCCTACATAGTCCAAGTGCCCGCTAGGTAACCTACATAGTCCAAGTGTCCGTTCCTTAACCTAGATAGTCCAAGTGCCCGCTAGGTAACCTAGAGTCCAAGTGCTCGGAGTTAACCTACATAGTCGAAGTGCCCGCTATGTAACCTAGATAGTCCAAGTGCCCGCTATGTAACTTACATTGTCCAAGTTCCCGCTGGGTAACCTAGATAGTCCAAGTGCCCGTTACCTAACCTAGATAGTCCATGTGCCCAGTAAGCAACCTACATAGTACAAGTGCCCGTTCGTTAACCTAGAAGTCAAGTGCCCGCTAGGTAACCTAGACAGTCCAAGTTCCCGCTAGGTTACCTGCATATTCCAAGTGCCCGTTCGTTAACCTAGATAGTCCAAGTGCCTGCTAGTACACTTACATAATCCATGGGCCGGCTAGTTAACCTACATAGTGCAAGGGCCCGCTAGTTAACCTAGATCGTGCAAGAGTCCGCTAGTTAACCTACATAGTCCAAGTGCCCGCTAGTTAACCTAGATAGTCCAAGTGCCCGCTAGGTAACCTAGATAGTCCAAGTGCATGCTGGTTAACCTAGATAGGCCAAGTGCCCTCTAGTTAACCTAGATCGTCCAAGTGCCCACTAGTTAACCTACATAGTCCAAGGGCCCACTAGTTGACCTACGTAGTCCAAGGTCCGCTAGTTAACCTAGATAGTCCAAGTGCTCGCTGGTTAACCTACATAGTCCAAGTGCCCGCTAGTTAACCTAGATAGTCCAATGGCCCGCTAGTTGACCTACATAGTCCACGTGCCAGCTAGGTATCCTAGATAGTACAAGTGCCCGCTAGAGAACCTAATATCCAAGTGCCTGTTAGCTAACATAGATAGTCCAAGTGGCGGCTAGTTAACCTACATAGTCCAAGTGCCCGTTCGTTAACCTAGATAATCCAAATGCCCGCTAGGTAACCTAGACAGTCCAGGTGCTCACTAGATAACCTACATAGTCCAAGTGCCGTCTTGGTAACCTAAATAGTCCAAATGCCCGCTAGGGAAACTACATGGTCCAAGTGCCCGCTAGTTAACCTAGATAGTCCAAGTGCCTGCTAGTACACTTACATAATCCATGGGCCGGCTAGTTAACCTACATAGTGCAAGGGCCCGCTAGTTAACCTAGATCGTGCAAGAGTCCGCTAGTTAACCTACATAGTCCAAGTGCCCGCTAGGTAACCTAGATAATCCAAGTGCCCGCTAGGGATCCTTCATAATCCAAGTGCCTGCTAGGTAACCTAAATAGTCCAAGTGCCCGCTAGTTAACCGAGATAGTCCTAGTGCCAGTTAGTTAACCTAGATAGTCCAAGTGCCCACTAGGGGACGTACATAGTCCAAGTGCCCGCTAGGTAACCTAGATAGTCCAAGTGCGCACTAGGGTATGTACATAGTCCAAGTGCCAGCTAGGAAACCTAGATAGTCCAAGTGCCCGCTAGTTAACCTACATAGTCCAAGGGCCTGCTAGTTAACCTACATAGTACAAGGTCAGCTAATTAACCTAGATAGTCCAAGTGCCCGCTAGTTAACCTACATAGTACAAGGGCCCGCTAGTTGACCTAGATAGTCCAAGTTCCCGTTCGTTAACCTAGATAGTCAAAGTGCCCGCTAGGTAACTTAGACAGTCCAAGTGCCCGCTAGGTTACCTATATAGTCCAAGGGCCCGCTATGTAACCGAGATAGTCAAAGTGCCCATTAGGTAACCTAGATAGTCCAAGTGCCCGCTAGTTAACCTACATAGTACAAGGGCCCGCTAGTTGACCTAGATAGTCCAAGTGCCCGTTCGTTAACCTAGATAGTCAAAGTGCCCGCTAGGTAACTTAGGCAGTCCAAGTGGCCGCTAGGTTACCTATATAGTCCAAGGGCCTGCTATGTAACCGAGATAGTCAAAGTGCCCATTAGGTAACCTAGATAGTCCAAGTGCCCGCTAGGTAACTTACATTGTCCAAGTTCCCGCTAGGCAACCTAGGTAGTCCAAGTGCCCGTTACCTAACCTAGATAGTCCAAGTGCCCGCTAAGCAACCTACATAGTCCAAGTGCCCGTTCGTTAACCGAGAAGGCCAAGTGCCCGCTAGGTAACCTAGACTATCCAAGTGCCCGCTAGGTTACCTGCATATTCCAAGTGCCCGTTCGTTAACCTAGATAATCCAAGTGCCCGCTAGGTAACCTAGATAGTGCAAGTGCCCGCTAGTTAACCTAGATTGTTCAAGTACCCACTAGGTAACCTAGATCGTCCAAGTGCCCACTAGGTAACCTACATAGTCCAAGTGCCCGCTAGGTAACCTACATAGTCCAAGTGCCCGCTAGGTAACCTACATAGTCCAAGGGCTCACTTGTTAACTTGGTTAGTCCAAGTGCCTGCTAGTAAACCTAGATCGTCCAAGTGCCCGCTAGTTAACCTAGATTGTCCAAGTGCCTGCTAGTTAACCTACATAGTCCAAGGGCCCACTAGTTAACCTAGATAATCCAAGTGTCCTCTAGTTAACCTACATAGTCCAAGTACCCGCTAGTTAACCTATATACCAAGTGCCTGCTATGTAACCTAGATATTCCAAGGGCACGCTAGTTAACCTACATAGTCCAAGTGCCCGCTAGGCAACATAGATAGTCCAAGTGCCCGCTAAGGAACCTACATAGTCCAAGTGCACGCTAGTTAACCTAGATAGTCCAAGTGCCCGCTAGTTAACCTAGATAGTCCAAGTGCCTGCTAGGTAACCTACATAGTGCAAGTGTCCGCTAATTAACCTACATATTCCAAGTGCCCGCTAGTTAACATAGACAGTCCAAGTGCCCGCTAGGGAACTTACATAGTCCAATGCCCACTAGGTAACCTAGATAGTGCCGGTGCCCGCTAGTTAACTTAGATAGTTCAAATACCCGCTAGGTAACCTAGATCGTCCAAGGGCCCCCTAGTTAGCCTACATAGTCCAAGTGCCCGCAAGGTAACCTAGATAGTCCAAGTGCCCTTTCGGTTACTAGATAGTCCAAGTGCCCTTTAGGGAACCTGGATAGTCCAAGGGCCCGCTAGTAAACCTACATAGTCCATGGGCCCGCTAGTTTAACCTACATAGTGCAAGTGTCAGCTAGTTAACCTACATATTCCAAGTGCCTGCTAGTTAACCTACATAATCTAAGTGCCCGTTAGCTAACCAAGATAGTCCAGGGCCCACTAGGTAACCTACATAGTCCAATTGCCCTCTAGGTAACCTATATAGTCCAAGTGCCCGGTAGGTAACCTAGATACTCCAAGGGCCCGCTAGTTAACCTACATAGTACAAGGGCCCGCTAGTTGACCTAGATAGTCCAAGTGCCCGCTAGTTAACCTAGATAGTCAAAGTACCCGCTAGTTAAACTAAGTAGTACAAATGTCCGATAGGGATCCTACATAGTCCAAGTGCCCGCTAGGTTACCTGCATATTCCAAGTGCCCGTTCGTTAACTTAGAGAGTCCAAGTGCCCACTAGGTAACCTACATAGTACAAGTGCCCGCTAGGTAACCTATATAGTCCAAGTGCCCGCTAGGTAATCAATATAGTCCAAATGCCCACTAGGGAGCCTACGTAGTCCAAATGCCCGCTAGGTAACCTAGATAGTCCAAGGGCCCGCTAGGTAACCTACATAGTCCAAGTGCCCGCTAGTTGACCTAGATAGTCCATATGCCCGCTAGTTAACCTAGATAGTCAAAGTACCCGCTAGGTAACCTAAGTAGTACAAATGTCCGATAGGGATCCTACATAGTCCAAGGGCCCGCTAGGGAACCTACATAGTCCAAGGGCCCGTTAGTTAACCTAGATAGTCCAAGTGTCCGTTAGGTAACCTAGATAGTCCAACATCCCCTAGGTAACCTACATATTCCAAGAACCTGGTAGGTAACGTAGATAGTTCAAGTGCCAGCTAGGTAACCTAGATAGTCCAAGTGCCCGCTAGGTAACCTCCAAAGTCTAAGTGCCCGCTAGGTAATCTATATAGTCCAAATGCCCGCTAGGGAGCCTACATAGTCCAAATGCCCCTTAGGTAACCTAGATAGTCCAAGGGCCCGCTAGGTAACCTTCATAGTCCTAGTGCCCCCTGGTAAACCTACATTCTCCAAGTGCCCGATAGGGAACCTACATAGTCCAAGTGCCCGATAGTTAACCTAGATAGTCCAAGTGCCCCCTAGGTAACATAGATAATCCAAGTGCCCGCTAGTTAACCTATATCGTCCAAGTGCCCGCTAGTTAACCTAGATAGTCCAAGTGCCTGCTAGTTAACCTAGATATTCCAAGTGCCCGCTAGTTAACCTACATAATCTAAGTGCCAGTTAGCTAACCTAGATCGTCCAAGTGCTGCTAGTTAACCTACATAGTCAATGGGCCCGCTAGTTAACCTACATAGTGCAAGAGCCCGCTAGTTAACCTAGATAGTCCAAGTGCCCGCTAGGTAACCTATATAGTCCAAGTGCCCGCTAGGTAATCTATATACTCCAAATGCCCGCTAGGGAGCCCACATAGTCCAAATGCCCGCTAGGTAACCTAGATAGTCCAAGGGCCCACTAGTTGACCTACATAGTCCAAGTGCCCGCTAGGTAACCTAGATTATCCAATTGCCCGCTAGGAAACATTCATTGTCCAAGTGCCAGCTAGGTAACCTAGATAGTCCAAGTGCCCACTAGTTAACCTAGATAGTCCTAGTGCCCGTTAGTTAATCTAGATAGTCCATGTGCCCACCAGGGGATGTACTTAGTCCAAGTGCCCGTAAGCTAACTTAGATAGTCTAAGTGCCCGCTAGTTAACATTGATCATCCAAGTGCCCGCTAGTTAACCTAGATAGTCCAAGTGCATGCTAGTTAACCTAGATAGGCCAAGTGCCCTCTAGTTAACCTAGATCGTCCAAGTGCCCACTAGTTAACCTACATAGTCCAAGGGCCCACTAGTTGACCTACGTAGTCCAAGGTCCGCTAGTTAACCTAGATAGTCCAAGTGCTCGCTGGTTAACCTACATAGTCCAAGTGCCCGCTAGTTAACCTAGATCGTGCAAGAGTCCGCTAGTTAACCTACATAGTCCAAGTGCCCGCTAGTTAACCTAGATAGTCCAAGTGCCCGCTAGGTAACCTAGATAGTCCAAGTGCCCGCTAGGTAACCTAAGTAGTCCAAATGTCCCATAGGGATCCTACATAGTCCAAGTGCCCGCTAGGTAACCTACATAGTCCAAGTGTCCGTTCCTTAACCTAGATAGTCCAAGTGCCCGCTAGGTAACCTAGAGTCCAAGTGCTCGGAGTTAACCTACATAGTCCAAGTGCCCGCTATGTAACCTAGATAGTCCAAGTGCCCGCTATGTAACTTACATTGTCCAAGTTCCCGCTGGGTAACCTAGATAGTCCAAGTGCCCGTTACCTAACCTAGATAGTCCATGTGCCCAGTAAGCAACCTACATAGTCCAAGTGCCCGTTCGTTAACCTAGAAGTCAAGTGCCCGCTAGGTAACCTAGACAGTCCAAGTTCCCGCTAGGTTACCTGCATATTCCAAGTGCCCGTTCGTTAACCTAGATAGTCCAAGTGCCTGCTAGTACACTTACATAATCCATGGGCCGGCTAGTTAACCTACATAGTGCAAGGGCCCGCTAGTTAACCTAGATCGTGCAAGAGTCCGTAGTTAACCTACATAGTCCAAGTGCCCGCTAGTTAACCTAGATAGTCCAAGTGCCCGCTAGGTAACCTAGATAGTCCAAGTGCATGCTGGTTAACCTAGATAGGCCAAGTGCCCTCTAGTTAACCTAGATCGTCCAAGTGCCCACTAGTTAACCTACATAGTCCAAGGGCCCACTAGTTGACCTACGTAGTCCAAGGTCCGCTAGTTAACCTAGATAGTCCAAGTGCTCGCTGGTTAACCTACATAGTCCAAGTGCCCGCTAGTTAACCTAGATCGTGCAAGAGTCCGCTAGTTAACCTACATAGTCCAAGTGCCCGCTAGTTAACCTAGATAGTCCAAGTGCCCGCTAGGTAACCTAGATAGTCCAAGTGCCCGCTAGGTAACCTAAGTAGTCCAAATGTCCCATAGGGATCCTACATAGTCCAAGTGCCCGCTAGGTAACCTACATAGTCCAAGTGTCCGTTCCTTAACCTAGATAGTCCAAGTGCCCGCTAGGTAACCTAGAGTCCAAGTGCTCAGAGTTAACCTACATAGTCCAAGTGCCCGCTATGTAACCTAGATAGTCCAAGTGCCCGCTATGTAACTTACATTGTCCAAGTTCCCGCTGGGTAACCTAGATAGTCCAAGTGCCCGTTACCTAACCTAGATAGTCCATGTGCCCAGTAAGCAACCTACATAGTCCAAGTGCCCGTTCGTTAACCTAGAAGTCAAGTGCCCGCTAGGTAACCTAGACAGTCCAAGTTCCCGCTAGGTTACCTGCATATTCCAAGTGCCCGTTCGTTAACCTAGATAGTCCAAGTGCCTGCTAGTACACTTACATAATCCATGGGCCGGCTAGTTAACCTACATAGTGCAAGGGCCCGCTAGTTAACCTAGATCGTGCAAGAGTCCGCTAGTTAACCTACATAGTCCAAGTGCCCGCTAGTTAACCTAGATAGTCCAAGTGCCCGCTAGGTAACCTAGATAGTCCAAGTGCATGCTAGTTAACCTAGATAGGCCAAGTGCCCTCTAGTTAACCTAGATCGTCCAAGTGCCCACTAGTTAACCTACATAGTCCAAGGGCCCACTAGTTGACCTACGTAGTCCAAGGTCCGCTAGTTAACCTAGATAGTCCAAGTGCTCGCTGGTTAACCTACATAGTCCAAGTGCCCGCTAGTTAACCTAGATAGTCCAAGGGCCCGCTAGTTGACCTACATAGTCCACGTGCCAGCTAGGTATCCTAGATAGTACAAGTGCCCGCTAGAGAACCTAATATCCAAGTGCCTGTTAGCTAACATAGATAGTCCAAGTGGCGGCTAGTTAACCTACATAGTCCAAGTGCCCGTTCGTTAACCTAGATAATCCAAATGCCCGCTAGGTAACCTAGACAGTCCAGGTGCTCACTAGATAACCTACATAGTCCAAGTGCCGTCTTGGTAACCTAAATAGTCCAAATGCCCGCTAGGGAAACTACATGGTCCAAGTGCCCGCTAGTTAACCTAGATAGTCCAAGTGCCTGCTAGTACACTTACATAATCCATGGGCCGGCTAGTTAACCTACATAGTGCAAGGGCCCGCTAGTTAACCTAGATCGTGCAAGAGTCCGCTAGTTAACCTACATAGTCCAAGTGCCCGCTAGGTAACCTAGATAATCCAAGTGCCCGCTAGGGATCCTTCATAATCCAAGTGCCTGCTAGGTAACCTAAATAGTCCAAGTGCCCGCTAGTTAACCTGAGATAGTCCTAGTGCCCGTTAGTTAACCTAGATAGTCCAAGTGCCCACTAGGGGACGTACATAGTCCAAGTGCCTGCTAGGTAACCTAGATAGTCCAAGTGCCCTTTCGGTTACTAGATAGTCCAAGTGCCCTTTAGGGAACCTGGATAGTCCAAGGGCCCGCTAGTAAACCTACATAGTCCATGGGCCCGCTAGTTAACCTACATAGTGCAAGTGTCAGCTAGTTAACCTACATATTCCAAGTGCCTGCTAGTTAACCTACATAATCTAAGTGCCCGTTAGCTAACCAAGATAGTCCAGGGCCCACTAGGTAACCTACATAGTCCAATTGCCCTCTAGGTAACCTATATAGTCCAAGTGCCCGGTAGGTAACCTAGATACTCCAAGGGCCCGCTAGTTAACCTACATAGTACAAGGGCCCGCTAGTTGACCTAGATAGTCCAAGTGCCCGCTAGTTAACCTAGATAGTCAAAGTACCCGCTAGTTAAACTAAGTAGTACAAATGTCCGATAGGGATCCTACATAGTCCAAGTGCCCGCTAGGTTACCTGCATGTTCCAAGTGCCCGTTCGTTAACTTAGAGAGTCCAAGTGCCCACTAGGTAACCTACATAGTCCAAGTGCCCGCTAGGTAACCTATATAGTCCAAGTGCCCGCTAGGTAATCAATATAGTCCAAATGCCCACTAGGGAGCCTACGTAGTCCAAATGCCCGCTAGGTAACCTAGATAGTCCAAGGGCCCGCTAGGTAACCTACATAGTCCAAGTGCCCGCTAGTTGACCTAGATAGTCCATATGCCCGCTAGTTAACCTAGATAGTCAAAGTACCCGCTAGGTAACCTAAGTAGTACAAATGTCCGATAGGCATCCTACATAGTCCAAGGGCCCGCTAGGGAACCTACATAGTCCAAGGGCCCGTTAGTTAACCTAGATAGTCCAAGTGTCCGTTAGGTAACCTAGATAGTCCAACATCCCCTAGGTAACTACATATTCCAAGAACCTGGTAGGTAACGTAGATAGTTCAAGTGCCAGCTAGGTAACCTAGATAGTCCAAGTGCCCGCTAGGTAACCTCCAAAGTCTAAGTGCCCGCTAGGTAATCTATATAGTCCAAATGCCCGCTAGGGAGCCTACATAGTCCAAATGCCCCTTAGGTAACCTAGATAGTCCAAGGGCCCGCTAGGTAACCTTCATAGTCCTAGTGCCCCCTGGTAAACCTACATTCTCCAAGTGCCCGATAGGGAACCTACATAGTCCAAGTGCCCGATAGTTAACCTAGATAGTCCAAGTGCCCCCTAGGTAACATAGATAATCCAAGTGCCCGCTAGTTAACCTATATCGTCCAAGTGCCCGCTAGTTAACCTAGATAGTCCAAGTGCCTGCTAGTTAACCTAGATATTCCAAGTGCCCGCTAGTTAACCTACATAATCTAAGTGCCAGTTAGCTAACCTAGATCGTCCAAGTGCTGCTAGTTAACCTACATAGTCAATGGGCCCGCTAGTTAACCTACATAGTGCAAGAGCCCGCTAGTTAACCTAGATAGTCCAAGTGCCCGCTAGGTAACCTATATAGTCCAAGTGCCCGCTAGGTAATCTATATACTCCAAATGCCCGCTAGGGAGCCCACATAGTCCAAATGCCCGCTAGGTAACCTAGATAGTCCAAGGGCCCACTAGTTGACCTACATAGTCCAAGTGCCCGCTAGGTAACCTAGATTATCCAATTGCCCGCTAGGAAACATTCATTGTCCAAGTGCCAGCTAGGTAACCTAGATAGTCCAAGTGCCCACTAGTTAACCTAGATAGTCCTAGTGCCCGTTAGTTAATCTAGATAGTCCATGTGCCCACCAGGGGACGTACTTAGTCCAAGTGCCCGTAAGCTAACTTAGATAGTCTAAGTGCCCGCAGGTTAACATTGATCATCCAAGTGCCCGCTAGTTAACCTAGATAGTCCAAGTGCATGCTAGTTAACCTAGATAGGCCAAGTGCCCTCTAGTTAACCTAGATCGTCCAAGTGCCCACTAGTTAACCTACATAGTCCAAGGGCCCACTAGTTGACCTACGTAGTCCAAGGTCCGCTAGTTAACCTAGATAGTCCAAGTGCTCGCTGGTTAACCTACATAGTCCAAGTGCCCGCTAGTTAACCTAGATCGTGCAAGAGTCCGCTAGTTAACCTACATAGTCCAAGTGCCCGCTAGTTAACCTAGATAGTCCAAGTGCCCGCTAGGTAACCTAGATAGTCCAAGTGCCCGCTAGGTAACCTAAGTAGTCCAAATGTCCCATAGGGATCCTACATAGTCCAAGTGCCCGCTAGGTAACCTACATAGTCCAAGTGTCCGTTCCTTAACCTAGATAGTCCAAGTGCCCGCTAGGTAACCTAGAGTCCAAGTGCTCGGAGTTAACCTACATAGTCCAAGTGCCCGCTATGTAACCTAGATAGTCCAAGTGCCCGCTATGTAACTTACATTGTCCAAGTTCCCGCTGGGTAACCTAGATAGTCCAAGTGCCCGTTACCTAACCTAGATAGTCCATGTGCCCAGTAAGCAACCTACATAGTCCAAGTGCCCGTTCGTTAACCTAGAAGTCAAGTGCCCGCTAGGTAACCTAGACAGTCCAAGTTCCCGCTAGGTTACCTGCATATTCCAAGTGCCCGTTCGTTAACCTAGATAGTCCAAGTGCCTGCTAGTACACTTACATAATCCATGGGCCGGCTAGTTAACCTACATAGTGCAAGGGCCCGCTAGTTAACCTAGATCGTGCAAGAGTCCGCTAGTTAACCTACATAGTCCAAGTGCCCGCTAGTTAACCTAGATAGTCCAAGTGCCCGCTAGGTAACCTAGATAGTCCAAGTGCATGCTAGTTAACCTAGATAGGCCAAGTGCCCTCTAGTTAACCTAGATCGTCCAAGTGCCCACTAGTTAACCTACATAGTCCAAGGGCCCACTAGTTGACCTACGTAGTCCAAGGTCCGCTAGTTAACCTAGATAGTCCAAGTGCTCGCTGGTTAACCTACATAGTCCAAGTGCCCGCTAGTTAACCTAGATCGTGCAAGAGTCCGCTAGTTAACCTACATAGTCCAAGTGCCCGCTAGTTAACCTAGATAGTCCAAGTGCCCGCTTGGTAACCTAGATAGTCCAAGTGCCCGCTAGATAACCTAAGTAGTCCAAATGTCCCATAGGGATCCTACATAGTCCAAGTGCCCGCTAGGTAACCTACATAGTCCAAGTGTCCGTTCCTTAACCTAGATAGTCCAAGTGCCCGCTAGGTAACCTAGAGTCCAAGTGCTCGGAGTTAACCTACATAGTCCAAGTGCCCGCTATGTAACCTAGATAGTCCAAGTGCCCGCTATGTAACTTACATTGTCCAAGTTCCCGCTGGGTAACCTAGATAGTCCAAGTGCCCGTTACCTAACCTAGATAGTCCATGTGCCCAGTAAGCAACCTACATAGTCCAAGTGCCCGTTCGTTAACCTAGAAGTCAAGTGCCCGCTAGGTAACCTAGACAGTCCAAGTTCCCGCTAGGTTACCTGCATATTCCAAGTGCCCGTTCGTTAACCTAGATAGTCCAAGTGCCTGCTAGTACACTTACATAATCCATGGGCCGGCTAGTTAACCTACATAGTGCAAGGGCCCGCTAGTTAACCTAGATCGTGCAAGAGTCCGCTAGTTAACCTACATAGTCCAAGTGCCCGCTAGTTAACCTAGATAGTCCAAGTGCCCGCTAGGTAACCTAGATAGTCCAAGTGCATGCTAGTTAACCTAGATAGGCCAAGTGCCCTCTAGTTAACCTAGATCGTCCAAGTGCCCACTAGTTAACCTACATAGTCCAAGGGCCCACTAGTTGACCTACGTAGTCCAAGGTCCGCTAGTTAACCTAGATAGTCCAAGTGCTCGCTGGTTAACCTACATAGTCCAAGTGCCCGCTAGTTAACCTAGATAGTCCAAGGGCCCGCTAGTTGACCTACATAGTCCACGTGCCAGCTAGGTATCCTAGATAGTACAAGTGCCCGCTAGAGAACCTAATATCCAAGTGCCTGTTAGCTAACATAGATAGTCCAAGTGGCGGCTAGTTAACCTACATAGTCCAAGTGCCCGTTCGTTAACCTAGATAATCCAAATGCCAGCTAGGTAACCTAGACAGTCCAGGTGCTCACTAGATAACCTACATAGTCCAAGTGCCGTCTTGGTAACCTAAATAGTCCAAATGCCCGCTAGGGAAACTACATGGTCCAAGTGCCCGCTAGTTAACCTAGATAGTCCAAGTGCCTGCTAGTACACTTACATAATCCATGGGCCGGCTAGTTAACCTACATAGTGCAAGGGCCCGCTAGTTAACCTAGATCGTGCAAGAGGCCGCTAGTTAACCTACATAGTCCAAGTGCCCGCTAGGTAACCTAGATAATCCAAGTGCCCGCTAGGGATCCTTCATAATCCAAGTGCCTGCTAGGTAACCTAAATAGTCCAAGTGCCCGCTAGTTAACCTGAGATAGTCCTAGTGGCCGTTAGTTAACCTAGATAGTCCAAGTGCCCACTAGGGGACGTACATAGTCCAAGTGCCTGCTAGGTAACCTAGATAGTCCAAGTGCGCACTAGGGTATGTACATAGTCCAAGTGCCAGCTAGGAAACCTAGATAGTCCAAGTGCCCGCTAGTTAACCTACATAGTCCAAGGGCCTGCTAGTTAACCTACATAGTACAAGGTCAGCTAATTAACCTAGATAGTCCAAGTGCCCGCTAGTTAACCTACATAGTACAAGGGCCCGCTAGTTGACCTAGATAGTCCAAGTGCCCGTTCGTTAACCTAGATAGTCAAAGTGCCCGCTAGGTAACTTAGGCAGTCCAAGTGGCCGCTAGGTTACCTATATAGTCCAAGGGCCTGCTATGTAACCGAGATAGTCAAAGTGCCCATTAGGTAACCTAGATAGTCCAAGTGCCCGCTAGGTAACTTACATTGTCCAAGTTCCCGCTAGGCAACCTAGGTAGTCCAAGTGCCCGTTACCTAACCTAGATAGTCCAAGTGCCCGCTAAGCAACCTACATAGTCCAAGTGCCCGTTCGTTAACCTAGAAGGCCAAGTGCCCGCTAGGTAACCTAGACTATCCAAGTGCCCGCTAGGTTACCTGCATATTCCAAGTGCCCGTTCGTTAACCTAGATAATCCAAGTGCCCGCTAGGTAACCTAGATAGTGCAAGTGCCCGCTAGTTAACCTAGATTGTTCAAGTACCCGCTAGGTAACCTAGATCGTCCAAGTGCCCACTAGGTAACCTACATAGTCCAAGTGCCCGCTAGGTAACCTATATAGTCCAAGTGCCCGCTAGGTAACCTACATAGTCCAAGGGCTCACTTGTTAACTTGGTTAGTCCAAGTGCCTGCTAGTAAACCTAGATCGTCCAAGTGCCCGCTAGTTAACCTAGATTGTCCAAGTGCCTGCTAGTTAACCTACATAGTCCAAGGGCCCACTAGTTAACCTAGATAATCCAAGTGTCCTCTAGTTAACCTACATAGTCCAAGTACCCGCTAGTTAACCTATATACCAAGTGCCTGCTATGTAACCTAGATATTCCAAGGGCACGCTAGTTAACCTACATAGTCCAAGTGCCCGCTAGGCAACATAGATAGTCCAAGTGCCCGCTAAGGAACCTACATAGTCCAAGTGCACGCTAGTTAACCTAGATAGTCCAAGTGCCCGCTAGTTAACCTAGATAGTCCAAGTGCCTGCTAGGTAACCTACATAGTGCAAGTGTCCGCTAATTAACCTACATATTCCAAGTGCCCGCTAGTTAACATAGACAGTCCAAGTGCCCGCTAGGGAACTTACATAGTCCAATGCCCACTAGGTAACCTAGATAGTGCCGGTGCCCGCTAGTTAACTTAGATAGTTCAAATACCCGCTAGGTAACCTAGATCGTCCAAGGGCCCCCTAGTTAGCCTACATAGTCCAAGTGCCCGCAAGGTAACCTAGAGAGTCCAAGTGCCCTTTCGGTTACTAGATAGTCCAAGTGCCCTTTAGGGAACCTGGATAGTCCAAGGGCCCGCTAGTAAACCTACATAGTCCATGGGCCCGCTAGTTAACCTACATAGTGCAAGTGTCAGCTAGTTAACCTACATATTCCAAGTGCCTGCTAGTTAACCTACATAATCTAAGTGCCCGTTAGCTAACCAAGATAGTCCAGGGCCTACTAGGTAACCTACATAGTCCAATTGCCCTCTAGGTAACCTATATAGTCCAAGTGCCCGGTAGGTAACCTAGATACTCCAAGGGCCCGCTAGTTAACCTACATAGTACAAGGGCCCGCTAGTTGACCTAGATAGTCCAAGTGCCCGCGAGTTAACCTAGATAGTCAAAGTACCCGCTAGTTAAACTAAGTAGTACAAATGTCCGATAGGGATCCTACATAGTCCAAGTGCCCGCTAGGTTACCTGCATATTCCAAGTGCCCGTTCGTTAACTTAGAGAGTCCAAGTGCCCACTAGGTAACCTACATAGTCCAAGTGCCCGCTAGGTAACCTATATAGTCCAAGTGCCCGCTAGGTAATCAATATAGTCCAAATGCCCACTAGGGAGCCTACGTAGTCCAAATGCCCGCTAGGTAACCTAGATAGTCCAAGGGCCCGCTAGGTAACCTACATAGTCCAAGTGCCCGCTAGTTGACCTAGATAGTCCATATGCCCGCTAGTTAACCTAGATAGTCAAAGTACCCGCTAGGTAACCTAAGTAGTACAAATGTCCGATAGGGATCCTACATAGTCCAAGGGCCCGCTAGGGAACCTACATAGTCCAAGGGCCCGTTAGTTAACCTAGATAGTCCAAGTGTCCGTTAGGTAACCTAGATAGTCCAACATCCCCTAGGTAACCTACATATTCCAAGAACCTGGTAGGTAACGTAGATAGTTCAAGTGCCAGCTAGGTAACCTAGATAGTCCAAGTGCCCGCTAGGTAACCTCCAAAGTCTAAGTGCCCGCTAGGTAATCTATATAGTCCAAATGCCCGCTAGGGAGCCTACATAGTCCAAATGCCCCTTAGGTAACCTAGATAGTCCAAGGGCCCGCTAGGTAACCTTCATAGTCCTAGTGCCCCCTGGTAAACCTACATTCTCCAAGTGCCCGATAGGGAACCTACATAGTCCAAGTGCCCGATAGTTAACCTAGATAGTCCAAGTGCCCCCTAGGTAACATAGATAATCCAAGTGCCCGCTAGTTAACCTATATCGTCCAAGTGCCCGCTAGTTAACCTAGATAGTCCAAGTGCCTGCTAGTTAACCTAGATATTCCAAGTGCCCGCTAGTTAACCTACATAATCTAAGTGCCAGTTAGCTAACCTAGATCGTCCAAGTGCTGCTAGTTAACCTACATAGTCAATGGGCCCGCTAGTTAACCTACATAGTGCAAGAGCCCGCTAGTTAACCTAGATAGTCCAAGTGCCCGCTAGGTAACCTATATAGTCCAAGTGCCCGCTAGGTAATCTATATACTCCAAATGCCCGCTAGGGAGCCCACATAGTCCAAATGCCCGCTAGGTAACCTAGATAGTCCAAGGGCCCACTAGTTGACCTACATAGTCCAAGTGCCCGCTAGGTAACCTAGATTATCCAATTGCCCGCTAGGAAACATTCATTGTCCAAGTGCCAGCTAGGTAACCTAGATAGTCCAAGTGCCCACTAGTTAACCTAGATAGTCCTAGTGCCCGTTAGTTAATCTAGATAGTCCATGTGCCCACCAGGGGACGTACTTAGTCCAAGTGCCCGTAAGCTAACTTAGATAGTCTAAGTGCCCGCTAGTTAACATTGATCATCCAAGTGCCCGCTAGTTAACCTAGATAGTCCAAGTGCATGCTAGTTAACCTAGATAGGCCAAGTGCCCTCTAGTTAACCTAGATCGTCCAAGTGCCCACTAGTTAACCTACATAGTCCAAGGGCCCACTAGTTGACCTACGTAGTCCAAGGTCCGCTAGTTAACCTAGATAGTCCAAGTGCTCGCTGGTTAACCTACATAGTCCAAGTGCCCGCTAGTTAACCTAGATCGTGCAAGAGTCCGCTAGTTAACCTACATAGTCCAAGTGTCCGTTCCTTAACCTAGATAGTCCAAGTGCCCGCTAGGTAACCTAGAGTCCAAGTGCTCGGAGTTAACCTACATAGTCCAAGTGCCCGCTATGTAACCTAGATAGTCCAAGTGCCCGCTATGTAACTTACATTGTCCAAGTTCCCGCTGGGTAACCTAGATAGTCCAAGTGCCCGTTACCTAACCTAGATAGTCCATGTGCCCAGTAAGCAACCTACATAGTCCAAGTGCCCATTCGTTAACCTAGAAGTCAAGTGCCCGCTAGGAAACCTAGACAGTCCAAGTTCCCGCTAGGTTACCTGCATATTCCAAGTGCCCGTTCGTTAACCTAGATAGTCCAAGTGCCCACTAGGTAACCTCTATAGTCCAAGTGCCCGCTAGTTAACCTAGATAGTCCAAGTGCCCGCTAGGTAACCTAGATAGTCCAAGGGCCCGCTAGTTAACCTAGATCGTCCAAGTGCCCACTAGTTAACCTACATAGTCCAAGGGCCCACTAGTTGACCTACGTAGTCCAAGGTCCGCTAGTTAACCTAGATAGTCCAAGTGCTCGCTGGTTAACCTACATAGTCCAAGTGCCCGCTAGTTAACCTAGATCGTGCAAGAGTCCGCTAGTTAACCTACATAGTCCAAGTGCCCGCTAGTTAACCTAGATAGTCCAAGTGCCCGCTAGGTAACCTACATATTCCAAGTGCCCGCTAGGTAACGTAGATCGTCCAACTGCCCGCTAGGGAACGTACATAATCCAAGTGTCCGCTAGTTAACCTAGATAGTTCAAGTACCCGCTAGGTAACCTAGATCGTCCAAGGGCCCCCTAGTTAGCCTACATAGTCCAAGTGCCCGCTAGGTAACTTAGATAGTCCAAGTGCCCGTTCGGTAACCTAGATACTCCAAGTGCCCTTTAGGGAACCTAGATAGTCCAAGGGCCCGCTAGTAAACCTATATAGTCCATGGGCCACTAGTTAACCTACATAGTGCAAGTGTCCGCTAGTTAACCTACATAATCTAAGTGCCCGTTAGCTAACCTAGATATTCCAAGGGCCCGCAGGTTGACCTACATAGTCCACGTGCCAGCTAGGTATCCTAGATAGTACAAGTGGCCGCTAGAGAACCTAATATCCAAGTGCCTGTTAGCTAACATAGATAGTCCAAGTGGCGGCTAGTTAACCTACATAGTCCAAGTGCCCGTTCGTTAACCTAGATAATCCAAATGCCCGCTAGGTAACCTAGACAGTCCAGGTGCTCGCTAGATAACCTACATAGTCCAAGTGCCGTCTTGGTAACCTAAATAGTCCAAATGCCCGCTAGGGAAACTACATGGTCCAAGTGCCCGCTAGTTAACCTAGATAGTCCAAGTGCCTGCTAGTACACTTACATAATCCATGGGCCCGCTAGTTAACCTACATAGTGCAAGGGCCCGCTAGTTAACCTAGATCGTGCAAGAGTCCGCTAGTTAACCTACATAGTCCAAGTGCCCGCTAGGTAACCTAGATAGTCCAAGTGCCCGCTAGGGATCCTTCATAATCCAAGTGCCTGCTAGGTAACCTAGATAGTCCAAGTGCCCGCTAGTTAACCGAGATAGTCCTAGTGCCCGTTAGTTAACCTAGATAGTCCAAGTGCCAACTAGGGGACGTACATAGTCCAAGTGCCCGCTAGTTAACCTACATAGTCCAAGTGCCCGCTAGGTAACCTAGATAATCCAAGTGCCCGCTAGGGATCCTTCATAATCCAAGTGCCTGCTAGGTAACCTAGATAGTCCAAGTGCCCGCTAGTTAACCGAGATAGTCCTAGTGCCCCTTAGTTAACCTAGATAGTCCAAGTGCCAACTAGGGGACGTACATAGTCCAAGTGCCCGCTAGGTAACCTAGATAGTCCAAGTGCGCACTAGGGTATGTACATAGTCCAAGTGCCAGCTAGGAAACCTAGATAGTCCAAGTGCCCGCTAGTTAACCTACATAGTCCAAGGGCCTGTTAGTTAACCTACATAGTACAAGGTCAGCTAATTAACGTAGATAGTCCAAGTGCCCGCTAGTTAACCTACATTGTACAAGGGCCCGCTAGTTGACCTAGATAGTCCAAATGCCCGTTCGTTAACCTAGATAGTCAAAGTGCCCCCTAGGTAATTTAGACAGTCCAAGTGCCCGCTAGGTTACCTATATAGTCCAAGGGCCCGCTATGTAACCGAGATAGTCAAAGTGCCCATTAGGTAACCTAGATAGTCCAAGTGCCCGCTAGTTAACCTACATAGTACAAGGGCCCGCTAGGTGACCTAGATAGTCCAAGTGCCCGTTCGTTAACCTAGATAGTCAAAGTGCCCGCTAGGTAACTTACACAGTCCAAGTGCCCGCTAGATTACCTATATAGTCCAAGGGCCCGATATGTAACCGAGATAGTTAAAGTGCCCATTAGGTAACCTAGATAGTCCAAGTGCCCGCTAGGTAACTTACATTGTCCAAGTTCCCGTTAGGTAACCTAGATAGTCCAAGTGCCCGTTACCTAACCTAGATAGTCCAAGTGCCCGCTAAGCAACCTACATAGTCCAAGTGCCCGTTCGTTAACCTAGAAGGCCAAGTGCCCGCTAGGTAACCTAGACTATCAAAGTGCCCGCTAGGTTACCTGCATATTCCATGTGCCCGTTCGTTAACCTAGATAATCCAAGTGCCCGCTAGGTAACCTAGATAGTGCAAGTGCCCGCTAGTTAACCTAGATTGTTCAAGTACCCGCTAGGTAACCTAGATCGTCCAAGTGCCCACTAGGTAACCTACATAGTCCAAGTGCCCGCTAGGTAACCTACATAGTCCAAGGGCTCACTTGTTAACTTGGTTAGTCCAAGTGCCCGCTAGTAAACCTAGATCATCCAAGTGCCCGCTAGTTAACCTAGATTGTCCAAGTGCCTGCTAGTTAACCTACATAGTCCAAGGTCCCACTAGTTTACCTAGATAATCCACGTGTCCTCTAGTTAACCTACATAGTCCAAGTACGCACTAGTTAACCTATATACCAAGTGCCTGCTACGTAACCTAGATAGTCCAAGGGCACGCTAGTTAACCTACATAGTCCAAGTGCCCGCTAGGCAACCTAGATAGTCCACGTGCCCGCTAAGGAACCTACATAGTCCAAGTGCACGCTAGTTAACCTAGATAGTCCAAGTGCCCGCTAGTTAACCTAGATAGTCCAAGTGCCTGCTAGATAACCTATATAGTGCAAGTGTCCGCTAGTTAACCTACATATTCCAAGTGCCCGCTAGTTAACATAGACAGTCCAAGTGCCCGCTAGGGAACTTACATAGTCCAATGCCCACTAGGTAACCTAGATAGTGCAGGTGACCGCTAGTTATCTTAGATAGTTCAAATACCCGCTAGGTAACCTAGATCGTCCAAGGGCCCCCTAGTTAGCCTACATAGCCCAAGTGACCGCTGGGTACAAGGTCAATAAACCCCACTTGAGGGCGAGCCCTTTGTTGTCCTGAATCTGTTGCCTCAGGAAGATGCCCCAGCAAGATGTAAGGGATCAAAGACAACTCACTGAGGTCGACTTTAAGTCCAACCATTATTCTAGACAAGCTAGGAGAACCACTGCTTGGGATGGCCCCATGGCCCTCCAAGATGCCTGCTGGCGGGAGCAGACTCTCAAATCTCTGAAGGGAAGGGGCATCTGGAAGCTCAGGGAACCTTAAGGGAATTGGAATTTCTGTCTGGAACATCGTGGCAGTGGAACTGTGTATTAAGAGCTTTCCCCAAAAGTGCCTTAAGCAGCAACACTGAAAGCCTAAAGGTAACATTTACACAGGAAGGGTTCCATATGCCATTGGCCTAAGCCTGGGCCACGGAAAACCAGCCTGTAACAAGGAACAAACCTACACTGGTAAGAACACTAACACTATAACGCCTCAAGTTTTAAATTCAGGAAATAATTTTAAACATTTTTATTCTTTACTTTCATAGTTATCAATATGTATATATGGCATTCAAATATATAAAACGTGCAATGTTTTTGAAATGTAACCAAATTGTCACATTGATAATTTATAAGTTTGGTACCAGATAAGTTTCAATTAAATGTTATAAAAATGTTGTGCTGGGCATTATAGGGCTAAAGCAGCTTGTTTGAAAAGCCAGGAGAAAGGGAATGGAGGGGAAAAGGGAAATATTTGGCTCCCAGGACAAGGCAGGGCTAACTCCCAGGTCTATTCAACCAGCTCCCTAGGCAGTGCCCTTCCACATGTTTGGGCTGGTGGGCACCATCTTGGCCAGGGTCACAGGCCCCGTTTCCCCATGGCCACAATGGCGGCTATATAGGATCTCTGGGAAAAGCTTAAACAGCCTTGACAAGAGTGAAGCCATTATGAGCTGACAGAAGGCACCATGTAAAGTAAATAAAGTAGCTATGAACTGTAAATGAACTAGCTGATGTAGGGGAGGTAGGCTGTGCAGATGTGCCCAAGGGAATGTCCCAAAGGATATGGATGCTCAAAAGATTCGCGAGAGTGACCAGAGCAGTCTTTGTTCAACTAAGAATGACTAACTGCAACACCCTGCTTCTCTACTCTGCCTGCTTGCACACCTGCACATTGCAAAAGTATAAAAACCTTTGGACAATTAGACTGGGGCTGCTCAGGAAAAAAAACTTTTTCTGTTGAACTTGCCAGCGGTCAGAGTAGTTTTCTTTCTGGGAATGGAGAGTGGCTACAACATTTCGAGGTGCACCGAGATCCAATTGCCACTGTCTGGGCTTGCTTAGAAAGGAAACCTCCTTAACAGGAGTGCTCTCCCCAGAACTACGGATTTCTGATTTCTCTAGGCCAGGGGTCCTTAAACTCTTTAAACAGGGACCAGTTCACTGTCCCTCTGATCAGTTGGAGGGCCGAACTATCGTTTCAATAAAACTATGAACAAATTCCTATGCTTCCTGCACATACCTTATTTTGAAGTTTAAAAAAAACACACAAACAAACGGGGCACAAACACTCGGCGGACAGGATCAAGGTCCTCGGCTATCCGCATGTGGCTCACAGGCTATTGTTTGAGGACCCCTGCTCTAGGCGCTCACAAAGAGAATGTAGTTTCAGCCCTAAAGCCTGGAGACTCCGCAATTTGTTTAAAGGTGATTGGACAGAAGGAGTTCCTGATTTGCCCATGCAAGACTCGTTTTCCCTTCCCCTATTTCTCAGAGTTCATAGTTATGTTTATGGGGAACCAGGACATCCCTATCTGATCCCTAAAATTGATGCGTGGAATGACATTGCCACTAATAAGCCAGCATAAACAAAAGACTTACTTCCTCCTGCAACAGAAAGGGTTCTTGTTTCAAGATTTCAGGAAACATGGCAGGACCAGAAAAAAAATAGACCCAAGGTCCTAAAACCACTAAGGTGGAGGCTGCCCTTCCCCAACCCCTCCCCATACCCCTCTGTCTCAGCTTTATTCCTTTTTGCAGGAGGACTCTGGGAGTGGGAGAACTAGCTTACGACCCTTCATTATCACTGCCACCCTACCAGGTGCATGGGGCTGGAGAGAGAGAAATACTCATAACTCCTTTCTGAGTCCACACCCCAACATACACTAGGGCTGGTATGGGATCTCGACCGCCCCACCCCCCAAGAAGGATGATTTGGCAGCAGCCATTCTACACTCAAGGCAAGCAGCCCCAACACCTGGGGAAGACCCCTGAGTCCCTTTTTGGGTATATATCCCCTTGTATTCCAGTGATTTGTATAATTGGAATCAACAAAATCCCTTTTTCTGACAAAGCAGGTCTGATTCCTTGATAGAAAGGGTTTTCCATATGCATTAGCCCACCTCCAGAAATTTCCAGCAACTTCTCCAGGTGCTGCTCACAACACAGGTACAGTAGCCCTGCCAGAGAGAGGCCCAGTAAGCAGTCAATGGACATGATGGTCAGACAGCAGGCACTCCCCATGTGAGGGAAACTCTTTTTGCCACTGCATGAAAAATGTGAGATCCAAACTCCTAGCAAGGCACAGAAGGCCTAACCAGGTATCACCAGTTTCTCTTGCAGGCCCTCAGTGGAACAGCTAGAAAACCTATGAATTTATCTAAGGTCAGTGAGAATTTTCAGGCTCTTACAAGAGAATGTCTGCGTGCCTTTTTAGAGTGACTGATGGAAGCCTACGGGCTTTATATCCCTAACGGCCTGGAGGCCCTGAGAACAGGAGGGCAATAAGTATTGCCTTTATTACTCAGTCTGCCTCAGACATGAAAAAGAAGTGGGAAGGGTTTGACGGGAAAAATCTTAGTGATTTGGTACAAGTGGCTCAGCGGGTGTGTAACAACAGAGATGATCCTACCACGACAGAGACAAAGAAACTAGTTAAAATACTAGGAATTGCCATGAGAGACCCCAGAGACTCAGGAAAAGGAGAGCATGGCCCACTTACGGAGAGACTGACCTGTGGGCACCGCCAAGCCATGGGGCAGGATCAATGTGCCTACTGCAGGAAAGAAGGACATTGGAAAAATCAGTGCCTTGAATACCCCAGGAGAAGCAGACAACCCTCCAATAGAGAGGACGGGCCTCATCCACACCTAGAAAATCCCAAGCAAGAGACAATAATGCTTGAAGAAGCTGAATGAAGGTGTCAGTGCTCTGTTTCACTTGGTCCCCAGGATCCCAGGCTAACTGTCCAAGTAGGAGGCCAGCCAGTCAATTTCTTAGTGGACACAGGGATTACCTTCTCAGGTTCAGAAAAGAGTACAGGCAAATTGTCAAAAGGAAAGATTTGAATTACTGTCAGCATATGATTGCTTCCAAAAATAACTCACACCAGAAGATTTGCATGGAGGTTAGGTGGGTTTCCCAAGACATCATGATAAAAAATATCTGTCTGCCCTTTGTCCCAGTTAGCCATATGATTTTTATGGCACTGGCCCCTGGCTTGGCTGTTGAGCCAGGGAAACTGTTTTTGCAGGACGTGAGGCGGTGGCCTGTAGCCATCAGTGGAAGGACAAAATCTCCACAGTGGTCTTCCTGTTTCAATATGGAGCCACCTATATCACCTCTCGGACATTATTGTTGTCCTGGGCTCAGAATCGCCACCCCAGGTCTAGAAGGCACCTAACAGATCCACACTATTTGAATCAGGCTCTGGTTAGCCCCTATCGATCACTTGGTGACATGGGAGTCTGGACAATGGAGTACCTTTACTTTTCGGATCAGAAAACTAACTCAAAAAAACACAGGTGTTGACCCAGAGGCACACAACTGATTAAAAACAAAGCCAAACTTACAACCATTTTCTGGAGCCAGAGTTCTGAGCCCCTCGTGGCTGTGCCCAGCCGAGCAGTCCCTCTCTCCTGGACCCACCAAAGATCTGAGCAGATATTCCCCACAACCCCTCCCAAAGATTTTATTTCAGAGGATAGCATTGAATTTGCATCTCCTGGACAGAGACATTATCTGATCAGAGCACACAGAGATGAAGGGGAGAAGGGGAGAGTGGAGCACATCCTGTCCCACCAGACCTTGAGGATGATGTTCCCACTCAGAGAAGTCAGTTCACATAGAAGACCACATGGCCAGCCCCACGATGAGACACAATGTCCCTCAAAGACCCATAGCCCTAGAGGGGACAACACTGGAGACACAGTGTGGGAATTACCCCCAAACTGATCTCGCTACACCGAGGCATAACACTAAGGGGGTACAGCAGAAGAGCAAGTAAAAGGAGCAGCAAGATCCCAAGGAAATGCTAAAGGTGGACTTTAGGGTCAGGGTTTGGTGCCCCAAAAGACTGGACTAGAAAACACTTCTAAAGGCCAACACATAGTCCTTAAACTATCTATGAGCTTTTCTATCTTGTTGACCTTTGTTTTCTTTTATTGTCATTGGATTTTTGTTGTTTTGTTTATTTTGCTGCTTGGTTTTGTTCTTTCTTGTTTTTGTGCATGTTATTACCTCTACAGGTCTGTCTAAATAAGATAGGCTGAACGAACAATCTGGAGGAGAAAAAAAAAACGGGACTAGCACATCCTGGAGGACATGCGAGAGAGGGAGGTGGGAAGAAAGGTAGTGATGTTAAGAATTCCAGAGACAAGGGAACAACAAGTGATGGAAATCGGTGGTGAGGGGGATGTAGGAGGCCTGGTAGGGCGTGATCAAGGGTAATGTAACCAAGAGTAATTACTGAAACCCAAAGGAAGACTGAGCATGGCAGTGGGCACAAGAGGAAAATCAAAGGGTATAGAAGAGTGAGCTGGGAAGCATGGGCCAGTTATACACGTCTAAATAAAGGCATGTACATGTGTCCATATATTAACAAAGGGGCATGGGGAAATAAATCCATGTACAGATGTGTAAAGATTTAGTATTAAGGTAGCAGATGGACATTGGGCCTCTGCTCAAGGACTCCCTCATTGCAAGAACACTGTTCTATTAAATTGCTATTCTATGATGCTCACCTTCACTACACGATCACTGACCACAAAGCGGCTGCATAAGCAAATGTGGTGAAGAAAGCCGATGGTGCCCAGCTACCAAATGATATAGCGTGTGGGGTCTTAAAGGCTTGAAGGTAAAGAAGCGGCCATCTAGCTCAGAAGCAACAGAGCCCACATGGAGGAAGCATACCAGCCTGTGTGATCACAAAGTTTCAAAGGGATAAGGCAACAGGCATCATGAGAACAAAAATATCTCATCATGGAGAATGAGAGGGGACTGCCGGGTATAGACCCAAAACCTATTTGCAGTGCACTGGACATCCCCTTACAGAAGGATCTCAGAGAGGAGATGAACCAAGACAGGGTATGAGACAGCAAAGATGAAACACAACTTTCCTCTAGTTCTTAATGCTTCCTCTTGCCCCACTATTATGATCCCAATTCTACCATACAAATCTGGTCTAACTAGAGAAGATACTCTAGTACCGATAGGAATTTCAAACACGGGGAATCCAGGGTGGATGGGCCCTTTAGGACCAGTGTTATGAATGGAGATACTGGGAGGGTGGAGGATGGAAAGTGGGAACCGATTACAAGGATCTTCATTGATCTCAAAAGAAAGGTGGGTTAAGGGGGACACCAGACAGTGAAAGATATGACAAAAGTATTACTACATTTCCAAGGATTGATGAGGGATGGGTGGCGGGCATTGAGGGGGCGGGGAATGAGGAGCTGAAGCCAGGGGCTTGGGTGGAGAGTGGATATTTTGAGAATAATGAAGGCAATTAATGGTCAGATGTGCTTCCAACAGCTGATGTATATATGGATTGTGGTTAGTGTTGTAGGAGCCACTAATAAAAAGATCATAAAAGAAACAAAAATAATCTGGGCAGAGGGCTCATGCAAGGATGATCTCAGGCTGGATTAGACCAGTCAAAACAGCTACTGGATTCCCCTCACCCTGTGTCTATTCCTGAGTCAGGCATGAAGCTTAGGGCCCACAGCCCCAGCAGCTGGCCAGTGAGGGAGGTGGGGCTCTGAGGTCATTCAACAGGGGGAATGGTCCTCTGTCCTGCAGGGCCCACGATTGTGGCCTAGCCGAAAGCCAGCCTGGAGCCAACCACCCAGCCAGAGACCTGCCCAAACCAACAGGGTAGATGTGGGCGCTCCCAGCCATCCTGCTTGGCGGAGCCGCAGCACACCACTGTGTCCCAGTCTTGGTGCAACAGACTCCATTTTGAGGCCTGCACCTCCATCTTAGCTCTCAAGACTGACCCCTAACCGACCTCCCCTCCCCTGCTCTACCCCAAATTCCTGGAACCAGCTCGTCCCAAAGCTAGAATGTTTTCTGAATATATGGTCACTCCACCCCTCCCTCACATATAGATAAGATTAACGACCCCTCTGAAGCACCTATGTGCGCAGATCCTCCCCAGCCATGATCGAAATACTCTACGGACAACCTTTTCTTTTCTCGCCTCTTCCTGCAACTGATTGCCCTCTGCTAGCTTCGTACCTTCCATACTTGTCCTTGCTCCGCAACCTTCTTAGACAACACGAAAACTCCCCCATCCCTGAACCATCTCCGACCTCTGCTGATCACCAAAAACCAGTGCATCCTGGAAATGCTGTGTTAATTAAATCCCTAGCACCCAGACCCTTAGCACCCCGGTGGGAAGGCCCTTACACCGTAGTGCTCACTACTCCCTTGGCAGTCAAGGGTCTTGGAATAGATTCCTGGGTACATTTGTCCCGAGTCAAGGCAGCAGTGAACTCTGACCATGGCTCCCAGTGGTCTGGCTCAGTCTACTGGTCCTATGTCTCTCCGCCTCACTCGCCTCACCAAGCCAGCCAGCTAAACCTAGTATAATTTCCCCTTTTGCTAGCGATTTTACTTGACTGAAAACTATACCAATTACGCCCGCACTAAGCGTTATGATTATTTGCTGGCCACCGCTGACTGCCCACCCACAGGGTGCAGAACACCCATATACTTAAATTTCACTGACTTTAAGCGGCATCAAGGAAAAGCTGATCCCATTATTTGCTACCTGTATGACCAGAAGACAACTACCCAATGTGCAAAAGGTGAATACAGAAAAATGTAGGGTGTCCTTGGTCTTCCTGCCAGATACTTTACCTTTCCCTTTGTCCCCAGGGATGATTCTACTATCATAAATCTAAATACACTCTCACAATCCCAGACCCCTGGGATAGCCGCTGGACACCTCTGGTTCCAGGAGCGTGGTACGCCACTCGCCGAGAGAAATTTCCAGACGCCAAACTCTATGTATGGAGGTCGCTACTCCAGGTCCAATCCACCATCCACTGTAATATTCAGATCCAAGACCTTCAACTCACTAAGCAAATTTCTAAACCTTCTGAGTCTCCCTTCTCCCAGCTTACCCTGCTACAGCAGGGACTGGCCATCGCCACTTTGCTGGACTAGCCAACCTCTCCACCTGCTGCATGCGTGCAGCCCTAGAACGCCCTCCTCTGGTAGCAGTACCAGGTCCTGCCCTGTCATTTTCATCCAACGTAAAGACCACAAAACCCATAACCATCCCCAATATTCCTCTGTACATCCAACCAGAAAACACTCAAGTGCCCTTTTGCTACTCCAATCCATCGACACAGACATGTAATGTCACCCAAATCCCCTCCAAACCACTAACAGCGCCAGAAAAAAATTTTCTTTTGGTGCAATTATACACTAAGCATTTAAACATCAGTTCTACCTTACCCTTTTGTGCCTGCCCGTCACTCTGGTTCCGCAGCTCACTACATACACTCCGGCTGAGGTCCAGGACAAATACATCCAGGTATACAGTCGCCAAACTAAAAGAGCAGTTTTTCTTCTGATAGCAGTGAGAATCTCCTTAGCCTCAGCAGCAGGTGCAGTAGGACTCAGCGGCGGGACCCTTAGACCCTCTATCACCACAGCAGACAAGTTATCCACACGCTTCCAGCTGGCAGTCGATGCCTCTGCCAAATCTCTAGCCTCCCTGCAGAAACAAACAACCTCTGTTGCCCAAGTTGCCTTGCAGAGCCGCTGCACTTTAGACCTCATCACTGCTGAAAAAGGAGGAACCTGCTAATTCCTCCAGGAGGAATGCCGTTATTACATCAATAAGCTGGGAATTGTGGAAACTAGAGTCCAGACCCTCAACAAGCTAAACCGTGAGCTGCAAAACAACAGATTCAGAACAGACGGATCCTCTTCCTGGTGGAACTCTTCTCTGTACTCCTTCCTAGCCCCCATACTAGAACCCATAATTTTAGTAGTAATTTTGCTCTTAATTGCTCCTTGTCTCATTCAGCTCCTGCAAAGTTGACTCCGCGAAATCACCCGTATAGCAGTCCACCAGCAACAACAACCTCTCCACCCTGTGCCAGGCCGCAACTCCCAGTACTCTGCCTGGAAAAGCCCCTCCCCTTGCTCTTCGCCCACTACCCACAGGAAGCAGTTACAGAAATGGACTAATGTTGTCCCTTTTCCCTATAGGGTCAGTCTAAAACGTCCTGTCTTGGCACAACAGACTCCATTTTAGCTCTCAAGACTGACCCCTAACTGACCTCCCCTCCTCTGCTCAACCCCAAATTCCTGGAACCAGCTCCTCCCAAAGCCAGAAGGTTTTCTGAAGATATGGTCACTCCACGCGTCCCTGACATATGTAGGTAAGATTAACGACCTTCTCCCTTCGGAAGCACCTGTGTGCGCAGATCCACCCCCCCCCAAGCTATGATTCTCCCCAGCTGTGCCTGCGAGCAGTGGGCATAAAAACGCCGCCAGGATTTTTTCCCTGGCGTGGCTTCAATAGCTCAATACCCTGAGTTGCTGAACCCGCCACAAGTTCGCAATAAAGCCTGCTTCTAAAACTTAATTAATTGGGTCTTTGATTCTGTTTTCGAGTCCAAATAAACTTTTACACTGAGCCTCGAGAAGGCTTTGGGAGTCAAAATCCTCCCAGCCTCCAGGCAGCAGCGTCCCAGCCCCCACCCAAATGCAGCCCGGGAAGGCAGGCACAGAGAGGCACATCAAGTCCCTCACACCAGCAAGAAACGGCGCAAAGACCGACACCAGCAAGAAACGGCGCAAAGACCGACACCAGCAAGAAACGGCGCAAAGACCGACACCAGCAAGAAACGGCGCAAAGACCGACACCAGCAAGAAACGGCGCAAAGACCGACACCAGCAAGAAACGGCGCAAAGACCGACACCAGCAGGAAACGGCGCAAAGACTGACACCAGCAAGAAATGGCGCAAAGACCGACACAAAAGGCTGGGGCTGCGGCAATACGCTACAAGCGTCCCCAGGGACCTCCACCGTATTGGGTGGGGCGCCACTTGGATTGGCTCACCTAGGCCAGGTGAACTCAACCCAACAATTCTCCCAAGGGTGGTGAGGTGAAAGGAGCCCAGAGGGGCCCACAACCCGTGAGACCAGCATGGGAAGGCCCACTCCTGGGGCCGGCTTACCTCATAGCTTCCAGTCACACAGCAACGCTTCTGTTCGAACATCACCGCTTCTGTTGGACCTCACCTGGGGCAGGTGTGCCTCGGTCCTCGGCTCCACGCCAGAAACAGCTCACGCCGAGGCCTGGTTTGGGATCCTCTTGAGTTTTATGAGCGGTTAGGGAGGCGTGGTCGATGACGTAGTTCGACCTCATTGGCTGTATTGTTGAATTGAATTCACCTGGCCTAGGTGAGCCAATGCAGGTACAGCGCCCACCCAGGCGTAGCTCCCCCTGCTGGCTGGAAACCTGAACTTCTGAGCATGCAGTGAGCCTCTACTTCATGAGCCGGTAGCTCAGACCTCTGAGCTTGTGTAATGGGCCTGCCAGTCCCTATGCTAGCTCCCTAACAGGTTTTCCAGCCAAAGGTCTGCCTTCTGGGGCTGTTCTACAGAAAGCACTTGGTTCCTGACCCCTACGCATTCGGGGTGGTGGATGCCCTTGCTTCCATGCTTGCTTCTATGTAATTCTGGAATGGTCCTTGTTTCACACGGTCGGCGAGGTCAGGAATTCAGGGCTGGTTGGCTACCAGGCACAAAATAAATAGCCAACGGATTGAAATCTCAACCCCTATATTGGTTTATTATGGACCACACAGACTTGTCTTCTGGAACTTCCCTCCTCAATTTCTGAACCCTTGAACTCCTTGCCACCTCTACGTGGAAAACAAGGATTCCAAACTCCGATCACCACATCTGCCTGCCCCCCCCCCAGTCCCTCTGTGGTCCCCCTTGTCTTCCAGAGGTGCACTGTCAACCAGCAAAGTCGGGCCTCTCCATTTCTCAGAAGCTGCAGATTGTTACGTGACATCACCCTGTGTTTAAATGTTAGTGATTATGCTATCTAAAAAACAAATCTGAGCCAACTGGGGACAAACAAAACTCATTTCAAACACCAGCTCTGTCTCCCATAAGGTCCCGTGTACAACTGCTACAACACAACAGTGGGTCCTGCTGGGTCTCCAATAGCATCTGGGAGGAAGGCTATTTATTACCGGGAATCCTACCTTGGTCCCTTGGTGTTAATTGCAGACTCACTGGGTGACGGATTGTATCTGACACGCACCATGTTTCCCGCAGCAAACACAACACTTTGTCAAACTCCGTTTGGTATTGCTCCATCCCTCCATCATTCTCCCTAATGACAAAAATAATTAACACCTTCATATAAAAGCACAGGATGAGGAGAGCTTTAATTTATTCATCTAGTTCAGGGTCCTCCCTGTTATCAATATATGACAAGTTAATGTCATATATTAATTAAAAAGCAACAGTGAAGCAATTTAGGAAACTGAGGGATTGTCATGGGTCCTGGTTGTGACAGCATGTTTTGGGCATCATGGAAGGTTACAGATTTGCCTTCTGTGGTATCTCATATCCATCATCCAAAAACTACCTGCTCTTAAGGGTAGAGAGAGCGAGCTTGTCTTTGAAAAAGGTGCCTGGGTCTCTTTTCCGGTTGCCGCAGCGCTAGGAACCATGAGTACCAAAGTCTCTCGCGACACCCTCTACGAGGCGGTGCGGGAAGTCCTGCACAGGAACCAGCGCAAGCGCCGGAAGTTTTTGGAGACGGTGGAGCTGCAGATCAGCCTGAAGAACTACGACCCTCAGAAGGACAAACGCTTCTCTGGCACCGTCAGGCTTAAGTCCACCCCGCGCCCCAAGTTCTCAGTGTGTGTCCTTGGGGACCAGCAGCACTGCGACAAGCGAAGGCCGTGGAGATCCCTCACATGGACATCGAGGCGCTCAAGAAGCTCAACAAGAATAAGAAGTTGGTCAAAAAGCTGGCCAAGAAGTATGATGCCTTTTTGGCCTCAGAGACCCTGATCAAGCAGATTCCTCGAATTCTGGGCCCGGGCCTGAACAAGGCCGGGAAATTCCCTTCCCTGCTGACCCACAATGAGAACATGGTGGCCAAGGTCGACGAGGTGAAGTCCACCGTCAAGTTCCAGATGAAGAAGGTGCTGTGTCTGGCAGTGGCAGTTGGCCATGTGAAGATGACAGATGATGAACTCGTGTACAACATCCACTTGGCTGTCAACTTTTTGGTTTCGCTGCTGAAGAAGAATTGGCAGAATATCCATGCTTTGTACATTAAGAGCACCGTGGGGAAACCCCAGCGCCTGTGCTAAGCTACGGTTCAATAAACTTTATTGTTCCTGTTAAAAAAAAAAAAAAGAAAGAAAGAAAAAAGTGCCTGGGTTTGGTAGCTGCTCACAGGATGGCAGGTGTAACGTATTATGAGAATTTAGCAAGGCTCTGAGAAGACGGTTATTGGAAGTTCTGGCTGGAGGGCAAGGCCATGACTCCTGTAAGATTCTGGATCCAAAAGTCAAGTCAGAACTGGATGCCACAGACTTTCTCAATCCAGCCCTCTTTGCCCCTCCCCTAAGGCCAATACATTTTTTTTTCTTTCATTATTTATTTATTTTAATCGTTTTATTGGGGCTCATAAGGCTCTTATCACAATCTGTACATACATCAATTGAGCAAAGCACCCTTATACATTCGTTGCACTCATCACTCTCATAATTCACCTTCCACTTGGGTTCCTGGAATCAGCTCGGTTTCCCTTTTTTTCCCCCCATCCCCCTCCCTCCCCGATCCCACCCCTGGTCCCTTGATAATTTATAAATAATTATTACATCTTATCTTACACTCCCCGGCGTCTCCCCTCACCCGCCTCCCCCTTGCCAATCTCCCAGAGAGGAGGTTACACATAGATCTCTGAGATCGGTTCTCCCTTTCTACATGCCCTTCCCTCCTGGTGTCGCCACTCCCACAGCTGGTGTTGAGGGGTTCGTCTGTCCTAGATTCCCTGTGCCTCCAGATCCCCACTGCACCGCTGTACATCCTCTGGTATAACCAGGTCCGCAAGGCAAGGTAGGATTGGGGTCATGATGATTGGGAGGGGAGGAAGCGTTCAGGAACTAGAGGAAGGTTTTGAGTTTCATTGTTGCTACACTGAACCCTGAGTGGCCCATCTCCTCCTCACTACCCCTCTGGAAGGGGGTCCAGCTGTCTACAGGTGGGCGTTGGGTCCCCATCATGCACTCCCCCTCTTTCACGGTGATGTGATTCTCACCACCACCCCACCTTTGATGTTGGAGACCTGGTCTCCTCTGTCCTTCATGATCACCTATGTTGGTGTGCTGCTTCCGTGTGGGCTCGGTTGCTTCTGGGCTAGATGGCCGCTTGTTTGCATTCAAGCCTTTAAGTCCCCAGACGCTATATCTCTCAGTAGCCGGGCACCATCCGCCTTCTTCACCACACTTGCTTATGCACACTTTCGTCTTCAGCCATTATGTGAGAGAGGTGATCACACAATGATTGTTTTTGTTCCTTTGTATCTGCTACATGGTCCATTCAACACCTTGTATTCGCTTAGGCCGTGTGCTTCTTCTCTGTGGGCTTTGTTGCTTCTGAGCTAGATGGCCGCTTATTTGCCTTCAAGCCTTTAAGACCCCAGACGCTATATCTTTTTTTGATAAGCCGGGCACCATCAGCTTTCTTCACCACATTTGCTTACACACACGGCTGTCTTCAGTGATCATGTCGGGAAGATGGGTATCCTGCAATGGCTGCTTAGCAGGGCGAGGTGCTATTGTATTGGGGGATTATGCATGAGGAGGCCCAATGTCCATCTGCTACCCTACTACTGAACCTATAAATATATGCATATAAATCTATTGCCCCCATAATCATAAATATGTTTACATATGTACATGTCTGTATTTAGGCTTCTCTGTATGCACTTTGCCTCCTACTCCTTTCCTCTATTTCCTTTCGCTTTCCTCCCGACCCATTACCATGTTTAGCCTTCATTCTGGATTCAGTAGTTCCTCTCAGTTACCTTGCTCTTGGTCACTCCCTTCCAGTCCTCCCCTCCCCTCCCTCCTCTGGTTTTGAACCATTCGCTGTTCCCTTGTCCCTGTGTTGGGTGACACCTCCTCCCTTCCCCTACCTCCCACGCTCTCATGTCCCTCCAGGACCGTTGGTCCTGTTGTTTTCTTCTCTCATTATTTGTCCAGCCTATCTTGTCTAGGTGGACCTGCTGACATAGTAATACGTGCATACAAATGGATATGACTTTGACTGCGCCCAAGTGGCCCATAAGAACATGGCTTTGACAGAAGCAACATCGACACGCTGATAAGCAGAAAAGCCACTAACATACAAAATTTACTGGGTAAAAAAACAAAACAAGTTTAAAAAGACTAAACAAAAAGATAGCAAATATTAAAAGAAAAAATTGCTAGTAGTTCAAGGTCCTTTCATTGGCCTTTAGGAGTGTTTTCTAGGTGTAGCTTGTGAGGTGCCACGTCCTGGCCCAGAAGACCATCCTTTCTACTCCCTCGGGCTCCCTTTGCTCTGCTTCCTCCGCTGCTCCATTGCATGTCCCCAGTGTTTGCCTCAGTGTGGCGGGGTCAGCTCAGTTGCCCATCCCCCATTGTGTCTCAGGTGCTGTCCCGTGTAGGGCCATGTGTTGGTGCAGGATGTCATATCTCGTAGTGTGGTCAGCTGAATGGTCCTCTCTGTATGATGGGCTCTTCTAGCTGGTCTATCGACTTTGGGCTTGGTGGACCCAGGTGTACTCCACTATGTCCTTTCTCCTTCTTTTGTTTCAGCTTCCTTCTGGATGTGGTGTGGTGGGTCAGTTCCTTTCCCACTCCAGACGATCTATTTTTGTTTTCTGTGGTATTCCCTTCGAGTGTGGGGGTCGGCCTAATTCTGGTTTGGGCCGGCTTGTCGTCCAGCCTCTTTGTGTAGACCTCTGTACTTTGCGTTGTCCTCCTTGTTTGGTGTGTCGTGTTGGGGTCCGTATGCATGTTCCAAATCTGTGGGGACATAACCGATACTCTCCCCCGGGTGGGTTAGTACCCTGCCCCCATACCATCCATTCGGATTCTCCCCCTCCCGGTTCTCCCTCTCCCTACCCCACTACCCCTTCTTTATGCTGGGCTCTTATGTACCTCCCTAGGTGTGGCCTGTCCTCCCTCCAACTATCTATGCTTCCTGCCGTTTATTGTGGGATGGATGTTTATTCTTCTATTTCTGTCATGCTGATTGTACTTACCTCAGGGGACTCATGTTGTACCTGTCCCTTTGGGTCTGGCTTACCTCGCTTAACATAATTCCTTCCAGCTCTTCCCATGAAATAACATGTTTCATGTGCTCATCGGTGCTTTTCAGTGCTGCATAATACTCCATTGTGTGTATGTGCCAAAGTTTGCTAATCCACTCGTCTGTCGATGGAAACTTAGGCTGTTTCAAAATCTTTGCCATTGTGAATTGTGCCGCAATAAACATTGGAGCGCATATGACTGGTCGTGTTTTATTTGCTGCTTCAACCGGGTATATGCCCAGTAGAGGGATGGCTGGGTCATGAGGTAGATCAATTTCCATTTTCTTTAGGTATCGCCAGATTGCTTTCCACAGTGGCTGTACAAATGTACACGACCACCAGCAGTGGAGGAGGGTTCCTACTTCACCACAGCCCCTCCAACACTTGTTGCTCTCTGATTTACTGATCTGGGCTAGCCTCAGGGGTGTTAGGTGGTATCTCATGGTTGTTTTGATTTGCATTTCTCTTATGGCAAGGGACTTCGAGCACTTTCTCATATGTTTATTGGCCATATTGATCTCCTCTCTAGTGAAAGTTCTTCTCATTTCTTTTGCCCACTTCCTTAGGGGGTTAACTGTTTTCCTCTTTTTGCAGGTCACGATGGTGTTGTAGATTTTAGTAATGAGCCCTTTGTCTGATGTGTCATTACTAAAAATCTTCTCCCAGTCTGTGGGTTGCCTTGTCACCCTCTTGGCAAAGTCTTTCGAGGTGCACATGCATTTTATTCTTATTAGATCCCATTTGTCGATTTCCAATTCACCTGTGTGTGTCCCCTTCCCTGTTGCAGGGAGCCTATGTGCTCCCTGGGCCAGTACTCTGAGATTAGTCCCAATTCCCTCCTTAATGGTCCTGATGGTTTGGGGTTTGACTTCTAGATCTGTGATCCACCTTGAGTGTATTCTTGTGCATGGGGTGAGGTAGACGTCTTATTTCAACTTTCTACATGTGGATATCCATTGTTTCCAGCACCACTTATTAAAGAGGGCATCTGCTTCCCACTTGACATTTTTGGAACCCTTGTCGAAGATCAGTTGTCTATATGCTGATGATTTTACTCCTGGGCTTTCTATTCTTTTCCACTGGTCTGAGTGTCTATCATTGTGCCAGTACCATGCTGTTTTGACCACTGTAGCTGTGTAGTAGGCATTGAAATCAGGTAGGGCGAGTCCTCCAATTGTGTCCTTCTTCTTGAGGAGTTCTCTGCTAATTCTGGGTTTCTTCCCTCTCCATATGAAGTTGGTGGTCAGTTTTTCCAATTCTTTGAAGAAGGTTGAGGGTAATTGGATTGGTATAGCAGGCCAATACATTTCTAAGGGTTATGGATTCTACTTCAGAATCGTACTCAATCTCAATCCCAGGGCCCTCTTCACCATTGCTGGCTAGACCTGTTCACCTCTTGCCATATGTGTGTGTGTGTGTGTGTGTGTGTGTGTGTGTATCACACACACACACACACACACACACATATGGGTTTATTGTAAGTCTGGGTCTGTAGGTTTCTCGGGTGGGAAATGTCTCGGTCCTTGGCTACACACTAGAAAGAAATTCACACCAAAGCCTGGTTGGTGATCCGAGTGGGTTTATATACAGGAGAGAAGAAGGTTCCGGCGTTACAGTAAACTGAACACGGGCACCCTCATGACACTGCACACCCAGCCCTGCTGAGCGGAAGGCAGAGAAGCAGCTGAAGGGAAGGTTCCAGCCTTTTAAGGGCTTTCAGCTGTGAGGCGTCAATTAAGCTCTCCTGGCTTGGCCTTGAATTGGTGCATGCCCTTTAGCCTGCATTGGCTTCCAACCTCCTGTAGGGGGCCCCCTAAGCATGGAGAGGAACAACCCCTTGTCTTGCTACCTAACAGGTCTACATTCCTGTATGGTTACATTGAGATGGAAGTAGCCCCTTTAGACAGCCTGTGAGGTTCACCAGGAGCCACAGGCCCCAGCGTTCCCTGTTACCACCTTAAACCTTAAACTACTGTTGGAGTTTATATTATTTGTGCGGGTCTGTGGACATGGAATGTTTCCATGCCAGACCCTGAAGTTGCACAAATAAGCATCCAGAACAGAACTCATACAGGCTCTAATAAGATGCTCAGATGCTTCTTGCTAGGATGAGAATTCATCGAAGTTTGTGAGCAGTTCAGATCTTGTAAGGGAGAACAGGTCAGTAGTGTATCCAGAGAAGAGAGCAAAGGTCAGGGGAAAGGGAGGAGGCCCACAGACATCTGTGCTCTGTGTTTGGCCACAAGACAAGAAACCAGGTCTCCCTGAAAAAGAAAGCAGAACAGCAAGTCCCTCGGAACTAGGACATCTTTAAACCTGACCTATACAACACTCGGCTCGGGGAGGCGCCTTGGAAAACCGTAAAAGCCCGAAAAGAGGGACAAGGAGGAAGCCCAAGTCTTTGGTTTTCCCTGCTGTGCTTTCAGTGTTGAAATGTCTGTGCATGGAGCCTTTGAAATTTCAGAATCAGAGAGTGGATTCATAAGCCAAGCTCCTGCTTTATTCTTCAATGCATTTTAGCCCAACTCCTCCTTGGTGACACATGTAACAGAAATTCTGGACTTAGGAGCCACTTGGTCCTTGGACACTAGGAGATTACAGTGGAATCTGAAACAGGGCTCTAACCACCAACTGGACTGGCCTAGGAAGCCCAAGTATTCAGTCTCCCAAACACCAACCTCCCGTTGCTCTTCATCTGCCTCCACCTTGTTCAGCTTTAGTTGTCCGTGGAAGCGTTTGGCACCCATCTGATGCTTCAGAACCCAGAAAGGAGGAAAGGTAAAACTGGGATTCAAATGAAACAAGATGTGCCCGGGGCTCCTCATGGCATTTGTCACCTTCAGTTCCCTCTTCGGACGCAGATGTGGCAAGGTTCACAAACAAGCTTTACCAGAAAGAACAGCCTGCTTCCAAGTGAGAAAAAGCCCTTTACACATGAGTTCCTGAGGTCAGCCCAGCCCTGTGCGCCCCCCACCCCTCCCAGAGTCCCCTGCTCTCCGGCGAAGCATTAAAGCAAGTGGAAGCAGAGATTTGCTCAGAATAAAAAATCATTTTTCACAATAGCATGCCACATTCTGGATGGCAATCACGGCTGTACAAACCGTATCCATCCCCAGTCATAATGTTGCCGCCTCAGTGACCACACACACACATTGTGTGGCGAGACTCAGAGTCTATTCCATTTGTGATCAATTGTTTCCTCCCTCTCCACACTTGGCACTTAGGAGACATGCTCTCTGGAGGCGATTAAGGCTTGTCTTGTGGCCAATAATCATCTCCTACGCCTTCCTTTCCAGTCACTAATTTGATGTCTTCACTCAAAGAAATGCCCATAAGTTGAGGTTTCAGAGGAGAGCTCCTTGAGCTCCCCAGACAACAAGGGGGCCGAGTGTCACCGTCATTATCCTGAGCTGGGAGGGAACACTAGTGTTCCGGAGGCTGGGAATCCGTCACTGCCTGCCCATCGCACAGACAGAGCAGGTGCTGGTTATAATTGCTTCTAGACGTCCTGCCATGCTCAGTTGAACGTCAAAGCCATAAACGCTGCCAGACTACAATAAAACTGGAGTACGCAGACATTTCTGCATCACTGCCGGGTGAAAATACACTGAGTGGAGTTGGATGAGATGGCAGCAAGCGCTTAAGGAGGGGGTGCTGTGGGAATACCAACAAGATGACTGCCAGTCTCCGTTTCCTCCTCTCCTCTGCTTTGTGTTTTCTTTCAGGACCAGAAGAAATGATGCATATGTAAGGATAAAAAATTTTCCATTTCCAGAGGAGTTTTCCACCCCCCAATCTACCCGCAGCCTCCTTTGAGCAAGCCAGTAAAAGCTTTTTTTTTTTTATTTTTTTAAACCTGCCTTCTCACTATGGCAATTTCCGGAGCTGCTATGTGGCTGTGTTTAAAAGTCCCCCTTGGGATCCAGAGTGCAATCCATATCACAAAGGCATCCTCCCAGTCCCAAATAGCAATGCAACCTCAATTCAGAAGGTTGTTCTTGTTTCCATAGACCCAGAATGGAGTTTAAGCTGTTGATCTTGACTGTGGTTGTCGCGTCAGCCTCTCATGGGCACCTCATGGGCAGTGGAGCAAACTGTGCCTATCTGTGCTACCACCAGGACTGGGAGAGGAAGCCAACAGTGGTGGGCCATAGGTCAATGTGTGGATGGGGATGATCAGGTCTTTCTTCATTATTCTGTTTCAGTCTGGAAACACCACTGAAGCCTGCTCAGTGTCATAGCAACACACAAACCTTCACTGACAGTCTCGGGCACATTGGCTGCAAATCAAACCCGGGTCTTCCCGGTGAAAGTCGATGAGAGGTCTACCACTGAAGCACCGTGGCCCTCACCTCAAACCAGGGCAGTCATTTCCGGAGTTCAAACCAGACCACAATGCAGGATGACTGAGATTGCCACCAGAATCTGATACTGATGCAGAAAAAAACCTAACTACCATTTTATTGACTCCCAATAGGACAAAGATCTGCCCCTTTGGGGTTTTGAGACTTTAAATCCTTACAGCAGGGGTCGCAACCTGTGGGTCGCGACCCCTTTGGGGATCAAATAACCCTTTAACAGGGGTCATCCAATTCATAACGATAGCAAAATTACAGTTATAAAGTAGCAATGAAAATAATTTTATGGTTGCAGGTGACCACAACATGAACTGTATTAAAGGGTGGCGGCATTCAGAAGGTTGAGAACCATTGCCTTACAGAAATAGACAACCTCATATTTCTCCCACGGACGGGCTAGTCAGTTCAAACCCTTGACCTTGCGATTAGCAGGTTAATGCATAGTCCACTACACCACCAGGGCTCCTAATGATATAATAAGAGATACTATTGTTAGATCTCTCGTGGGAGAAATATACCTCAGTCCTTGGCTTCGCGAGAGAAAGAATTCACTCCGCAGCCTGGATTGTGATCCAAGTGAGTTTTTTGAGAGAAGAAGTTTCAGGTTTACACAGGCACCTCAGGGCCCCTCACCCCTGCACAGCTTGCCTAGAAGCTGCTGGAGAGAAAGTCACTACGTGGGCTCCAGGATCCTGCCTTTTCTTTCTTTTCTTTTTTTTGAAATCGTTTTATTAGGGGCTCATACAATTCTTATCACAATCCATACATACATCAATTGTGTAAAGCACATTGTACACTCACTGCCCTCATTATTCTCAAAACATTTGCCTCCACATAAGCCCTTGGCATCAATCAAGTCCTCATTTTTACCCCTTCCTCCCCGCTCCCCCATCCCTCAAGAAACCTTGATAATTTGTGAGTGGTGATATTGGGAGGGTAGCGGGAGGGTGGATTGGAAAGAGGGAACCGATTACAAGTATCTACATGTGACCTCCTCCCTGGGGGACGGACAACAGAAAAGTGGGTGAAGGGAGACATCGGAGAGGTCAAGATCCTGCCTTTTCAATTCCTCCATAGGGAGGCATGGTTGATGGTCCTGGTCAACCCCATTGGCTGGATTGAATTCACCTGGCCCAGATGGGCCAATCCAGATGTAACACCCACCTAGGTGTACCACCCCTTCCTGGCCGGAAGTTTGAACCTGAGCATATGTAATGGATGACCCAGTCCCTATGCTAAGCTACCTAACAGTATTTGCAAGATGCCGAGCAATGTTCTAAGCTTTTTGTATATAATAATTCAATTATTTCACTTAACAAGCCTATGTGTGGACTCTATTCTTGCCTCATTTTACAGATGAAAAATCAGTGGCACAGGATGATAAAGTCATGAGCCTATGACCACACAGTGAGGAAGTGGAAAGGAGAGATTTGAACCCAGGCTGCAGAGCCCATGCCTTGGGTGCCTACAGCGCCACATAGGACACAGGAAAGCATGGAGCAGACTCGGCATAAGACCTTAGGGAGTTGGGAGGACTGTGCATGCATGTATGTGCTAGGACTGCATGAGAGTAGCTGCTACTCAGATCCAGAAGAGAATACAAGGCTATTGCAAAAATTATTTTTGCCAAAAGAGGGTGGAATTCTGCATCTTGTGCGAAATCCCCCAACCTGCACATGGCACAGCTACTTCAGAAGGTTCCCAACAATGTGTGCTGTGCGGCAAACCAAACTGAGCTCAGGGGGAGCTGGTCTGTGGGTTTTGTTAGCCAGAAGGTGAGCAGTTTGAACTCACCAGCCACCACTCCAAGGGAGAAAGAGGAGGCTTTCTGCTCCCATGGACTTACAGTCTTTGAAGTGGCAGAGAGCATTTCCAAGCGGCCTATGATTAGGATCTAGGAGGGTGAGGGTGGATGGAGTTGGTTGAGACCTGGCTTCAGGGCATTTCCCAGAAGGGCTTCCTGCAGTGACTCTGCCTTCAGGAATGTCTGGTGACCCTGAGGGCAGCAAAGTCCTAAGCACACTCAGGCAGTGGTTCTCAACCTTCCTAATATAGGTCCTCTTGTTGTGGTGACCCCCTGACCATTAAATGATTTTCTTGCTACTTCATCACTGTAATTTTGCTACAGTTATGAATTGGACGAGCCCTGTGAAAGGGTCATATGACTCCCAAAGGGGTCGCAACCCACAGGGTGAGAACCACTGCACTAAGGGTTCCCCATCCGGGCAGCTCTACCAGTGTCTGATGTGCATAGTTCTGTGAGGTGAGAGAAATGAACTTAGTGTCTGCTTCTGGTGACAGTTGATGTGGGTGGGCTTTCTCCCTATGTCAAATCCCTCTCAAGCCATTTGTCACCACAACATAAAGCAAGAAGAGGAGGCAGCATAGCAGGACGGCAAGCAGAACAAAGATTGAATAAACACAATTCACTTCAATCATGAATCGGGTGCCCTTGAGATGTGAGGAAGACCCCAGTCTAGTGACATTAGATCAGGTTTAGGGATTGAGTGACGGGACCCTCTTGGCTCCCCTCAGCCCCTATCTTGCTTTCCCACTGACCCTGCCCCTTACATCGTGATTGGTCCTTATTCCAGCATGATGGTTGGTTTCATAATCACGACATGTGGGAATGTGTTAGTCGATAGGTTATACAGGCACAGTCTCTGGAATGGGTAAGTGAGGAGGCGCGACTGGTGACATGACTGGTGGAATGGATCATGTGAAGTGATTTGAGATCGTTGTTCAGACCTGATAGGTCATCCAGGCCTCTAGTTGATCCTGGCAGTACTCTAGTTTAAGGAAACAGAATGTTAGGCATTTAAGTCATATTTGAGCTTAAATTTTGAGCAATAGGCTGTGGCTCACAGTGAGAGTCTATGTGGAGACCCTAAATCCATTTTGAGGGGCCACACATTCAGCCACCATTGAGTTCCTTCCTACTGCTGACTGGCAGTAGAAAGCTTGTCCATCAGGCAGTGTGCTTGCGTCCACTCCCCGGGCCAGACTCAGCGATATACGGTCGTGTGCACATCCCAATGAAGGTCCCGCTCATGCTCTCACAGGCCCTCCCGCAACTCCATGAATTGATCCGTCTTCAGGGACAGTTTTGTGACAAAGGTGTTTGTTTTCCATGTCTCATTTAAGCTTTCAGGAGCTCAGGTGGTGATGCTGGATAGTGTTGGACTATTAACAGCAAGGTCGCTGGTTCAAAGCCACTAGTCATTCCACAGGAGAAAGATGAGGTTATTGCTTCCTGTAAAGGTAGCAACTTCAGGATCCCTACACAGAGTCACTATGAGTCAGAGTCAGCAGGACAGAATGGGTGTCATTTTATTTAAGTAACTGTGGCTGTGGGTCCTTCCGACACCATTGGGGCCTCATGCGGATGCTCTCCTTCATCCAGAACAGCGGTTTGTGCCTTTTTCTTGTGTAAAACATAGCAAAGGAGTTCCTAATAAAATATAGTTTAATTGGGAGTCTTTTTTCCCTCAAATAAAGTAAATCCATAAATAGAAATGAGACTATGGTGCTAATAACCAGTTGGAGAGTTGAGAGAGCTGAACTCTCAATCCTGGTAGAAACCCATTGTGACTTTAAAAACTTGCTCAAGGTCATCCATAGCCTATGAGGTTGAGTTGAGCAGACACAAAACAGATGTGTTGGGGAGTAATTGTGTACATTAAGTAAACAATTTATCTTTCTAAAGATTCTGTCTAAAACTTACTTTAAATAGTAAGTTTTCCCCTGGGCTAGGGAAAGGTCAGGGAGCTTAACCCCCTAGTATCCACCCCCTCTCAGCATTCATCATGTTAGGCCAGAGGAGCCAAATCACACCCACTACCCAGGCAGCACTGCTTCCAAAAGCCCATTGCCTGTGCCGGGGCAGAGGGCAGGTACCCGGACCAGAAATGCTGACGGAGTGGAACCAGCGGGCTCAGCCCCCAGCTTCCTGAGAGAGCAGCTGTGATGGTTCACTTTTGGAAAAATGTCAATGCATGACTTGGGCAGCACGAAAAGCAGATGTGCAGAGGTTGTTCGCTGTATTCCAGAAGTTCCCACACTCTCCGGAGGCTCCTTGGCTCAATGGCAGGAAGCCGTTGGTGGCTTCCACCTTCAATCCCAAAAGGCCACTGCCGTCCAGTGGATTCCAACCACAGTGACCCTATATGGAGTTTTCAAGACTGTAAATCTTCATGGGAGCCAGCAGTCTCATTGTCCTCCTTGGGACAGGGAGCTAGCAGCCCGTTTCACCTCCAGCACCCCTTCCTCTCTAATTCTGGATCCAGTCCCTCCAAATATCCTGCCCTGCCCTTGTCTAGGCTTCTTAAATGCGTTCCATGCTGCTTATGTTAGTCTGGGTGCCTTAGCGAAACAAATCCACAGAAACGCGTATGTATAAGAGAGAGTTTTATGTAAAGGGTGAGTGCACATCAAGAAAACATGCCCACATTTGCTTATGCACCCGCTTTGTCTTCAGCGATCATGTTGGGGTAGGCTGGTGTGCTTTTTCCATGTGGGCTTTGTTGTTTCTTAGCTAGATGGCCCCTTGTTTATCTTCCAGTCTTTAAGACCCTGGACACTATATCTTTTGATAGCCGGGCCCCAGGGTGCTTAACCAATACACCACAAGGGTTCATTAGCATGTGACTTATCTCCTGCCATTCACACTAGATGCTCAAAATAGCAGGAAACCAGGTTTCTCCTTTGTGGACACACCAGGTACTGACAGAACCAAGAACAGAGACATGCTTAGTTATATATCTTGACTATCATTAGCATATTATATGCCAGGCAATCTGTAAGCCTTCGCTCCCCTGACCTCTCACAGCCTCGGTAAATTGAAGCTAATAAAAGTAGTGCTCTCACAAGCTTGGTAGGAGATTAAACAACTCACGTAAGGCTACACAGCCTATCAACGAGGAGGCGAGATGAGGCAGTGTGTGGCTGCTGAACCCACACCCTTCACAACACCTCCATTAAAATGACTGAGGGCTATGAGGAACCAGACAGAAGCAGGTTCACAGCCCAGATTGAGTCAATTTAACTGCCTATTGTGCCTGACCCTTCTATCTCTGATCTTAGAAATGGGGTTAACAACAACAAAACACTGTAGAAGAAATGTCCAGCAGATGACAGGCACGCGATTAAACAACAAAAAATAAATCACTTAAGTTGAAATTCGAACTCCTGGAAACCCCTCACATGCGTGCAGAGGATTGGGCCCCATGTGGTGTTTCCAGTGCCCCCGTCCTTCCCCCCTAAAATGAGCAGTTGATATGGTAATGCCTGGATTGTCCCAAGCCCCAGACTGTGGAGAACTAAAGGAAAACCCAGCATTATGAATCTTTGAGCACAGCCCTGCTGGGAAACCGCCCTGCAGTCACTTGTTGAAGACTGGAGGAGGGACAAGAGTAGGGAGAAGAATGAGGACTGAATGTGACACATAAGCAGGGGTGGCCTACATTCCATAAAGGAAAAAACTCAAGGTCTGCTTTTCTGGTGCCGGAAAGTTAAAACCCATCTGGTGCAGTTGAAAAGGTGTGTGTGTGTAGTGGGGGGGGGGGGGGGTGTTAGGGAGGAGGGGCGATGAGTCCAAAGGATGAACTCCATCTGCAATTGTGTCCTCAACTGCTTTCCCCTGCTAGCCACACGATATTTGTGGCTGGCCTGCCCTGCTTTTGTTATCAAGCCCAGAGAGGGCAAGAGACTAGCTCGAAGTCACACTGCAAGTTGGCAGCAGAATCAGGCCGAGAACTCTGGATGCTTAGAAAGCTTCACACAGACCTGAGAAAGTACCAAGGGAAGACCTGTTTGCTAACTGGGCAGCACTCACTGCATGCCAGCGCTGTTCCAGTGCCCCAGCCAGGGCATTGCTCCCTGTGTCCGTGTGTCTTCAGTGATGCACACAGGTGACAGATTGGCTTTTAATAGCATGCTTGGAAGGTTGAGGCCACCCAGCGGCACGTAGAAAGAAGGGCCTGCAAATCTACTTCAGACCAAGCAGCCTTTCAAGACCCTGGGGAGCACAGTTCTTCTTGGACACACAAGGAGGCCAGGAGTTGAAGTTGATTCCATGATGTAGTTGATTCCATGGTTCCCGGTTGTAGCTATACCTAGAGTCACATCCACATTCATGTTTATATCTCTTCACTCCATGGGGTGTTCATGGCTCCAACTCTTCTGAAGCAGACCACCAGGATTTTGTTTAAGAGGCCTCTGGATAGGTTTGAACTGCCAACCTTTTAGTTTGTAGCTGAGTGCTAAACAACTTGTGCCATGCAGGGTGCTAAGCTCAGAAACTCAGTCGGTGCTTCATGATCTCAGTTGGAATTATAGAGAGGGTCAGTGATGACCCATTGACTGCTGGGTAATTGTTGATGTAGTCTCGCTGTGCAGACATGTAAAGTACCTGAAAACTTAAAATCCAACTCATTGAGTGCATCATCCTGCCGTGCGCCAGCCTAGCAGCATGCTCTGCTGGGGACATTTGGCCATGCCTGGAGACATTCTGAAGAAGGGAGTCCCACTGCCATCTAGTGGGCTGAGACCAGGGATGCTCGCTTAGCATCCTGGTGCAGGGAACAACACAGCCCCACAAGAACGATGTTGGTCAAAATGTCAGCAGAGCTGCCACTGGGAAAATGGTCTAGTCCAAGCGCTGACCTTCGTAGAGGAAGAAAGCCAATCCAGAGCAGCTAAGTGACCTGCTGTGGGTTGCACAGCCTGATTCCAAGCCCAGTACTATACCCAAAGCTGTTACCACGCCCAAAATTAAACAGCAATAGCTGCCCAAAGGCCTCTTAGTTTGAGGACCAAGTAAGACAGTAAATGAGAAAGCCCTTTGACAAATGTGGCATGCTGCACAAACATGAGATGTTATTACCCAGGATCTTTTGATATATGTAAATAGATCTTGTACCAGGTCAGTTAATTTTCCAACTGCTCTATCTGAGCTTTCAGATGGCAGCACCTCTGTCCAACTCAGGAAAGGACTCCTGTGCATGCTGAGCAGCCCTGGAAAGCCTCATGCCTGGCTTCTCCCACCCCTCAGCTAATCTCCAAATGATTAATAAGGGCTCTCACTATGTTGTGGCTCCCAGCTGACAGATACTAGGCTATCAATGCATTCGTATCACCTCCTTCATGCCAGAGGGACTCAGTTATTCGAGGGGTTCCAAGGAGGACCCAGCCTGAAAGAGAAACGGGCGAGAGAGAGGAGCGAGACCAAGCAGATTCTTGTCAAGGTCTGAGTTTATTGCTACACAAGCCTCTCTATAAAGGGTGAGGCAAACAAGGGAGTTCAAAGGGGAGATAAAAAAAAGGAAGGGCGGGGGTGTAGAGCACACAGGGCAGGCGGCCGCAAGTCTGCAGTTGGAATGTCCGGTGCTGGAGCAGACAAGGGTGGGCCATCTGGTGTGTGTCAGGGTAAGATAAGGTTGAGGTGACGTGGCTTTAGCCCTGCTGGGCAGGCAATATGGCCTTGGTTTTGTCAGGCTGATTATGTCCGGTTCCCAACATGAGAGAAGCCAGGAATATCTCCTCTTACAACTGTGCAGCAAATGAGATCAGATCTCCCAATCTGATTTTCAGCCCTCCTGTCTTTCCAAGTGAAGTGGATGGTCCATTTCACGTTGTCTCAAGTCTTTGCACATTGCATGCCAACATTGCGACACAGGGCGCGGCTGTGGGTCTTAGTAGACAAAGCCCCCACCCAGAACCCTGCCCCCAGAGCTCCTTAGTCACCCTTCACAACGCAGGTCCAGGCCGGGCTCTACACTGCAAGGCGATCAACCCTGACCCTCCAGTGTGGCCGTCCTCACACGCTCCCACATCCACCTAGAAGGACTGGAGATGAGAGATTCCGGAAGCTCCCTGCCTCATCTGCCTCCCTCCCCAGAGTGACAGAGCAACTGTAACTGATTAGGCAGGATGCAGCCTCATTCCCAGTCCCCACCCTCTCTGGGAAAGCAGGGCTGTCTGGCACCTCATCCAAGGCCTTTCCCCTGTGATCTCATTACTGAGTAGCTGCTCCTCTACCACCCACCTCCGTCACCTCATCTAAATACAGGGGAGATGAGTATGTCTTCTTTGCTGCTCCTTCCCTGAGTCCACCCCAGGAGCTCCCTGAACAGATCATCAATCACTTCTCATTACACCTGCAGCAGCCGTCAGATACTGCTGAACAGAGACAGGCGCCTCCCCTGCTGCTGCCAGGCTCCAGTGCACATGTGCACACACACGTGCACACACATTGTACAGGCCCACTCACATGGACACACAAGCATGCACACCCATGTGCACAAACTTTGTTCAGAGGTGGGAATTCTGCCCATTTTAGCCTCTAATATTGCAATCAGAGAGTGATAGAACAATGAAAGATGAAGGTGGATGAAGGAAGATCTATTTATTCCCTTACTTGTTACATAACCATTCAGGGCTCTTTTTTTATCCGTACAAACACACCACCACCACCATCAACAATCATCAAGTAGCTGTCATGTATGCAGTGCTGCCCTATTCAAGGCGGTGCTGAGTATGTGAGGAGGATTCTCTCTAAAGCACAGCTCTGAGGAAGTCTGTCTCCTTCGCACTTTTACACACGCTGGGAGAGGAGCCTGCAGGAGGCTCCGTGCGTTGGGTGAAGCCACACGATGAGTGAGGAGACCGAGTGTGAAGCCAGGGGAATGAGAGCGCAGAGTTCACCACTTCACCACCATGCTGGTGTGCACAATCGATGAAAGGGTGGCTGCCAGCTGCAGGACAGAAAAAAAGTAAAGCATGTAACTTGTGGTTTTAGCTCTGGCTTACTTCCAAAAGGAATTGTTTTTGTTGTTCTAAAAAGCTTTATACCAAAAAAAAAAAAAGTAAGAAAGCTTTATACCTCTATAAAAACAAAAGGCTACTGCTGTCAAGCACCTTCAGACTCAAGCCAGAGGAGAGCTCTCCCAGTGGGCTTCCAAGCTGTAAATCTTCACAGAAACACAGTACCTCCTGTGGAGTAGCTGGTTGGTTCAAGCCAGCAACCTGGCAGTTAACAAGTATGTCCCTTGTACCTGTAATACCTGTATAAAGTGTATTAAATATGAACTACTCCTGGTGTGTAATTTTAAATTGAATTATTGTGCCTGGAACTTTTTTTTTAATAGCTAAGAATGGTGAAATCAGACTCCTTTAGATGTTATGAGAAGAATAGACACTACACAGGGCTTGGACCCAACCCAGCTTAATTCAAAGGAAGGCAGATTTATTTTCTTCTGCTTCCCAGAAGGTTCCTCAGCAGAACGTGTGTTAAACAAAATTGTTTAGCTATGGAAAAGAGCAATCTCCTCTTGGGAAGATTCTGGTAGAAAGGGGCTTTGGTTACATATCCAGCTCAACCCAGCCCCAGAGCCCTCGTCATGTTTTATTTTGTTTTGCCCTTGACACTGATTGTCTTGGGAACTGTGGCCCCCGAGCAATGGCCAGGAAGTCAGGTCTTCTTGATGTAAATCCTCTAATATCCCCTACAATGATTTTCAATGCCAATGGTAAGGCCCGCCTAGTGGCTGCCACATGCCCCTGAGCAGACACGTCAGAGCAGATGAGAGCATGAGACAGCATTTAAGAGAATGGTAGGCTGGCCTTGACTTAGCTGTTTGGCCTCTCCTCAGAAGTCATTTGTGACACTGACTGTCATGGGTTTCATTAAGAACAAGTCTATCTCTACCAAAGAAAACTGCAAGGTAAGAGGACTTTCAGCTCCAGCTACATATGTCTCCAAACTTACTTACATATTGTCCTGTTTTCAGAAGAAAAAAAATTTACTCAGTGCCTCCCGGGCAAATAAAAACTTTGGTACTACAACCTACAATCCCAGATAAAGTGTAGGTATCTGCTTTGGCAGCTCCCCTGGATGGAGCTGCTCCAGTAGCTCTCCACAAAAACCCTGTGAAGAGATGATCAGGCAGGATAGCCTAGTCTGTTCTGCAGAAAGAAGCTACCCCTGGAACCTCAGTGGCTTAAAATCTAGAAGTTTATTCTTGTTCATGCAAATTCTGACACTGGAAGGGCAATTCTACAGGGTGTTTGTCCTGCACACCGTCCGTCAGTGATTCGGGCTGCTTCACAAATATGGTGCCACCAGATCAAAAGGTGGATTCCAGGTCATCACAGAAGAGGAAGAGAGAAGTGGGGGTTGTGGATCAGTCTTTACATGCTTTGACACTTTAGTTGACATAGATCGCTGGATAGGGCTGCTTATATAAAGGTTATCAGTTCAAACCACCTAGCTGTACCACAAAAGGAAGGAGTCATCTGTTTTCATAAAGGGTACAGCCTAGCCAACCTCATGCAACAATTGTACTCTGTACCACAAGGGGTGAGCATGAGTCAGAACTGACTTGAAGGCAACAGGATTTGGGTTTTTTTTGTTTGTTTGGTTGGTTGGTTGGTTGGTTGATTGGTTTGGTTTGGTGAGTGGGAGGTGGTTCTACCTACAGCATATTAATCTGAAGTAGTCACTTTAGGTTTTTTTGTTTGTTTTTTGAGAGATGTGGAAAAGCTCATTGGCTTTAATGGGGAGTTAACTCTGCCGCAGACGGCCTCCTCAAAATTTCCCTCCCGCTTCAGAAACTAGCAGAGATTTTCAATGAAGGAGCCTGCTGGCACCCGCTGGACATCTCCTTGCAAGGTCAGTCCTTTGGAGCCATTGGGAGGGAGAAAAAAGAGACTTTTATTCCTGTAAAGAATTCCAGCCCCAGAAATCCTGAGGGGGAAATTCTGCCCTGTCCTCTCGGGTCACTATGAGTCCGAATTGAATTTATGGCTATGAGTTGAGTTGTAATTCCATTCACTTACTGCTATTGACAGGTTGCTAGATTAGGGCTTGTCTTCCCAAATGCCAGCACTAAACGAAATTGAGCTGTCCAGGCCACAACAAAGGGGTTGGAAATACATCAGGCACACTCATTAGACACCTATGGCAAAATTCAGAACTGAGCATGCTCTGACCCAAGTCATGTAGACCCAGGTGGAAGGTCCACCTGGTCATACAGAATAGGACTTCACAAAAGTGCACCGAAATCAACCAATACGATCGACCAATGTCCTCCAGTGGTGTTGGGAGGTGATAGAAGTAGGCCTGGGCTCCTTGTCACCCTCCCTTGTTCACGTGCTCTGCAAGTGGAGGGTGAGGCCCTTGGGGGTTCCTGCCGTGGCTCCTCAGCTGGTTCTGCACTCCTGCTCAGGTATTCCTCCCATGAAACCGCCATATTCAGCTGCAAACTTTCCCCACCCCTGCCATGCAGCCCGGCGTGCTTTCCGGAGATACTGGGGACTTTTGGGGACTGCAATACCTGAAACTTTCTTCCATAACATTCACTTGGATTTACAAAACTGCTTCTGCCATATGAATTCTTTCAGCGTTGCTAAGCAAGAACTGAGGTCAACCACCCCAGAAACCTAACACTATCAAGTCAATTCTGACTTATATCAATCTAGGGGGTCCTCAAACTATGGCCTGCGGGCCGCATGGCCCTCAGAGGACATTTATTCAGCGCGCCGGGTGTTTTTGCCCCGTTTTTTTAACTTCAAATTAGGTATGTGCAGTGCGCATAGGCATTTGTGCATAGTTTTATTTTTAAACTATCATCCGGCCCTCCAGCGGGTTTGAGGGACAATGAACTGGCCTCCTGTTTAAAAAGTTTGAGGACCCCTGAAAGGACAACGTAGAACTATGCCTGTGGGTTCCCGAAGTTCTAAATCTTTACAGGAGCTGAGAACCGCATCTTTCTCTGTGAGCCACTAGCGGATTCCAACTGGCCGGCCTCATGGTCACACACATTCCACCAGGCTCCTTGAGCCTTAACTTGATAATTTAATGAAATGATACTTCTCCAAGTCACACTGTATCATGGTCTATAATCTTGCTATTCTAATATCAAATTTAAAATAAGGAATATAGTTAAGCTCCAAATCCATAAGCAATAAGATCATTGAATCTCTTTGGACACTATTACTTAAAAAAAGAAAAAACTCTGTTCAATTATTTTCAGCACAGAAAAGCTTCCAGCGTTTACAGCTTAGTATTTAATTGCTTTTTCTCTTCTTCTTTTGCATTGGTGAATCATTTTGAGCTTATAATAATGTCAAAATAAATAGTTTCCAGAGCCTCCAGGCATTCACTGTGTAATGATCATTTAAAAGATTTCTTGGTTAGAGGGTCCTCAAAAGAATAAAAAGCGTGTCCGCATCCCTGGTCATTTCTATATTCAAAAGAAGAAATTGCTCATCAAATGCTACAAGCCAATTTCTTTCTTCAGCCAAACTGCCCATTTTAGCATCACTGAATTAAGCAAATGGTTCTACATTTCAAAGTCAACAATGATACTCTTTTCCCTTTAACACGAGCATCTTAAACAGCTCAAAAAGTAGTCGAGCTCTTTATTATGGCTTTTCCTGAGAAAGCTGTTTCGTTGTTTATTTTATTTATTCATCTAGACTTTCATGTTAAGATTTGTGTATTTTAAGTTCTGCTAGTCAGGACATTTTAAACGGAGCCAGATTTTTTTTTATACTTTGTCTTTTAAAATATAATGAGACTGAGCAGTACATCCCTTAATAAAATATAAAGTCTTCCTATTTCTGTTTGTTTGTAATTTCCCTAAGGATAACTCTTAAAGTAGTAAAACCAAAACCCCCCATAATGAATTACATTTGGTCTACTGGGGGTTGTGGCCAACCTTTAGATAGAAAAATCCAGAGACTCCCTTCTGCATCTCCTTTCCCAACCAAACCCCGGTGGCTGGAGGCCGGAAGGAAGAAAGAGGCTGGGCTGCTGGGGCAGGGTGGGGAAGGGGTAACCTTGCAGATTATTTCAAATTCTACTCTGAAGGCAGAAAGTTATCCCAATGAGATAGCTAGAGATTCACTTCCTTAGAAAAAGATTGAAATTAATGTGTCCCTTAGAAAAGCCAAAGGAAAAAAGTCGTTATTAATTTAGGCAATTGAAGAACTTTGAAAGCCATGTCTAGTACATAAAAACACCTGTCCCTAGAGCCCATCGGCCTAGGAAACTGAATTTTTATACCATGTAAAATAAAGGAAGGTCATTTCTTAGACTTGCTCAACAGAAGATTGTCATTTTAAACCGGTTACTGTAATGAGAAGCTGGGTTTTCGTAAAAAGGACTGAATGCTTGAGTCAGTGTGAAATGAAATTAGAGATGCATGTTCTGCGCATGGCAGCATTTCCGGAGGAGTCTGTGTTCCCGTGACTGCTCTCAATCTGTCTCGTGCCTTCTGGGAAACTCACAGCGTGGTGCCCACATCTAGTCTCTCGGACTTTCTTGCCAGCTTTGGAAAGGTGTTGAGTCTGTTGGATCTGCTGCACAGAGACAGCATGCAAGTGGACCCTTCCCACATTCCTCAGAGAGCAGCCCCCCAGTGTAAAGCTGTGGGTGAGGTTTGATGACCTTTGCCCCTTCATCATCCCGCATTCTTTGACGGACCCAAGCGCTCCCCCGAGGCATTACCGGAGAAGCAGCTACCCCATAGTTTCCAGATGGTGGGTATCAGCCTGTGTGCTCATTGGGATCGCCAGAGAGCTGTCCAAAAGACATCTTTGTCCCATCTCCACTGAGTCCGATTTTATTGGTCTGGAATGCAGCCTAGGTGCTTGGATTTTTTTCTCTCTCATAAGTTTTTATTGTGAATTGGGTGAAGGTTTACCAAGATCATCAGTTTTTTATTCAACAATTCATACACATTGTGTTTTATGCCACTTATTGCAATCTCCACAATATAATATGACTTATTCCACTCCCTACTTATGTCTTCTGTTTCCCTTCCTCCTCTCTTCCTACCCTTCTGAACTTGGGCCTTGGATTAATACTGCCCTTTTGAGATCAAATGGTTTGCTGTTTTCAGGTTTGTGTGCCTCACTTGAGTAATTGCTCCCATTATAGACCAATCTATTATTTGGCTGAATATTGAACCACAGGTAGGAGTTCATTTTCAAACTTAGTGAATAAGGACCATCATTTCAGAGGTTCTGTTAGTCCCTATCCAGCCAATAAGCCTGGTCTCTTTTATGACTGTGAATTTTGCTTCACTATCTAGGACCTTTTGATGTGATCCCTTTCAAAGAAGTTGGAATTGATAGTTGGAGATCATCTAGTTATTCTGTGCTCAGAGTCATGAAGTCTAATGTTCATGTGGTCCACTCACCACTCTTTCCTCCAGAGTGAGGGTGACAATACTTGCCACCTAGATGGCCACTTGTGAGCTTCTGAGATCCAGCTGCTACTCACCAGCGTGGATGTCGACCATAGTCTTTACAGTCTAGGTAATGACAATTGTCCTTGGTGTCCTTCACAACTATAATCCCCAGCCCCCAAGCCCAATAAAGCACTCCCTCCAGTTGTTCGGTTATGCCTAAGGAGTTTTGATAACTTCATCTTCTGTGTGCTCCGGAATATTCAATTCCCTGGATGATCAGAATGGTCAGTCAGGGCTCAGAACCTTGGTGTTAAGGCTCCTGGTGAGATCCTGGCACATCAGACACAGAGGTTGTGAGGCTAGAGGATGGGCAGAAGGGGATCATACTGAGTCTAACAAGGAAAGAAAAGGAAATGAAGGATATAAGCAATTAAAAGCAAGCGCATAAATAGATACAAATACACAGATGGCCCTTGCAACATTATTCCCAATCTCGCAAACGTGTCAACGGTCTAAATACCCATCAATAGGTGAATGGATAAGTCAAACATGTTGCCTATGGTATATACAATGGACTACTACTCAGCCATAAAGAGAAATGAACTCTTGACACAGGCTACAAGAGGAATGAACCTCATAAGCATTATGCTGAGTGAAATAAATCAGCTTCAAAAAGGACACATTTTGCTTAATTCCACTTACAAGAAATATCTAGGCTAGGAAAATGAATAGAGACAAACATATCCCAATTGTTTCCAGGGATAGGTAGGAAGGTAAGTATGGTTGTTACATAATGCCATGTCAATTGGACAAATAAGTGAGGTGGAGTCTTTCTTATACCTATATGAGTGTCCTTGGATTTATTTCTCTAGTCAACCCAGCCTAACCCAGTAGGGCCTGGAGGGGAAGTGCCATCCCTGAGACGATACTGAGCTTCCATAAGGGTGATGACATAATTTTGGAATGGGTAAGGATGATAATATGAACAACATGCAGAATGCCACTTAGTTATAATCTTGTAGAGCGTGGAAGTGACGAATGTTTTGATGCATGTATATTTAGTACGATTTTTAAAGAGTGTACGCAAAAGAGCAATATGGCAAGTCTGTGTTGCCATTTGCTGTTGCTCAGCTAAAAGCGATTCGGGCCTGTGTAGTCCAAAGGGAACCACAGAGGCTCAGGAGGAAAGCTGGTACCATCTCCAACTAAGACTTGTCTGACCAAATGCAGAGTCTCCCTTCAAGTAACTGACAGGTCAGAGGCAGCTCATCTCTGCTGCAGAAGCAATGATTTGTCTCAATTCCCAGACCACTGTCACAACCATGTCTTGTTGCCCTCGGTGCCCCCCTTCCCCACCACAATAAGTCACTAGAAAGCCATGCTTCATTTAAAAACAAACAAATAAACCCCTTCTGCCTCCATCCTGGCACTGTTTCAGCTTATTTAGCATCATAACATATGTCATCTGTTTCCCTAAACAATCTAACACGGACATGGCACGATGGGACTGATGAGTTAGGCAAATGAGAACCAGCCTGCCCTCTGAACACACACGATGGCATTTGACTTGCTGTCAGTAGATGCTGTCGCGTTTCTTCTCCTCTTTCCTGGAAAATAAATATAGAAAAGAAAGAGGACATGAAAAGGGCTGCAAGATGTTTAGCTCTGGTCTTTCTAGAAAGTGTAGAAAAAAAGTATGTGACCCCTGCCTGCCTTTAGATGCCCCACTCCTCTGGCAAACAAGGATTGCGCACTGACCATGGACAAGACATCTGGATCTGGGGGGAGGATATAACAATTGCCCCCACCAGCAAAGAGTTTCCAGATTTACGGGACTGCACAGGCCAGGGAGCAGCTCATAAAAAGAACAAGAAGAATCGCAAAGGAGGGTGTGCTCCAGCACCACTTCGTCCAGCTGCAGACACATGAAGGCAAAGTTTCCTTTGCTTTCAGTCAAGTTTATGATTTCCGCGGCATCCCTTACCAACACCTTCACAAAGATCTAGGTTCTTGGGTTGTTTCGTTCCAGGGCGGACATCACCTTGGTAAAGCCACACTCTAAGGACAGCTCATGGTCCAAGAATTCCACCTATATGTTTTGAAAGGGGCCATGTTAAAACCCCTGGCTCAGACTTTCAGGACTGGGCACAATACAGCAAACCCACCATGGGGACAGCAGGATTTGGTAACACTCTCATCTCCATCACAACCTGGACCTGGCAAAGCTATTTTCTTCCACTCACCATCTTTCAATCAATATTTACTCAGCTATTAGTTGCTCCCCAGGCTCAGCATCAGAAAAGTGTTCAAACGTTACCTAATTGTCCATCTAATGGTAGAGGTCTGTGCAAGGGATATGAGAGCAAGAGGCTCAGAGATGATCAGTGGGTAACGAGAGAGGGATTCACCTTTATCATTTGTAGAAAGCCCCTGAGGCTTAGTCACATTGGCAGACTTTCCCTGGAGCAAGCAAATAAAGCTGCTCCCGGCTCAGCTCTATTCCTGATCTGGTCTTGCCATGAGACTATCCAGGCTTTGTCCAAACCCCACGTTCTGGAAACCACGAGTGGAAGGAGGTGGATCTTGGGGATACCATGGAAAAGAATGGGCATTGCACAACACTTCATTGTACTCATATGGAGCTTATAGAAAGGCCAAGAGATAGAACCAGGTGAGACTGTGAACAGGACAAGGTGATACTGCATGGTTTAAAATCAGAAAAGGTGTGCATCAGGGTTGTATCCTTTCACTGTTCTTATTCCATCTGTATGCTGAGCAATTTATACAAGAAGCTGGTCTATGTGAAAAAGAACATGGCATCAGGATTAGAGGAAGACCCAAGTAATGTCATTAGGAACATTTTCTCACTAAAAATTTTAGGTCATGGCATCAAAAAAGTATCTTTTTAACCTAAATGGGTTTTTAGACCAGTGAAATAACAGCGAGAGTGAGTCAGCATTGTGCACAGAATTGAGCGATACTGGTTCTTTGGGAAATTCATAATCCAACACTGACACTGCTGAGATAAAGGATGACAGTGAGGAAGATTCTACACCTGAGCTCTGTGATGGGCCAACGTGGTGCTCTACTCTCTTCAGGAATGGATGAGCCAGCTCCACCAAGATTCCCCTTTACTGGAGCACCTGCTATGTATGTAGACGTTGAACACAAGAACGCTTTGGCGTTCCTACAATGATTTCTGACTGATGAGGTCATTGAAAAATTGATTATGATAGCCCGGAGGTTTACTTTCAGGTTTTAACCCCTCTTCAGTTAATTTCTGTGCATGGGGGAAGGTTTGGGGCTTGCTTCATTTTCCTACATACGGTATCTCAGTTTGTCCAACACCATTTGTTGAGCAAGCAGAATTTGTCCCTTTGGATATTTCTGTGTCCTTTTTCGAAGGCTAGTTTCCTGTTGACTGGTGAATATATGCGTAGCTTTTCTGTTCGAATCCATTGATCTATATACCTCTCAGTGTACCAATACACTGCTCTCCCTTAGGGAAAAACAACAACAAAAGTTGTATGAGCCCCTATATAATGATTTTTTTTAATGGACGATGAACTATTTTCCAGGCCAGCACTATCCTATGTTTGAGCACATTGCTGCAGCCACTGTGTCAATCCATCATGCCTTATAGCCTGCGGTACTCATGTTCAGGTATAGTGCTCTGCCATCCACAAGGTTCACACTGGCCAGTTCTTTCAGAAGTGGAAGACCAGGTCCTCCTCCCTCGTCTCTCTGTCTGGAAACTATTGAAGTCTACCTGCAGTGAGTGACCCAGCAGGCATTTGAACTACTGGCTGCAAAATTTCCACCATTACAGCCAAATGCAGGCCACCACAGTACAACAGACAGTAACAGCATCTTAACACCACACAAAGGCTCCTCCCTGGGGAGACCACGTGTTCAGGCAATTGCTGCTGTTACACATGTAAGTGGGGGCTACATGAAGTCGCACCATCTCCTGTGGCCCTTCCAGGAACAGGCCATTCTGCTGTTGTTTCTACTGGACTTAGGCTCAGCTGCCAACCTGCCCTCTGCACGCATTCTTCTCCTTACCCTTCCATGTCACAGTCTCTTTGCCCAAGTCAATACTGCTGGTCAGTCACCTACTGGTGGATGCTTGCTTCTGAAGTTTCTGAACCACATTTCCCCATGGTTATGAGACATTGCTGCTGCCACTGCGAGCATTTAACAGGTTACTTTACACCTTCAATGAGAAATCTAGGGGAATAGAAAGAAAGCTTCTTCTTTCTCCCAAGGAGTGGGTGGTGGTTTTGAACCGTTTCCCTTGAGGTTAGCAGCCCAATGTGTAACCCACTACACCAGTAGAGCCTTGGTGGCACTGTCCAGCAATTATTAGACTGCTAAATATGAGGTCAGGGTTTCAAACCTACCAACTTCTCCTTGGGAGAACGATAAAGCTGTTCCCATAAAAGACTGACAGCTCCAGAAGCCCTCTATAGGGTGGCTATGAGTTGGAATTTTGCGGTCATTTAGGGCTTTTTGGTGGCATGTGATTTTTTAGGGCTTTTAGGTTGTTTGTGGACGTTCAAGGTGTGTTTGGGGCATTCGGGTGGTTTGGGGTTTTTAGGGTGTTTTATAAGATTTTAGGGAGTGTTTAAGGGATTTAGGGGTGGTTTTTTAGAGTGCATAGGTATTTTTCAGCACAATAGGGTGTTTTTAGTGATGTTGCAGAGTTCCTTAGGGATTTTAGGGTATTTTTAATATTATATGTGTTTTTTCCCCCCAGCATTTTAGGTTTTCTTAGGGCTTTCATGGTGTTTTCAGGGCATATATGGGGTTTAGGAATGTTTAGGGTTTGGGAATCTTCTAAGGATGATTTTTGGAAGTTTCACATGTTTGGGTGGGCATTTGGTGTTTTTTTGTGGCTTTAGAGTGTTTATGGGATCCTGTCAATTTGCAGCTTTAATTCCGCAAAGAAAAGTCAGACAGCAAGCCAGAAAGGAGCAGGAAATGAAGGGGAAGCCCAGGCCACATGTTACAGCTGCCAAGTCCGGAGAACCTAGGTGTGGTCGTTGGCTACCTGGGACCGGGAGTGGGGCTGTGCTCCTGCCCAAGGGTGCTAGGGAGTAAACCAATCTCAGCTGGACGTTTGGCTTTTCTACTAATTAGCCGACTCCATGAACTTTCCCAAGGGCAGCTGGCGAATTGCCAGGGGAACCCAGCTAGACCCCCCACACAAAAGCACAGGGATGGTTACAGGAACAGGAGGTTTCACACAGTGGATGTGCAGGGCTTGGGGTCGGGATTGGGGGCCAAGGTGAGGAAGGGGCAGCAATAAGGCCTGGTCCCAAATAATCAGACACTGAGCAATAAAAGTACAAGGACTGCCAAGAGAACATGGGGACAAAGGATGGCTGGACTTCATTTGATATCTTTGGACGTGCTGTCAGGAGAGACCAGTCCCTGAAGGGACATCAAGTCCATGAAGGACATGATGCTTGGCAAAAAGTGGAGGACGGGCAATAAAACAGCTCGAACCAGTGGCTACACCAGTGGGCATAGTAACAATGGTGAGGATGGTTCGAGACCTGGCAGTGTTTTATTTTACTGCTTGTGTTTTTCTAGAACTGTCTTTCCTGGATGCACGAGGAAGGATAACTGTGCTTGTGGGAAGCAAATGCACAGTGGGCAGCGCTTTGGCCAACATAGGTACACCACCGGCACACAGTGCCCCCTTACTTGGCATCCAAAGTGACAGGGTTTGTCTTTCCCCAGAGCTCTCCAGCCCTGGGGGAAGCGGCCCTGCCTTCGGCGCACCGCCAGGGGGCAGCACTGCTGCTCTCTCACTGGCTACATCTGTGAGGACCCAGAGAGCAGCTCCTTTCTGCTGCTCTCCTCTCAGACTTCTGCCAGAAGCCTTGGCTCGTCCTGGATCCTCCCTTGATTCCCACTCTGCACCTTTGGGGACGCCCAGCCCATTAACTCTCTCCCATCCTTCCTTGCTGCCTCTTGTCCAGATGCCTGAGCTGGGCTTCAAGTAGTTGTAATGTTATGCTTAGGTGAGATGTGTTCAGCTTGTTTACTGTCTGTATACAAGAAAAGAGTGCAGCCCAAGACATCCACCCTTTTGTTCCTCTATGGAAAGCCTGTTACGTGTCATAGTCTTCTCTCTGTGCAATGCTTTCCTCTGCTGCTGATGCTTTTACATGAAATAGGACTCGGTGTGTCACCGCTACAGGAAATTATCTCTGAAAAAATAATATGCCCAGAACTCAGAAACAGTGTCAGCTTGCATCTGGCATCATGGAAGCATCATGGGTGTGTTTCCATTCATTCGCTCCTGAGTGTCACATGTTAAACTCAGTGCATAGCATAAACAGCAGCAGGCACAAACTGAGACAAAGCACATCCTTTGCTGTGAAGCACATTCCGACTCCTGGCTGCCCCTGTGCCACAGAGTAGAACTGCCCCGCAGGGGCTCCCTAGCTGTCATCTTTACAGAGGCACATGGCCACACCTCCCTTTTGGGAAGCCACTGGGTAGGTTTGAACTTCAGGGTTGTAGTAGTTGATGTTGTAGAGCCCTGGAGTCAGTTCGGATTCATAGGGGCCTGTGCACTAGAGAGAGAAACAAAGCCCAGTCCTGCGCCATCCTCGCACTTGTTACTGTATTTGAGCCGATTCTCGCAGCCACGGTGTCAATCCACCTAAGTAAGGGTCTTCCTCTTGTTTGCTAACCCTCTGCCAAAAATGACGCCCTTCTTGCAGGACTGGTTCCACCATAGTAATATGTCCAAAGTACCTGAGACAACGTCTCCGCATCCTCTTTCAGATCTCCTGCCTTTAGTTTGTCAGCTCACTTCGATGGAGTCGATGCTGAGCCATAGCGACTCTATGAGATCAGAGCAGAACTATCTCTGTGGGTTTCCCAAAGGCTAACTCTATGGGAGTAGAACGCCTCATCCTTTTCTTCTGAGGACTGACTGGTGGTTCCCCACTGCTGACATTACAGTTGACACCCAAGGCATAAGGTACTATGCCACCAGAAGTCCCTTGCCCCTGTGCAATAACCAACACCACCTACACACAAAACCCACCCCTTCTCTGTCAGTTGGATGTATGGTGATGGCTTGAGTTGCTATGAAATTGGAAGCTACTAGGGGGAACCCGACAAAAACTACAATTTTTTCAAAACTATGCATTTAAATTTTTTATCCCCTTCATAGTACTCTCCATTACACTTCACACATTTGTCTAATCTGTGATTACATTCTTGGAAACATTTTTCAAACTCAGCAGTTTGGGTGACACCCTTGTTTTTTCCCCCCCTCTTCTGTGTTGTCAAACCACTGTCCTTCATTCATGGAAACAGAAAGAAGTCACATGGAGTGAGTTCAGGTGATTAGGATATGAGGGACAAGAGGGGCATGCTTTTTTGGGGGATGTTTTCATACTGTTATTTCTTTTCTCTTTTTTTATAATCAATTTTTGAGGCCTCATACAACTCTTATCACAATTGATACATACATCATATTTGTACATTCATTGCCCTCATCATTCTGAAAACATTTGCTCTCCACTTAATCCGCTGGCATCAGCTGATAATTATTCCCCATCCCTCATGAACCCTGAATAATTTCTAAATTATTATTTTGTCATATCTTACACTATACAATATCTCCCTTCAGCCACTTTTCTGTTGTCTGTCCCCCAGGGAGATGGTTATATGTAGATCCTTGTAATCGGTTTCCCCTTTCCATTCCTCCCTCCCTCTACCCTTCTCGTATCGCCACTCTCACCACTGGTCCTGAAGGGATCATCCGCCCTGGATTCCCTGTGTTTCCAGTTCCTATCTGTACCAGTGTACATCCTCAGGTCTAGCTAGATTTGTAAGGTAGAATGGGGATCATTTTAGTTGTGGGGGGAGAAGCATTTAGGAGCTAGAGGAAAGTTGTATGTTTCATTGTTGCTACAGTGCACCCTGACTGGCTCCTCTCCTCCCTGCTACCCTTCTGTAAGGGGATGTCCAATTATCTACAAATGAGCTTTGGGTTTTCACTCCACACTCCCCCGTATTCACAAAGATATGATTTTTTTGTTCCGATGATGTCTGATACCTGATTCTTCCGACACCTCGTGATCACACATGCTGGTGTGCTTCTTTCATGTGGGCTTTGTTGCTTCTCAGCTACATGACCACTTGTTTAACTTCAAGCTTTTAAGACCCCAGAATGTATAACTTTTGATAGCCGACCACCATCAACTTCAGTCACCACATTTGCTTATGCACCCATTTGCCTCCAGCAATTGTGTTGGGGAGGTGAGCATCACGGAATGCCACTTTAATAAAACAAAGTATTTTTGCATTGAGGGAGTACTTGAATGGAGGCCCAATGTACATCTGTTACCTTAATACTAAACCTATAAATATATGCATATAGATCTATTTCCCCATCGTTATACATAAATATATTTACATATGCACATGCCTTTATTTAGACCTCTATAAATGCCCTTTGCTTCCTACCTCTTTCCTTGATTTCCTTTTACTTTCTGATTGTCCCACTCTCATGTTCAGCCTTCATTTGTGTTTCAGTAATTCCTCTAGGTTACATTACTCTTGGTCACACTCTACCAAGCCTCCTACACCCTCCTCACCATCTATTTGGATCACTTGGTGTTCCCTTGTCCCTGGGTTTGTTAACAGCACTTCCTTTTTCCCTACACCCCCCTTTCCCATCTCCCTCCCCCAGCTGTCAGTCCCATTGTTTTCTCCTCCAGATTGTTCATCCAGCCTATCTCATTTAGACAGACCTGTGGAAATCATAGCATGCACAAAAACGAGACAGAGCAAACCCAAGCAACAAAATGAAACAAAAGAACAACACCACCACCAACAAGCCAATGACAAAAAGCAAAACAAAACACAAGAAAGAAAAGCTTTTAGTTAGTTCAAGGACTGTTTGTTGGCCTTTAGGAGTGCTTTCTCATAGAGTATGATGGGTCAGCTAGCCCTGGCCCCAAAGTCTATTTTTGGTATTCCCTGGGGACTTCGTTGCTCTGTTCCCCTTCCTGTTCTGTTGTACACCCTTAGTATTTTGCCTCGGTGTGCTGGGATCAGATCGGGCGATAGAGGCATGCTGTTTTTTGTGTGTGAGCAGGTGCACTGTCATGGTGGCAAAACCAGTCCCCTGTCTACCACTAATCAGTCCTTTTTATTTTAAATAAATCATTTTATTGGGGGATCTTACAGCTCTTGTAACAATTCATACACCAATTTGTATGAAGCACATTTGTACATACATTGCTATCATCATTTCCAAACATGTTCTTTCTCCTTGAGCTCCTTTTTTCCCCTCCTCCCACCCACGTGAACCACTGATACTTTATACATACTTTTTATTTTTATATTTTACGCCTCTGCTGTATCCCTTCACCCAAACTTCTGCTGTTTGTTCCCCTGGGTGGTGGAGTGGGGCTGTATGTCCATCATTGAGATTGGTTTCCCCTTTCTTCTGCTTCTCCCCCCTACCTTCCCTCGTGGTGTTGCTACTCTCAGTATTGGTCCTGAGGGGTTTATGTGTCCTGGATTCTGTGTGTCGGAACTTCTAGTCAATAGCAGTGTGCAAGCTCTGGTCTAGCCAGACAACTCAGACCTTCTTACACAATATCTTCAGAACCTCTATATAGGAAGCTTGATTAACAGTCTGACCTAGTGCAATGACTAAACTCCAAATGCACTATCACCCTCACATCAACAAAACCAAACAAATGAGCATCTTCTTGAAGTTTGAGTTCACTTGACGAGGTGTATTTGAGTGAGGTGATGATGGCGTCTTACACTGACTTGATTTATGTTTGCATTCTGGCTTGTGAGAAGAGCACAAGGTCTTGTCACCAGCAATGACCTTGGGAAAAAAGTGTGGGTGCACTAGCTCAGAGCAAGTTGCCAGATGCCTGCCCAAACAGGAGAATGTATATTTTGAAATGTGTACCCAGTGGAGCTTTGTACCGCTTGGTTTTTTGGCGGGGGTGGGGTGGGTGTGGGTGGAAGGCCGGCTACTCCTTTGTAGGTTAGATAATCTGAGATGTGCTATTTGAAATTTCCTGGGGCCAGTTTTAGACAAAACTAGAAAAGTTAATTTTGCTGTATGGAAAAATCTGACAGTCTGGAAGTATCTAATTTTCCTCACATGCCATCATTCCCCTAGTAGCATTATTCTTAGTTAAAGCTCTCCTCTGTTCCTCCTTAGGGTTTCCCCCACTACCTGATGTTCCTTTTCTCCTACTCATCATCAAGGGACTTGTGTCCAAAGTGAGGACAGCAAATAATTAAGAGACCCTCCTGACTCTCTGTTAAGAAGGGTGCTCTGGTGCATGTGTGTGTTTATGTGTGCACATACAATCACATTTGAATTTTGTTGGAAGAGGCTTCATAGAGACAGAGAGTGACATGGTTAGAGCTGCTGCACATGTAGAGCACTGTACTCTATGGTGTTCTAATTCAAATGCATGTAAGGTCCAAGAGAGGTAATAGAAGCAAGTGACCAGGGTCAGGGAAGGCAGCAGGAGGAACTGAGGGAGCCTGAATGCCTCACACCCTGCCAGTTTCACTGATTCTTGGATGGGAGAGTACCAACCTAGTGCTGTGAAATCTTCGCAGTTTTCAGAGGCTTGGGGGATTTAAATTTTGTATGTAAAAAATAGACATCAAAAATGCTTGTAATTTATTGATTTCGATAAACACACTGAATGCCAGTACTCAAGTCAAACAAACCAAACTGACAGCCATCGAGTCTTTGCCAACTCATAGTGACCCTATTAGACAGGGTAGAACTGCCCCTCAGTTCAGCTCCCAGCCCTGGAGGCCCACCAGTTCCTCGTTATTATCATGAGGAATACTATTTTCACAAGAGCATTACATACCCCTAGAGACTAAACCATAAAGCCATATAGGCTTTGACCATGAATTCTGATATGCTTTTTCCTCAAACTGATGGGTCATTTGAAGGAATCCTTGTATTACTTCCCTAACATAAAAATTAATCAAGCAAAGGAGATTCAGTGCTCAGTACTACAGCCCCCTATTTAGAGATTAACTCTTAAAAACCACCACCACCACCACCACCACCACCACCACCACCACCTTATCTATGTTGATAAAAACTTGAGTAGGCTGTATAAATATCTCAAGTATTTAGGATAAAATGGATTCTTATTCTACTGTCACATATTTAGTTTGAGTTATGTGTTTCCATCTGAACACAAATTAAATAGACCTCATTGACATCTTTTCAAAATGCCATAAAAATTAAATGATTACCTTAAAAGATACTCAGTATAATTAGGCATCAGAAAAATGTACATCAACACTAGAGCGAGATAGTGTTTCAACCCATCAAGATGACACTAGCCAAGAATATTAAAAATACCATTGAGTGCTGGAAGAATGAACAGATTTGTGTCAGAAGAACAGTCTGAAAGGTCCTTAGAAGCAAGCACGGGGAGACTTCACATGCTTTGGATATGTTATCAGGAGATGCCAGTCCCTGGAAAAGGCTGAAATGTTAGGTTCAAGTATAACAACAGTTTTGAAGATGGTGTAGGACTGCGCAGTGGTTCATTCTGCCTTGAGTTGGAACTGACTCAATAGCACCTAATGCTAAAAGCTAGATGCTTTTGATCCTAAATGAAAAGTGGATGGTCCAGCCTCCATACCAGCTACGTGGACAACTGCCCCTCCCCCCAGAAGAATTTACTTTAGAAGACGGCACTGAACCTGTAGCTAGGGGAGATGGACATGTCTGATCAGAGCACACAGGGGCAAATGAAGGGGGAGGAAGAGAGTGGAGCACACACTGGTCCACCAGGCTTGGAGGATGATTTTGGCACTCTGAACAGCCAATGTACAGAGTGGACCATATGGCTGATCCCACTATGAGACATGCCATCCCTTGCTGGCCCAGAGCCCTATGGGGACAATACCGGAGACTCTGTGTTGGGACTGACCCGACTGGCCCTCCAACACGGAGGCAAATCACTAAAAGCATGCAGCAGAGCAACTATGGGAGCAGAGCGGGTAGCCCCTGAGGGAGTACAAAGGACAGACTCTGGGGCCAGAGCATGATACGCCATCAGACCTGACTGAAGGACACACCTATAGAAAAAAAAAAATCAGACCTTGATCTATTTACAGGTTTTTCTTTCTTAAAAAATTTTTTTGTCTTTTAATTAATTTACTCTTTTATTGATCATTGGTTTTCTGTTGTTGTTTTTTTGTCATCACTGTGTTCTCACCCAAGGCCTATCTTGCTATGGTTTGATTTTTGGTGCATATTATTATCTCAACAGATCTATCTAGATAAGATAGGCTGGAAGAATAGGCTGGAGGAGAAAACAACAGGACCAATGGTTCCCGGGGACATGGGAGAGAGAGAGGAGGGGGTAAGGAGGTGATGCTGACCAATCCAGCGACAGGGGAGCAACAAGTAATCCAAAATCCGTCGCAAGGAGGGTGTGAGAAGCCTGGTAGGTATTCAGCAAGGGCAATGTAACCAAGAGAAATTACTCAAACCCAAGTGAAAGCTGAGCATGATAGTCGGACAAGAGGAAAGTAAAAGTAAATAGAGGAAAGAACTAGGTGACAAAGGGTATTTCTAGAGGTCTACATACTGGCATGTACATATGTAAATATATTTATACAGGAGGGTTCGTAAATAGATCAACGTGCATATATATATAGACTTAGTATTAAGGCAGTAGATGGACATTGCCAAATACTTACTCAATGCAAGAACACGTTATATTAAATTGGCATTCCATGATGAACACCTTTCCAACATGATGGTTGAAGAAAAATGTGTGCACTAGCAAATGTGGTGAAGAAAGCTGATGGTGCCTGGCTATCAAAAGTTATAGCATCTGGGATCTTACAGGCTTGAAAATAAAGAAGCGGCCATCTAGCTCAGAAGCAACAAAGCCCACATGGAGGAAGCACACCAGCCTGTGTGACCATGAACTGTTGAAGGGATCAGATATCAAGCATCAAAGAACACAAAAATCATGTCATTGTAAATGAGGGTGAGTGCAGAGTGGAGACTCAAAGCCCATTGGTAGGTAACTGGACACCCCCTTCCTGAAGGGATGTGGGGACGAGATAAGCCAGTCAGGGTGCAGGGTAGCAACAATGAAACATGTTTCCTCTAGTTCCTAAATGCTTCCTCCCCCCACTATCATGATCCAAATTCTACTTTACAAATCTGGCTAGACAAGGGGATGTACAGAGAGATCGCCTTGGAGATTGGGTGGATGTTCCCACAGTAGCGTGGAGCCTCACAAGTGGTGGTCAGGCGTTTCCCACAGTCACTTGTAGGACCTCAGGATTTAGGCTGGGGATGCCCCCACTTTTTATAGGGGAGAACAACCTGTGGCTTAGTGTGTGGGAGAGGACCAGCGTGAATTCCCCAGCTGCTTGCCACACCAATAAGTGGGGGGTGGGAGCTCCCTCAGTTGGGCCTTCAGGTTTGCCCTAGGCAGAGGGGAGTGGCCTGGAGACAGCTATTGTCTTGTGAGGGGAAAGAGAGTGAAAGGAGAGGAAAAAGAGAGAAAGAGGAAGACACAGACTGGGGCAATAATGCCAACCAGACTGACAACCACTCACCCACACACAACTAAAATGCACAGAGTAAACAAAGGTGACAACAGTAAAAAAAAAAAAAAAAAAGAAAGAAAGAAAAGAAAACAACTAAAAAGGAGAACCAAATCTGTGGAGGCTGTGGTAGGAAGTAGAGAAGAGCTAGATGGAGCGGAGAAAAGCAGAAAACCTGTAAGAAGAGCCCAATAAAAGGAAAAAGAGAGAAGAGAAAAGGAAGGAGGAGGAGAGAGTATTTTTTAAATGGTTAAAGAAATAACTGACCCTGTGTTATGCTGTGTGTAGCTCTAACTCGTCCTGTGTGCAGTACTGTCTTAGGGGTCAGGCTGCCCACTAGGAGGACAGGGTTGCCCTAGGCAGAGTGTAGGGCTCTGGAAACCAGCAGTGGTATGTGCAAGCAATGAGAGGGAGCAGAGAGAATCGTACAAGCTAAGAGAGAGGTGAAGAAAGCAAAGACAGAAAGAGGAAAGAAAGAAAAAGAGAATAAAGAGAAAGAAGGAAATAAATCCAACTGAGTTCACTAAGGTTGGCTGTGATGGTAAAGAGCAAGGAGAGAGAGAAGGAGGAAATAAAGTATAAAGTAGTAGCGGATCCCTGATTGCTTGGATGAGGGGCCAGAGGGGTTTAGACACTGCTCCAACATGGCAGGTCAGTGTGCCCTTTTAATGCCGGGACCCAGTGGTGCTGGGCAGAATTGCCCTAGTTGACGAGATCACCTTAGAGGCATGACGGAGGTTTCTTCAACGGTGCAGCGCACTGTAGGTGTTTGTCCCAGGTGCCTTGTGTGGTGTACAGCACTCCCACACAGGGCAGGTTGGAGTGCCTCCTGCTATTTGGGTTGATTTGCCCTAAGCGGAGGGAAGTGACCTGGAAGCCTTTAGTGGCAGATGAGAGGAGAGAGTGGGAGAGAAGAGGAAAAAGAGGGGAAAAGGGGAAAAAAAGAGGGATAAAGAAGAAAGCGAGTAAATAAAAGCCCAACACCAACCTGAGCACATTGAAACTGAGTGCGGTGGAAAAGTTAGAAGGGCTAGTGAATAAAGTGAGAATAAGTAGAGCAGTGGGTAAGGAGGTAATGATACTTGATCACCTGTCCTTGAGGCCAGAGGAATTCCAACTCTTCCTCAAGGTCACGGGGTCATGGACTTGTAAGGTCTCTCTCTCTGGCCTAAATTCCAACCCCAGTCCTTGGCTCCCCGCGAGAAAAATTTCATGCGGAAGCCGGGCTCGTGATCCAAGTGAATTTAATGAGAGTTAAAAGAAGCTTCAGGTTTTACAAGGCACCCATAGGATTCCTTTGACCATGGGGCCTGGCAGAGACTGCCTCAGGTCATGCAAGGATCTCTCTCCTCCCAGGAAGACGACCAGACCACCCCTCTCCCTTCTGGTTCCTGCCTTTTCAAGGGTTCCCGGGGAGGCTGGTGAAGGACCCCAGGTCAATCCCATTGGCTGAACTGCAATCATCTGGCCCAGGTGGGCTGCTCCAGGTGCAACATCCATCGGAGCCCACGGGCAGGAAAATCCAGCTTTCCTATGCTGGCTCTCCTGGGCATGCGTTAATGGACTTTCCCATCCCTGATGTAGGGTTCCACAGATGCTGTGTGAGATTACTTCAAAAGCAAGATCGCGCCCGTGGCCAGGGGTCACTTGGGTGCTGGAGTACCTGCCTTGTGCTGCATGTAGCACTGCAGCAGGGGCTGGGAGGGGGCACTGGGGGGCTCCCTCAGCCCCGTCTAGGGCTCCAAGACCGGCAGGGCCTCCCCAGCTATGTGTAGAATCACTGAGAGGGAAGCTTGTTGTCCTATCTAGACTGCTGATGCTTCCTAGATCAGAGGATTTTCTTTTTTATCCCTCTGGCCAGCTAGAATGAAATTGTCTCCCACAGTCTCTGGGCTACAGCTCAGTGCTGTTTAAGGCTGACACTGCTACAGCGGGTCTTTGTTATGGTAAAAGCTGCCAGGCCCTGTGGCTGAGTTCTGGCATTCCTTAGCTAGGTTGCTTCTTATGCTGATTTATGTTAAGGGACTCCCCTATGTGGTGCTTGGAGCTGAGCAACCAGACTTGGGTTTGAGTTTTAAACCAATCATTTATGTTTCACCCTTAAAAAAAATTCTACTTGTGATGTGCTCAGATTTGGTGGCTGTCAAGCTGACCCCCAGAGGGGGAGATGCAGCTTATCAGGGGGGTTGTTTACTAGTCGGCCAATTGGAACTAAATTTGCTCCCAGGACTCCCGACTTTCTGCCTTTTTCTCCCACACCATGATCTTCCTAAGGTAATAATATATTTTTTCTTCTACTCTAAATTATGGCTACCCACCACCAACCCCTGACCGTGAGCTCAAGGCATCCAACCGCATGGAGAGCTCAGTGTGGGGTTCCCCTCGTGTCTGAGATTCTGCCCCCTCTCAGGGCGTCCACCTGCAGGGATCCCTGCTCCAGGCAAGGGCATATCTGGCGCCTGCCACTTCGTCAAAATTATAGTGCTGCTTTAAAGCATTCTTGGTTTGCTTTGTGAGTGGAAATCCCACAAAAGAAGGGGTTCAGGAGAAACCCTGTTACCCTAGTTCTAATTTCAGAACTCCACCTCCCCGTTTCCTTCACCTAATTTCCTATTTTTCTGGTCTGGCAGCAGGAGCTCCAGATAGATGGGTCCTATCTGGTTGCCATTTTCTCTGAATCCCTCCATCTATTTTTTTTACACTCTTAAAAAGTACAAAACATTTACTCTACAAGCGCAAACAGATTTTCCAAAGCAGGGAAAAACCTGAACGTTCAGTACATGGTTCAATCGTCTTTTCATCTCTGCGCCCTAACTATGCTGAGCTCCATGGAACTGCATGGAGGGGAGCTATTCTGGCGTCATCGAGCCAAGTGAGTGTTTTGAATTACCTCAAGTGAATATTTGACTGGAAAGCATAGGGTGTAAAAAAACCCTGAAATCAGATGGTGCACATCTATGACAAAGAACAGGGCCTTGTACTTAAACCTTTTTTCTGAAAATAAGCAGCCATCTAAGTGAGATGTCAACTAAGTCCGCCCAGAACAAGCAGCACAGCCAGTGTGATGCCAGGGTGATAAATAATAGAATCTCAATCTGCAGGTATGAACAAGAATCAGAGCTTAAGTTCGGAACACCCAGTTTGCAAAAGGACTCAAATGCACATGCGGGGTGAATTCCCTCTGACCACAGTCCATGGACATGAACAGATACAGTTAAGTTCAAATGTAACACCTGATCATTTGATCTCTTCAGACTAATTTTAATTTGGTTCCAGTTTTTAGTATTTTTCACTTTCTGTTCGATTGAGGTTTTTCTCTCTTTTATCATTGTTAGTTTTTCTTTTCTACTTGTTTCTTGATTTTGTTTTGTATTTTTTTTAATACATATGAAATCCAGGAGAAGTAAATCCAGAGAGACACTAACAGAATTAACAATCTCCTAGGGACAGGCAGGGAAGATTTGGGGGAGTGAGGGGGGGGGCTAACAAAAATGAATATAAAAGAAGGAAATGTTGTAAACCTGATTGTGATGACGATTACACAAATCTTAATATGACTGAAGTATTGAATGATATATGTGAATTATATGAGAATTAAAATAAAACAAAAGCTGAGGTCAGAGATAGGGCAGCAATTTAACCCTGAATCTCTTGGTGAAGATTGAATGTCATTTTGTGCCAAGAGCCCATTTTTCCACTCATGAAGTTTGGGGAACCGGCCATGCTCCTTCATCACTGTTCTTACCTCAATAAATGGGTACAGTTCACTCTTCTCCCTTTTCTTCTCTGTCACATACTTTGCAGCAGTCAGGGGAACAGAACTTACAGTCCTGAAAGGGATCCATGAGTGTTAGTCCAGGTAGACTAGAGAAACAAATCCACACTCATATGTGTATAGGAAAGACCTTTATATACAAGAACAGTTGTATATTGAGAAAGCATTCCAGCCCAACCAAGATCAAGTCCATAAGTCCAATATTAGCCCATGTCTGATATCAATCTATAATGTTCTCTTCAGACTCATGAAACACCTTCAATGACCCCAAATGCAGGAAGATCACAGGTCAGTAGTTGCAAAGTCTTCTGCATCCAGTGGTGGTAGAAGCATCTCAGCTTTGGCAGGGTCTCCATGTGGCTCCTCCAGTTCCCAGGGCATGGGTTCTATCAGTGTGGTGCCATGTGTCTTGTTAGTAGGACATCTCTCAGGGAATGAGCAGAAAGATAGTCTGCTGCCTCCAAGGAGGAAAGACCAGATTTCCCAGAACCCTGACGGGAAGGCCAGGCCCACAAAGAGGCCTCATTGGCCATAACCCAATAGAGAGACTAGAGTCTACCCCTTCACTCTTAATCCTCTCAAGTCCCAAATTGACACCAGATTGTATAACTACAACAGACCACCCCTTGTCCATTTGACATTTTCACAAAATTCTTTAGCCGTATATAATTTCAAAACAATAATAGAATCATGTCAGTATCTAACAGTATTATATGAAAATGCATACATTTCACTCCGTGCCACCCTCCTTTAAACATAATATTCTGTAAGTGATGAAACAAAAATATCCTATGCTTAACAGTTGCAGGTAAGGTACACCCACATATTAATCCTATAATTCTATGAATATATTCCAGTATCTATGAAATCTTGTAAGCTAGCCACTTCACGCCTTTATCTGGCCCATTTTGGCTATCCAGTTTCTCTACTGCCTACTTCCATCAACCCAGTGCTCTGAGGAGACAATCATATTCTTCAATATAAAGAGTCTTCATGCCAGTTGGAACCTTGTGAAGTCCACATCCACAAGAAAGTCAACGCAGGACAGTTCGTCTATACAGTCTGCAGCAGTATATACCAGTGCACAGGCTCAACATTCTTCTCTTCATCTGGTCGGGTTCGGGTCAAGTCAATGTGGGCTCCCTCTCTTGGCCTCACCTCAGTGTCCATTGGTCGCATTGCCTTTAGGCCTTGGCCCCATCACCAATTCTCCACAACTCTAGTCCCCTCAGAGTAGGTCATGGACTTCAAACGAGTCAACCTGCTCTCATCTTCTTCTCTACTGCCTGTAAACCAGGTCCACGAGTGTCAGTGGTCAGAATGGACCCGCTGCTCTATTGCTGCTATTCTGCCACTTTCACTCAACAAGCAGATCCAGGTGGTCACCTAGCAATCATTTCAGGCTTCTACAGGCTCCCTTGAATGTTCAGTACTAGAAAGGAGTTTCTTCAGGCTTTGAGATTTTTTCCAGTTTCTGACAAAAACCACTATTCAAAATTCAAATATTACAAAAGTTCCCTATTAATGCACATGAAGCTCTTCCTCACAGTGGGAGCAGTGCACAGAAACGGACCTTGATGCTGGGCTGCTCTGTGCGTGCTTTGGTCAGTTGGGAGCTGCTGATTCACAGATTCACTTCACGTGGATGAAGATGCTTGTTTGCTTCCCCGTGAGTTTATCGCGCTTCAACAGAGAAGAACCCTGTTCTTGGGTTTTGCCTCTGCCTTGCTCCTAGCACCGCTGGAATAGAAAGATTACAAATGATTTTTTTGTTGTTGTTTTAAAAAACAGAAAAGAAATGCCGTGTACCTGTTAGGTAAGTAGAGGCAGAACTGAGGGTGGTCGCTGTGCATGCCAAACCTCCTCCCCATCACAGAGAGTTGAAAGCTGCTTCAGGCTGGAAAGATGCACACATTTAGGTCCTTGTGACAGGAAGCAGGTCAACCTGGGCGGGCCCCCATCTAGACCAGGTGGGCTTAATTCAGTCAATGGGGTCAAACAGTACCGTCAGCCATGCCTACCAACAGGGTATGGGTGGGGGCCTCAAACCAGCTGTCATGCAACCCAGCGCGCGTGGGCTGTCCAGTCCGCCCCCACCCCCCACGAGCATATTTGCCTCTTCTATCCTTTATAAAGTCACTTGGATCACAAACTAGGTTTCTGCGTCAATTGGTTCTTGTGTGAAGCCAAGGACAGAGGTACATTTCTCCCAGAGAGAGCCCTCACATAACCAAATCAGATTATAGCCTTCAGTGTTAGGGTTCCAACGAATTTTGGGGGAATATCTCAAGTGGTAGTGGTAAGGACACAACTCAATCCATATTATCTCTTTATTTTGCTCAGCCAGATGCTTGCCCTTTGAGCCTGAATTGTTGCAAGGCTTATTACCCCATCAAGTGTTCCCAGAGCAAGCCCTAAATGGGCAGTAGTCACACACAAGGAAGATTTGCAGGGGACACTGTTAAGAATGATTAATGCTTAAGTGTTCCTTGTCTCCCCAAATGTACCATCTGGCAGAAAATTTGTTAGATCTCTCTCCTGGGAGAGATATACCTCAGCTCTTGAATAACTCTCCTGGTCATAGAAGTCAAATTCCAAGCTTTTCATCCAACATTCATAAAGCTAAATAAATGTTACATAAACCTAAGTTCTCTATCTTGGATAAGACAAAGTAAAATCATGACTTGGGAAGGTTTTCATTGAGGACAGAGACAACTTCAGATATTCTAAGCCTATGAAATTGGTCATGATTCAGGCAACTTGCCAAGGAAGCACGTAATACCTAGGTGGGAGGTGGAATGAATAAGAACTTGCACTAAGATTCCATTCCATCAGGTGCAGCTGGTGACTTTGGAGGCCCAGAGCAGGCAGTGGGAGAGAGAAGACCAGAGCAGGGGAGGGATGTGATGAGCTGGAGGGTAGAGGGAGGGATTATGTGATGTCCTGCTGTCACCTCCCACCCCACTGTGACCCTTTAGTGATGTGGGCCCAGGTTTGTGATGCAAGTGGGTTTGAAGCCAGAGGGGACTCAGAGTGCTCAGTTGCCTGAGTGCAACCGCTGTATCCAGAAGATGGAGGAGATTCTCTTTCTGCTGGAACAGAAAAGTGCTTCCTGGCTGACCTACCAATACCCCACCTGGTTCACTGTTTTGACCTTGGGCATCCTGTATGGAGTGGGTTGCTTCTTCCTGGTCCTCGCCTTCCTTCCAAATACTCCACCTGTGCGACCACCCAGGAAAAGGATAAAGGTAAGAAATTCTCAACCCAGCCATAGGAGAGATTGATTTTTCCTTGTTTTATAAATTTTTCCTTTCGTAATTAATTTCCTGATAGGGGAAATCTCAAGAAAGAAGAGACCATCAGCCCTGGCTTTGGAATGTTGATGAGGGCTGGTGCGTCCTTACTCACTGTTAGGACTTTGTTCACTGCATTGGTATCATTTTATCCTTGCCGGCTTATGTTGATTTTCATTATTTCTGTTGGCTTTCCCTGTTTGTGAAGCACAGGAGGCGTGGATGCATCATGATCATGGACACAAGGGTTGACAGAGTTGCAGGTGGAGAGATCTCATGGCAGAGGGAGGGATTGTGAGATCAGCAGTGTGGAGAACTCCCCCATCGGGAAGCTAGGGAGTGAAGGGGGATTGATTTCAAGACGAAAAAATGAAGGAGGCCAGAGGGGACAGAGAGCTTTAGACCTGACTGTGATTACACAACTCCTTTTGAAGGCAATTTAACCATGGAGGGGGGGTGTTGTTCTAAAATGGATATGGTAATCATTGATTGTACCATTGCCCTTGATCTGATTGAACGACTGAACTATTGACTCGTATGATATGTAAATCATTTGCCAGTAAGGTGAGCATTCAAAAATATTTCTCTTTGAAGATCTCAGACCTCCCATCTCTAGTTGTTATAGAGGGCAATAGGTAAAAATCCCCAATATAGTGACGCAGTGGCTAAGGACTAGATGACTAGACATTTCAAAGGGCAGCTCTCATCACTGGGTCCTCAGTCTCTTTCCTTGAGCTCCAGTCTCTGGGCCAAGGCTCCTTTTCTGTCTGGGCTAATTGAGAAAGCATGGCTGACCCCGGGGAGGAAGTGGTCAAGGGCTGGCCCAGAGCTTCAGCCTCCATAATCAAAATCTTGCCCACCAGAACACTGAGTGCTGAGAGTGTGTGCTCTCCGTGAGCAGAGGAAGGCTGACGGAAGAAATGCACTCTAGGTCTCACACAGAAGCTGGTTTCTGGGCTTTAGTCATTCCATGGAGATTGTCATTCTTCTAATCACCAGTAAATGCCTGCAGTTTGTCACAAAGAACAGACGCAGGATTGGATTCCAGCCTGACTTCCTCTCTTGTGCCCCAGCCTCAGGTGGAGACAAGGAGAAGCAGCAGGTCAAGGGACAAAGGTGACGCTCTGAAAGGTAAGGTTCTGCCCATTCAACCAAGCTCTGTAAGCTCTCCTGTCCCCTCCTCTGCAGGATGCCAGTGGCAACAGCCCGTCTCTCTCAGGTAATAATCCTGAACAAAAGGATATTGTGGATGGAAACAGAACCCAGATATTTCCCAGATGTACAGGAGGGGCCTAGGATGGGATGAAGGCTGGCCAAGGTAGGACCCAGTAGGGAGCAGTGGGGGTGTCAGGAGCAGATTCTGGTGGATTTGGAGGTGGAACATTGAGGGGTAACTGCGATAAGCTGTGTAACTTTGCCAAGGTTCAGATTGCTCACTGAGACCCCACAGACAATATTGGAAGCCGATGCTCCTTGAAATGCCAAAGCACCTCCTGCCCGTGGGAGTAAGCTATCATTTGACCTTGAGCTCTGGAGAGTCCAACGTCCTAAGTGCACAGCCCGTGTGACATTCCTTTCGGTCCTCTGGGAGGGCTGCACCATAACGGTTCTCTTGATTTCCAGTTTTCCGAAGCTTCCTGCAAGAACTATATGGCGCTCAGAACCTGCGTTTGCGTCTTAGGCAGAAGTAAGTAACCTTCCTGCTTCAACGCGGGGTGCATCTTCCAACCAGGGTGCCTGTGTGGCCTCGGGCTGCAGAGCAGCTGGGATGCGCTGGTTTGGGGGACACTTTCAGGGATGGGCAGAGAATGACAGGAGTCCCGGGCAGTGGGGTGGGGCAGGAAGAGCAGGCCATCAAGGCTTGGGGAGGGGCTGAGCTTGCACCGACCCTTGCTAGCCTGCTAGGTCTCTTGCCCCTTCAGTCCTGGCTGTAATCTGGTCCTTCTGTCTCCTGCAGCCACTTGGGAAACCCACTTGACACTGGCAGCTTTGGTCAACAGAAAGCTCAAGCCCTCTCTGGTAGCTGGCGAAATAGAGGTACGGCTGAAGTCCACGTCGGTACGCGCGCCCCACACGGTTCTGCGGCTCATCCATTCCGGACACCTAGGTCTCAGAACTCCACCCTTCCACGGGCCCAGATGTGCATCTCAACTTCTCATGTCTTACCCGCCTTGAGTCAATCACCAGACTGCGCACACTCCCGTGAACCTGACAGTCTTTCACCCACACCACTGGCTCTTCCCTCACCCAGTGCCAAACCCCCGGATTCAAAGGCCTACCTGCAGCCTCCAAGCACTCTCTGGGACTCACCAGCCCCGCACCCCACAGGGACTCATTCTCAGAATGACTTGTTGGCAAGGCCCAGGCAGAGCCCATCTCCACACAACCGCTGCTCCACACCTGCCATGGCAGCCATCACAAGTCAGGATCCCACAGGCCTCCCTACTGCCTCCCCACCCCAGTGTTGGGCAGCTGCCAAGAACTTACAGCTTCCCTCCTTGGAATACTTTGGGTCTCTGAAAGAGCACTCTACCTGGCACCCCCAAGAAGACACCTTTCGGGAAGGACCCACAAAGAGGCAGGGGGAAGTAGGGAGGCCCACCTTGCTCAACCCCAATGTCCACAAGCTGCTGGAAATAGAAATCACAAAGGCAGAGAAATGGAATATTTGGGAAGAAAAAGGAAAGGGTGTATCAGAATACCATCTGCAGGCCTTAAATATGTTGAAGGCACTCGATGGGGAGCAGATCACTGCACCTCCCCAGCCCTTCTGGAATGCCAGCATCAAAGCAGAGCAGATACCCAGCCCTCAGAAGCATTTTCCACAAAAATTCAGTGAGTTTTTCTGGGGTCTACCTTTTCTGCACAGGGAGTCTCTGGCAGCTGCTCTCAGGATCTCTGGATCCACCCTAGAGTTTCCCACTGTCTTATTTAATGAAATTCCTAATGCCTTACCCGCTCAAATGCAAGCTAAAGAGTACCCACTCTTGTTGCAACGTCACTCCTTGCCCTACACTGAAGGCCGATTCCAACTTTTACTTCCAACTGCATGCCAAGCCCAGGCCCCACCGCCGGCTACAGTCCTGACTCCGCCCGGTCCACAGCCCCGTGGCCCACTCGCAGTACCTTTTCCTCCTCCTCACAAGAGTCCCTGTGATGAATCCTGTCTTACCGTCCACACTAAGTCCCAATCACGCATTCCAAATTCACTTCAACAGCTGGAAAGCCATTTTTTAAAGAAACAACAGGAAAGTGAGAGTTCTTTACCCTTTATGATGCCACGACCCCAGGAAGCTTTTTGTCTTCGCAAACCCACTCATCCCCAGGACAATCAGAAGGTGCAGACCCCAAAGACAGACCCCAAGCTTCCTGGCTGCTTGAAGCAATCGGAGCTCCACCGCCAAGAGAACTTCCCTCAATTGCAGGGGCCCCTCGGCAATGGGACTCTTGAGTCTCTGACACTAAAGCAGCCTCAGGAAAAATGGCCAGGGACTTGTCTGGATATGAAGCAGCCCGAATGCTCCTGCTCAACACCTGGAGACAAGCAGGGGAAGAATGTAATGAAGACGGTGTCCCCAGGAAGATGCACACACCCTGGACCGTCGCTTGCGTGCTGCAGAGCCGGTGTCCAGCTGAGGAACAACTCGGTCAATGGACAAGGGAATTACTTGAGGAAAATATCCAAATGTAATCTATCTCTCTGTGGATCAGGAAACTACTGCCCAAAAGGAACTCCGGGAGCCGACTCAAAGGAGTTAAGTGATTTGAGGATACACAAGGGGATTAACGCAGGAACTTACACCCTAAGGGGTCCAAATAAAATCCTACTGGAAAACACCCTGAATGTCCACATGTGCAGGAAGGTGGAGCAGATTAGAAAGGATCAGATCCCTGGCATTGTTTGCCGTTCATGTCTTGCGACGACCACGCACGCTTTGTCTATTTCCCTGACCCACCCACATGTTGTCAATGTGGCCTCCTGGGGAGAGCTGGAAGATCTGAACACAACGCAGAGCCTTTCCTTTCTCAGCCCGGGCACTCAACAGGTGCTGGACTCGCATATCGTAAGGCTCCAAATGAGGCAGAGGTGGTGCATGCCCCTCAAAGTCCTTGAGCCCACAAACCTCTGTAGGACAAGAAAAGACAACGCAATGTCCTTTCCAAAGTCCACCTGCTTAGCCACCCCTAAGTATTGAACTAACCTAGTAACTGAGGCTGTCAAGGTCCTGGGAGAACCCTGTCAGGCAGACTGGGGAGAGAGCGTGACCCCAAAGAAATCAAGCCCTACCCTGGAGAGTCCTTTTGCTGATTGCTCCCCTACAGAGGAGCCTGTTCAGGGAACCCCAGCCTACCCCCCACTTGATAATGACAGTGGATGCTCATTGGCCCTCAGGCAGCCGTTTCCAGCCTTCATGCCCAGTATCCTTGGCAGAACCTTCCAGAATGAAAGTGTCCAGAGAGAGAGCCTAGAGCAAACCTCAAATCCAGTACTGACCAGCAAGGGGTCAAGGAAAGAGGGTGCTAGTTGTGCCCCAGATTGGAAGTGAACTCTGAATGTCCATCTTCAAGAGCCAAAGAGACAGGGTTGGTGGTGGTCAAGAAGTCCTCTTCAATAGAGCTAGACGATAGAGACACTTTCAAAACCAGTGTGCTGGCAAAATCTCAAACCAATGATGTGGACCGGGGGTGCTTCGAGGCTCTAGGATGTAGTAAAAGTTTCCTGCTACCTGGAAAGTGTGCTCCAGTTCCTGAAAAGCCAAGCCTTACAGCACGAGTGTGCAGTGAGATTAAGCTCCAGGTGGAGGTAGAGGCAGAGGATGGTTCTCCATGCTGTCCTGTTGACGGGCTCCTTCAGGACTGCACCACTGATGTGCTCACTGCCACCAATGTTTTGCCTTCTCAGGTGGTCCATTGCCGCCCCCAGCATTTGTTCACTGGGGATAAGCCAATATGTCAAGGGCCAAGTGGCTTCGTGGTGGCTAGAGCAAGTTACATGGGGCAGCAGAAGCTCAAAAGCCCCAACCTTCAGGACCCCTCGACAAGGAGAAGGAAGGATGCTGTTCCCACTGACAAGAGGGAGACTCATAAATGGCCCAATCCAGAAGAGCATGGAAAAGGATTAGCGGGAAGAGGCATCTCCCAAGTCTGTGGGTTAAGCCAGCCTGTGCAAGACAAGGCATTGGCTGAGTGCCTTGAGATCAAGTCCTCACAGCTCCCACCAGAGAAGGGACAGCTTCCTGCTGAGGGCCACAGCAAAAAATGGAGGAAGCACTTTGTCCAGTGGATTTGCTCCAGCAAAAAATCTACAGGACACGGTGATCCTTTGCAAAAAGGAAAGCCCGTATTACCCTGTGGTCACAGCCTTGGGCCCCTTCAAAGACAACCAGTGTCTCCTAACAAGGTCACGGAGGCTCAGGTGCTCACGACAGATGTTGGCCAAGTCCTAGAGGGGACACCAGGCTGTCATCAGGAGTATCTTGCGTCAACGTTATGTCCACGAAAAGAAGCGCAGGCCTCAGTTAATGGATGTTCCTCCAGCTGCAGGGCTCCTTTCTTTGTAGAACACAGGAGAGTGGCAAGTGTGAGACCCTGCCTCCACCAGGCGATACCTGACTGCCAGAGCCTTCCCACCACGAGCACCTGTATCAGGGATGTATTCACAAATTTCTGTCCGTTCAGGGGATTCATTGTCAGAAGCCACACTCAGCCATTGCCCCCCAGGGTGTTTGTGTGCCCAGTCAGCTTGCAGCAGCAGAGGCGGAGGAGGTGGGCTTACTCCAGTTACCCTTACCACTGCCCACGTCACTGTCTTCGAGAATATGTCTTATCTGGCAAATTAGAAGACGCTTCTTCTGCTCTGATTAGTAGGAAAGTATCCATGCCAGCCACTTTAGCCTGTTCTGCACAGGCTAATGGCTTCTCTCAGCCATGATATTCATTGTTCCAAATTGAGATTTTCCCCCTCCTACATTAAAGTGTGACTTCTGTGCTGCATGGCGGGATCTAGAGGGGTGTCATGTGTGTTAGTCTGTGTAGACTAGAGAAACAAAATTCATACACTCATATTTTATGAGTTTTATATAAAGGTTAAGTGAACATTGAAAAGCATCCCAACCCAGTTCAATCTAAGACCACCAGTCCAATAGTATCCCATGTGTCTGACACCAATCTACAAAGTCATCCTCACAATCCAAAAACACACGGGGAGACATGGACTGCAGGAGGAAATTGTAGTCCGTGCGCTGGCAGGTTCTCCATGAGGCTGCTGCAGAAACCAGGGCTGCAACAGGGTAGGTCCATGCGGCTTCTCCTCAGGGATCTCCCAGGAAATGAGTCTTTCCAGCTGCTTTAGGGACCTAACAAATGCATATCCACCCTGGTGGCACTATCAGAGAGCAAGAGACCAGAAAGGCTAGGCTCACAGAGCCATTGATCTCCCTGCCCTTCAATTAACCCCACATGAGTTCATTGACGAGGTTGGCATAATATACCTTTAACTATGTTAGATACTGCGTCTCCTTCTCTGAGTGCTAGCTTTGACTTCTCAAAGGGCAGGGCTCTGGAGGAGGTTTTCAGCAGTGTTTCCCACCCACTTCCATCCCAAGTTCTTCATTTTGCACCTCTTATGATTTATGGTAACACCCCTACTGTGAAAACCTCAGAAGGTCCCAACACAGTGAAGAATGTTCCCTGGTGCCATTACTTTGTCTTCAACGTTATGTGGCTGCAGTTGATAGGTTTTGAGAGGCGCAATCCAGCCAAGAAATTCCATCGAGGGTCCAGAAGAGGTTTAGACCAAAGTAGCGTCTCATGGTACCAAGCAGGCATGAGACATGTGGCGGCCTGTCTAAGTCCCACATGTGCATTTGATGAAGGCTGCCAAGTTTGGCATGGAGGTTCCGCCTCAATACACCTGTCACAAAATGGGAAATGACATATTTTGCTACCTTTGGCTCTCTCCCAGCCTAGGGTAACCTCCAGGATGGAAGTCCCAGGTCTGACACATGTGGGTGGGAACTGCTAGGGAGGCTGCCAGCGGGGGACTGTGCTCACCCACTGCACCAAGGGAAAATCCGGTTCACAGCTCACATGCCTTCCTCTGTATATAAACCCGGAGAAGGAGCAACAGCTAAGGCTGAGTGGTACAGGATGAGTGTCTGTGTAATAACCACTAATGGTTAGGCACCATGGACACAGGGTAGGGAAGGATACAGTGAAGAAGAATATGAAGCGTTGGACGTAGCAAAAGGGGCCAAAGAGCATGAGGATCCCCAGAAATGATGCAAGACACAAGCGGAGCTAACACAGGCTTACAAAGGGGAATCGGCCAGGTGCTTCACCCCAGCTTTAGCTAGCTGCCCCCACAGCAGAACTTTATCTCCTACAGAGAGCACTGGGTTATATAGCAAAGGCACAGCTTTCAAGCAGGGAAGGTTACTTTCTCAATACTATCTTTAGTGGGGCGACAAACTGTTATTTTACTTGATTTCCATCTCCTGACTGGGGGAAGGATGAGTTGATAGCCAGGGTGGGGTAGAGTGGGGATGAGTCAATAACAGGGTGCCAGGACTCAGGAAACATGACCCCAGGCTTTTGGGCTTCACACATGCATACACACACGCGTCCGCGCTCTAGGAATGTTCTCACGAAACATGACCCCAGGCTGGTGGTCTTCACATGCACACACACGCGTGTGCACACACACACATACATGCTCTAGGAATGTTCTCAGCAAACATGACCCCAGGCTGGTGGTCTTCACATGCACACACACACACACACACACACACACACGCACACACACACACACACACACACACGCTCTAGGAATGTTCTCAGGAAGCATGATCCCAGGATGGTGGTTTTCACACACACACTAACGCGCACACTCTAGGAATGTTCTCAGGAAACATGACCCCAGGCTGGTGATCTTCACACACACGCACACACACACACACACACACGCGCGTGCACGTGCTCTAGGAATGTTCTCCGGAGAGAGTGGCTTCTAAGGACTGAGTGCTGCAAAGAAAGTCACAACTGGGAGCAGCCTTCCCTTCCCCTAGAGACTCCTGGGAAATCAGGATGTGCACGGAGATTAGACATCACCTGTCTTGATAAGGGAAACCAGTTCAATAGTGGTCAGTGTTTCCTCTGTGCTTCTAACACAGGGTTTTATTTCCTGGGCACCAGATTATAGAAGAAGGCAGGAGGGCCCCCCAAAATATGATTAGTTGATCCGCTAGAGTAAATTCTCATGTGCTTAAAAGAACACCCCTGGTGGGCCAGGGTTTACTGTTTACTGAACTAAACAGTAAAGGATGGCGAGGAAGACATCCACTGAGCCTTGACCTCCATGCCTCAGTCAGGACACCAAGTGTGTGTGTGGGGTGGGTGGGGACTGACACCAGTGGTGGAGGAGGGAAGTGGACATAGGCCCCAGAGACTGCTGGTACAGCAGCATGATGTTGTTTCTGGAGTCCTGATTGTGCCAAGGCAGCCTCTGGAGTGACTGTGGCAGTAAAAAATCAGATTCTGGATCTGCAGAGCCTGGATCTGGGGCCTCTTGGGTAGCAGGTAGCTTGGGTGTGTTCCTAGAGAGAGTGAAGAGCTGGACACCGGACTACCCGCTGCTGAACCCTACCGTTCGTGCTAGGTAAGTGCACGGAGATGGAGAGAAGACCCTGAAAGAACAGCAAGGGGTGCATGGACCAAGCCCCTTCCCTTTCCCCTGCCACCAGGTCCTCTTATATGGTGCTGTGAGGTCAAACAAAGGGAAGCCCACTCAGACCTGCAGAGACCTCAGCGAAACACCTGCCCCCCACCCCCCACAATTCAGCAGACATCTCACAAGGACACTCACACATACCCGAGAGAGAAACCTCACACACATACTTCCTTGGAGACTTCCAGAGAGACTCAGAGGCCTCGCACAGAGACTTCATATGAAGTTCTCAGCATCCTTTATGGAGACTTCTCAGAGACCCCACAGGGACCTCACACAAAGCCCTCCCACATAGCTCACTGCCAGCACGGGAGAATTAGCAGCCGCTGTCCACCCCTGAGCTCCTGGAAACTTTCACACATTGTCTGCAGTGCCCCCCATGCTTGTGCATCTTTGTCCTCATAGCCTTGCTTGGGAACAACAGAATCACAAACTGCACGTAGTTGTGTGCAAATTTTTTCCACTGAAACATTTTCACTAGCCTGAACTCTGAAGTGTAGTTTACAATTGAAATACAAGTAAAACTGCCAACACCAAATGAGAGTGTGATTTTAGATGGTGTGCAGTCAAATGTCGCACGCCACACTTTTACTTTTGCTTCGGACAAATTCTCTAATTGGTGGGGAAGTGACTGACTACTTTGGAAGCAACAGAACAGTCCATCAAATGGGCTTCAGGACTCAAATATATAAATAGACATCTGATCTGAACTCAAACTCATTCCCCAAGGGGCTCATGAACCTAATTTTTTTGGAAGAGTGAAGGAACCCACATGAAAATAACAAAATTTACATCACATTGTGTCTGTCTGGCTTAATTTCTCAATGAAACAGCTGTCATATCTGAAGATATTCAGGGCAACATTCCTTTTATAGCTCTGTCGACATAATTAATATGATTTTTCTGTGAAATGTAATATTTCTAAGTTATGCAAAGTCCTAATGTTTATCTACCACAACAAACTGATAATATTTCGAAGGATGAAGAAATAGATCAAGAAATAATAATTAATGAAATACACATTTTCAGGTAGTACCATTTACAATAGCCAAGCGTAAATGAAAATATCTATATCTATACTTGAATAAAAAAACAACAGATTTATATGAGGAAAACTACAGAAATTATAAGAAATCAAGAGTGACCTCAGCAAATGGGATAATATCCCATGCTCCTTGACCAGACGACTCAATGTAGTACAGTTATCAGTTCTACTCAAGGCACTAGACAAGTTTAATTCACTCCTGATAAAATTACCCTCATCTTTCTTCAAAGAATTGCAAAACCACTGATTACTAACTTCATATGGTAAGGGCATAGGTCAGGGGTTGAACCTACAAACTTCTCCTTGGTAGAAAGATAAAACTGTTCTCATAAAAGACTTGTAGGCTGGCTTTGAGTTGGAATTTTGGGGTCATTTAGGATTTTTTTGTGGCATGTGATTTTTAGGGCTTTAAGGTCATTTGGGGTCATTTAATTTTTTTGCGCATTAGGGTGGTTTGGGCTTTAAGGGTGTTTTATAAGGTTTAAGGGAGTTTTTAAGGGATTTAGGGGTGATTTTTTGGAGTGTATAGGTATTTTTTAGCAGGTAGGGGTGTTTTTAGTGATCTTACAGGGTTTCTTAGAGATTTTAGGGTATTTTAAAATATTTTATGTGTTTTTCCCCAGCATTTTATGTTTTGTTGGGGCTTTCATGTTGTCTTCAGGGCATTTATGTGGTTTTGGAAGTTCATGGTTTGGGAATCTTCTAGGGATATGATTTGGAAGTTCCACATGTTTTGGGAGGCATTTAGTGTGTTATTTGTGGCTTCAGAGTGTTATTTGAATTTTAGGGAATATTATGGCTTTTCAGACATTTTAAGGCTTTTAGGGTGATTTTAGTGTTTAAGGGTGTTTATTAGGCTTATATGTGTTTTTATGGCTTTTAGTGTTTTGTTAAAATTTTAGGGTGCTTCTTAAGGCCTTAGAGTGTTTGGGGGGATTAGGTTTTGGTTTTCAGGGCTTTAGGGTTTTGTTGGATTATTTTTTGCTTTCATGGTGAATTCATGTCTATTAGGCTGTTGGACTCTTACAGGGTTTTATAGTGCTTCGGGTTGCTTTGTAGGGATGTTCTTGGGGTTTTAAAAGACTTTTAGCATGTTTTTAGGGCTTCACGTGTTCTTTATTTTGCGTTTTAAGGCATTTGCATAATATTAGGGCATTTATTATGTTTTCGGGACGTAAGGAGTTTTTTTTTAAAGACTTATGGCGCATTAGGGTGTTTTAGAAAGCCTTTTACCATGTATTTAATGGTCTTAAGATGTTTTAGAGAGTCTTTAGGTGTGGTCTTAGCATTTTTGAAATATTTTAGACGTTTTAGGGTTTTTAAGGCATTTATAGTGTTTTTACGACTTTTAAGGTGTTTTTAGAACACGCCTGACAGGTACACACTATTTCAATCAGGCTCTGGTTAGTGCCTCTCAATCAATTGGTGACATGGGAGTCTGGATAATGGATTACCTTTACTCTGCAGATGAGAAAACTCACTCAAAAAGACACAGGTGTTGACCCACAGGCACACAACTGGTTAACAACAAAGACATATTCACAACCAGTGTTGGGAGCCAGAGCCCTAAGCCCCACATACCTGTCCCCAGCCGAACAGTCAATCTATCCTGAACCATCAAATGATCTGAGCAGATCCTCCCACCCAACTCACCTTCCCATGCCAAATATTTTATTTCAGAAGGTGGCAGTGAATCTGCAGCTCTGAGAGAGGGACATATCTGATCGGAGCACATGGAGCAGATGAAGGGTGAGGAGGGGAATGTGGAGCACATCCTGGCACACCAGGACTTGAGGATGATGTTCCCACTCAGAGAATCCAGTCCACATAGAAGACCACATGGCCAGCCCCACGATGAGACAAGACACCCCTCAAAGACCCATAGCCTTAGAGGGGACAACACTGAAGACACAGTGTGGGAAATGCACCCGAACTAATCCTGCCACACCGAGGCATAACACTAAGGGGGTACAGCAGAAGAGCAAGAAAACGAAGCATCAAGGTCCCCAGGGAATGCCAAAGGATGACTTTGGGGCCAGTACTTGGTACACCAACAGACTGGACTGGAAAACACTCTTAAAGGCCAACAAACCGACCTTGAACTAACGATGAGCCACTTCTTTCTTGTTGAGTTGTTTTCATTCATTGTCATTGGATTTTGGTTGTTTTGTTGCTTTTAGTGCTTGGTTTTGCTCTGTCTTGTTTTGTGTATGTTATTACATCTACAGGTCTGTCTAAATAAGATAGGCTGGATGAACAATCTGGAGGAGAGAAAACAGGACCAACACTTCTGGGGAGACATGGGAGAGAGGGAGGTGTGGGGAAAGGTAGTGGTGTTAAGAAACCCAGAGAAAAGGGAAGAACAGGTGATGCAAATCGGTGGTGAGGGGGATGTAGGAGGCCTGGTAGGGAGTGATCAAGGGAAATGGAACCAATGGAACCAAGAGGAATTACTGAATTACTGAAGCACAAATGAAAAGTGAGCATGGCAGTGGGCCCAAGAGGCAAATCAAAGGGAATAGAAAAGCAAGCTAGGAAGCAAGGGTCAATTATAGATGTTTAAAAAAAGGCATGTACATATTTAAATATATGAGCATGGGGAAATAGATCTATGTCCCTATATTTATAGGTTTTGTATTAAGGTAGCAGATGGACATTGGGCCACTGCTCAAGGACTCCCTCGTTGCAAAAATACTGTTCTATTAAATTGGCATTCTATGATGCTCACCTTCCCTACACGATCACTGAACACAAAGCAGGTACATAAGCAAATGTGGTGAAGAAAGCTAATGGTGCCCAGCTATCAAATATATAGCATGTGAGGTCTTAAAGGCTTAAAGGAAAACAAGCGCCCATCTAGCTCAGAAGAAACAAAGCCCACATGGAAGAAGCACACCAGCTTGTGTGATCATGAGGTTTTGAAAAGATTTGGTAGCAGGCATCATCAGAACAAAAAAAATCTTATCATTGCGAATGAGCGGGGAGTGCTGGGTACAGACACAAAGCCCATTTACAGTCCTCTGGACATCCCTAACAGAAGGGTGTCAGGGAGGAGATAAACCAAGACAGGTACCAGATAATAACGATGAAACACAGCTTTCCCCTAGTTCCTACATGTTTCCTCTCTCCCACTATCATGATCCCAATTCTAATTTACAAATCAGGCTAGACTAGAGAATGTACACTTGGACAGATAGGAACAGGAAACATGGGGAATCCAGGGTGGATGAGCCCTTGAGGACCAGTGTTATGAGTGCAGACTCGGGAAGGGTGGAGGGAGGGTAGGTTGGAAAACGGAAACCGTATACAGGGATCTACATTTAACCTCAACAGAAAAGTGGGTGAAGGAACACCAGACAGTGCAAGATATGAGAAAATAATTAGTAAATTATCAAGGGTAGCTCGAATGGAGGGGGAAAAATGAGGAGCTGAGGCCAGGGGCTTGGGTGGGGTGGAGAGTGGATATTTTGAGAATAATGAGGGCAATGAATGTACAAATGTGCTTTACACAACCGATGTATATATGCATTGTGGTTAGTGTTGCATGAACAATTTAAAAAAAGGTCTGGACAGAGGGCACATGCAAGGATGATCTCAGGCTGGATTAGATCAGCAAAATCACCTACTGGAGTTGCCTCACCCTGTGTCTATTCCTGAGTCAGGCATGAAGCTTAGGGCCCATAGTCCCAGGAGCTGGACAGGGAGGGAGGCGGGGTTCTGAGGTCATTCCATAGGGGCAATGGCCCTCCTGTCCTGCCCGGCCCACCCTCCTTTGTAATCCTGCTGGCTGGAGCACGGCTTTCATGGAGTCCACACCATGGGAGCTCTACTACTCATGGGGGATTGGCAGGAAGCCTCTGCTTATGCGCACACACCACCACCTAGCTGGAGGATCTCTGTGAACAAAGCCTGAGGCAGACAACAAGCCCACTAATTGATGCTGTAAGAGATACAATCAGCATCCAGAAACCTGCAACTGGGAGTAAGAGGCAGCATACTTGGCCCCAGCCACTCCCACTGCCATCTTCAAGGAGTGACATTCTAAAGCAGAGGGTTTTCAAAAGGCACTGCCAGGACTGTGGAATGAGCAGCTCATTTGTGGACATGGGTACTGTGTGATCCAGAAGTATTACCTCTTCCTTTCCATTCAGGTGAGACAAAAAAAAGTTCCAAATAGAAAGCCATGCATCTAAACAGTATCCAATAGCCACTCATGTGCAGTGCTGCTGCCTCCAAAGAGCTTTCCTAGGTTTTTCTCTCTGTGGACAGATATACCTTGGTCCTTGGCTCTGCATGAGAAAGAATTCACGCCAAAGCCAGGTTTGTGATCCAATTGTGTTTTAGGAGAGATAGGGAGGTATGGTAGGCAACCCTGGTGGACCCCAGTGGCTGAATTGAATTTACTTGGCCTAGGTGGGTCAATGTGGGTGCAGCACCCACCCAGGTGTACCTGGCCTTCCTGACTGGAAACCTGGACCTCTGAGCACGCTCGGTGTGCCACTCTTTCCTGGGTGGCTAGCTTGGCCCTCTGAGCATGCATCATGGACAACCTAGTCCCTATGCTAGCTACCTAAAATTTACACCCTGAAGAGATATGGACCCAAATCTTTGGGGTACAAGGCGACGACATCTTTAGGTACTTCCTGCTGGCAAAAGGGTGAAGTGCGGCTTTGGGTCCATACCCTTTCTACTCTGCTGGGAGGGGTTGTCCATTCAGGTCTAGGATGGATAAGGTTGAGGTGGTCCAGGAGATGGTGGTCCTAGAGGTGGCACACTTGGTTCAGAGGGCTTGGTAACTTGAGAACTTCTGGAAAAACAAACAAACGGACAAAAGGGTGAACAGTTTAACTGAGACAAGGCTAGGCTTGTGAGGTGGCAGTGCCCTTGAAATTAGGTGAGTGTCACAGGAAACAAAAAAAATCCTAGGATTATCAGGCATGTGTGTTTGTTCGTTCTAAGTATAGGCACGGGAGTAAAAGCATCCACAATTTCCCCTATGAGGGTACAGGGTTTGGGAACTACTGGGTGCACTGAGATCACTGTTTCATTTATGATCCTAATGTTTGGACCCACTGATAAGAACCATGCTTCTATTTAATCCTATTATCCCTCAATTATTAACTTTGGTCAAACAAATTTTGTTTTCATTAATTACTTTCATAGTTATCTATCTATCTATCTATACACACACATTTAATTGAATGGAATGAAAAGGTCATGCGTTATAGCGTTAAATTGTAATATTGGAATACTACAGCGGGAGTCAACAGGGATCAAAAGAAAGTAAGTGTCTGAGTCATTTTTAATTTTCTTGGCTTCAAATTGAATAAAAGACTTGTAAATTACCCAGAGACCAAATTCCCATGGTGCCTCCTACAACGGGTAGAATGTTCAGGGATGTTTCAGGGCTGGGAGATTAGTAACCCCTAAGTCCAGGATCCCTTAGGGCAGGGGTCCTCAAACTGTTTACACAGGGGGCCAGTTCACTGTCCCTCAGACCGTTGGAGCACCAGACTATAGTTAAAAAAAACCAAACTATGAACAAATTCCTATGCACATTGCACGAATCGGCTACTAAGTAGGACATGCAGAGGCAGCAAAAACACCCTGAGGGTGGGATAAATGTCGTCAGGCCACATGTGCCCCACGGGCCACAGTTTGAGGATGCCTGCCTTAGGGGTTCCTGGGTGCACTGGGGATGAAGGTCTCTACTGCTCCTCAAAAGGAGAAATGCTGTAACTTCTGGCATTTCGGCCCACTTTCCAATCACTTTACAAAACTGTTCCAGGTGAATCAGGGTTAGAAGGGAAAGTGTACCATTCTCTGGCCACCATTCTCCTTTCTCAAATAAAGTTGCATAGTGTATCAGCTTTTGTTTGTCTAGCCTCTGTGTCAACTCTATCCCAATTGGACAGGATTCATGCAAGGGGGCAATTCCTGAGTATGAAGCTGCTAAGTCCCATCTAGAAAGCACAAAAGAAGGCTATGTAGAGCTTGCTGCCTCAAGGTCAATAAACCCCACTTGAGAGCGAGCCCTTTGTTGCCCTGAATCTGTTGCCTCAGGAAGATGCCCCAGCAAGAAGTAAGGGATCAAAGACAACTCACTGAGGTCGACTTTAAGTCCAACCATTATTCTAGACAAGCTAGGAGAACCACTGCTTGGGATGGCCCCATGGCCCTCCAAGATGCCTGCTGGCGGGAGCAGACTCTCAAATCTCTGAAGGGAAGGGGCATCTGGAAGCTCAGGGAACCTTAAGGGAATTGGAATTTCTGTCTGGAACATCGTGGCAGTGGAACTGTGTATTAAGAGCTTTCCCCAAAAGTGCCTTAAGCAGCAACACTGAAAGCCAAAAGGTAACAGTTACACAGGAAGGGTTCCATATGCCATTGGCCTAAGCCTGGGCCACGGAAAACCAGCCTGTAACAAGGAACAAACCTACACTGGTAAGAACACTAACACTATAACGCCTCAAGTTTTAAATTCAGGAAATAATTTTAAACATTTTTATTCTTTACTTTCATAGTTATCAATATGTATATATGGCATTCAAATATATAAAACGTGCAATGTTTTTGAAATGTAACCAAATTGTCACATTGATAATTTATAAGTTTGGTACCAGATAAGTTTCAATTAAATGTTATAAAAATGTTGTGCTGGGCATTATAGGGCTAAAGCAGCTTGTTTGAAAAGCCAGGAGAAAGGGAATGGAGGGGAAAAGGGAAATATTTGGCTCCCAGGACAAGGCAGGGCTAACTCCCAGGTCTATTCAACCAGCTCCCTAGGCAGTGCCCTTCCACATGTTTGGGCTGGTGGGCACCATCTTGGCCAGGGTCACAGGCCCCGTTTCCCCATGGCCACAATGGCGGCTATATAGGATCTCTGGGAAAAGCTTAAACAGCCTTGACAAGAGTGAAGCCATTATGAGCTGACAGAAGGCACCATGTAAAGTAAATAAAGTAGCTATGAACTGTAAATGAACTAGCTGATGTAGGGGAGGTAGGCTGTGCAGATGTGCCCAAGGGAATGTCCCAAAGGATATGGATGCTCAGAAGATTCGCGAGAGTGACCAGAGCAGTCTTTGTTCAACTAAGAATGACTAACTGCAACACCCTGCTTCTCTACTCTGCCTGCTTGCACACCTGCACATTGCAAAAGTATAAAAACCTTTGGACAATTAGACTGGGGCTGCTCAGGAAAAAAAAAACTTTTTCTGTTGAACTTGCCAGCGGTCGGAGTAGTTTTCTTTCTGGGAATGGAGAGTGGCTACAACATTTCGAGGTGCACCGAGATCCAATTGCCACTGTCTGGGCTTGCTTAGAAAGGAAACCTCCTTAACAGGAGTGCTCTCCCCAGAACTACGGATTTCTGATTTCTCTAGGCCAGGGGTCCTTAAACTCTTTAAACAGGGACCAGTTCACTGTCCCTCTGAACAGTTGGAGGGCCGAACTATCGTTTCAATAAAACTATGAACAAATTCCTATGCTTCCTGCACATACCTTATTTTGAAGTTTAAAAAAAACACACAAACAAACGGGGCACAAACACTCGGCGGACAGGATCAAGGTCCTCGGCTATCTGCATGTGGCTCACAGGCTATTGTTTGAGGACCCCTGCTCTAGGCGCTCACAAAGAGAATGTAGTTTCAGCCCTAAAGCCTGGAGACTCCGCAATTTGTTTAAAGGTGATTGGACAGAAGGAGTTCCTGATTTGCCCATGCAAGACTCGTTTTCCCTTCCCCTATTTCTCAGAGTTCATAGTTATGTTTATGGGGAACCAGGACATCCCTATCTGATCCCTAAATTTGATGCGTGGAATGACATTGCCACTAATAAGCCAGCATAAACAAAAGACTTACTTCCTCCTGCAACAGAAAGGGTTCTTGTTTCAAGATTTCAGGAAACATGGCAGGACCAGAAAAAAAATAGACCCAAGGTCCTAAAACCACTAAGGTGGAGGCTGCCCTTCCCCAACCCCTCCCCATACCCCTCTGTCTCGGCTTTATTCCTTTTTGCAGGAGGACTCTGGGAGTGGGAGAACTAGCTTACGACCCTTCATTATCACTGCCACCCTGTCAGGTGCATGGGGCTGGAGAGAGAGAAATACTCATAACTCCTTTCTGAGTCCACACCCCAGCATACACTAGGGCTGGTATGGGATCTCGACCGCCCCACCCCCCAAGAAGGATGATTCGGCAGCAGCCATTCTACACTCAAGGCAAGCAGCCCCAACACCTGGGGAAGACCCCTGAGTCCCTTTTTGGGTATATATCCCCTTGTATTCCAGTGATTTGTATAATTGGAATCAACAAAATCCCTTTTTCTGACAAAGCAGGTCTGATTCCTTGATAGAAACGGTTTTCCATATGCATTAGCCCACCTCCAGAAATTGCCAGCAACTTCTCCAGGTGCTGTTCACAACACAGGTACAGTAGCCCTGCCAGAGAGAGGCCCAGTAAGCAGTCAATGGACATGATGGTCAGACAGCAGGCACTCCCCATGTGAGGGAAACTCTTTTTGCCACTGCATGAAAAATGTGAGATCCAAACTCCTAGCAAGGCACAGAAGGCCTAACCAGGTATCACCAGTTTCTCTTGCAGGCCCTCAGTGGAACAGCTAGAAAACCTATGAATTTATCTAAGGTCAGTGAGAATTTTCAGGCTCTTACAAGAGAATGTCTGCGTGCCTTTTTAGAGTGACTGATGGAAGCCTACGGGCTTTAAATCCCTAACGGCTGGAGGCCCTGAGAACAGGAGGGCAATAAGTATTGCCTTTATTACTCAGTCTGCCTCAGACATGAAAAAGAAGTGGGAAGGGTTTGACGGGAAAAATCTTAGTGATTTGGTACAAGTGGCTCAGCGGGTGTGTAACAACAGAGATGATCCTACCACGACAGAGACAAAGAAACTAGTTAAAATACTAGGAATTGCCATGAGAGACCCCAGAGACTCAGGAAAAGGAGAGCATGGCCCACTTACGGAGAGACTGACCTGTGGGCACCGCCAAGCCATGGGGCAGGATCAATGTGCCTACTGCAGGAAAGAAGGACATTGGAAAAATCAGTGCCTTGAATACCCCAGGAGAAGCAGACAACCCTCCAATAGAGAGGACGGGCCTCATCCACACCTAGAAAATCCCAAGCAAGAGACAATAATGCTTGAAGAAGCTGAATGAAGGTGTCCGTGCTCTGTTTCACTTGGTCCCCAGGATCCCAGGCTAACTGTCCAAGTAGGAGGCCAGCCAGTCAATTTCTTAGTGGACACAGGGATTACCTTCTCAGGTTCAGAAAAGAGTACAGGCAAATTGTCAAAAGGAAAGATTTGAATTACTGTCAGCATATGATTGCTTCCAAAAATAACTCACACCAGAAGATTTGCATGGAGGTTAGGTGGGTTTCTCAAGACATCATGATAAAAAATATCTGTCTGCCCTTTGTCCCAGTTAGCCATATGATTTTTATGGCACTGACCCCTGGCTTGGCTGTTGAGCCAGGGAAACTGTTTTTGCAGGACGTGAGGCGGTGGCCTGTGGCCATCAGTGGAAGGACAAAATCTCCACAGTGGTCTTCCTGTTTCAATATGGAGCCACCTATATCACCTCTCGGACATTATTGTTGTCCTGGGCTCAGAATCGCCACCCCAGGTCTAGAAGGCACCTAACAGATCCACACTATTTGAATCAGGCTCTGGTTAGCCCCTATCGATCACTTGGTGACATGGGAGTCTGGACAATGGAGTACCTTTACTTTTCGGATCAGAAAACTAACTCAAAAAAACACAGGTGTTGACCCAGAGGCACACAACTGGTTAAAAACAAAGCCAAACTTATAACCATTTTCTGGAGCCAGAGTTCTGAGCCCCTCGTGGCTGTGCCCAGCCGAGCAGTCCCTCTCTCCTGGACCCACCAAAGATCTGAGCAGATATTCCCCACAACCCCTCCCAAAGATTTTATTTCAGAGGATAGCATTGAATTTGCATCTCCTGGACAGAGACATTATCTGATCAGAGCACACAGAGATGAAGGGGAGAAGGGGAGAGTGGAGCACATGCTGTCCCACCAGACCTTGAGGATGATGTTCCCACTCAGAGAAGTCAGTTCACATAGAAGACCACATGGCCAGCCCCACGATGAGACACAATGTCCCTCAAAGACCCATAGCCCTAGAGGGGACAACACTGGAGACACAGTGTGGGAATTACCCCCAAACTGATCTCGCTACACCGAGGCATAACACTAAGGGGGTACAGCAGAAGAGCAAGTAAAAGGAGCAGCAAGATCCCAAGGAAATGCTAAAGGTGGACTTTAGGGTCAGGGTTTGGTGCCCCAAAAGACTGGACTAGAAAACACTTCTAAAGGCCAACACATAGTCCTTAAACTATCTATGAGCTTTTCTATCTTGTTGACCTTTGTTTTCTTTTATTGTAATTGGATTTTTGTTGTTTTGTTTATTTTGCTGCTTGGTTTTGTTCTTTCTTGGTTTTGTGCATGTTATTGCCTCTACAGGTCTGTCTAAATAAGATAGGCTGAACGAACAATCTGGAGGAGAAAAAAAAACGGGACTAGCACATCCTGGAGGACATGCGAGAGAGGGAGGTGGGAAGAAAGGTAGTGGTGTTAAGAATTCCAGAGACAAGGGAACAAAAAGTGATGGAAATCGGTGGTGAGGGGGATGTAGGAGGCCTGGTAGGGCGTGATCAAGGGTAATGTAACCAAGAGTAATTACTGAAACCCAAAGGAAGACTGAGCATGGCAGTGGGCACAAGAGGAAAATCAAAGGGTATAGAAGAGTGAGCTGGGAAGCAAGGGCCAGTTATAGATGTCTAAATAAAGGCATGTACATATATTTACAAAGGGGCATGGGGAAATAGATCTATGTCCATATGTTTATAGATTTAGTATTAAGGTAGCAGATGGACATAGGGCCTCCGCTCAAGGACTCCTTCATTGCAAGAACATTGTTCTATTAAATTGGCATTAAACGATGCTCACCTTCCCTACACGATCACTGACCACAAAGCGGCTGCATAAGCAAATGTGATGAAGAAAGCCGATGGTGTCCAGCTACCAAAAGATATAGCGTGTGGGGTCTTAAAGGCTTGAAGGTAAAGAAGCAACCATCTAGCTCAGAAGCAACAGAGCCCACATGGAGGAAGCATACCAGCCTGTGTGATCACAAAGTTTCAAAGGGATAAGGCAACAGGCATCATGAGAACAAAAAAATCTTATCATGGAGAATGAGAGGGGACGGCCGGGTATAGACCCAAAACCTAATTGCAGTGCACTGGACATCCCCTTACAGAAGGATCTCAGAGAGGAGATAAAAGAATACAGGGTATGAGACAGCAAAGAAAAACACAACTTTCCTCAAGTTCTTTTTTTTTTGTTTTTTTTGCGCACCCTGCGGGCGCCCGGGGCCGCCCCCTCCCAGGTCCCGCGGCGGCGGTGGCGGCGGCGGCGGCGGCTCGGGGCCGGGGGGGGGGGCGCCACGGGAGGGGGCAGCGGTAGCGGCGGTGGCTGCGGCGGCTCGGGGCCGGGGGGGGGGGGCGCCAGGGGAGGGGGCAGACACCAGGAGCAGCGGTGGCAGCGGCGGCTCCCGGCGCCATCTTGGGCTGATCGATGAATTGAACAAAGAGGATCAATTTCCGATCAAGCGAGTTATCAATGGGGGCCGGGGAGTGAGAGGGACTTGTCCACGAGTCGGCCCCGCTTTTCCCGGCACCCCCCTCCTCCCCTCCGCCGCGGCCCCCCGGCGGCGAGGCAGCCCGGCGCCCCCGGGAGGCCGCGACCGCCCGCAGCCCCCACCCCCGAGCGAGAGGCCGAGAGAGGAGAAGCCTGACCTGCAGCTGCTGTAAATCAAAGCGCTTCCAATATTGAAACATCGATCCCACATTGGCCGCCATCTTGAGACATATAGAAACGGAGTGAGAGGCTGATAGAGAGGGGGCTGGAGTTCAGGAGCCGCCAGGAGGCAGCAGGCGGGCGGCGCCAAAACCCGGCCTGGAGCCGGCCGCCGCCGCCGCCACAGAGGAGCGCGGACTCCTCCTCACGGCGCCACCACCGCCAGGGCGAGCCGAGCCGGAGCCGGAGTCGGAGGCCGAGGGCGCGGCGGCAGCTGGCCCGGCCTCGCGCGCGGCCGCCCGGCCCCCGCCCCCCGCCAGCGGCCGAACGAGCGACCCGCCCGCTACCCCCGCCCCTCCCAACCCCCAGCCCCGGCCGGCGGCCGCCCGGCTCGGCGCGGCCCGGCCCCGAGGGGGCGCTGGAGGGCGGCGAGAGGGCAGCCCCGCGGCCCGCCGAGGCCCAGGCCCGGCTCACCTGGCGCGGGGGGGCGCGGAGGGAGGGGGCCCTGGCGGCGGCGGAGCGCAGCCCCCCCGACCGCCTCTACGCCCGGGCGCTGGGTGCCGGCGACGCGCCGGGGGTCGTCGGTCGTCCTGCTGGGCGCCCGCCCGCCCGCGGAGCCGCCGCGACCACCTGCCTGAGCCCAGACCCCCGCACGGCGCAGGCCTCAGCGCACCCACGCGTGTGCCCGAAGCCTTGACCGTGGGCGGCCCCGCCAGCCGGGGCCTCAAGGACCCAGCACCCCAGAGCGCCCTTGCTGGGGGAGGGCAGGGGCGTGGGGAGGCATCAGCCCCTGACCCTCTTGAACTTGCACCCGCCAGCGTCCCACGCCGGGGCCCCAGAGTCCCCGCTCACACCACCCGGTGACCCAGGGCCCCCGAGCTGTCGCCGCCGACTTTTCACGACCGGAAAAGTCTCGACGCGCAGTCCTTGCAGCCCCCGAGGCGCGTCTGGGGAACAGCCCCGGAAACTTCCAGGGCTGCAGACCCCCTGGTTGGGTCTTCGTTTGGAGGCAGACATTTGGGAAACCGAATTCAAAAACAGAAAGCAAGGCGAAAACGGCGACATGGGGACCGAATCCGAATAGCACGATCCCTCTTGATTGGCTTCCTCACGGACACCTGGCAAAAGCATGTTTGGGGATGGTCCTAAGTGTTGACACGCACGTGTGGCTCGGCGCTTCCAGGGGGACACCGCGCCGCGCTGGCTCGCACTGCAAGTAAAGTGCAGTTAGATCAAACCAATCCCCATCTCCAGGACTCGGGGTACATAAACCCTGTAGGGACTCCAAACTAAAATGCATATACGTGGGAGAGCATTCCTTTTCCCACTGGGCTGGGTGTGTGCCACTGATCAGGCGAGCGGGGTCGGCCTGCGTGAATGGATGGAGGAACCAGAAATGAGACGACGCAACATTCGAGGAGCCGCGCGTCCCCACGGTCTCGCGCTGCTGACCAAGGGGGGTCTCTCGTTTTATCCAGCCGCAGGTCCTGCGACACCCCCGCTCGCAGCCCCTCGGGGGGCCCCGCGGGCAGGAAGACGGTGGGGTGCGCGAGGGCGTCGAGGGGCGCGTCCCGAGTCCCCGCCTGCAAGGCCGCCCGTGCGCCCTGCGGGGCGCTCCCAGCCTCCGGCTGCGCTGGGCGGCCCGTAGCGCGCGACGCCCGGGCCCGCGCACCCAGCGGGCGGGTGGCCGCCTCCTCAAGTTCTTAATGCTTCCCCTTGCCCCACTAACCTGAACCCAGTTCTACCATACTAATCTGGCCAAACTAGAGAAGGTATTGTAGTACCGATAGGAATTTCAAACACGGGGAATCCAGGGTGGATGGGCCTGTGAGGACCAGTGTTATGAGTGGAGATACTGGGAGGGTGGAGGAAGGGCAGGATGGAAAGTGGGAACCGATTACAAGGATCTTCATTGACCTCAAAAGAAAGGTGGGTGAAGATATGACAAAAGAATTAGTACATTTCCAAGGATTGATGAGGGATGGGTGGCGGGCATTGAGGGGGGAAAAAATGAGGAGCTGAGGCCAGGGGCTTGGGTGAAGAGTGGAGATTTTGAGAATAATGAGGGCAATTAATGGTCAGATGTGCTTCAAACAGCTGATGTATATATGGATTGTGGTTAGTGTTGTAAGAGCCCCTAATAAAATGATCATAAAAGAAACAAAAATAATCTGGGCAGAGGGCTCATGCAAGGATGATCTCAGGCTGGATTAGACCAGTCAAAACAGCTACTGGAGTCGCCTCACCCTGTGTCAATTCCTGAGTCAGGCATGAAGCTTAGGGCCCACAGCCCCAGCAGCTGGCCAGTGAGGGACGTGGGTCTCTGAGGCCATTCCACAGGGGGAATGGTCCTCTGTGCTGCAGGGCCCACCCTCCTATGTAAGCGTGCTGTCTGGGACAGGGCTTACATGGAGTCCACACCATGGGAGCTCTACTACTCATGGGGGATTGGCAGGAAGCCTCTGCTCATGCGCACACACCACCAACTAGCTGGAGGATCTCCGTGAACAAAGCCTGAGGCAGACAACAAGCCCACTAACTGATGCTGTAAGAGATACAGCGAGAGTGAGTCAGCATTGTGCACAGAATTGAGCGATACTGGTTCTTTGGGAAATTCATAATCCAACACTGACACTGCTGAGATAAAGGATGACAGTGAGGAAGATTCTACACCTGAGCTCTGTGATGGGCCAACGTGGTGCTCTACTCTCTTCAGGAATGGATGAGCCAGCTCCACCAAGATTCCCCTTTACTGGAGCACCTGCTATGTATGTAGACGTTGAACACAAGAACGCTTTGGCGTTCCTACAATGATTTCTGACCGATGAGGTCATCGAAAAATTGATTATGATAGCCCGGAGGTTTACTTTCAGGTTTTAACCCCTCTTCAGTTAATTTCTGTGCATGGGGGAAGGTTTGGGGCTTGCTTCATTTTCCTACATACGGTATCTCAGTTTGTCCAACACCATTTGTTGAGCAAGCAGAATTTGTCCCTTTGGATATTTCTGTGTCCTTTTTCGAAGGCTAGTTTCCTGTTGACTGGTGAATATATGTGTAGCTTTTCTGTTCGAATCCATTGATCTATATACCTCTCAGTGTACCAATACACTGCTCTCCCTTAGGGAAAAACAACAACAAAAGTTGTATGAGCCCCTATATAATGATTTTTTTTAATGGACGATGAACTATTTTCCAGGCCAGCACTATCCTATGTTTGAGCACATTGCTGCAGCCACTGTGTCAATCCATCATGCCTTATAGCCTGCGGTACTCATGTTCAGGTATAGTGTTCTGCCATTCACAAGGTTCACACTGGCCAGTTCTTTCAGAAGTGGAAGACCAGGTCCTCCTCCCTCGTCTCTCTGTCTGGAAACTGCTGAAGTCTACCTGCAGTGAGTGACCCAGCAGGCATTTGAACTACTGGCTGCAAAATTTCCACCATTACAGCCAAATGCAGGCCACCACAGTACAACAGACAGTAACAGCATCTTAACACCACACAAAGGCTCCTCCCTGGGGAGACCACGTGTTCAGGCAATTGCTGCTGTTACACATGTAAGTGGGGGCTACATGAAGTCGCACCATCTCCTGTGGCCCTTCCAGGAACAGGCCATTCTGCTGTTGTTTCTACTGGACTTAGGCTCAGCTGCCAACCTGCCCTCTGCACGCATTCTTCTCCTTACCCTTCCATGTCACCTTCTCTTTGCCCAAGTCAATACTGCTGGTCAGTCACCTACTGGTGGATGCTTGCTTCTGAAGTTTCTGAACCACATTTCCCCATGGTTATGAGACATTGCTGCTGCCACTGCGCGCATTTAACAGGTTACTTTACACCTTCAATGAGAAATCTAGGGGAATAGAAAGAAAGCTTCTTCTTTCTCCCAAGGAGTGGGTGGTGGTTTTGAACCGTTTCCCTTGAGGTTAGCAGCCCAATGTGTAACCCACTACACCAGTAGAGCCTTGGTGGCACTGTCCAGCAATTATTAGACTGCTAAATATGAGGTCAGGGTTTCAAACCTACCAACTTCTCCTTGGGAGAACGATAAAGCTGTTCCCATAAAAGACTGACAGCTCCAGAAGCCCTCTATAGGGTGGCTATGAGTTGGAATTTTGCGGTCATTTAGGGCTTTTTGGTGGCATGTGATTTTTTAGGGCTTTTAGGTTGTTTGTGGACGTTCAAGGTGTGTTTGGGGCATTCGGGTGGTTTGGGGTTTTTAGGGTGTTTTATAAGATTTTAGGGAGTGTTTAAGGGATTTAGGGTGGTTTTTTAGAGTGTATAGGTATTTTTCAGCACAATAGGGTGTTTTTAGTGATGTTGCAGAGTTCCTTAGGGATTTTAGGGTATTTTTAATATTATATGTGTTTTTTTCCCCCAGCATTTTAGGTTTTCTTAGGGCTTTCATGGTGTTTTCAGGGCATATATGGGGTTTAGGAATGTTTAGGGTTTGGGAATCTTCTAAGGATGATTTTTGGAAGTTTCACATGTTTGGGTGGGCATTTGGTGTTTTTTTGTGGCTTTAGAGTGTTTATGGGATCCTGTCAATTTGCAGCTTTAATTCCGCAAAGAAAAGTCAGACAGCAAGCCAGAAAGGAGCAGGAAATGAAGGGGAAGCCCAGGCCACATGTTACAGCTGCCAAGTCTGGAGAACCTAGGTGTGGTCGTTGGCTACCTGGGACCGGGAGTGGGGCTGTGCTCCTGCCCAAGGGTGCTAGGGAGTAAACCAATCTCAGCTGGACGTTTGGCTTTTCTACTAATTAGCCGACTCCATGAACTTTCCCAAGGGCAGCTGGCGAATTGCCAGGGGAACCCAGCTAGACCCCCCACACAAAAGCACAGGGATGGTTACAGGAACAGGAGGTTTCACACAGTGGATGTGCAGGGCTTGGGGTCGGGATTGGGGGCCAAGGTGAGGAAGGGGCAGCAATAAGGCCTGGTCCCAAATAATCAGACACTGAGCAATAAAAGTACAAGGACTGCCAAGAGAACATGGGGACAAAGGATGGCTGGACTTCATTTGATATCTTTGGACGTGCTGTAAGGAGAGACCAGTCCCTGAAGGGACATCAAGTCCATGAAGGACATGATGCTTGGCAAAAAGTGGAGGACGGGCAATAAAACAGCTCGAACCAGTGGCTACACCAGTGGGCATAGTAACAATGGTGAGGATGGTTCGAGACCTGGCAGTGTTTTATTTTACTGCTTGTGTTTTTCTAGAACTGTCTTTCCTGGATGCACGAGGAAGGATAACTGTGCTTGTAGGAAGCAAATGCACAGTGGGCAGCGCTTTGGCCAACATAGGTACACCACCGGCACACAGTGCCCCCTTACTTGGCATCCAAAGTGACAGGGTTTGTCTTTCCCCAGAGCTCTCCAGCCCTGGGGGAAGCGGCCCTGCCTTCGGCGCACCGCCAGGGGGCAGCACTGCTGCTCTCTCACTGGCTACATCTGTGAGGACCCAGAGAGCAGCTCCTTTCTGCTGCTCTCCTCTCAGACTTCTGCCAGAAGCCTTGGCTCGTCCTGGATCCTCCCTTGATTCCCACTCTGCACCTTTGGGGACGCCCAGCCCATTAACTCTCTCCCATCCTTCCTTGCTGCCTCTTGTCCAGATGCCTGAGCTGGGCTTCAGGTAGTTGTAATGTTATGCTTAGGTGAGATGTGTTCAGCTTGTTTACTGTCTGTATACAAGAAAAGAGTGCAGCCCAAGACATCCACCCTTTTGTTCCTCTATGGAAAGCCTGTTACGTGTCATAGTCTTCTCTCTGTGCAGTGCTTTCCTCTGCTGCTGATGCTTTTACATGAAATAGGACTCGGTGTGTCACCGCTACAGGAAATTATCTCTGAAAAAATAATATGCCCAGAACTCAGAAACAGTGTCAGCTTGCATCTGGCATCATGGAAGCATCATGGGTGTGTTTCCATTCATTCGCTCCTGAGTGTCACATGTTAAACTCAGTGCATAGCATAAACAGCAGCAGGCACAAACTGAGACAAAGCACACCCTTTGCTGTGAAGCACATTCCGACTCCTGGCTGCCCCTGTGCCACAGAGTAGAACTGCCCCGCAGGGGCTCCCTAGCTGTCATCTTTACAGAGGCACATGGCCACACCTCCCTTTTGGGAAGCCACTGGGTAGGTTTGAACTTCAGGGTTGTAGTAGTTGATGTTGTAGAGCCCTGGAGTCAGTTCGGATTCATAGGGGCCTGTGCACTAGAGAGAGAAACAAAGCCCAGTCCTGCGCCATCCTCGCACTTGTTACTGTATTTGAGCCGATTCTCGCAGCCACGGTGTCAATCCACCTAAGTAAGGGTCTTCCTCTTGTTTGCTAACCCTCTGCCAAAAATGACGCCCTTCTTGCAGGACTGGTTCCACCATAGTAATATGTCCAAAGTACCTGAGACAACGTCTCCGCATCCTCTTTCAGATCTCCTGCCTTTAGTTTGTCAGCTCACTTCGATGGAGTCGATGCTGAGCCATAGCGACTCTATGAGATCAGAGCAGAACTATCTCTGTGGGTTTCCCAAAGGCTAACTCTATGGGAGTAGAACGCCTCATCCTTTTCTTCTGAGGACTGACTGGTGGTTCCCCACTGCTGACATTACAGTTGACACCCAAGGCATAAGGTACTATGCCACCAGAAGTCCCTTGCCCCTGTGCAATAACCAACACCACCTACACACAAAACCCACCCCTTCTCTGTCAGTTTGATGTATGGTGATGGCTTGAGTTGCTATGAAATTGGAAGCTACTAGGGGGAACCCGACAAAAACTACAATTTTTTCAAAACTATGCATTTAAATTTTTTATCCCCTTCATAGTACTCTCCATTACACTTCACACATTTGTCTAATCTGTGATTACATTCTTGGAAACATTTTTCAAACTCAGCAGTTTGGGTGACACCCTTGTTTTTTCCCCCCCTCTTCTGTGTTGTCAAACCACTGTCCTTCATTCATGGAAACAGAAAGAAGTCACATGGAGTGAGTTCAGGTGATTAGGATATGAGGGACAAGAGAGGCATGCTTTTTTGGGGGATGTTTTCATACTGTTATTTCTTTTCTCTTTTTTTATAATCAATTTTTGAGGCCTCATACAACTCTTATCACAATTGATACATACATCATATTTGTACATTCATTGCCCTCATCATTCTGAAAACATTTGCTCTCCACTTAATCCGCTGGCATCAGCTGATAATTATTCCCCATCCCTCATGAACCCTGAATAATTTCTAAATTATTATTTTGTCATATCTTACACTATACAATATCTCCCTTCAGCCACTTTTCTGTTGTCTGTCCCCAGGGAGATGGTTATATGTAGATCCTTGTAATCGGTTTCCCCTTTCCATTCCTCCCTCCCTCTACCCTCCTCGTATCGCCACTCTCACCACTGGTCCTGAAGGGATCATCCGCCCTGGATTCCCTGTGTTTCCAGTTCCTATCTGTACCAGTGTACATCCTCAGGTCTAGCTAGATTTGTAAGGTAGAATGGGGATCATTTTAGTTGTGGGGGAAGAAGCATTTAGGAGCTAGAGGAAAGTTGTATGTTTCATTGTTGCTACAGTGCACCCTGACTGGCTCCTCTCCTCCCTGCTACCCTTCTGTAAGGGGATGTCCAATTATCTACAAATGAGCTTTGGGTTTTCACTCCACACTCCCCCGTATTCACAAAGATATGATTTTTTTGTTCCGATGATGTCTGATACCTGATTCTTCCGACACCTCGTGATCACACATGCTGGTGTGCTTCTTTCATGTGGGCTTTGTTGCTTCTCAGCTACATGACCACTTGTTTAACTTCAAGCTTTTAAGACCCCAGAATGTATAACTTTTGATAGCCGACCACCATCAACTTCAGTCACCACATTTGCTTATGCACCCATTTGCCTCCAGCAATTGTGTTGCGGAGGTGAGCATCACGGAATGCCACTTTAATACAACAAAGTATTTTTGCATTGAGGGAGTACTTGAATGGAGGCCCAATGTACATCTGTTACCTTAATACTAAACCTATAAATATATGCATATAGATCTATTTCCCCATCGTTATACATAAATATATTTACATATGCACATGCCTTTATTTAGACCTCTATAAATGCCCTTTGCTTCCTACCTCTTTCCTTGATTTCCTTTTACTTTCTGATTGTCCCACTCTCATGTTCAGCCTTCATTTGTGTTTCAGTAATTCCTCTAGGTTACATTACTCTTGGTCACACTCTACCAAGCCTCCTACACTCTCCTCACCATCTATTTGGATCACTTGGTATTCCCTTGTCCCTGGGTTTGTTAACAGCACTTCCTTTTTCCCTACACCCCCCTTTCCTATCTCCCTCCCCCAGCTGTCAGTCCCATTGTTTTCTCCTCCAGATTGTTCATCCAGCCTATCTCATTTAGACAGACCTGTGGAAATCATAGCATGCACAAAAACGAGACAGAGCAAACCCAAGCAACAAAATGAAACAAAAGAACAACACCACCACCAACAAGCCAATGACAAAAAGCAAAACAAAACACAAGAAAGAAAAGCTTTTAGTTAGTTCAAGGACTGTTTGTTGGCCTTTAGGAGTGCTTTCTCATAGAGTATGATGGGTCAGCTAGCCCTGGCCCCAAAGTCTATTTTTGGTATTCCCTGGGGACTTCGTTGCTCTGTTCCCCTTCCTGTTCTGTTGTACACCCTTAGTATTTTGCCTCGGTGTGCTGGGATCAGATCGGGCGATAGAGGCATGCTGTTTTTTGTGTGTGAGCAGGTGCACTGTCATGGTGGCAAAACCAGTCCCCTGTCTACCACTAATCAGTCCTTTTTATTTTAAATAAATCATTTTATTGGGGGATCTTACAGCTCTTGTAACAATTCATACACTAATTTGTATGAAGCACATTTGTACATACATTGCTATCATCATTTCCAAACATGTTCTTTCTCCTTGAGCTCCTTTTTTCCCCTCCTCCCACCCACGTGAACCACTGATACTTTATACATACTTTTTATTTTTATATTTTACGCCTCTGCTGTATCCCTTCACCCAAACTTCTGCTGTTTGTTCCCCTGGGTGGTGGAGTGGGGCTGTATGTCCATCATTGAGATTGGTTTCCCCTTTCTTCTGCTTCTCCCCCTACCTTCCCTCGTGGTGTTGCTACTCTCAGTATTGGTCCTGAGGGGTTTATCTGTCCTGGATTCTGTGTGTCGGAACTTCTAGTCAATAGCAGTGTGCAAGCTCTGGTCTAGCCAGACAACTCAGACCTTCTTACACAATATCTTCAGAACCTCTATATAGGAAGCTTGATTAACAGTCTGACCTAGTGCAATGACTAAACTCCAAATGCACTATCACCCTCACATCAACAAAACCAAACAAATGAGCATCTTCTTGAAGTTTGAGTTCACTTGACGAGGTGTATTTGAGTGAGGTGATGATGGCGTCTTACACTGACTTGATTTATGTTTGCATTCTGGCTTGTGAGAAGAGCACAAGGTCTTGTCACCAGCAATGACCTTGGGAAAAAAGTGTGGGTGCACTAGCTCAGAGCAAGTTGCCAGATGCCTGCCCAAACAGGAGAATGTATATTTTGAAATGTGTACCCAGTGGAGCTTTGTACCGCTTGGTTTTTTGGCGGGGGTGGGGTGGGGGTGGGTGGAAGGCCGGCTACTCCTTTGTAGGTTAGATAATCTGAGATGTGCTATTTGAAATTTCCTGGGGCCAGTTTTAGACAAAACTAGAAAAGTTAATTTTGCTGTATGGAAAAATCTGACAGTCTGGAAGTATCTAATTTTCCTCACATGCCATCATTCCCCTAGTAGCATTATTCTTAGTTAAAGCTCTCCTCTGTTCCTCCTTAGGGTTTCCCCCACTACCTGATGTTCCTTTTCTCCTACTCATCATCAAGGGACTTGTGTCCAAAGTGAGGACAGCAAATAATTAAGAGACCCTCCTGACTCTCTGTTAAGAAGGGTGCTCTGGTGCATGCGTGTGTTTATGTGTGCACATACAATCGCATTTGAATTTTGTTGGAAGAGGCTTCATAGAGACAGAGAGTGACATGGTTAGAGCTGCTGCACATGTAGAGCACTGTACTCTATGGTGTTCTAATTCAAATGCATGTAAGGTCCAAGAGAGGTAATAGAAGCAAGTGACCAGGGTCAGGGAAGGCAGCAGGAGGAACTGAGGGAGCCTGAATGCCTCACACCCTGCCAGTTTCACTGATTCTTGGATGGGAGAGTACCAACCTAGTGCTGTGAAATCTTCGCAGTTTTCAGAGGCTTGGGGGATTTAAATTTTGTATGTAAAAAATAGACATCAAAAATGCTTGTAATTTATTGATTTCGATAAACACACTGAATGCCAGTACTCAAGTCAAACAAACCAAACTGACAGCCATCGAGTCTTTGCCAACTCATAGTGACCCTATTAGACAGGGTAGAACTGCCCCTCAGTTCAGCTCCCAGCCCTGGAAGCCCACCAGTTCCTCGTTATTATCATGAGGAATACTATTTTCACAAGAGCATTACATACCCCTAGAGACTAAACCATAAAGCCATATAGGCTTTGACCATCAATTCTGATATGCTTTTTCCTCAAACTGATGGGTCATTTGATGGAATCCTTGTATTACTTCCCTAACATAAAAATTAATCAAGCAAAGGAGATTCAGTGCTCAGTACTACAGCCCCCTATTTAGAGATTAACTCTTAAAAACCACCACCACCACCACCACCACCACCACCACCACCACCACCACCACCTTATCTATGTTGATAAAAACTTGAGTAGGCTGTATAAATATCTCAAGTATTTAGGATAAAATGGATTCTTATTCTACTGTCACATATTTAGTTTGAGTTATGTGTTTCCATCTGAACACAAATTAAATAGACCTCATTGACATCTTTTCAAAATGCCATAAAAATTAAATGATTACCTTAAAAGATACTCAGTATAATTAGGCATCAGAAAAATGTACATCAACACTAGAGCGAGATAGTGTTTCAACCCATCAAGATGACACTAGCCAAGAATATTAAAAATACCATTGAGTGCTGGAAGAATGAACAGATTTGTGTCAGAAGAACAGTCTGAAAGGTCCTTAGAAGCAAGCACGGGGAGACTTCACATGCTTTGGGTATGTTATCAGGAGATGCCAGTCCCTGGAAAAGGCTGAAATGTTAGGTTCAAGTATAACAACAGTTTTGAAGATGGTGTAGGACTGCGCAGTGGTTCATTCTGCCTTGAGTTGGAACTGACTCAATAGCACCTAATGCTAAAAGCTAGATGCTTTTGATCCTAAATGAAAAGTGGATGGTCCAGCCTCCATACCAGCTACGTGAACAACTGCCCCTCCCCCCAGAAGAATTTACTTTAGAAGACGGCACTGAACCTGTAGCTAGGGGAGATGGACATGTCTGATCAGAGCACACAGGGGCAAATGAAGGGGGAGGAAGAGAGTGGAGCACACACTGGTCCACCAGGCTTGGAGGATGATTTTGGCACTCTGAACAGCCAATGTACAGAGTGGACCATATGGCTGATCCCACTATGAGACATGCCATCCCTTGCTGGCCCAGGGCCCTATGGGGACAATACCGGAGACTCTGTGTTGGGACTGACCCGACTGGCCCTCCAACACGGAGGCAAATCACTAAAAGCATGCAGCAGAGCAACCATGGGAGCAGAGCGGGTAGCCCCTGAGGGAGTACAAAGGACAGACTCTGGGGCCAGAGCATGATACGCCATCAGACCTGACTGAAGGACACACGTATAGAAAAAAAAAATCAGACCTTGATCTATTTACAGGTTTTTCTTTCTTAAAAATTTTTTTTGTCTTTTAATTTACTCTTTTATTGATCATTGGTTTTCTGTTGTTGTTTTTTTGTCATCACTGTGTTCTCACCCATCGCCTATCTTGCTATGGTTTGATTTTTGGTGCATATTATTATCTCAACAGATCTATCTAGATAAGATAGGCTGGAAGAATAGGCTGGAGGAGAAAACAACAGGACCAATGGTTCCCGGGGACATGGGAGAGAGAGAGGAGGGGGTAAGGAGGTGATGCTGACCAATCCAGCGACAGGGGAGCAACAAGTAATCCAAAATCCGTCGCAAGGAGGGTGTGAGAAGCCTGGTAGGTATTCAGCAAGGGCAATGTAACCAAGAGAAATTACTCAAACCCAAGTGAAAGCTGAGCATGATAGTCGGACAAGAGGAAAGTAAAAGTAAATAGAGGAAAGAACTAGGTGACAAAGGGTATTTCTAGAGGTCTACATACTGGCATGTACATATGTAAATATATTTATACAGGAGGGTTCGTAAATAGATCAACGTGCATATATTTATAGACTTAGTATTAAGGCAGTAGATGGACATTGCCAAATACTTACTCAATGCAAGAACACGTTAAATTAAATTGGCATTCCATGATGAACACCTTTCCAACATGATGGTTGAAGAAAAATGTGTGCACTAGCAAATGTGGTGAAGAAAGCTGATGGTGCCTGGCTATCAAAAGTTATAGCATCTGGGATCTTACAGGCTTGAAAATAAAGAAGCGGCCATCTAGCTCAGAAGCAACAAAGCCCACAGGGAGGAAGCACACCAGCCTGTGTGACCATGAACTGTTGAAGGGATCAGATATCAAGCATCAAAGAACACAAAAATCATGTCATTGTAAATGAGGGTGAGTGCAGAGTGGAGACTCAAAGCCCATTGGTAGGTAACTGGACACCCCCTTCCTGAAGGGATGTGGGGAGGAGATAAGCCAGTCAGGGTGCAGGGTAGCAACAATGAAACATGTTTCCTCTAGTTCCTAAATGCTTCCTCCCCCCACTATCATGATCCAAATTCTACTTTACAAATCTGGCTAGACAAGGGGATGTACAGAGAGATCGCCTTGGAGATTGGGTGGATGTTCCCACAGTAGCGTGGAGCCTCACAAGTGGTGGTCAGGCGTTTCCCACAGTCACTTGTAGGACCTCAGGATTTAGGCTGGGGATGCCCCCACTTTTTATAGGGGAGAACAACCTGTGGCTTAGTGTGTGGGAGAGGACCAGCGTGAATTCCCCAGCTGCTTGCCACACCAATAAGTGGGGGGGTGGGAGCTCCCTCAGTTGGGCCTTCAGGTTTGCCCTAGGCAGAGGGGAGTGGCCTGGAGACAGCTATTGTCTTGTGATGGGAAAGAGAGTGAAAGGAGAGGAAAAAGAGAGAAAGAGGAAGACACAGACTGGGGCAATAATGCCAACCAGACTGACAACCACTCACCCACACACAACTAAAATGCACAGAGTAAACAAAGGTGACAACAGTAAAAAAAAAAAGAAAGAAAGAAAACAACTAAAAAGGAGAACCAAATCTGTGGAGGCTGTGGTAGGAAGTAGAGAAGAGCTAGATGGAGCGGAGAAAAGCAGAAAACCTGTAAGAAGAGCCCAATAAAAGGAAAAAGAGAGAAGAGAAAAGGAAGGAGGAGGAGAGAGTATTTTTTAAATGGTTAAAGAAATAACTGACCCTGTGTTATGCTGTGTGTAGCTCTGACTCGTCCTGTGTGCAGTACTGTCTTAGGGGTCAGGCTGCCCACTAGGAGGACAGGGTTGCCCTAGGCAGAGTGTAGGGCTCTGGAAACCAGCAGTGGTATGTGCAAGCAATGAGAGGGAGCAGAGAGAATCGTACAAGCTAAGAGAGAGGTGAAGAAAGCAAAGACAGAAAGAGGAAAGAAAGAAAAAGAGAATAAAGAGAAAGAAGGAAATAAATCCAACTGAGTTCACTAAGGTTGGCTGTGATGGTAAAGAGCAAGGAGAGAGAGAAGGAGGAAATAAAGTATAAAGTAGTAGCTGATCCCTGATTGCTTGGATGAGGGGCCAGAGGGGTTTAGACACTGCTCCAACATGGCAGGTCAGTGTGCCCTTTTAATGCCGGGACCCAGTGGTGCTGGGCAGAATTGCCCTAGTTGACGAGATCACCTTAGAGGCATGACGGAGGTTTCTTCAACGGTGCAGCGCACTGTAGGTGTTTGTCCCAGGTGCCTTGTGTGGTGTACAGCACTCCCACACAGGGCAGGTTGGAGTGCCTCCTGCTATTTGGGTTGATTTGCCCTAAGCGGAGGGAAGTGACCTGGAAGCCTTTAGTGGCATATGAGAGGAGAGAGTGGGAGAGAAGAGGAAAAAGAGGGGAAAAGGGGAAAAAAAGAGGGATAAAGAAGAAAGCGAGTAAATAAAAGCCCAACACCAACCTGAGCACGTTGAAACTGAGTGCGGTGGAAAAGTTAGAAGGGCTAGTGAATAAAGGGAGAATAAGTAGAGCAGTGGGTAAGGAGGTAATGATACTTGATCACCTGTCCTTGAGGCCAGAGGAATTCCAACTCTTCCTCAAGGTCACGGGGTCATGGACTTGTAAGGTCTCTCTCTCTGGCCTAAATTCCAACCCCAGTCCTTGGCTCCCCGCGAGAAAAATTTCATGCGGAAGCCGGGCTCGTGATCCAAGTGAATTTAATGAGAGTTAAAAGAAGCTTCAGGTTTTACAAGGCACCCATAGGATTCCTTTGACCATGGGGCCTGGCAGAGACTGCCTCAGGTCATGCAAGGATCTCTCTCCTCCCAGGAAGACGACCTGGACCACCCCTCTCCCTTCTGGTTCCTGCCTTTTCAAGGGTTCCCGGGGAGGCTGGTGAAGGACCCCAGGTCAATCCCATTGGCTGAACTGCAATCATCTGGCCCAGGTGGGCTGCTCCAGGTGCAACATCCATCGGAGCCCACGGGCAGGAAAATCCAGCTTTCCTATGCTGGCTCTCCTGGGCATGCGTTAATGGACTTTCCCATCCCTGATGTAGGGTTCCACAGATGCTGTGTGAGATTACTTCAAAAGCAAGATCGCGCCCGTGGCCAGGGGTCACTTGGGTGCTGGAGTACCTGCCTTGTGCTGCATGTAGCACTGCAGCAGGGGCTGGGAGGGGGCACTGGGGGGCTCCCTCAGCCCCGTCTAGGGCTCCAAGACCGGCAGGGCCTCCCCAGCTATGTGTAGAATCACTGAGAGGGAAGCTTGTTGTCCTATCTAGACTGCTGATGCTTCCTAGATCAGAGGATTTTCTTTTTTATCCCTCTGGCCAGCTAGAATGAAATTGTCTCCCACAGTCTCTGGGCTACAGCTCAGTGCTGTTTAAGGCTGACACTGCTATAGCGGGTCTTTGTTATGGTAAAAGCTGCCAGGCCCTGTGGCTGAGTTCTGGCATTCCTTAGCTAGGTTGCTTCTTATGCTGATTTATGTTAAGGGACTCCCCTATGTGGTGCTTGGAGCTGAGCAACCAGACTTGGGTTTGAGTTTTAAACCAATCATTTATGTTTCACCCTTTAAAAAAATTCTACTTGTGATGTGCTCAGATTTGGTGGCTGTCAAGCTGACCCCCAGAGGGGGAGATGCAACTTATCAGGGGGGTTGTTTACTAGTCGGCCAATTGGAACTAAATTTGCTCCCTGGACTCCCGACTTTCTGCCTTTTTCTCCCACACCATGATCTTCCTAAGGTAATAATATATTTTTTCTTCTACTCTAAATTATGGCTACCCACCACCAACCCCTGATCGTGACCTCAAGGCATCCAACTGCATGGAGAGCTCAGTGTGGGGTTCCCCTCGTGTCTGAGATTCTGCCCCCTCTCAGGGCGTCCACCTGCAGGGATCCCTGCTCCAGGCAAGGGCATATCTGGCGCCTGCCACTTCGTCAAAATTATAGTGCTTTAAAGCATTCTTGGTTTGCTTTGTGAGTGGAAATCCCACAAAAGAAGGGGTTCAGGAGAAACCCTGTTACCCTAGTTCTAATTTCAGAACTCCACCTCCCCGTTTCCTTCACCTAATTTCCTATTTTTCTGGTCTGGCAGCAGGAGCTCCAGATAGATGGGTCCTATCTGGTTGCCATTTTCTCTGAATCCCTCCATCTATTTTTTTTTTTACACTCTTAAAAAGTACAAAACATTTACTCTACAAGCGCAAACAGATTTTCAAAAGCAGGGAAAAACCTGAACGTTCAGTACATGGTTCAATCGTCTTTTCATCTCTGCGCCCTAACTATGCTGAGCTCCATGGAACTGCATGGAGGGGAGCTATTCTGGCGTCATCGAGCCAAGTGAGTGTTTTGAATTACCTCAAGTGAATATTTGACTGGAAAGCATAGGGTGTAAAAAAACCCTGAAATCAGATGGTGCACATCTATGACAAAGAACAGGGCCTTGTACTTAAACCTTTTTTCTGAAAATAAGCAGCCATCTAAGTGAGATGTCAACTAAGTCCGCCCAGAACAAGCAGCACAGCCAGTGTGATGCCAGGGTGATAAATAATAGAATCTCAATCTGCAGGTATGAACAAGAATCAGAGCTTAAGTTCGGAACACCCAGTTTGCAAAAGGACTCAAATGCACATGCGGGGTGAATTCCCTCTGACCACAGTCCATGGACATGAACAGATACAGTTAAGTTCAAATGTAACACCTGATCATTTGATCTCTTCAGACTAATTTTAATTTGGTTCCAGTTTTTAGTATTTTTCACTTTCTGTTCGATTGAGGTTTTTCTCTCTTTTATCATTGTTAGTTTTTCTTTTCTACTTGTTTCTTGATTTTGTTTTGTATTTTTTTTAATACATATGAAATCCAGGAGAGGTAAATCCAGAGAGACACTAACAGAATTAACAATCTCCTAGGGACAGGCAGGGAAGATTTGGGGGAGTGAGGGGGGGGGCTAACAAAAATGAATATAAAAGAAGGAAATGTTGTAAACCTGATTGTGATGACGATTACACAAATCTTAATATGACTGAAGTATTGAATGATATATGTGAATTATATGAGAATTAAAATAAAACAAAAGCTGAGGTCAGAGATAGGGCAGCAATTTAACCCTGAATCTCTTGGTGAAGATTGAATGTCATTTTGTGCCAAGAGCCCATTTTTCCACTCATGAAGTTTGGGGAACCGGCCATGCTCCTTCATCACTGTTCTTACCTCAATAAATGGGTACAGTTCACTCTTCTCCCTTTTCTTCTCTGTCACATACTTTGCAGCAGTCAGGGGAACAGAACTTACAGTCCTGAAAGGGATCCATGAGTGTTAATCCAGATAGACTAGAGAAACAAATCCACACTCATATGTGTATAGGAAAGACCTTTATATACAAGAACAGTTGTATATTGAGAAAGCATTCCAGCCCAACCAAGATCAAGTCCATAAGTCCAATATTAGCCCATGTCTGATATCAATCTATAATGTTCTCTTCAGACTCATGAAACACCTTCAATGACCCCAAATGCAGGAAGATCACAGGTCAGTAGTTGCAAAGTCTTCTGCATCCAGTGGTGGTAGAAGCATCTCAGCTTTGGCAGGGTCTCCATGTGGCTCCTCCAGTTCCCAGGGCATGGGTTCTATCAGTGTGGTGCTATGTGTCTTGTTATTAGGAATCTCTCAGGGAATGAGCAGAAAGATAGTCTCCTGCCTCCAAGGAGGAAAGACCAGATTTCCCAGAACCCTGACGGGAAGGCCAGGCCCACAAAGAGGCCTCACTGGCCATAACCCAATAGAGAGACTAGAGTCTACCCCTTCACTCTTAATCCTCTCAAGTCCCAAATTGACACCAGATTGTATAACTACAACAGACCACCCCTTGTCCATTTGACATTTTCACAAAATTCTTTAGCCGTATATAATTTCAAAACAATAATAGAATCATATCAGTATCTAACAGTATAATATGAAAATGCATACATTTCACTCCGTGCCACCCTCCTTTAAACATAATATTCTGTAAGTGATGAAACAAAAATATCCTATGCTTAACAATTGCAGGTAAGGTACACCCACATATTAATCCTATAATTCTATGAATATATTCCAGTATCTATGAAATCTTGTAAGCTAGCCACTTCACGCCTTTATCTGGCCCATTTTGGCTATCCAGTTTCTCTACTGCCTACTTCCATCAACCCAGTGCTCTGAGGAGACAATCATATTCTTCAATATAAAGAGTCTTCATGCCAGTTGGAACCTTGTGAAGTCCACATCCACAAGAAAGTCAAAGCAGGACAGTTCGTCTATACAGTCTGCAGCAGTATATACCAGTGCACAGGCTCAACATTCTTCTCTTCATCTGGTCGGGTTCGGGTCAAGTCAATGTGGGCTCCCTCTCTTGGCCTCACCTCAGTGTCCATTGGTCGCATTGCCTTTAGGCCTTGGCCCCATCACCAATTCTCCACAACTCTAGTCCCCTCAGAGTAGGTCATGGACTTCAAAGGAGTCAACCTGCTCTCATCTTCTTCTCTACTGCCTGTAAACCAGGTCCACGAGTGTCAGTGGTCAGAATGGACCCGCTGCTCTATTGCTGCTATTCTGCCACTTTCACTCAACAAGCAGATCCAGGTGGTCACCTAGCAATCATTTCAGGCTTCTACAGGCTCCCTTGAATGTTCAGTACTAGAAAGGAGTTTCTTCAGGCTTTGAGATTTTTTCCAGTTTCTGACAAAAACCACTATTCAAAATTCAAATATTACAAAAGTTCCCTATTAATGCACATGAAGCTCTTCCTCACAGTGGGAGCAGTGCACAGAAACGGACCTTGATGCTGGGCTGCTCTGTGCGTGCTTTGGTCAGTTGGGAGCTGCTGATTCACAGATTCACTTCACGTGGATGAAGACGCTTGTTTGCTTCCCCGTGAGTTTATCGCGCTTCAACAGAGAAGAACCCTGTTCTTGGGTTTTGCCTCTGCCTTGCTCCTAGCACCGCTGGAATAGAAAGATTACAAATGATTTTTTTGTTGTTGTTTTAAAAAACAGAAAAGAAATGCCGTGTACCTGTTAGGTAAGTAGAGGCAGAACTGAGGGTGGTCGCTGTGCATGCCAAACCTCCTCCCCATCACAGACAGTTGAAAGCTGCTTCAGGCTGGAAAGATGCACACATTTAGGTCCTTGTGACAGGAAGCAGGTCAACCTGGGCGGGCCCCCATCTAGACCAGGTGGGCTTAATTCAGTCAATGGGGTCAAACAGTACCGTCAGCCATGCCTACCAACAGGGTATGGGTGGGGGCCTCAAACCAGCTGTCATGCAACCCAGCGCGCGTGGGCTGTCCAGTCCGCCCCCACCCCCCACGAGCATATTTGCCTCTTCTATCCTTTATAAAGTCACTTGGATCACAAACTAGGTTTCTGCGTCAATTGGTTCTTGTGTGAAGCCAAGGACAGAGGTACATTTCTCCCAGAGAGAGCCCTCACATAACCAAATCAGATTATAGCCTTCAGTGTTAGGGTTCCAACGAATTTTGGGGGAATATCTCAAGTGGTAGTGGTAAGGACACAACTCAATCCATATTATCTCTTTATTTTGCTCAGCCAGATGCTTGCCCTTTGAGCCTGAATTGTTGCAAGGCTTATTACCCCATCAAGTGTTCCCAGAGCAAGCCCTAAATGGGCAGTAGTCACACACAAGGAAGATTTGCAGGGGACACTGTTAAGAATGATTAATGCTTAAGTGTTCCTTGTCTCCCCAAATGTACCATCTGGCAGAAAATTTGTTAGATCTCTCTCCTGGGAGAGACATACCTCAGCTCTTGAATAACTCTCCTGGTCATAGAAGTCAAATTCCAAGCTTTTCATCCAACATTCATAAAGCTAAATAAATGTTACATAAACCTAAGTTCTCTATCTTGGATAAGACAAAGTAAAACCATGACTTGAGAAGGTTTTCATTGAGGACAGAGACAACTTCAGATATTCTAAGCCTATGAAATTGGTCATGATTCAGGCAACTTGCCAAGGAAGCAGGTAATACCTAGGTGGGAGGTGGAATGAATAAGAACTTGCACTAAGATTCCATTCCATCAGGTGCAGCTGGTGACTTTGGAGGCCCAGAGCAGGCAGTGGGAGAGAGAAGACCAGAGCAGGGGAGGGATGTGATGAGCTGGAGGGTAGAGGGAGGGATTATGTGATGTCCTGCTGTCACCTCCCACCCCACTGTGACCCTTTAGTGATGTGGGCCCAGGTTTGTGATGCAAGTGGGTTTGAAGCCAGAGGGGACTCAGAGTGCTCAGTTGCCTGAGTGCAACCGCTGTATCCAGAAGATGGAGGAGATTCTCTTTCTGCTGGAACAGAAAAGTGCTTCCTGGCTGACCTACCAATACCCCACCTGGTTCACTGTTTTGACCTTGGGCATCCTGTATGGAGTGGGTTGCTTCTTCCTGGTCCTCCCCTTCCTTCCAAATACTCCACCTGTGCGACCACCCAGGAAAAGGATAAAGGTAAGAAATTCTCAACCCAGCCATAGGAGAGATTGATTTTTCCTTGTTTTATAAATTTTTCCTTTCGTAATTAATTTCCTGATAGGGGAAATCTCAAGAAAGAAGAGACCATCAGCCCTGGCTTTGGAATGTTGATGAGGGCTGGTGCGTCCTTACTCACTGTTAGGACTTTGTTCACTGCATTGGTATCATTTTATCCTTGCCGGCTTATGTTGATTTTCATTATTTCTGTTGGCTTTCCCTGTTTGTGAAGCACAGGAGGCGTGGATGCATCATGATCATGGACACAAGGGTTGACAGAGTTGCAGGTGGAGAGATCTCATGGCAGAGGGAGGGACTGTGAGATCAGCAGTGTGGAGAACTCCCCCATCGGGAAGCTAGGGAGTGAAGGGGGATTGATTTCAAGACGAAAAAATGAAGGAGGCCAGAGGGGACAGAGAGCTTTAGACCTGACTGTGATTACACAACTCCTTTTGAAGGCAATTTAACCATGGAGGGGGGGGTGTTGTTCTAAAATGGATATGGTAATCATTGATTGTACCATTGCCCTTGATCTGATTGAACGACTGAACTATTGACTCGTATGATATGTAAATCATTTGCCAGTAAGGTGAGCATTCAAAAATATTTCTCTTTGAAGATCTCAGACCTCCCATCTCTAGTTGTTATAGAGGGCAATAGGTAAAAATCCCCAATATAGTGACGCAGTGGCTAAGGACTAGATGACTAGACATTTCAAAGGGCAGCTCTCATCACTGGGTCCTCAGTCTCTTTCCTTGAGCTCCAGTCTCTGGGCCAAGGCTCCTTTTCTGTCTGGGCTAATTGAGAAAGCATGGCTGACCCCGGGGAGGAAGTGGTCAAGGGCTGGCCCAGAGCTTCAGCCTCCATAATCAAAATCTTGCCCACCAGAACACTGAGTGCTGAGAGTGTGTGCTCTCCGTGAGCAGAGGAAGGCTGACGGAAGAAATGCACTCTAGGTCTCACACAGAAGCTGGTTTCTGGGCTTTAGTCATTCCATGGAGATTGTCATTCTTCTAATCACCAGTAAATGCCTGCAGTTTGTCACAAAGAACAGACGCAGGATTGGATTCCAGCCTGACTTCCTCTCTTGTGCCCCAGCCTCAGGTGGAGACAAGGAGAAGCAGCAGGTCAAGGGACAAAGGTGACGCTCTGAAAGGTAAGGTTCTGCCCATTCAACCAAGCTCTGTAAGCTCTCCTGTCCCCTCCTCTGCAGGATGCCAGTGGCAACAGCCCGTCTCTCTCAGGTAATAATCCTGAACAAAAGGATATTGTGGATGGAAACAGAACCCAGATATTTCCCAGATGTACAGGAGGGGCCTAGGATGGGATGAAGGCTGGCCAAGGTAGGACCCAGTAGGGAGCAGTGGGGGTGTCAGGAGCAGATTCTGGTGGATTTGGAGGTGGAACATTGAGGGGTAACTGCGATAAGCTGTGTAACTTTGCCAAGGTTCAGATTGCTCACTGAGACCCCACAGACAATATTGGAAACCGATGCTCCTTGAAATGCCAAAGCACCTCCTGCCCGTGGGAGTAAGCTATCATTTGACCTTGAGCTCTGGAGAGTCCAACGTCCTAAGTGCACAGCCCGTGTGACATTCCTTTCGGTCCTCTGGGAGGGCTGCACCATAACGGTTCTCTTGATTTCCAGTTTTCCGAAGCTTCCTGCAAGAACTATATGGCGCTCAGAACCTGCGTTTGCGTCTTAGGCAGAAGTAAGTAACCTTCCTGCTTCAACGCGGGGTGCATCTTCCAACCAGGGTGCCTGTGTGGCCTCGGGCTGCAGAGCAGCTGGGATGCGCTGGTTTGGGGGACACTTTCAGGGATGGGCAGAGAATGACAGGAGTCCCGGGCAGTGGGGTGGGGCAGGAAGAGCAGGCCATCAAGGCTTGGGGAGGGGCTGAGCTTGCACCGACCCTTGCTAGCCTGCTAGGTCTCTTGCCCCTTCAGTCCTGGCTGTAATCTGGTCCTTCTGTCTCCTGCAGCCACTTGGGAAACCCACTTGACACTGGCAGCTTTGGTCAACAGAAAGCTCAAGCCCTCTCTGGTAGCTGGCGAAATAGAGGTACGGCTGAAGTCCACGTCGGTACGCGCGCCCCACACGGTTCTGCGGCTCATCCATTCCGGACACCTAGGTCTCAGAACTCCACCCTTCCACGGGCCCAGATGTGCATCTCAACTTCTCATGTCTTACCCGCCTTGAGTCAATCACCAGACTGCGCACACTCCCGTGAACCTGACAGTCTTTCACCCACACCACTGGCTCTTCCCTAACCCAGTGCCAAACCCCCGGATTCAAAGGCCTACCTGCAGCCTCTAAGCACTCTCTGGGACTCACCAGCCCCGCACCCCACAGGGACTCATTCTCAGAATGACTTGTTGGCAAGGCCCAGGCAGAGCCCATCTCCACACAACCGCTGCTCCACACCTGCCATGGCAGCCATCACAAGTCAGGATCCCACAGGCCTCCCTACTGCCTCCCCACCCCAGTGTTGGGCAGCTGCCAAGAACTTACAGCTTCCCTCCTTGGAATACTTTGGGTCTCTGAAAGAGCACTCTACCTGGCACCCCCAAGAAGACACCTTTCGGGAAGGACCCACAAAGAGGCAGGGGGAAGTAGGGAGGCCCACCTTGCTCAACCCCAATGTCCACAAGCTGCTGGAAATAGAAATCACAAAGGCAGAGAAATGGAATATTTGGGAAGAAAAAGGAAAGGGTGTATCAGAATACCATCTGCAGGCCTTAAATATGTTGAAGGCACTCGATGGGGAGCAGATCACTGCACCTCCCCAACCCTTCTGGAATGCCAGCATCAAAGCAGAGCAGATACCCAGCCCTCAGAAGCATTTTCCACAAAAATTCAGTGAGTTTTTCTGGGGTCTACCTTTTCTGCACAGGGAGTCTCTGGCAGCTGCTCTCAGGATCTCTGGATCCACCCTAGAGTTTCCCACTGTCTTATTTAATGAAATTCCTAATGCCTTACCCGCTCAAATGCAAGCTAAAGAGTACCCACTCTTGTTGCAACGTCACTCCTTGCCCTACACTGAAGGCCGATTCCAACTTTTACTTCCAACTGCATGCCAAGCCCAGGCCCCACCGCCGGCTACAGTCCTGACTCCGCCCGGTCCACAGCCCCGTGGCCCACTCGCAGTACCTTTTCCTCCTCCTCACAAGAGTCCCTGTGATGAATCCTGTCTTACCGTCCACACTAAGTCCCAATCACGCATTCCAAATTCACTTCAACAGCTGGAAAGCCATTTTTTAAAGAAACAACAGGAAAGTGAGAGTTCTTTACCCTTTATGATGCCACGACCCCAGGAAGCTTTTTGTCTTCGCAAACCCACTCATCCCCAGGACAATCAGAAGGTGCAGACCCCAAAGACAGACCCCAAGCTTCCTGGCTGCTTGAAGCAATCGGAGCTCCACCGCCAAGAGAACTTCCCTCAATTGCAGGGGCCCCTCGGCAATGGGACTCTTGAGTCTCTGACACTAAAGCAGCCTCAGGAAAAATGGCCAGGGACTTGTCTGGATATGAAGCAGCCCGAATGCTCCTGCTCAACACCTGGAGACAAGCAGGGGAAGAATGTAATGAAGACGGTGTCCCCAGGAAGATGCACACACCCTGGACCGTCGCTTGCGTGCTGCAGAGCCGGTGTCCAGCTGAGGAACAACTCGGTCAATGGACAAGGGAATTACTTGAGGAAAATATCCAAATGTAATCTATCTCTCTGTGGATCAGGAAACTACTGCCCAAAAGGAACTCCGGGAGCCGACTCAAAGGAGTTAAGTGATTTGAGGATACACAAGGGGATTAACGCAGGAACTTACACCCTAAGGGGTCCAAATAAAATCCTACTGGAAAACACCCTGAATGTCCACATGTGCAGGAAGGTGGAGCAGATTAGAAAGGATCAGATCCCTGGCATTGTTTGCCGTTCATGTCTTGCGACGACCACGCACGCTTTGTCTATTTCCCTGACCCACCCACATGTTGTCAATGTGGCCTCCTGGGGAGAGCTGGAAGATCTGAACACAACGCAGAGCCTTTCCTTTCTCAGCCCGGGCACTCAACAGGTGCTGGACTCGCATATCGTAAGGCTCCAAATGAGGCAGAGGTGGTGCATGCCCCTCAAAGTCCTTGAGCCCACAAACCTCTGTAGGACAAGAAAAGACAACGCAATGTCCTTTCCAAAGTCCACCTGCTTAGCCACCCCTAAGTATTGAACTAACCTAGTAACTGAGGCTGTCAAGGTCCTGGGAGAACCCTGTCAGGCAGACTGGGGAGAGAGAGTGACCCCAAAGAAATCAAGCCCTACCCTGGAGAGTCCTTTTGCTGATTGCTCCCCTACAGAGGAGCCTGTTCAGGGAACCCCAGCCTACCCCCCACTTGATAATGACAGTGGATGCTCATTGGCCCTCAGGCAGCCGTTTCCAGCCTTCATGCCCAGTATCCTTGGCAGAACCTTCCAGAATGAAAGTGTCCAGAGAGAGAGCCTAGAGCAAACCTCAAATCCAGTACTGACCAGCAAGGGGTCAAGGAAAGAGGGTGCTAGTTGTGCCCCAGGAGGCCCCAGATTGGAAGTGAACTCTGAATGTCCATCTTCAAGAGCCAAAGAGACAGGGTTGGTGGTGGTCAAGAAGTCCTCTTCAATAGAGCTAGACGATAGAGACACTTTCAAAACCAGTGTGCTGGCAAAATCTCAAACCAATGATGTGGACCGGGGGTGCTTCGAGGCTCTAGGATGTAGTAAAAGTTTCCTGCTACCTGGAAAGTGTGCTCCAGTTCCTGAAAAGCCAAGCCTTACAGCACGAGTGTGCAGTGAGATTAAGCTCCAGGTGGAGGTAGAGGCAGAGGATGGTTCTCCATGCTGTCCTGTTGACGGGCTCCTTCAGGACTGCACCACTGATGTGCTCACTGCCACCAATGTTTTGCCTTCTCAGGTGGTCCATTGCCGCCCCCAGCATTTGTTCACTGGGGATAAGCCAATATGTCAAGGGCCAAGTGGCTTCGTGGTGGCTAGAGCAAGTTACATGGGGCAGCAGAAGCTCAAAAGCCCCAACCTTCAGGACCCCTCGACAAGGAGAAGGAAGGATGCTGTTCCCACTGACAAGAGGGAGACTCATAAATGGCCCAATCCAGAAGAGCATGGAAAAGGATTAGCGGGAAGAGGCATCTCCCAAGTCTGTGGGTTAAGCCAGCCTGTGCAAGACAAGGCATTGGCTGAGTGCCTTGAGATCAAGTCCTCACAGCTCCCACCAGAGAAGGGACAGCTTCCTGCTGAGGGCCACAGCAAAAAATGGAGGAAGCACTTTGTCCAGTGGATTTGCTCCAGCAAAAAATCTACAGGACACGGTGATCCTTTGCAAAAAGGAAAGCCCGTATTACCCTGTGGTCACAGCCTTGGGCCCCTTCAAAGACAACCAGTGTCTCCTAACAAGGTCACGGAGGCTCAGGTGCTCACGACAGATGTTGGCCAAGTCCTAGAGGGGACACCAGGCTGTCATCAGGAGTATCTTGCGTCAACGTTATGTCCACGAAAAGAAGCGCAGGCCTCAGTTAATGGATGTTCCTCCAGCTGCAGGGCTCCTTTCTTTGTAGAACACAGGAGAGTGGCAAGTGTGAGACCCTGCCTCCACCAGGCGATACCTGACTGCCAGAGCCTTCCCACCACGAGCACCTGTATCAGGGATGTATTCATAAATTTCTGTCCGTTCAGGGGATTCATTGTCAGAAGCCACACTCAGCCATTGCCCCCCAGGGTGTTTGTGTGCCCAGTCAGCTTGCAGCAGCAGAGGCGGAGGAGGTGGGCTTACTCCAGTTACCCTTACCACTGCCCACGTCACTGTCTTCGAGAATATGTCTTATCTGGCAAATTAGAAGACGCTTCTTCTGCTCTGATTAGTAGGAAAGTATCCATGCCAGCCACTTTAGCCTGTTCTGCACAGGCTAATGGCTTCTCTCAGCCATGATATTCATTGTTCCAAATTGAGATTTTCCCCCTCCTACATTAAAGTGTGACTTCTGTGCTGCATGGCGGGATCTAGAGGGGGTGTCATGTGTGTTAGTCTGTGTAGACTAGAGAAACAAAATTCATACACTCATATTTTATGAGTTTTATATAAAGGTTAAGTGAACATTGAAAAGCATCCCAACCCAGTTCAATCTAAGACCACCAGTCCAATAGTATCCCATGTGTCTGACACCAATCTACAAAGTCCTCCTCACAATCCAAAAACACACGGGGAGACATGGACTGCAGGAGGAAATTGTAGTCCGTGCGCTGGCAGGTTCTCCATGAGGCTGCTGCAGAAACCAGGGCTGCAACAGGGTAGGTCCATGCGGCTTCTCCTCAGGGATCTCCCAGGAAATGAGTCTTTCCAGCTGCTTTAGGGACCTAACAAATGCATATCCACCCTGGTGGCACTATCAGAGAGCAAGAGACCAGAAAGGCTAGGCTCACAGAGCCATTGATCTCCCTGCCCTTCAATTAACCCCACATGAGTTCATTGACGAGGTTGGCATAATATACCTTTAACTATGTTAGATACTGCGTCTCCTTCTCTGAGTGCTAGCTTTGACTTCTCAAAGGGCAGGGCTCTGGAGGAGGTTTTCAGCAGTGTTTCCCACCCACTTCCATCCCAAGTTCTTCATTTTGCACCTCTTATGATTTATGGTAACACCCCTACTGTGAAAACCTCAGAAGGTCCCAACACAGTGAAGAATGTTCCCTGGTGCCATTACTTTGTCTTCAACGTTATGTGGCTGCAGTTGATAGGTTTTGAGAGGCGCAATCCAGCCAAGAAATTCCATCAAGGGTCCAGAAGAGGTTTAGACCAAAGTAGCGTCTCATGGTACCAAGCAGGCATGAGACATGTGGCGGCCTGTCTAAGTCCCACATGTGCATTTGATGAAGGCTGCCAAGTTTGGCATGGAGGTTCCGCCTCAATACACCTGTCACAAAATGGGAAATGACATATTTTGCTACCTTTGCCTCTCTCCCAGCCTAGGGTAACCTCCAGGATGGAAGTCCCAGGTCTGACACATGTGGGTGGGAACTGCTAGGGAGGCTGCCAGCGGGGGACTGTGCTCACCCACTGCACCAAGGGAAAATCCGGTTCACAGCTCACATGCCTTCCTCTGTATATAAACCCGGAGAAGGAGCAACAGCTTAGGCTGAGTGGTACAGGATGAGCGTCTGTGTAATAACCACTAATGGTTAGGCACCATGGACACAGGGTAGGGAAGGATACAGTGAAGAAGAATATGAAGCGTTGGACGTAGCAAAGGGGGCCAAAGAGCATGAGGATCCCCAGAAATGATGCAAGACACAAGCGGAGCTAACACAGGCTTACAAAGGGGAATCGGCCAGGTGCTTCACCCCAGCTTTAGCTAGCTGCCCCCACAGCAGAACTTTATCTCCTACAGAGAGCACTGGGTTGTATAGCAAAGGCACAGCTTTCAAGCAGGGAAGGTTACTTTCTCAATACTATCTTTATTGGGGCGACAAACTGTTATTTTACTTGATTTCCATCTCCTGACTGGGGGAAAGATGAGTTGATAGCCAGGGTGGGGTAGAGTGGGGATGAGTCAATAACAGGGTGCCAGGACTCAGGAAACATGACCCCAGGCTTTTGGGCTTCACACATGCATACACACACGCGTCCGCGCTCTAGGAATGTTCTCACGAAACATGACCCCAGGCTGGTGGTCTTCACATGCACACACACGCGTGTGCACACACACACATACATGCTCTAGGAATGTTCTCAGCAAACATGACCCCAGGCTGGTGGTCTTCACACACACACACACAAACACACACACACACACGCTCTAGGAATGTTCTCAGGAAACATGATCCCAGGCTGGTGGTTTTCACACACACACTAACGCGCACACTCTAGGAATGTTCTCAGGAAACATGACCCCAGGCTGGTGATCTTCACACACACGCACACACACACACACACACACACGCGTGCACGTGCTCTAGGAATGTTCTCCGGAGAGAGTGGCTTCTAAGGACTGAGTGCTGCAAAGAAAGTCACAACTGGGAGCAGCCTTCCCTTCCCCTAGAGACTCCTGGGAAATCAGGATGTGCACGGAGATTAGACATCACCTGTCTTGATAAGGGAAACCAGTTCAATAGTGGTCAGTGTTTCCTCTGTGCTTCTAACACAGGGTTTTATTTCCTGGGCACCAGATTATAGAAGAAGGCAGGAGGGCCCCCCAAAATATGATTAGTTGATCCGCTAGAGTAAATTCTCATGTGCTTAAAAGAACACCCCTGGTGGGCCAGGGTTTACTGTTTACTGAACTAAACAGTAAAGGATGGCGAGGAAGACATCCACTGAGCCTTGACCTCCATGCCTCAGTCAGGACACCAAGTGTGTGTGTGGGGTGGGTGGGGACTGACACCAGTGGTGGAGGAGGGAAGTGGACATAGGCCCCAGAGACTGCTGGTACAGCAGCATGATGTTGTTTCTGGAGTCCTGATTGTGCCAAGGCAGCCTCTGGAGTGACTGTGGCAGTAAAAAATCAGATTCTGGATCTGCAGAGCCTGGATCTGGGGCCTCTTGGGTAGCAGGTAGCTTGGGTGTGTTCCTAGAGAGAGTGAAGAGCTGGACACCGGACTACCCGCTGCTGAACCCTACCGTTCGTGCTAGGTAAGTGCACGGAGATGGAGAGAAGACCCTGAAAGAACAGCAAGGGGTGCATGGACCAAGCCCCTTCCCTTTCCCCTGCCACCAGGTCCTCTTATATGGTGCTGTGAGGTCAAACAAAGGGAAGCCCACTCAGACCTGCAGAGACCTCAGCGAAACAACTGCCCCCCACCCCCCACAATTCAGCAGACATCTCACAAGGACACTCACACATACCCGAGAGAGAAACCTCACACACATACTTCCTTGGAGACTTCCAGAGAGACTCAGAGGCCTCGCACAGAGACTTCATATGAAGTTCTCAGCATCCTTTATGGAGACTTCTCAGAGACCCCACAGGGACCTCACACAAAGCCCTCCCACATAGCTCACTGCCAGCACGGGAGAATTAGCAGCCGCTGTCCACCCCTGAGCTCCTGGAAACTTTCACACATTGTCTGCAGTGCCCCCCATGCTTGTGCATCTTTGTCCTCATAGCCTTGCTTGGGAACAACAGAATCACAAACTGCACGTAGTTGTGTGCAAATTTTTTCCACTGAAACGTTTTCACTAGCCTGAACTCTGAAGTGTAGTTTACAATTGAAATACAAGTAAAACTGCCAACACCAAATGAGAGTGTGATTTTAGATGGTGTGCAGTCAAATGTCGTACGCCACACTTTTACTTTTGCTTCGGACAAATTCTCTAATTGGTGGGGAAGTGACTGACTACTTTGGAAGCAACAGAACAGTCCATCAAATGGGCTTCAGGACTCAAATATATAAATAGACATCTGATCTGAACTCAAACTCATTCCCCAAGGGGCTCATGAACCTAATTTTTTTTGGAAGAGTGAAGGAACCCACATGAAAATAACAAAATTTACATCACATTGTGTCTGTCTGGCTTAATTTCTCAATGAAACAGCTGTCATATCTGAAGATATTCAGGGCAACATTCCTTTTATAGCTCTGTCGACATAATTAATATGATTTTTCTGTGAAATGTAATATTTCTAAGTTATGCAAAGTCCTAATGTTTATCTACCACAACAAACTGATAATATTTCGAAGGATGAAGAAATAGATCAAGAAATAATAATTAATGAAATACACATTTTCAGGTAGTACCATTTACAATAGCCAAGCGTAAATGAAAATATCTATATCTATACTTGAATAAAAAAACAACAGATTTATATGAGGAAAACTACAGAAATTACAAGAAATCAAGAGTGACCTCAGCAAATGGGATAATATCCCATGCTCCTTGACCAGACGACTCAATGTAGTACAGTTATCAGTTCTACTCAAGGCACTAGACAAGTTTAATTCACTCCTGATAAAATTACCCTCATCTTTCTTCAAAGAATTGCAAAACCACTGATTACTAACTTCATATGGTAAGGGCATAGGTCAGGGGTTGAACCTACAAACTTCTCCTTGGTAGAAAGATAAAACTGTTCTCATAAAAGACTTATAGGCTGGCTTTGAGTTGGAATTTTGGGGTCATTTAGGATTTTTTTGTGGCATGTGATTTTTAGGGCTTTAAGGTCATTTGGGGTCATTTAATTTTTTTGTGCATTAGGGTGGTTTGGGCTTTAAGGGTGTTTTATAAGGTTTAAGGGAGTTTTTAAGGGATTTAGGGGTGATTTTTTGGAGTGTATAGGTATTTTTTAGCAGGTAGGGGTGTTTTTAGTGATCTTACAGGGTTTCTTAGAGATTTTAGGGTATTTTAAAATATTTTATGTGTTTTTCCCCAGCATTTTATGTTTTGTTGGGGCTTTCATGTTGTCTTCAGGGCATTTATGTGGTTTTGGAAGTTCATGGTTTGGGAATCTTCTAGGGATATGATTTGGAAGTTCCACATGTTTTGGGAGGCATTTAGTGTGTTATTTGTGGCTTCAGAGTGTTATTTGAATTTTAGGGAATATTATGGCTTTTCAGACATTTTAAGGCTTTTAGGGTGATTTTAGTGTTTAAGGGTGTTTATTAGGCTTATATGTGTTTTTATGGCTTTTAGTGTTTTGTTAAAATTTTAGGGTGCTTCTTAAGGCCTTAGAGTGTTTGGGGGGATTAGGTTTTGGTTTTCAGGGCTTTAGGGTTTTGTTGGATTATTTTTTGCTTTCATGGTGAATTCATGTCTATTAGGCTGTTGGACTTTTACAGGGTTTTATAGTGCTTCGGGTTGCTTTGTAGGGATGTTCTTGGGGTTTTAAAAGACTTTTAGCATGTTTTTAGGGCTTCACGTGTTCTTTATTTTGCGTTTTAAGGCATTTGCATAATATTAGGGCATTTATTATGTTTTCGGGACGTAAGGAGTTTTTTTTAAGACTTATGGCGCATTAGGGTGTTTTAGAAAGCCTTTTACCATGTATTTAATGGTCTTAAGATGTTTTAGAGAGTCTTTAGGTGTGATCTTAGCATTTTAGAAATATTTTAGACGTTTTAGGGTTTTTAAGGCATTTATAGTGTTTTTACGACTTTTAAGGTGTTTTTAGAACACGCCTGACAGGTACACACTATTTCAATCAGGCTCTGGTTAGTGCCTCTCAATCAATTGGTGACATGGGAGTCTGGATAATGGATTACCTTTACTCTGCAGATGAGAAAACTCACTCAAAAAGACACAGGTGTTGACCCACAGGCACACAACTGGTTAACAACAAAGACATATTCACAACCAGTGTTGGGAGCCAGAGCCCTAAGCCCCACATACCTGTCCCCAGCCGAACAGTCAATCTATCCTGAACCATCAAATGATCTGAGCAGATCCTCCCACCCAACTCACCTTCCCATGCCAAATATTTTATTTCAGAAGGGGGCAGTGAATCTGCAGCTCTGAGAGAGGGACATATCTGATCGGAGCACATGGAGCAGATGAAGGGTGAGGAGGGGAATGTGGAGCACATCCTGGCACACCAGGACTTGAGGATGATGTTCCCACTCAGAGAATCCAGTCCACATAGAAGACCACATGGCCAGCCCCACGATGAGACAAGACACCCCTCAAAGACCCATAGCCTTAGAGGGGACAACACTGAAGACACAGTGTGGGAAATGCACCCGAACTAATCCTGCCACACCGAGGCATAACACTAAGGGGGTACAGCAGAAGAGCAAGAAAACGAAGCATCAAGGTCCCCAGGGAATGCCAAAGGATGACTTTGGGGCCAGTACTTGGTACACCAACAGACTGGACTGGAAAACACTCTTAAAGGCCAACAAACCGACCTTGAACTAACGATGAGCCACTTCTTTCTTGTTGAGTTGTTTTCATTCATTGTCATTGGATTTTGGTTGTTTTGTTGCTTTTAGTGCTTGGTTTTGCTCTGTCTTGTTTTGTGTATGTTATTACATCTACAGGTCTGTCTAAATAAGATAGGCTGGATGAACAATCTGGAGGAGAGAAAACAGGACCAACACTTCTGGGGAGACATGGGAGAGAGGGAGGTGTGGGGAAAGGTAGTGGTGTTAAGAAACCCAGAGAAAAGGGAAGAACAGGTGATGCAAATCGGTGGTGAGGGGGATGTAGGAGGCCTGGTAGGGAGTGATCAAGGGAAATGGAACCAATGGAACCAAGAGGAATTACTGAATTACTGAAGCACAAATGAAAAGTGAGCATGGCAGTGGGCCCAAGAGGCAAATCAAAGGGAATAGAAAAGCAAGCTAGGAAGCAAGGGTCAATTATAGATGTTTAAAAAAAGGCATGTACATATTTAAATATATGAGCATGGGGAAATAGATCTATGTCCCTATATTTATAGGTTTTGTATTAAGGTAGCAGATGGACATTGGGCCACTGCTCAAGGACTCCCTCGTTGCAAAAATACTGTTCTATTAAATTGGCATTCTATGATGCTCACCTTCCCTACACGATCACTGAACACAAAGCAGGTACATAAGCAAATGTGGTGAAGAAAGCTAATGGTGCCCAGCTATCAAATATATAGCATGTGAGGTCTTAAAGGCTTAAAGGAAAACAAGCGCCCATCTAGCTCAGAAGAAACAAAGCCCACATGGAAGAAGCACACCAGCTTGTGTGATCATGAGGTTTTGAAAAGATTTGGTAGCAGGCATCATCAGAACAAAAAAAATCTTATCATTGCGAATGAGCGGGGAGTGCTGGGTACAGACACAAAGCCCATTTACAGTCCTCTGGACATCCCTAACAGAAGGGTGTCAGGGAGGAGATAAACCAAGACAGGTACCAGATAATAACGATGAAACACAGCTTTCCCCTAGTTCCTACATGTTTCCTCTCTCCCACTATCATGATCCCAATTCTAATTTACAAATCAGGCTAGACTAGAGAATGTACACTTGGACAGATAGGAACAGGAAACATGGGGAATCCAGGGTGGATGAGCCCTTGAGGACCAGTGTTATGAGTGCAGACTCGGGAAGGGTGGAGGGAGGGTAGGTTGGAAAACGGAAACCGTATACAGGGATCTACATTTAACCTCAACAGAAAAGTGGGTGAAGGAACACCAGACAGTGCAAGATATGAGAAAATAATTAGTAAATTATCAAGGGTAGCTCGAATGGAGGGGGAAAAATGAGGAGCTGAGGCCAGGGGCTTGGGTGGGGTGGAGAGTGGATATTTTGAGAATAATGAGGGCAATGAATGTACAAATGTGCTTTACACAACCGATGTATATATGCATTGTGGTTAGTGTTGCATGAACAATTTAAAAAAAGGTCTGGACAGAGGGCACATGCAAGGATGATCTCAGGCTGGATTAGATCAGCAAAATCACCTACTGGAGTTGCCTCACCCTGTGTCTATTCCTGAGTCAGGCATGAAGCTTAGGGCCCATAGTCCCAGGAGCTGGACAGGGAGGGAGGCGGGGTTCTGAGGTCATTCCATAGGGGCAATGGCCCTCCTGTCCTGCCCGGCCCACCCTCCTTTGTAATCCTGCTGGCTGGAGCACGGCTTTCATGGAGTCCACACCATGGGAGCTCTACTACTCATGGGGGATTGGCAGGAAGCCTCTGCTTATGCGCACACACCACCACCTAGCTGGAGGATCTCTGTGAACAAAGCCTGAGGCAGACAACAAGCCCACTAATTGATGCTGTAAGAGATACAATCAGCATCCAGAAACCTGCAACTGGGAGTAAGAGGCAGCATACTTGGCCCCAGCCACTCCCACTGCCATCTTCAAGGAGTGACATTCTAAAGCAGAGGGTTTTCAAAAGGCACTGCCAGGACTGTGGAATGAGCAGCTCATTTGTGGACATGGATACTGTGTGATCCAGAAGTATTACCTCTTCCTTTCCATTCAGGTGAGACAAAAAAAAGTTCCAAATAGAAAGCCATGCATCTAAACAGTATCCAATAGCCACTCATGTGCAGTGCTGCTGCCTCCAAAGAGCTTTCCTAGGTTTTTCTCTCTGTGGACAGATATACCTTGGTCCTTGGCTCTGCATGAGAAAGAATTCACGCCAAAGCCAGGTTTGTGATCCAATTGTGTTTTAGGAGAGATAGGGAGGTATGGTAGGCAACCCTGGTGGACCCCAGTGGCTGAATTGAATTTACTTGGCCTAGGTGGGTCAATGTGGGTGCAGCACCCACCCAGGTGTACCTGGCCTTCTTGACTGGAAACCTGGACCTCTGAGCACGCTCGGTGTGCCACTCTTTCCTGGGTGGCTAGCTTGGCCCTCTGAGCATGCATCATGGACAACCTAGTCCCTATGCTAGCTACCTAAAATTTACACCCTGAAGAGATATGGACCCAAATCTTTGGGGTACAAGGCGACGACATCTTTAGGTACTTCCTGCTGGCAAAAGGGTGAAGTCCATACCCTTTCTACTCTGCTGGGAGGGGTTGTCCATTCAGGTCTAGGATGGATAAGATTGAGGTGGTCCAGGAGATGGTGGTCCTAGAGGTGGCACACTTGGTTCAGAGGGCTTGGTAACTTGAGAACTTCTGGAAAAACAAACAAACGGACAAAAGGGTGAACAGTTTAACTGAGACAAGGCTAGGCTTGTGAGGTGGCAGTGCCCTTGAAATTAGGTGAGTGTCACAGGAAACAAAAAAAATCCTAGGATTATCAGGCATGTGTGTTTGTTCGTTCTAAGTATAGGCACGGGAGTAAAAGCATCCACAATTTCCCCTATGAGGGTACAGGGTTTGGGAACTACTGGGTGCACTGAGATCACTGTTTCATTTATGATCCTAATGTTTGGACCCACTGATAAGAACCATGCTTCTATTTAATCCTATTATCCCTCAATTATTAACTTTGGTCAAACAAATTTTGTTTTCATTAATTACTTTCATAGTTATCTATCTATCTATCTATACACACACATTTAATTGAATGGAATGAAAAGGTCATGCGTTATAGCGTTAAATTGTAATATTGGAATACTACAGCGGGAGTCAACAGGGATCAAAAGAAAGTAAGTGTCTGAGTCATTTTTAATTTTCTTGGCTTCAAATTGAATAAAAGACTTGTAAATTACCCAGAGACCAAATTCCCATGGTGCCTCCTACAACGGGTAGAATGTTCAGGGATGTTTCAGGGCTGGGAGATTAGTAACCCCTAAGTCCAGGATCCCTTAGGGCAGGGGTCCTCAAACTGTTTACACAGGGGGCCAGTTCACTGTCCCTCAGACCGTTGGAGCACCAGACTATAGTTAAAAAAAACCAAACTATGAACAAATTCCTATGCACATTGCACGAATCGGCTACTAAGTAGGACATGCAGAGGCAGCAAAAACACCCTGAGGGTGGGATAAATGTCGTCAGGCCACATGTGCCCCACGGGCCACAGTTTGAGGATGCCTGCCTTAGGGGTTCCTGGGTGCACTGGGGATGAAGGTCTCTACTGCTCCTCAAAAGGAGAAATGCTGTAACTTCTGGCATTTCGGCCCACTTTCCAATCACTTTACAAAACTGTTCCAGGTGAATCAGGGTTAGAAGGGAAAGTGTACCATTCTCTGGCCACCATTCTCCTTTCTCAAATAAAGTTGCATAGTGTATCAGCTTTTGTTTGTCTAGCCTCTGTGTCAACTCTATCCCAATTGGACAGGATTCATGCAAGGGGGCAATTCCTGAGTATGAAGCTGCTAAGTCCCATCTAGAAAGCACAAAAGAAGGCTATGTAGAGCTTGCTGCCTCAAGGTCAATAAACCCCACTTGAGAGCGAGCCCTTTGTTGCCCTGAATCTGTTGCCTCAGGAAGATGCCCCAGCAAGAAGTAAGGGATCAAAGACAACTCACTGAGGTCGACTTTAAGTCCAACCATTATTCTAGACAAGCTAGGAGAACCACTGCTTGGGATGGCCCCATGGCCCTCCAAGATGCCTGCTGGCGGGAGCAGACTCTCAAATCTCTGAAGGGAAGGGGCATCTGGAAGCTCAGGGAACCTTAAGGGAATTGGAATTTCTGTCTGGAACATCGTGGCAGTGGAACTGTGTATTAAGAGCTTTCCCCAAAAGTGCCTTAAGCAGCAACACTGAAAGCCAAAAGGTAACAGTTACACAGGAAGGGTTCCATATGCCATTGGCCTAAGCCTGGGCCACGGAAAACCAGCCTGTAACAAGGAACAAACCTACACTGGTAAGAACACTAACACTATAACGCCTCAAGTTTTAAATTCAGGAAATAATTTTAAACATTTTTATTCTTTACTTTCATAGTTATCAATATGTATATATGGCATTCAAATATATAAAACGTGCAATGTTTTTGAAATGTAACCAAATTGTCACATTGATAATTTATAAGTTTGGTACCAGATAAGTTTCAATTAAATGTTATAAAAATGTTGTGCTGGGCATTATAGGGCTAAAGCAGCTTGTTTGAAAAGCCAGGAGAAAGGGAATGGAGGGGAAAAGGGAAATATTTGGCTCCCAGGACAAGGCAGGGCTAACTCCCAGGTCTATTCAACCAGCTCCCTAGGCAGTGCCCTTCCACATGTTTGGGCTGGTGGGCACCATCTTGGCCAGGGTCACAGGCCCCGTTTCCCCATGGCCACAATGGCGGCTATATAGGATCTCTGGGAAAAGCTTAAACAGCCTTGACAAGAGTGAAGCCATTATGAGCTGACAGAAGGCACCATGTAAAGTAAATAAAGTAGCTATGAACTGTAAATGAACTAGCTGATGTAGGGGAGGTAGGCTGTGCAGATGTGCCCAAGGGAATGTCCCAAAGGATATGGATGCTCAGAAGATTCGCGAGAGCGACCAGAGCAGTCTTTGTTCAACTAAGAATGACTAACTGCAACACCCTGCTTCTCTACTCTGCCTGCTTGCACACCTGCACATTGCAAAAGTATAAAAACCTTTGGACAATTAGACTGGGGCTGCTCAGGAAAAAAAAAAACTTTTTCTGTTGAACTTGCCAGCGGTCGGAGTAGTTTTCTTTCTGGGAATGGAGAGTGGCTACAACATTTCGAGGTGCACCGAGATCCAATTGCCACTGTCTGGGCTTGCTTAGAAAGGAAACCTCCTTAACAGGAGTGCTCTCCCCAGAACTACGGATTTCTGATTTCTCTAGGCCAGGGGTCCTTAAACTCTTTAAACAGGGACCAGTTCACTGTCCCTCTGATCAGTTGGAGGGCCGAACTATCGTTTCAATAAAACTATGAACAAATTCCTATGCTTCCTGCACATACCTTATTTTGAAGTTTAAAAAAAACACACAAACAAACGGGGCACAAACACTCGGCGGACAGGATCAAGGTCCTCGGCTATCCGCATGTGGCTCACAGGCTATTGTTTGAGGACTCCTGCTCTAGGCGCTCACAAAGAGAATGTAGTTTCAGCCCTAAAGCCTGGAGACTCCGCAATTTGTTTAAAGGTGATTGGACAGAAGGAGTTCCTGATTTGCCCATGCAAGACTCGTTTTCCCTTCCCCTATTTCTCAGAGTTCATAGTTATGTTTATGGGGAACCAGGACATCCCTATCTGATCCCTAAAATTGATGCGTGGAATGACATTGCCACTAATAAGCCAGCATAAACAAAAGACTTACTTCCTCCTGCAACAGAAAGGGTTCTTGTTTCAAGATTTCAGGAAACATGGCAGGACCAGAAAAAAAATAGACCCAAGGTCCTAAAACCACTAAGGTGGAGGCTGCCCTTCCCCAACCCCTCCCCATACCCCTCTGTCTCAGCTTTATTCCTTTTTGCAGGAGGACTCTGGAAGTGGGAGAACTAGCTTACGACCCTTCATTATCACTGCCACCCTGTCAGGTGCATGGGGCTGGAGAGAGAGAAATACTCATAACTCCTTTCTGAGTCCACACCCCAACATACACTAGGGCTGGTATGGGATCTCGACCGCCCCACCCCCCAAGAAGGATAATTCGGCAGCAGCCATTCTACACTCAAGGCAAGCAGCCCCAACACCTGGGGAAGACCCCTGAGTCCCTTTTTGGGTATATATCCCCTTGTATTCCAGTGATTTGTATAATTGGAATCAACAAAATCCCTTTTTCTGACAAAGCAGGTCTGATTCCTTGATAGAAACGGTTTTCCATATGCATTAGCCCACCTCCAGAAATTGCCAGCAACTTCTCCAGGTGCTGTTCACAACACAGGTACAGTAGCCCTGCCAGAGAGAGGCCCAGTAAGCAGTCAATGGACATGATGGTCAGACAGCAGGCACTCCCCATGTGAGGGAAACTCTTTTTGCCACTGCATGAAAAATGTGAGATCCAAACTCCTAGCAAGGCACAGAAGGCCTAACCAGGTATCACCAGTTTCTCTTGCAGGCCCTCAGTGGAACAGCTAGAAAACCTATGAATTTATCTAAGGTCAGTGAGAATTTTCAGGCTCTTACAAGAGAATGTCTGCGTGCCTTTTTAGAGTGACTGATGGAAGCCTACGGGCTTTAAATCCCTAACGGCTGGAGGCCCTGAGAACAGGAGGGCAATAAGTATTGCCTTTATTACTCAGTCTGCCTCAGACATGAAAAAGAAGTGGGAAGGGTTTGACGGGAAAAATCTTAGTGATTTGGTACAAGTTGCTCAGCGGGTGTGTAACAACAGAGATGATCCTACCACGACAGAGACAAAGAAACTAGTTAAAATACTAGGAATTGCCATGAGAGACCCCAGAGACTCAGGAAAAGGAGAGCATGGCCCACTTACGGAGAGACTGACCTGTGGGCACCGCCAAGCCATGGGGCAGGATCAATGTGCCTACTGCAGGAAAGAAGGACATTGGAAAAATCAGTGCCTTGAATACCCCAGAAGAAGCAGACAACCCTCCAATAGAGAGGACGGGCCTCATCCACACCTAGAAAATCCCAAGCAAGAGACAATAATGCTTGAAGAAGCTGAATGAAGGTGTCAGTGCTCTGTTTCACTTGGTCCCCAGGATCCCAGGCTAACTGTCCAAGTAGGAGGCCAGCCAGTCAATTTCTTAGTGGACACAGGGATTACCTTCTCAGGTTCAGAAAAGAGTACAGGCAAATTGTCAAAAGGAAAGATTTGAATTACTGTCAGCATATGATTGCTTCCAAAAATAACTCACACCAGAAGATTTGCATGGAGGTTAGGTGGGTTTCTCAAGACATCATGATAAAAAATATCTGTCTGCCCTTTGTCCCAGTTAGCCATATGATTTTTATGGCACTGGCCCCTGGCTTGGCTGTTGAGCCAGGGAAACTGTTTTTGCAGGACGTGAGGCGGTGGCCTGTGGCCATCAGTGGAAGGACAAAATCTCCACAGTGGTCTTCCTGTTTCAATATGGAGCCACCTATATCACCTCTCGGACATTATTGTTGTCCTGGGCTCAGAATCGCCACCCCAGGTCTAGAAGGCACCTAACAGATCCACACTATTTGAATCAGGCTCTGGTTAGCCCCTATCGATCACTTGGTGACATGGGAGTCTGGACAATGGAGTACCTTTACTTTTCGGATCAGAAAACTAACTCAAAAAAACACAGGTGTTGACCCAGAGGCACACAACTGGTTAAAAACAAAGCCAAACTTACTACCATTTTCTGGAGCCAGAGTTCTGAGCCCCTCGTGGCTGTGCCCAGCCGAGCAGTCCCTCTCTCCTGGACCCACCAAAGATCTGAGCAGATATTCCCCACAACCCCTCCCAAAGATTTTATTTCAGAGGATAGCATTGAATTTGCATCTCCTGGACAGAGACATTATCTGATCAGAGCACACAGAGATGAAGGGGAGAAGGGGAGAGTGGAGCACATCCTGTCCCACCAGACCTTGAGGATGATGTTCCCACTCAGAGAAGTCAGTTCACATAGAAGACCACATGGCCAGCCCCACGATGAGACACAATGTCCCTCAAAGACCCATAGCCCTAGAGGGGACAACACTGGAGACACAGTGTGGGAATTACCCCCAAACTGATCTCGCTACACCGAGGCATAACACTAAGGGGGTACAGCAGAAGAGCAAGTAAAAGGAGCAGCAAGATCCCAAGGAAATGCTAAAGGTGGACTTTAGGGTCAGGGTTTGGTGCCCCAAAAGACTGGACTAGAAAACACTCCTAAAGGCCAACACATAGTCCTTAAACTGTCTATGAGCTTTTCTATCTTGTTGACCTTTGTTTTCTTTTATTGTCATTGGATTTTTGTTGTTTTGTTTATTTTGCTGCTTGGTTTTGTTCTTTCTTGTTTTTGTGCATGTTATTGCCTCTACAGGTCTGTCTAAATAAGATAGGCTGAACGAACAATCTGGAGGAGAAAAAAAAAACGGGACTAGCACATCCTGGAGGACATGCGAGAGAGGGAGGTGGGAAGAAAGGTAGTGGTGTTAAGAATTCCAGAGACAAGGGAACAACAAGTGATGGAAATCGGTGGTGAGGGGGATGTAGGAGGCCTGGTAGGGCGTGATCAAGGGTAATGTAACCAAGAGTAATTACTGAAACCCAAAGGAAGACTGAGCATGGCAGTGGGCACAAGAGGAAAATCAAAGGGTATAGAAGAGTGAGCTGGGAAGCAAGGGCCAGTTATACACGTCTAAATAAAGGCATGTACATATGTCCATATATTAACAAAGGGGCATGGGGAAATAAATCTATGTACAGATGTGTAAAGATTTAGTATTAAGGTAGCAGATGGACATTGGGCCTCTGCTCAAGGACTCCCTCATTGCAAGAACACTGTTCTATTAAATTGGTATTCTATGATGCTCACTTTCACTACACGATCACTGACCACAAAGCGGCTGCATAAGCAAATGTGGTGAAGAAAGCCGATGGTGCCCAGCTACCAAATGATATAGCATGTGGGGTCTTAAAGGCTTGAAGGTAAAGAAGCGGCCATGTAGCTCAGAAGCAACAGAGCCCACATGGAGGAAGCATACCAGCCTGTGTGATCACAAAGTTTCAAAGGGATAAGGCAACAGGCATCATGAGAACAAAAATATCTCATCATGGAGAATGAGAGGGGACTGCCGGGTATAGACCCAAAACCTATTTGCAGTACACTGGACATCCCCTTACAGAAGGATCTCAGAGAGGAGATGAACCAAGACAGGGTATGAGACAGCAAAGATGAAACACAACTTTCCTCTAGTTCTTAATGCTTCCTCTTGCCCCACTATTATGATCCCAATTCTACCATACAAATCTGGTCTAACTAGAGAAGATACTCTAATACCGATAGGAATTTCAAACACGGGGAATCCAGGGTGGATGGGCCCTTTAGGACCAGTGTTATGAATGGAGATATTGGGAGGGTGGAGGATGGAAAGTGGGAACCGATTACAAGGATCTTCATTGATCTAAAAGAAAGGTGGGTTAAGGGGGACACCAGACAGTGAAAGATATGACAAAAGTATTACTACATTTCCAAGGATTGATGAGGGATGGGTGGCGGGCATTGAGGGGGCGGGGAATGAGGAGCTGAAGCCAGGGGCTTGGGTGGAGAGTGGATATTTTGAGAATAATGAAGGCAATTAATGGTCAGATGTGCTTCAAACAGCTGATGTATATATGGATTGTATTTAGTGTTGTAGGAGCCACTAATAAAAAGATCATAAAAGAAACAAAAATAATCTGGGCAGAGGGCTCATGCAAGGATGATCTCAGGCTGAATTAGACCAGTCAAAACAGCTACTGGAGTCCCCTAACCCTGTGTCTATTCCTGTGTCAGGCATGAAGCTTAGGGCCCACAGCCCCAGCAGCTGGCCAGTGAGGGAGGTGGGGCTCTGAGGTCATTCAACAGGGGGAATGGTCCTCTGTCCTGCAGGGCCCACGCTCCTTTGTACACCTGCTCTCTAGGGCACGGCTTTCATGGAGTCCACACCATGGGAGCTCTACTACTCATGGGGGGTTGGCAGAGGGCCTCTGCTCATGCGCTCACACCACCACCTAGCTGGAGGATCTCTGTGAACAAAGCCTGAGGCAGAAAACAAGCCCACTAACTGATGCTGTAAGAGATACAATCAGCATCCAGAAACCAGCAACTGGGAGTAAGAGGCAGCATACCCTGGTCCCAGCCCCTTCATAAAGCACTGCCAGGACTGTGGAATGGATACTCTGTGATCCAGACGTAGTACCTCCTCCCTTCCAGTCAGCTGAGACAAAAACCCTTGCAAGCAGAAAGCCATGCATCTGAACAGTATCCACCAGCCACTCATGTGCAGCCCTGCTGCCTCCAAAGAGCCTTCTTGAGTGAGAGAGAAATCACGCAGAAGCCTGGTCTGTCACTCAAGTGAGTTTTATGAGCGCTAGGGAGGCGTGGTGGACAAGTCTAGCCGACCCCAGTGGCTGAATTGAATTTCTATGGCCTAGGTTGGTCACTCCAGGTACAGGACCCACCCAGGTGTACCTCCCCTTCATGGCCAGAAACCTTTACCTCTGAGCATGCACAGGGTGCCTCTCCTAACTGGGCTCTTATCTTGGCCCTATGGGCATGCATAACGGATGCCCCAGTCCCTAGGATAGCTACTTAACATTTGTCCACCTGAAGAGATATGGACCCAAATCTTTGGGGTACTGGGCGACGACATCTCTAGCTAATTCCTGCTGGCGAAAGGGGCGTAGCGGGGCTTTGGGTCCACACCCTTCCTACACTGCTGGGAGGGGTTGTCCATTGAGGGCAACTTAATACAGGATGGATAAGGTTGAGGTGGTCCAGGAGGTGGTAGTCGTGGACCTGGCACACTTGGTTCAGAAGCTTTAGTCACCCGATAACTTCTGGGAAAAACAAACGGTCTAAAAGGTGAACAGTTTGACTTCGACAAGGGTAAGCTTCTGTGGTGGCAGTGGCCTTGGAATTAGATGAGTGTCACAGGGAACAAAAAAAAATCTTAGGATTACCAGTCATGTGTGTTTGTTCATTGGAAGTACAGGAAAAGGGATAAAATCATTCACACTTTCCCCTAGGAGGGCACAGGTTTGAACACTACTAGGTGCAGTGCGATCACTGATTCATTTATGATGCCAAGTCTTGGAACCGCTTATAAGACCCATCCTTCTTTTTAACCCTATAACGCTTCAATTTTAATTTTGGGAAAAAATTATTTTCTTTTTGTTGTGGACTTTCATAATTATAAATATATATATATATATATATATATATTAATATATACATTTTTTAAATGTTATGAAAACATCATGCTCCGCGTTATAGAGTTAAATGGAAATAATGGGCTAGTACAGGAGGAGTCAAAATTGACCAAAATAGTGTAACTACCTCAGTCATTTTGAATTTTATTGGGTTCAATTGGAATAAAGGCTTGTAAATTTCCCGGGGTCCAAATTCCCTTGGTGCCTCCTACAACGGGTAGAATGTTCAGGAATGTTTCAGGGCTGGGCGATTAGTAACACCTAAGTCCAGGATACCTTAGGGCAGGGTCCTAAAACAGTTTACCCAGGGGGCTAGTTCACTGTCCCTTAGGCCATTGGAGGGACAGACTATAGTTTAAAAAAAAAACAAAAATTACAAACAAATTCATGTGCACACTGCACATCTTCATTTGAAGTTCAAAAAATAAATAAATGGGGCACATACACCCGGCAGAAAGGATCAATGACCTCGGCTGTCTGCATGTGGCCCACAGGCTGTAGTTTGAGGACCCCTGCTCTAGGCGTTCACCAAGAGGATGTGGTTTCAACCCAAAACTTGGAGACTCTACAATTTGTTTAAAAGTGATGGGGCAGGAGTCCTGATTGACCCACGCAAGACTAGCTATCCCATCCCCAATTACTAAGAGTTCATAGTTATGGTTATGGGGAACCAGGACATCCCGATGTGATCCCTTTAATTCAAGTGTGGGCTGAAATTGCCACTAAGAAGCCTGCAAATATAAAAGACTTACTCCCTCCCTCAAAGAAAGGGTCCTTGTTTCCAAGGTTTCAGGATATATGGCAGGACCGGAAAAACAAACGATCCAAGTTCCCAAAACCACATAGGTGGAGGCCATCCCTCCACGCCCACCTCCCTCACTCCCTCCCTCTCCCCCTCACTTCCCCTCCCCTCCCCTCCCGATCTCTCTCCCCTAATCGGCTTTATCCCATTTTGCAGGAGAACTCTGGGAGTGGGAGAGCTGGCTTCAGACCCTTTGGTTCCACCCCCGCCCTATAAGGTTTCTAGGGGCCAGGAATAGAAAACTTCTAACAGGCCCTTATTGAGTCACTCCCACCCCCACCGGGACCCCAACCTCACCCCTACCCCAACCAGTAGTCCCCCTACACACACTAGTACTGGTATGTCTTCCATACTCATCAGCCCACCTGGAATGATTGCCAGCAACTTCTCCAGGTGCTGTTCACAACCGAGGACGGGTAGCCCTTCCAGACAGAGGCCCTGTAAGCAGTCAGTGAACCTGATGGTGAGCGAGCGGGCACTCCCCACTTGAGAGAAACTCTTTTGGCCACTACATGAACAATGTGGGATCTCAATTCCTAGCAAGGTCCAGAGGGCTTTACCAGGTATCACCCGTTGATCTTACACGACCCTCTGCCTAAGAGCTAGGAAACCTATGAATTTATCAAAGGTTAGTGAGAATTTTCAGGCTCTTATAAGAGATCGTCCGCCTGCCTTTCTAGAGTGGCTGATGGAAGCCTACGGGCTTTATACCCCTAAAGGCCTGGAGGCCACGAGAACAGGAGGGCAATAAGTATTGCCTTTATGACTCAGTCAGTCTGCCTCAGCCATGAAAAAGAAGTGGGAAGGGTTTGAAGGGAAAAATGTTAGTGATTTGGTACAAGTGGCTAATTGAGTATATAACAACAGAGATGACCCTAGCACGACAGAGACAAAGAAACTAGCTAAAATAATAGTAATTGCCATGAGAGACACCAGAGACTCAGGAAAAGGAGAGCATGGCCCACTCACAGAGAGAATAACATGTGGGCACCGCCAAGCCATGGGGAAGGATCAATGTGCCTACTGCAGGAAAGAAGGACACTGGAATAATCAGTGACTTGAAAATCCCAGGAGAGGTGCACGACCCTCCACTAGAGTGGACGGGCCTCATCTGCACCTACAAAGACCCAAGCAGGAGACAATAATGCTTGAAGAAGCTGAATGAAGGGGTCAGGGCTCTGTTTCACTTCGCCGCCAAGAGCCCAGGCTAACTCTCCATGTAGGAGGCCAGCCAGTAAATTTCTTGGTGGACACAGGGTCCACCTTCTCAGGTTCAGAAAGAAAGGCGGGCACATTTTCAAAAAGAAAGATGTGAATTATTGTGAGCCTATGATTCCTTCCACAGATAACTCACACCAGAAGGTTTGCATGGAAGGTAGGTGGGCTTCCCAAGACAACAAGATAACAAATATCTATCTGCCCTTTGTCCCCGCTAGCCACCTGGTTATGATGGCACTGGCTCCTGGCTCAGCTGCTGAGCCAGTGAAGCAGTTATAGCAGGAGAAGACTAGGTGGCCGATGGCCATCAACGGAAGGACCAAATCTCCACAGTGGGCTTCCTGTTTCAATATGGAGCCACGTATGTTACCTGCTGGACACCATCTCTATCCTGAGCTCATAATTACCATCCGAGGTCTAAAATGCAGCTCGCAGGTACACACTATATGAAACAGTCTCTGATTAACCCCTCTCGATAACTTGCTGACATGGGAGTCTGGATAATCCGGTACATTTACTTTCCAGGTGAGAAAACTCACTCAAAAACACACAGGAGTAGACCCAGAGACACACAACTGGTTAACAACAAAGTCATATTCACAACCAGCATCTGGACCAAGAGCACGGTGCCCAAGAGAACTGTGCCCATCGAGCAGTCAATATCTCCTGGACTCTCAAAAGATCTGAGCTGATACCCCCCCCCCCCCCACATCCTTGCAGCCTCCAAAGACTGTATTTCACAGGATGGCACCGGATCTGCAGCTTGCGGAGAGGGACATATCTGATCAGAGAACACAGGGCAGAACAAGGGGGAGGAGGGGAGAATGGAGCACATCCTGGCCCAATACACCTTGAGGATGATGTTCCCAATCAGAGAAGCCAGTCCACAGAGAAGACCACATGGGCAGCCCCACGATGAGAAACGTCCCTCAAAGACCCATAGCCCTAGAGGGGACAACACTGGACACACACTGTGGGAACTGTGCCTGAACTGATCCTGCCACATGGAGGCATGACACTAAGAGAGTGCAGCAGAAGAGAAAGAAAACGGAGCATCAAAGTCCCCGGGGAATGCCAAAGGTGGACTTTGTGGTCAGGGCTCGGTGCCCCAACAGACTGGACTGGAAAACACCCCTAAACTTCACCATACAGTCCTTGTACTTTTCTTTCTTGGTTAGTGTTGTTTTCTTTTAGTGTCATTGGATTTTGGTTGGGTTTTGTTTTCATTTTTGTTTGCTTTTTTTCTTTTTGCAGCTTGGTTTTGCTCAGTCTTGTTTTGTGCATGTTATTACCTTTATAAGTCTGTCTAATTAAGAGAGGCTGGATGAACAATCTGGAGGAGTAAACATGTGACCGGCCCTTTCTATGGGGCATGGGAGTGAGCACGGTGGGGGGAAAGGAAGTGGTGTCTAGAAACCCAGAGACAGGGGAACAACAAGTGATGGAAATCGGTGGTGAGGGGGATGTAGGAGGCCTGGTAGGGCGTGATCAAGGATAATGTAACCAAGAGGAATTACTGAAACAAAAAGAAAGTCTGAGCATGGCAGTGGGCACAAGAGGAAAATCAAAGGGTATAGAAGAGTGAGCTGGGATTCAAGGGCCAGTTATAAACGTCTAAATAAAGGCATGTACATATTTCCATATATTAACAAAGGGGCATGGGGAAATAGATCTATGTACATATGTTTATAGATTTAGTATTAAGGTAGCAGATGGACATAGGGCCTCCGCTCAAGGAATCCCTCATTGCAAGAACACTGTTTTATAAAATAGGCATTCTACGATGCTCACCTTCCCTACACGATCACTGACCACAAACGGTTGCATAAGAAAATGGGGTGAAGAAAGCCGATGGTGTCCAGCTACGAAAAGATATAGTGTGTGGGGTCTTAAAGGCTTGAAGGTAAAGAAGCGACCATCTAGCTCAGAAACAACAGAGCCCACATGGAGGAAGCATACCAGCCTGTGTGATCACAAAGTTTCAAAGGGATAAGGCAACAGGCATCATGAGAACAAAAAAATCTTATCATGGAAAATGATAGGGGATTGCCGGGTTTATACCCAAAACCTATTTGCAATGCACTGGACATCCCCTTACAGAAGGAGCTCAGAGAGGAGATTAAGGAATACAGGGTATGAGACAGCAAAGATGAAACACAACTTTCCTCTAGTACTTAATGCTTCCTCTTGCCCCACTGTCATGATCCCAGTTCTACCATACTAATCTGGCCAAATTAGAGAAGGTATTCTAGTACCGATAGGAATTTCAAACACGGGGAATCCAGGGTGGTTGGGCCCTTTAGGACCAGTGTTATGAGTGGAGATACTGGGAGGGTGGAGGAAGGGCAGGATGGAAAGTGGGAACTGATTACAAGGATCTTCATTGACCTCAAAAGAAAAGTGGGTGAAGATATGACAAAAGAATTAGTACATTTCCAAGGATTGATGAGGGATGGGTGGCGGGCATTGATGGGGGAAAAATGAGGAGCTGAGGCCAGGAGCTTGGGTTGAGAGTGGATATTTTGAGAATAATATGGGCAATTAATGGTCAGATGTGCTTCAAACAGGTGATGTATATATGTTTTCTGGGTAGTGTTGTAGGAGCCCATAATAAGAAGATCATAAAAGAAACAAAAATAATCTGGGCAGAGGGCTCATGCAAGGATGATCTCAGGCTGGATTAGACCAGTCAAAACAGCTACTGGAGTCGCCTCACCCTGTGTCTATTCCTGAGTCAGGCATGAAGCTTAGGGCCCACAGCCCCAGCAGCGGGCCAGTGAGGGACGTGGGTCTCTGAGGCCATTCCACAGGGGGAATGGTCCTCCATCCTGCAGGACCCACCCTCCTTTGTAAGCGTGCTGTCTGGGGCACGGCTTTCATGGAGTCCACACCATGGGAGCTCTACTACTCATGGGGGATTGGCAGGAAGCCTCTGCTCATGCGCACACACCACCAACTAGCTGGAGGATCTCCGTGAACAAAGTTTGAGGCAGACAACAAGCCCACTAACTGATGCTGTAAGAGAAACAATCAGCATCCAGAAACCTGCAAGTGGGAGTAAGAGGCAGCATACCTTGGTCCCAGCCCCTCCCACTCTAATCTACAAGGAGTGACATTGCAAAGCAGAGGGTTTTCATAAAGCACTGCCAGGTCTGTGGAATGAGCAGCCTCATTTGTGGACATGGATACTCTGTGATCCAGACGTACTACCTCCTCCCTTCCAGTCAGCTGAGACAAAAACCCTTGCAAGCAGGAAGCCATGCATCTGAACAGTATCCACCAGCCACTCATGTGCAGCCCTGCTGCCTCCAAAGAGCCTTCCTGAGTGAGAGAGAAATCACGAAGAAGCCTGGTCTGTCACTCAAGTGAGTTTTATGAGCGTTAGGGAGGCGTGGTGGGCAAGTCTGGCCGACCCCATTGGCTGAATTGAATTTACATAGCCTAGGTTAGTCAATCCAGGTACAGGACCCACCCAGGTGTACCTCCCCTTCATGGCCAGAAACCTGGACTCCTGAGCATGCACAGGGTGCCTCTCCTAACTGGGCTCTTATCTTGGCTCTATGGGCATGCATAACGGATGCCCCAGTCACTAGGAGAGCTACCTAACCTTTGCCCCCCTGAAGAGATATGGACCCAAATCTTTGGGGTACTGGGCGACGACATCTCTAGTTACTTCCTTCTGGCAAAAGGCGCGAAGTGGGGCTTTGGTTCCATACCCTTCCTACACTGCTGGGAGGGGTTGTCCATTGAGGGCAACTTTATCCTGGATGGATAAGGTTGAGGTGGTCAAGGAGGTGGTAGTCGTCAACCTGACACACTTGTTTCAGAAGCTTTGGTCACCCGATAACTTCTGGGAAAAGCAAATGGTCTAAAAGGTGAACAGTTTGACTCCGAGAAGGCTAAGCTTGTGTGATAGCAGTGACCTTGATTTTAGGTGAGTGTCACAGGAAACAAAAAAAAATCTTAGGATTACCAGACATGTGTGTTTGTTCATTGGAAGTACAGGAAGAGGGATAAAATCATTCACACTTTCCCCTAGGAGGGCACAGGTTTGGGCACTACTAGGTGCAGTGGGAACACTGATCCATTTATGATGCTAAGGTCTTGGAACCGCTGATAAGACCCATCCTTCTTTTTACCCTATAAAGCTTCAATTTTAATTTTGTGAAATAATTATTTTCTTTTATGTGGACTTTCATAGTTATAAATATATATATATATATATATATGTATTAATATATATATTTTAAATGTTATGAAAACATCATGCTCCGTGTTATAGAGTTAAATGGAAATAATGGGCTAGTACAGGAGGAGTCAAAAGTGACCAAAATAGAGGAACTGCCTAAGTAATTTTGAATTTTCTTGGGTTCAATTGCAGTAAAGGCTTGTAAATTACCCGGGGTCCAAATTCTCATGGTGCCTCCCAAAACGGGTAGAATGTTCACAGATGTTTCAGTGCTGGGAGATTAGTAACCCCTAAGTCCAGGATACCTTAGGGCAGGGGTCCTGAAACTGTTTACTCAGGGGGCCAGTTCTCTGTCCCTCAGGCCATTGGAGGGACAGACTATAGTTTAAAACAAAACAAAAATTACCTACAAATTCATGTGCATACTGCACATCTTGTTTTGCAGTTCAAAAAAAATAAAGGGGGCACATACACCCGGCAGAAAGGATCAATATCCTCGACTGTCTGTATGTGTCCCACAGGTTGTAGTTTGAGGACCCCTGCTCTAAGCGTTCACCAAGAGGATGTGGTTTCAACCCAAAAGCTTGGAGACTCTACAATTTGTTTAAAAGTGATGGGGCAGAAGGAGTCCCTGATTGACCCACGCAAGACTAATTTTCCCATCCCCTATTACTAAGAGTTCATAGTTATGGTTATGGGGAACCAGGACACCCCGATCTGATCCCTTTAATTCAAGTGTGGGCTGACATTGCCACTAAGAATCCTACAAATATAAAAGACTTACTCCCTCCCTCAAAGAAAGGGTCCTTGTTTCCAAGGTTTCAGGAAACATGGCAGGACCGGAAAAACAAACGGTCCAAGTTCCCAAAACCACATAGATGGAGGCCATTCGTCCCCCATCCCCTCCCCCTCCCACTCCCTTTCACACCCCTGCCCTCCTGATTTCTCTCACCTAATCGGCTTTATTTCATTTTGTAGGAGAACTCTGGGAGTGGGAGAGCTGGCTTCAGACCCCTTGGTTTCACCCCCGCCCTATAAGGTTTCTAGGGGCCAGAAATAAAAAAGCTTCTAACAGGCCCTTATTGAGTCACTCCCTGCCCACCCGGCCCCCCAAAATCACATCCACCCCCAACCAGCAGCCCCACCCACACACTAGTACTGGTATGTCTTCCATACTCATCAGCCCACCTGAAATGATTGCCAGCAAATTCTCCAGGTGCTGTTCACAACCGAGGAAGGGTAGCCCTTCCAGACAAAGGCCCAGTAAGCAGTCAGTGAACCTGATGGTGAGCGAGCGGGCACTCCCCACATGAGAAAATCTCTTTTAGCCACTACACGAACAATATGGAATCTCAATTCCTAGCAAGGCCCAGAGGGCTTTACCAGGTATCACCCGTTGATCTTACATGACCCTCTGCGGAAGAGCTAGGAAACCTATGAATTTATCGAAGGTCAGTGAGAATTTTCAGTCTCTTACATGAGAATGTACGCCTGCCTTTCCAGAGTGGCTGATTGAAGCCTACGGGCGTTATACCGCTAACGGCCCAGAGCCCCCGAGAACAGGAGGGCAATAAGTATTGCCTTTATGACTCAGTCAGTCTGCCTCAGACATGATAAAGAGGTGGGAAGGGTTTGAAGGGAAAAATCTTAGTGATTTGGTACAAGTGGCTCATTGAGTGTATAACAACAGAGATGACCCTAGCACGACAGAGACAAATAAACTAGCTAAAATACTGGTAAGTGCAATGAGAGACCCCAGAGACTCAGGAAAAGGAGAGCATGGCCCACTCACGGAGAGACTAACCTGTGGGCACTCGCAAGCAATGGGGAAGGATCAATGTGCCTATTGCAGGAAAGAAGGACACTGGAAAAATCAGTGCCTTCAAAACCCCCGGAGAGGTGCACGACCCTAAACTAGAGTGGACGGGCCTCATCTGCACCTAGAAAGACCCAAGCAAGAGTCAATAATGCTTGAAGAAGCTAAATGAAGTGGTCACGGCACTGTTTCCCTTCGCCGCCAAAAGCCCAGGCTAACTCTCCATGTAGAAGGCCAGGCAGTAAATTTCTTGGTGGACACAGCGGCCACCTTCTCAGGTTCAGAAAGGAATACGGACACATTTTCAAGAAGAAAGATGTGAATTACTGTGAGCCTATGATTCCTTTCACAGATAACTCACACCAGAAAGTTTGCATGGAGGTTAGGTGGGCTTCCCATGGACAAAAAGATAACAAATATCTATCTGGCAATTGTACCAGTTAGCCACCTGGTTATGATGGCACTGGCTCCTGGCTCAGCTGCTGAGCCAGTGAAGCAGTTATAGCAGGAGAAGGCTAGGTGGCCAGTGGCCATCGACGGAAGGACCAAATCTCCACAGTGGGCTTCCTGTTTCAATATGAGCCAAGTCTGTCACCTGCTGGACACCATCTCTATTCTGAGCTCAGAATTGCCACCCCAGGTCTAGAATGCAGCTCGCAGGTACACACTATATGAAACAGTCTCTGATTAAGCCCTCTCGATAACTTGCTGACATGGGAGTCTGGATAATCCAGTACATTTACTTTCCCGATGAGAAAACTCACTCAAAAACACACGGGAGTTGACCCAGAGACACACAACTGGCTAACAACAAAGTCATATTCAAAAGCAGCGTCGGGTCCAAGAGCACGGCGCCCCACAGAACTGTGCCCATCGAGCATTCAATATCTCCTGGACTCCCAAAAGATCTGAGCTGACACCCACCCACCCACATCCTTGCAGCCCCCAAAGATTGTATTTCACAGGATGGCACCGGATCTGCAGCTCGCGAAGAAGGACATATCTGATCAGAGAACACAGGGCTGAACAAGGGGGAGGAGGGGAGAGCGGAGCACATCCTGGCCCTCTACACCTTGAGGATGATGTTCCCAATCAGAGAAGCCAGTCCACAGAGAAGACCACATGGGCAGCCCCACGATGAGAAACGTCCCTCAAAGACCCATATCCCTAGAGTGGACAACACTGGAGACACAGTGTGGGAACTGCGCCCGAACTGATCCTGCCACATCAAGGCATGACACTAAGAGAGTGCAGCGGAAGAGTAAGAAAACGGAGCATCAAAGTCCTCGGGGAATGCCAAAGGTGGACTTTGTGTTCAGGGCTCTGTGCCTCAACAGACTGGACTGGAAAACACTCCTAAAGTTCACAACACAGTCCTTGTACTTTTCTTTCTTGGTTAGTGTTGTTTTCTTTTAGTGTCATTGGATTTGGGTTGGGTTTTGTTTTCATTTTTGTTTGTTTTTTTTCTTTTTGCTGCTTGGTTTTGCTCAGTCTTGTTTTGTGCATGTTATTACCTTTACAGGTCTGTCTAATTAAGAGAGGCTGGATGAACAATCTGGAGGAGTAAACTTGTGACCGGCCCTTTCCATTGGGCATGGGAGTGAGGACGGTGGGGGGAAAGGAAGTGGTGTCAAGAAACCCAGAGACAAGAGAACAACAAGTGATGGAAATCGGTGGTGAGGGAGATGTAGGAGGCCTGGAAGGGCGTGATCAAGGGTAATGTAACAAAGAGTAAATACTGAAACCCAAAGGAAGACTGAGCATGGCAGTGGGCACAAGAGGAAAATCAAAGGGTATAGAAGAGTGAGCTGGGAAGCAAGGGCCAGTTATAGACGTCTAAATAAAGGCATGTACATATGTACATATATTTACAAAGGGGCATGGGGAAATAGATCTATGAACATATGTTTATAGATTTAGTATTAAGGTAGCAGATGGACATAGGGATTCCGCTCAAGGACTCCCTCATTGCAAGATCACTGTTCTATTAAATTGGCATTCTACGATGCTCACCTTCCCTACACGATCACTGACCACAAAGCGGCTGCATAAGCAATTGTGGTGAAGAAAGCCGATGGTGTCCAGCTACCAAAGATATAGCGTGTGGGGTCTTAAAGGATGGAAGTAAAGAAGCAGTCATCTGGCTCAGAAGCAACAGAGCCCATAAGGAGGAAGCATACCAGCCTGGGTGATCACAAAGTTTCAAAGGGATAAGGCAACAGGCATCATGAGAACAAAAAAATCTTATCATGGAGAATGAGAGGGGACTGCTGGGTATAGACCCAAAACCTATTTGCAGTGCACTGGACATCCGCTTACAAAAGGAGCTCAGAGAGAAGATTAAAGAATACAGGGTATGAGACAGCAAAGATGAAACACAACTTTCCTCTATTTCTTAATGCTTCCTCTTGCCCCACTATCATGATCCCAGTTCTACCATACTAATCTGGCCAAACTAGAGAAGGTATTCTAGTACAGATAGGAATTTCAAACACGGGGAATCCAGGGTGAATGGGCCCTTTAGGACCAGTGTTATGAGTGGAGATACTGGGAGGGTGAAGGAATGCCAAGATGGAAAGTGGGAACCGATTACAAGGATCTTCATTGACCTCAAAAGAAAGGTGGGTGAAGATATGACAAAAGAATTAGTACATTTCCAAGGATTGATGAGGGATGTGTGGCGGGCATTGAGGGGGGAAAAATGAGGAGCTGGGGTCAGGGGCTTGGGTGGAGGGTGGAGATTTTGAGAATAATGAGGGCAATTAATGTACAGATGTGCTTCAAACAGCTGTTGTATATATGGATTGTGGTTAGTTTTGTAGGAGCCACTAATGAAAATATCATAAAAGAAACAAAAATAATCTTGGCAGAGGGCTCATGCAAGGATGATCTCAGGCTGGATTAGACCAGACAAAACAGCTACTGGAGTCTCCTCACCCTGTGTCTATTCCTGAGTCAGGCATGAAGCTTAGGGTCCACAGCCCCAGCAGCTGGCCAGTGAAGGACCTGGGTCTCTGAGGCCATTCCACAGGGGGAATGGTCATCTGTCCTGCAGGGCCCACCCTCCTTTGTAAGCGTGCTGCCTGGGGCAAGGCTTTCATGGAGTCCACACCATGGGAGCTCTACTACTCATGGGGGATTGGCAGGAAGCCTCTGCTCATGCGCACACACCACCAACTAGCTGGAGGATCTCCGTGAACAAAGCCTGAGGCAGACAACAAGCCCACTAACTGATGCTGTAAGAGATACAATCAGCATCCAGAAACCTGCAAGTGGGAGTAAGAGGCAGCATACGTTGGTCCCAGCGCCTCCCACTCTAATCTACAAGGAGTGACATTGCAAAGCAGAGGGTTTTCATAAAGCACTGCCAGGACTGTCGAATGAGCAGCCACATTTGTGGACATGGATACTCTGTGATCCAGACGTACTACCTCCTCCCTTCCAGGCAGCTGAGACAAAAACGCTTGCAAGCAGAAAGACATGCATCTGAACAGTATCTACCAGCCACTCATGTGCAGCCCTGCTGCCTCCAAAGAGCCTTCCCAAGTGAGAGAGAAATCACGCAGAAGCCTGGTCTGTCACTCAAGTGAGTTTTATGAGCGTTAGTGAGGCATGGTGGACAAGTCTGGCCAACCCCAGTGGCTGAATTGAATTTACATGGCCTTGGTTGGTCAATCCAGGTACAGGACCCACCCAGGGGTACCTCCCCTTCATGGTCAGAAACCTGGACCTCTGAGCATGCACAGGGTGCCTCTCCTAACTGGGCTCTTATCTTGGCCCTTGGGCATGCATAACGGATGCCCCAGTCCCTAGGATAGCTACCTAACATTTGCCCCCCTGAAGAGATATGGATCCAAATCTTTGGGCTACTGGGCAACAACATCTCTAGCTACTTCCTGCTGGAAAAACCGGCGAGGTGGGGCTTTTGGTCCATACCCTTCCTACAATGCAGGGAGGGTTTGTCCATTGAGGGCAACTTTATCCAGGATGGATAAGGTTGAGGTAGTCCAGGAGGTGGTAGTCGTGGACCTGGCACACTTGGTTCAGAAGTTTTAGTCACCCGATAACTTCTGGGAAAAACAAACGGTATAAAGGTGAACAGTTTGACTACGACAAGGTTAAGCTTCTGAGGTGGCAGTGGCCTTGAAATTAGGTGAGTGTCACAGGAAACAAAAAAAAATCTTAGAATTACCAGACATGTGTGTTTGTTCATTGGAAGTATAGGAAGAGGGATAAAAGCATTCACACTTTCCCCTAGGAGGGCACAGGTTTGGGCACTACTAGGTGCAGTGGGATCACTGATTCATTTATGATGCTAAGGTCTTGGACTCGCTTATAAGACCCATCTTCCTTTTTAACCCAATAACACTTCAATTTTAATTTGGGGAAAATATTATTTTATTTTTGTTGTGGACATTCATAGTTATAAATATATATATATGAATATATACATTTTTATATGTTATGAAAACATCATGCTCCACGTTATAGAGTTAAATGGAAATAATGGGCTAGTACAGGAAGAGTCCAAAGTGACCAAAATAAAGTAACTGCCTAAGTCATTTTGAATTTTCTTGGGTTCAATTGGAGTAAAGGCTTGTAAATTACCCAGGGTCCAAATTCCCATGGTGCCTCCTACAACGGGTAGAATGTTCAGGGATATTTCAGGGCTGGGAGATTAGTAACCCCTAAGTCCAGGATACCTTAAGGCAGGGGTCCTGAAACTGTTTACCCAAGGGGCCAGTTCACTGTCCCTCAGGCCATTGGAGGGACAGACTATAGTTTTAAAAAAAATTACGAACAAATTCATGTGCACACTGCACATCTTGATTTGAAGCTCAAAAATAAATGGGGCACATACAAACGGCAGAAAGGATCAATGTCCTCGGCTGTCTGCATGTGGCCCACAGGTTGTAGTTTTAGGTCCCCTGCTATAGGCATTCACCAAGAGGATGTGGTTTCAACCCAAAAGCTTGGAGACTCTACAATTTGTTTAAAAGTGATGGGGCAGAAGGAGTCCCTGATTGACCCATGCAAGACTAGTTTTCCCATCCCCTATTACTAAGAGTTCATAGTTATGGTTAGGGGAACCAGGACATCCCGATCTGATTCTTTTAATTCAAGTGTGGGCTGACATTGCCACGAAGAAGCCTGCAAATATAAGACTTACTCCATCCCTCAAAGAAAGGGTCCTTGTTTCCAAGGTTTCAGGAAACATGGCAGGACCGGAAAAACAAACGGTCCAAGTTCCCAAAACCACATATGTGGAGCCCATCCCTCCACGCCCACCTCCCCCACCCCCTCTTCTCCCTTCCTTTCCCTCCCCTCCCCTCCCGATCTCTCTCCCCTAATCGGCTTTATCTCATTTTGCACAAGAACTCTGGGAGAGGGAGAGCTGGCTTCAGACCCTTTGGATCCACCCCCGCCCTATAAGGTTTCTAAGGGCCAGAAATAGAAAACTTCTAACAGGCCCTTATTGAGTCACTCTCTCCCCCACCGGCCCCCCAAACTCACCCCTACCACCAACCAGCAGCCCACCACACACACTAGTTCTGGTATTTCTTCCATACTCATCAGCCCACCTGGACTGATGGCCAGCAACTTCTCCAGGTGCTGTTCACAACGGAGGAAGGGTAGCCCTTCCAGACAGAGGCCCAGTAAGCAGTCAGTGAACCTGATGGTCAGCGAGTGGGCACTCCCCACTTGAGAGAAACTCTTTTGGCCACTACACCAACAATGTGGGATCTCAATTCCTAGCAAGGCCCAGAGGGCTTTACCAGGTATCAACCATTGCTCTTACATGACCCTCTGCAGAAGAGCTAGGAAACATATGAATTTATCTAAGGTCAGTGAGAATTTTCAGGTTCCTATAAGAGAATGTCCGCCTGCCTTTCTAGAGTGGCTGAGGGAAGCCTACGGGCTTTATACCCCTAACGGCCCGGAGGCACTGAAAACAGGAGGGCAATAAGTACTGCCTTTATTACTCAGTCAGTCTGCCTCAGACATGACAAAGAAATGGGAAGGGTTTGAAGGGAAAAATCTTAGCGATTTGGTACAAGTGGCTCATTGAGTGTATACCAACAGAGATGACCCTAGCACGACAGAGACAAAGAAGCTAGCTAAAATAATCGTAATTGCCATGAGATACCCCAGAGACTCAGGAAAAGGAGAGCATGGCCCACTCACGGAGAGACTAACCTGTGGGCACTGCCAAGCCATCGGGAAGGACCAATGTCCCTACTGCAGGAAAGAAGGACACTGGAAAAATCAGTGCCTTGAAAACCCCAGGAGAGGTGCACGACCCTCCACTAGAGTGGATGGGCCTCATCTGCACGTAGAAAGACCCAAGCAAGAGACAATAATGCTTGAAGAAGCTGAATGAAGGGGTCAGGGCTCTGTTTCACTTCGCCGCCAAAAGCCCAGGCTAACTCTCCAAGTAGGAGGCCAGGCAGTAAATTTCTTGGTGGACACAGGGGCCACCTTGTCAGGTTCAGAAATGAATATGGGCACATTTTCAAGAAGAAAGATGTGAATTACTGTGAGCCTATGATTCCTTCCACAGATAACTCACACCAGAAGGTTTGCATGGAGGGTAGGTGGGTTTCCCAAGACAACAAAATAACAAATATCTATCAGCCCTTTGGCCCAGTTAGCCACCTGGTTATGATATCACTGGCTTCTGGCTCAGCTGCTGAGCCAGTGAAGCAGTTATAGCAGGAGAAGACTAGGTGGCCGGTGGCCATCAACGGAAGGACCAAATCTCCACAGTGGGCTTCCTGTTTCAATATGGAGCCACGTATGTTACCTGCTGGACACCATCTCTATCCTGAGCTCATAATTGCCATCGCAGGTCTAGAATGCGGCACGCAGGTACACACTATATGAAACAGTCTCTGATTAACCCCTCTCGATAACTTGCTGACATGGGAGTCTGGATAATCCTGTACATTTACTTTGCAGATTAGAAAACTCACTCAAAAACACACGGGAGTTGACCCAGAGACACACAACTGGTTAACAACAAAGTCATATTCACAACCAGCGTCTGGACCAAGAGCACGGTGCCCCACAGAACTGTGCCCATCGAGCAGTCAATATCTCCTGGACTCTCAAAAGATCTGAGCTGATACCCACCCCCCCCACATCCTTGCAGCACCAAAAGATTGTATTTCACAGGATGGCACCGGATCAGCAGCTCGAGGAGGGGGACATATCTGATCAGAGAACACAGGGCAGAACAAGGGGGAGGAGGGGAGAATGGAGCACACCCTGGCCCAATACACCTTGAGGATGATGTTACCAATCAGAGAAGCCAATCCACAGAGAAGACCACATGGGCAGCCCCACGATGAGAAACGTCCCTCAAAGACCCATAGCCTTAGAGGGGACAACACTGGACACACAGTGTGGGAACTGCGCCCGAACTGATCCTGCCACTTCGATGCATGACACTAAGAGAGTGCAGCGGAAGAGTAAGAAAACGGAGCATCAAAGTCCCCGGGGAATGCCAAAGGTGGACTTTGTGGTTAGGGTTCGGTGCCCCCACAGACTGGAATGGAAAACACTCCTAAAGTTCACCACACAGTCCTTGTACTTTTCTTTCTGGTTAGTGTTGTTTTCTTTTAGTGTCATTGGATTTGGGTTGGGTTTTGTTTTCATTTTTGTTTTTGTTTTTTTTCTTTTTGCTGCTTGGTTTAGCTCAGTCTTGTTTTGTGCATGTTATTACCTTTACAGGTCTGTCTAATTAAGAGAGGCTGGATGAACAATCTGGAGGAGTAAACATGTGACCGGCCCTTTCCATTGGGCATGGGAGTGAGCACGGTGGGGGGAAAGGAAGTGGTGTAAAGAAACCCAGAGACAAGGGTACAACAAGTGATGGAAAATGGTAGTGAGGGGGATGTAGGAGGCCTGGTAGGGCGTGATCAAAGGTAATGTAACCAAGAGGAATTACTGAAACCCAAAAGAAGACTGAGCATGGCAGTGGGCACAAGAGGAAAATCAAAGGGTATAGAAGAGTGAGCTGGGAAGCAAGGGCCAGTTATAGACGTCTAAATAAAGGCATGTACATATGTACATATATTTACAAAGGGGCATGGGGAAATAGATCTATGTCCATATGTTTATAGATTTAGTATTAAGGTAGCAGATGGACATAGGGCCTCCGCTCAAGGACTCCCTCATTGCAATAACACTGTTCTATTAAATTGGCATTCTAAGATGCTCACCTTCCCTACACAATCACTGACCACAAAGCGGCTGCATAAGCAAATGTGGTGAAGAAAGCCGATGGTGTCCAGCTACCTAAAGATATAGCGTGTGGGGTCTTAAAGGCCTGAGGGTAAAGAAACAGCCATCTGGCTCTGAAGCAACAGAGCCCACATGGAGAAAGCATACCAGCCTGTGTGATCACAAAGTTTTAAAGGGATAAGGCAACAGGCATCATGAGAATAAAAAAATCTTATCAAGGAGAATGAGAGGGGACTGCCGGGTATAGACCCAAAACCTATTTGCAGTGCACTGGACATCCCCTTACAGAAGGATCTCAGAGTGGAGATTAAAGAATACAGGGTATGAGACAGCAAAGATGAAACACAACTTTCCTCTAGTTCTTAATGCTTTCTCTTGCCCCACTATCATGATCCCAGTTCTACCATACTAATCTGGCCAAACTAGAGAAAGTATTCTAGTACCGATAGGAATTTCAAACAAGGGGAATCCAGAGTGGATGGGCCCTTTACCAGTGTTATGAGTGGAGATACTGGGAGGGTGGAGGAAGGGCAGGATGGAAAGTGGGAACCGATTACAAGGATCTTCATTGACCTCAAAAGAAAGGTGGGTGAAGATAAGACAAAAGAATTAGTATATTTCCAAGGATTGATGAGGGATGTGTGGCGGGCATTGAGGGGGGAAAAATGAGGAGCTGAGGCCAGGGGCTTGGGTGGAGAGTGGATATTTTGTGAATAAGGAGGGCAATTAATGTACAGATGTGCTTCAAACAGCTGATGTATTTATGGATTGTGGTTAGTGTTGTAGGAGCCACTAATGAAAATATCATAAAAGAAACAAAAATAATCTTGGCAGAGGGCTCATGCAAGGATGATCTCAGGCCGGATTAGACCAGTCAAAACAGCTACTGGAGTCGCCTCACCCTGTGTCTATTACTGAGTCAGCCATGATGCTTAGGACCCACAGCCCCAGCAGCTGGCCAGAGAGGGAGGTGGATCTCTGAGGCCATTCCACAGGGGGAATGGTCCTCTGTCCTGCAGGGCCCACCCTCCTTTGTAAGCGTGCTGCCTGGGGCAAGGCTTTCATGGAGTCCACACCATAGGAGCTCTACTACTCATGGGGGATTGGCAGGAAGCCTCTGCTCATGCGCACACACCACCAACTAGCTGGAGGATCTCCGTGAACAAAGCCTGAGGCAGACAACAAGCCCACTAACTGATGCTGTAAGAGATACAATCAGCATCCAGAAACCTGCAAGTGGGAGTAAGAGGCAGCATACCTTGGTCCCAGCCCCTCCCACTCTAATCTACAAGGAGTGACATTGCAAAGCAGAGGGTTTTCATAAAGCACTTCCAGGACTGTGGAATGAGCAGCCTCGTTTGTGGACATGGATACTCTGTGATCCAGACGTACTACCTCCTCCCTTACAGTCAGCTGAGACAAAAACCCTTGCAAGCAGAAAGCCATGCATCTGAACAGTATCCACCAGCCACTCATGTGCAGCACAGCTGCCTCCAAAGAGCCTTCCTGAGTGAGAGAGAAATCATGCAGAAGCCTGGTCTGCACTCAAGAGAGTTTTATGAGCGTTAGGGAGGCGTGATGGGCAAGTCTGGCCGACCCCAGTGGCTGAATTGAATTTACATGGCCTAGATTGGTCAATCCAGGTACAGGAACCACCCAGGTGACCTCCCCTTCATGGCCAGAAATCTGGACCTCTGAGCATGCACAGGGTGCCTCTCCTAACTGGGCTCTTATCTTGGCCCTATGGGCATGCATAACGGATGCCCCAGTCCCTAGCATAGCTACCTAACATTTGCCCCCCTGAAGAGATATGGACCCAAATCTTTGGGGTACTGGGCGACGACATCTCTAGCTACTTCCTGCTGGCAAAACGGGAGAAGTGGGGCTTTGGGTCCATACCCTTCCTACACTGCTGGGAGGGGTTGTCCATTGAGGGCAACTTTATCCAGGATGGATAAGGTTGAGGTGGTCCAGGAGATGGTAGTCGTGGACCTGGCACACTTGGTTCAGAAGCTTTAATCACCCCATAACTTCTGAGAAAAACAAACGGTCTAAAAGGTGAACAGTTTGACTACGACAAGGCTAAGCTTGTGAGGTGGCAGTGGCCTTGAAATTAGGTGAGTGTCACAGGAAACAAAAATAATCTTAGGATTACCAGACATGTGTGTTTGTTCATTGGAAGTACAGGAAGAGGGATAAAAGCATTCACATTTTCCCCTAGGAGGGCACAGGTTTGGGCACTACTAGGTGCAGTCGGATCACTGATTCATTTATGATGCTAAGCTCTTGGACCCGCTGATAAGACCCATCCTTCTTTTTAACCCTATAACGCTTCAATTTTAATTTTGGGAAAAAATTTTCTTTTTGTTGTGGACTTTCATAGTTATAAATATATATATATGTATTAATATATACATTTTTAATGTTATGAAAACATCATGCTTCGCGTTATAGAGTTAAATGGAAATAATGGGCTAGTGCAGGACGAGTCAAAAGTGACCAAAATAGAGTAACTGCCTAAGCCATTTTGAATTTTCTTGGGTTCAATTGGAGTAAAGGCTTGTAAATTACCCGGGGTCCAAATTCCCATGGTGCCTCCTACAACGGGTAGAATGTTCAGGGATGTTTCAGGGCTGGGAGATTAATAACCCCTAAGTCCAGGATACCTTAGGGCAGGGGTCCTTAAACTGTTTACCCAAGGTGCCAGTTCACTATCCCTCAGGCCTTTTGAAGGAAAGACTATAGTTTAAAAAAACAAATATTACGAACAAATTCATGTGCACACTGCACATCTTGCTTTGAAGTTCAAAAAAAAAAATAAATGGGGCACATACACCCGGCAGAAAGGATCAACGTCCTCGGCTGTCTGCATGTGGCCCACAGGTTGTAGTTTGAGGACCCCTGCTCTCGGCATTCACCAAGGGGATGTGGTTTCAACCCAAAAGCTTGGAGACTCTACAATTTGTTTAAAAGTGATGGGGCAGAAGGAGTCCCTGATTGACCCACGCAAGACTAGTTTTCCCATCCCCTATTACTAAGAGTTCATAGTTATGGTTAAAGGGAACCAGGATATCCCGATCTGATCCCGTTACTTCAAGTGTGGGCTGACATTGCCACTAAGAAGCCTGCAAATACAAAAGACTTACTCCCTCCTGCAAAGAAAGGGCCCTTGTTTCCAAGGTTTCAGGAAACATGGAAGGACCGGAAAAACAAACGGTCCAAGTTCCCAAAACCACATAGGTGGAGGCCATCCCTCCCCATCACCCTCCCCCACCCCTCCCCTCCCCCACCCCTCCCCTCCCTCACCCCTCCCCTCCCTCACCCCTCCCTTCCCTCACCTCTCCCATTCCCTACCCCTCTCCCCTCCCCTACCCCTCCCCCCTCCCCTCCCCTCCCCTCCCCTCCCCATCACTCTCCCCTAATCGGCTTTATCCCATTTTGCAGGAGAACTCTGGGAGTGGGAGAGCTGGCTTCAAACCCTTTCTTTCAACCCCCGCCCCATAAGGTTTCTAGGGTCCAGAAATAGAAAACTTCTAACAGGCCCTTATTGAGTCACTCCCTCCCCCACCGGCCCCCCAAATTCACCCCCACCCCTAATAAGCAGCCCCCCACACACACTAGTACTGGTATGACTTCCATACTCATCAGCCCACCTGGAATGCTTGCCAACAACTTCTCCAGGTGCTGTTCACAACGGAGGAGGGTAGCCCTTCCAGACAGAGGCCCAGTAAGCAGTCAGTGAACCTGATGGTCAGCGAGCGGGCACTCCCCACTTGAGAGAAACTCTTTTGGCCACTACACCAACAATGTGGGATCTCAATTCCTAGCAAGGCCCAGAGGGCTTTACCAGGTATCAACCATTGCTCTTACATGACCCTCTGCAGAAGAGCTAGGAAACCTATGAATTTATCTAAGGTCAGTGAGAATTTTCAGGTTCCTATAAGAGAATGTCCGCCTGCCTTTCTAGAGTGGCTGAGGGAAGCCTACGGGCTTTATACCCCTAACGGTCCGGAGGCACTGAAAACAGGAGGGCAATAAGTACTGCCTTTATTACTCAGTCAGTCTGCCTCAGACATGACAAAGAAGTGGGAAGGGTTTGAAGGGAAAAATCTTAGCGATTTGGTACAAGTGGCTCATTGAGTGTATACCAACAGAGATGACCCTAGCACGACAGAGACAAAGAAGCTAGCTAAAATAATCGTAATTGCCATGAGATACCCCAGAGACTCAGGAAAAGGAGAGCATGGCCCACTCACGGAGAGACTAACCTCTGGGCACCGCCAAGCCATGGGGAAGGACCAATGTGCCTACTGCAGGAAAGAAGGACACTGGAAAAATCAGTGCCTTGAAAACCCCAGGAGAGGTGCACGACCCTCCACTAGAGTGGATGGGCCTCATCTGCACGTAGAAAGACCCAAGCAAGAGACAATAATGCTTGAAGAAGCTCAATGAAGGGGTCAGGGCTCTGTTTCACTTCGCCGCCAAAAGCCCAGGCTAACTCTCCAAGTAGGAGGCCAGGCAGTAAATTTCTTGGTGGACACAGGGGCCACCTTGTCAGGTTCAGAAATGAATATGGGCACATTTTCAAGAAGAAAGATGTGAATTACTGTGAGCCTATGATTCCTTCCACAGATAACTCACACCAGAAGGTTTGCATGGAGGGTAGGTGGGTTTCCCAAGACAACAAGATAACAAATATCTATCAGCCCTTTGGCCCAGTTAGCCACCTGGTTATGATATCACTGGCTTCTGGCTCAGCTGCTGAGCCAGTGAAGCAGTTATAGCGGGAGAAGACTAGGTGGCCGGTGGCCATCAACGGAAGGACCAAATCTACACAGTGGGCTTCCTGTTTCAATATGGAGCCACGTATGTTACCTGCTGGACACCATCTCTATCCTGAGCTCATAATTGCCATCGCAGGTCTAGAATGCAGCGCGCAGGTACACACTATATGAAACAGTCTCTGATTAACCCCTCTCGATAACTTGCTGACATGGGAGTCTGGATAATCCTGTACATTTACTTTGCAGATTAGAAAACTCACTCAAAAGCACACGGGAGTTGACCCAGAGACACACAACTGGTTAACAACAAAGTCATATTCACAACCAGCGTCTGGACCAAGAGCACGGTGCCCCACAGAACTGTGCCCATCGAGCAGTCAATATCTCCTGGACTCTCAAAAGATCTGAGCTGATACCCACCCCCCCCACATCCTTGCAGCACCAAAAGATTGTATTTCACAGGATGGCACCGGATCTGCAGCTCACGGAGAGGGACATATCTGATCAGAGAACACAGGGCAGAACAAGGGGGAGGAGGGGAGAATGGAGCACACCCTGGCCCAATACACCTTGAGGATGATGTTCCCAATCAGAGAAGCCAATCCACAGAGAAGACCACATGGGCAGCCCCACGATGAGAAACGTCCCTCAAAGACCCATAGCCTTAGAGGGGACAACACTGGACACACAGTGTGGGAACTGCGCCCGAACTGATCCTGCCACTTCGATGCATGACACTAAGAGAGTGCAGCGGAAGAGTAAGAAAACGGAGCATCAAAGTCCCTGGGTAATGCCAAAGGTGGACTTTGTGGTCAGGGTTCGGTGCCCCCACAGACTGGACTGGAAAACACTCCTAAAATTCACCACACAGTCCTTGTACTTTTCTTTCTGGTTAGTGTTGTTTTCTTTTAGTGTCATTGGATTTGGGTTGGGTTTTGTTTTCATTTTTGTTTGTTTTTTTTTCTTTTTGCTGCTTGGTTTAGCTCAGTCTTTTTTTGTGCATGTTATTACCTTTACAGGTCTGTCTAATTAAGAGAGGCTGGATGAACAATCTGGAGGAGTAAACATGTGACCGGCCCTTTCCATTGGGCATGGGAGTGAGGACGGTGGGGGGAAAGGAAGTGGTGTCAAGAAACCCAGAGACAAGGGAACAACAAGTGATGGAAATCGGTGGTGAGGGAGATGTAGGAGGCCTGGAAGGGCGTGATCAAGGGTAATGTAACCAAGAGGAATTACTGAAACCCAAAGGAAGACTGAGCATGGCAGTGGGCACAAGAGGAAAATCAAAGGGTATAGAAGAGTGAGCTGGGAAGCAAGGGCCAGTTATAGATGTCTAAATAAAGGCATGTACATATGTACATATATTTACAAAGGGGCATGGGGAAATAGATCTATGTCCATATGTTTATAGATTTAGTATTAAGGTAGCAGATGGACATAGGGCCTCCGCTCAAGGACTCCCTCATTGCAATAACACTGTTCTATTAAATTGGCATTCTAAGATGCTCACCTTCCCTACACAATCACTGACCACAAAGCGGCTGCATAAGCAAATGTGGTGAAGAAAGCCGATGGTGTCCAGCTACCTAAAGATATAGCGTGTGGGGTCTTAAAGGCCTGAGGGTAAAGAAACAGCCATCTGGCTCTGAAGCAACAGAGCCCACATGGAGAAAGCATACCAGCCTGTGTGATCACAACGTTTTAAAGGGATAAGGCAACAGGCATCATGAGAACAAAAAAATCTTATCAAGGAGAATGAGAGGGGACTGCCGGGTATAGACCCAAAACCTATTTGCAGTGCACTGGACATCCCCTTACAGAAGGATCTCAGAGTGGAGATTAAAGAATACAGGGTATGAGACAGCAAAGATGAAACACAACTTTCCTCTAGTTCTTAATGCTTTCTCTTGCCCCACTATCATGATCCCAGTTCTACCATACTAATCTGGCCAAACTAGAGAAAGTATTCTAGTACCGATAGGAATTTCAAACAAGGGGAATCCAGAGTGGATGGGCCCTTTACCAGTGTTATGAGTGGAGATACTGGGAGGGTGGAGGAAGGGCAGGATGGAAAGTGGGAACCGATTACAAGGATCTTCATTGACCTCAAAAGAAAGGTGGGTGAAGATAAGGCAAAAGAATTAGTACATTTCCAAGGATTGATGAGGGATGGGTGGCGGGCATTGAGGGGGGAAAAATGAGGAGCTGAGGCCAGGGGCTTGGGTGGAGAGTGGATATTTTGCAAATAAGGAGGGCAATTAATGTACAGATGTGCTTCAAACAGCTGATGTATTTATGGATTGTGGTTAGTGTTGTAGGAGCCACTAATGAAAAGATCATAAAAGAAACAAAAATAATCTTGGCAGAGGGCTCATGCAAGGATGATCTCAGGCTGGATTAGACCAGTCAAAACAACTACTGGAGTCGCCTCACCCTGTGTCTATTACTGAGTCAGCCATGATGCTTAGGACCCACAGCCCCAGCAGCTGGCCAGAGAGGGAGGTGGATCTCTGAGGCCATTCCACAGGGGGAATGGTCCTCTGTCCTGCAGGGCCCACCCTCCTTTGTAAGCGTGCTGCCTGGGGCAAGGCTTTCATGGAGTCCACACCATGGGAGCTCTACTACTCATGGGGGATTGGCAGGAAGCCTCTGCTCATGCGCACACACCACCAATTAGCTGGAGGATCTCCGTGAACAAAGCCTGAGGCAGACAACAAGCCCACTAACTGATGCTGTAAGAGATACAATCAGCATCCAGAAACCTGCAAGTGGGAGTAAGAGGCAGCATACCTTGGTCCCAGCCCCTCCCACTCTAATCTACAAGGAGTGACATTGCAAAGCAGAGGGTTTTCATAAAGCACTTCCAGGACTGTGGAATGAGCAGCCTCGTTTGTGGACATGGATACTCTGTGATCCAGACGTACTACCTCCTCCCTTACAGTCAGCTGAGACAAAAACCCTTGCAAGCAGAAAGCCATGCATCTGAACAGTATCCACCAGCCACTCATGTGCAGCACAGCTGCCTCCAAAGAGCCTTCCTGAGTGAGAGAGAAATCATGCAGAAGCCTGGTCTGCACTCAAGAGAGTTTTATGAGCGTTAGGGAGGCGTGATGGGCAAGTCTGGCCGACCCCAGTGGCTGAATTGAATTTACATGGCCTAGATTGGTCAATCCAGGTACAGGAACCACCCAGGTGACCTCCCCTTCATGGCCAGAAATCTGGACCTCTGAGCATGCACAGGGTGCCTCTCCTAACTGGGCTCTTATCTTGGCCCTATGGGCATGCATAACGGATGCCCCAGTCCCTAGCATAGCTACCTAACATTTTCCCCCCTGAAGAGATATGGACCCAAATCTTTGGGGTACTGGGCGACGACATCTCTAGCTACTTCCTGCTGGCAAAACGGGAGAAGTGGGGCTTTGGGTCCATACCCTTCCTACACTGCTGGGAGGGGTTGTCCATTGAGGGCAACTTTATCCAGGATGGATAAGGTTGAGGTGGTCCAGGAGATGGTAGTCGTGGACCTGGCACACTTGGTTCAGAAGCTTTAATCACCCCATAACTTCTGAGAAAAACAAACGGTCTAAAAGGTGAACAGTTTGACTACGACAAGGCTAAGCTTGTGAGGTGGCAGTGGCCTTGAAATTAGGTGAGTGTCACAGGAAACAAAAATAATCTTAGGATTACCAGACATGTGTGTTTGTTCATTGGAAGTACAGGAAGAGGGATAAAAGCATTCACATTTTCCCCTAGGAGGGCACAGGTTTGGGCACTACTAGGTGCAGTCGGATCACTGATTCATTTATGATGCTAAGCTCTTGGACCCGCTGATAAGACCCATCCTTCTTTTTAACCCTATAACGCTTCAATTTTAATTTTGGGAAAAAATTTTCTTTTTGTTGTGGACTTTCATAGTTATAAATATATATATATGTATTAATATATACATTTTTAATGTTATGAAAACATCATGCTTCGCGTTATAGAGTTAAATGGAAATAATGGGCTAGTGCAGGACGAGTCAAAAGTGACCAAAATAGAGTAACTGCCTAAGCCATTTTGAATTTTCTTGGGTTCAATTGGAGTAAAGGCTTGTAAATTACCCGGGGTCCAAATTCCCATGGTGCCTCCTACAACGCGTAGAATGTTCAGGGATGTTTCAGGGCTGGGAGATTAATAACCCCTAAGTCCAGGATACCTTAGGGCAGGGGTCCTTAAACTGTTTACCCAAGGGGCCAGTTCACTATCCCTCAGGCCTTTTGAAGGAAAAACTATAGTTTAAAAAAACAAATATTACGAACAAATTCATGTGCACACTGCACATCTTGCTTTGAAGTTCAAAAAAAAAAATAAATGGGGCACATACACCCGGCAGAAAGGATCAACGTCCTCGGCTGTCTGCATGTGGCCCACAGGTTGTAGTTTGAGGACCCCTGCTCTCGGCATTCACCAAGAGGATGTGGTTTCAACCCAAAAGCTTGGAGACTCTACAATTTGTTTAAAAGTGATGGGGCAGAAGGAGTCCCTGATTGACCCACGCAAGACTAGTTTTCCCATCCCCTATTACTAAGAGTTCATAGTTATGGTTAAAGGGAACCAGGATATCCCGATCTGATCCCGTTACTTCAAGTGTGGGCTGACATTGCCACTAAGAAGCCTGCAAATACAAAAGACTTACTCCCTCCTGCAAAGAAAGGGCCCTTGTTTCCAAGGTTTCAGGAAACATGGAAGGACCGGAAAAACAAACGGTCCAAATTCCCAAAACCACATAGGTGGAGGCCATCCCTTCCCATCACCCTCCCACACCCCTCCCCTCCCTCACCCCTCCCCTCCCCCACCCCTCCCCTCCCTCACCCCTCCCCTCCCCCACTCCTCCCCTCCCTCACCCCTCCCCTCCCCCACTCCTCCCCCACCTCTCCCCCCCTCCCCACCCCCCGTCCCCTCCCCTCCCCTCCCCATCTCTCTCCCCTAATCGGCTTTATCCCATTTTGAAGGAGAACCATGGGAGTGGGAGAGCTGGCTTCAAACCCTTTCTTTCAACCCCCGCCCCATAAGGTTTCTAGGGTCCAGAAATAGAAAACTTCTAACAGGCCCTTATTGAGTCACTCCATCCCCCACCGGCCCCCCAACCTCACCCCCACCCCTAACAAGCAGCCCCCCACACACACTAGTACTGGTATGGCTTCCATACTCATCAGCCCACCTGGAATGCTTGCCAACAACTTCTCCAGGTGCTGTTCACAACGGAGGAGGGTAGCCCTTCCAGACAGAGGCCCAGTAAGCAGTCAGTGAACCTGATGGTCAGCGAGCGGGCACTCCCCACTTGAGAGAAACTCTTTTGGCCACGACACCAACAATGTGGGATCTCAATTCCTAGCAAGGCCCAGAGGGCTTTACCAGGTATCACCCATTGCTCTCACATGACCCTCTGCGGAAGAGCTAGGAAACCTATAAATTTATCTAAGGTCAGTGAGAATTTTCAGGCTAAGAGAATGTCCGCCTGCCTTTCTAGAGTGGCTGATGGAAGCCTACAGGCTTTATACCCCTATCAGCCCGGAGCCCCGAGAACAGGAGGGCAATATATATTGCCTTTATGACTCAGTCAGTCTGCCTCAGACCTGAAAAAGAAGTGGGAAGGGTTCAAGGGAAAAATCTTAGTGATTTGATACAAGTGGTTCATTGAGTGTATAACAACAGAGATACCCTAGCACGACAGAGACAAAGAAACTAGCTAAAATACTAGGAATTGCCATGAGAGACCCCAGAGACTCAGGAAAAGGAGAGCATGGCCCACTCACGGAGAGACTAACCTCTGGGCACCGCCAAGCCATGGGGAAGGATCAATGTGCCTACTGCAGGAAAGAAGGACACTGGAAAAATCAGTGCCTTGAAAACCCCAGGAGAGGTGCACGACCCTCCACTAGAGTGGATGGGCCTCATCTGCAACGAGAAAGACCCAAGCAAGAGACATTAAGGCTTGAAGAGCTGCATGAAGGGGTCAGGGCTCTGTTTCACTTCGCCGCCAAAAGCCCAGGCTAACTCTCCAAGTAGGAGGCCAGGCAGTAAATTTCTTGGTGGACACAGGGGCCACCTTGTCAGGTTCAGAAAGGAATACGGGCACATTTACAAAAAGAACGATGTGTATTACTGTGAGCCTATGATTCCTTCCACAGATAACTCACACCAGAAGGTTTGCATGGAGGTTAGGTGGGCTTACCAAGATAACAAATATCTATCTGCCCTTTCTCCCAGTTAGCCACCTGGTTATGATGGCACTGGCTCCTGGCTCAGCTGCTGAGTCAGTGAAGCAATTATAGCAGGAGAATACTAGGTGGCCGGTGGTCATCAACGGAAGGACCAAATCTCCACAGGGGGCTTCCTGTTTCAATATGGAGCCACGTCTGTCACCTACTGGACACCATCTCTATTCTGAGCTCATAATTGCCACCCCAGGTCTCGAATGCAGCGCGCAGATACAAACTATATGAAACAGTCTCTGATTAACCCCTCTCAATAACTTGCTGACATGGGCTTCTGGATAATCCAGTACATTTACTTTCCAGATGAGAAAACTCCCTCAAAAACACACAGGAGTTGACCCAGAGACACACAACTGGTTAACAACAAAGTCATATTCACAACCAGCGTCTGGACCAAGAGCACGGTGCCCCACAGAACTGTGCCCATCGAGAAGTCAATATCTCCTGGACTCCCAAAAGATCTGAGCTGATGCCCCCCCTCCCACCTCCTTGCAGCCCCCAAAGATTGTATTACACAGGATGGCACCGGAGCTGCAGCTCGCGGAGAGGGACATATCTGATCAGAGAACACAGAGCAGAACAAGGGGGAGGAGGGGAGAATGGAGCACATCCTGGCCCACTACACCTTGAGGATGATGTTCCCAATCAGAGAAGCCAGTCCACAGAAAAGACCACATGGGCAGCCCCACGATGAGAAACGTCCCTCAAAGACCCATTGCACTAGAGGGGACAACACTGGAGACACAGTGTGGGAACTGCGCCCGAACTGATCTTGCTACATCGAGGCATGACACTAAGGGAGTGCAGCGGAAGCGCTAGAAAACGGAGCATCAAAGTTCCCGGGGAATGCCAAAGGTGGACTTTGTGGTCAGGGCTCGGTGCCCCAACAGACTGGACTGGAAAACACTCCTAAAGTTCACCACACAGTCCTTGTACTAACTATGAGCTTTTCTTTCTTGGTTAGTTTTGTTTTCTTTTAGTGTCATTGGATTTTTGTTGTCTTGGTTTTTTTGGGTTGCTTGTCTTGGTTTTGTGCATGTTATTACCTTTTCTGGTCTGTCTAAATTAGATAGGCTGGAGGACAAAACCCAGGACCAACACTTCTGGGGTGTGGGGCATGGGAAAGAGGGAGGTGGGCGTAAAGGAAGCGGTGTTAAGAAACCCAGAAACAAGAGAACAGGAAGTCATGCATATCCGTGGTGAGGTAGATGTAGGAGGCCTGGTAGGGCGGGATCAAGGGTAATGGAACCAAGAAGAATTACTGAAACCCAAAGGAAGACTGAGCATGGCAGTGGGCACAATGGAAAATGAAAGGGAAATAGAAGAGCAAGCGAGGAAGCAAGGGCCTGTTATAGAGGTCTTTAAAAAAGTATGTCCATATGTAAATATATTCATATATGAGCATGGGGAAATAGACCTACGTCCATATATTTATAGGTTTCGTATTAAGGTAGCAGGTGGACTCTGGGCCTCCACTCAAGTACTCCCTCATTGCAAGAATACTTTCTTTGTTCTATTAAACTGGCATTCTATGGTGCTCACCTTCCCCACAGGTACACTGAAGACAAAGCTGATGGTGCCCAGCTGTCAAAAGATATAGTGTCTGAGGTCTTAAAAGCTTGAATGTAAACAAGCGGCCACCTAGCTCAGAAACAACAAAGCCCACATGGAATAATCACACCAGCCTATGAGATCACGAGGTTTCGAAGGGATCAGGTGTCAGGCATCATCAGAACAAAAACATTTTATTGGGAATGAGAAGAGTGCTTGGTAGAGACCCAAAGCCCATTTCCAGACCACTGGACAATACCTTACAGAAGGGTCTCAGAGAGGAGATGAGCCAAGACTAGGTATGAGATAGCAATGATGAAACACAACTTTCCTCTAGTTGCTAAATGCTTTCTCTCCCCCCATTATCATGACCCCAATTCTACCTTACAAATCTGGCTAGACCAGAGAATGTACACTGGTACAGATAGCAACTGGAAACACAGGGAATCCAGGGTGGATGAGTCCTTTAGGACCAGTATTATGAGTGAAGACACTGAGAGGGTAAGAGGGAGGGCAGTTTGGAAACGGGGAACTGATTACAAGGATGTACATTTTACTTCAACAGAAAAGTGGGTGAAGGGGGATATCAGACAGTGCAAGATATGACAAAAATCAGTAAATTACCAAGGATTGATGAGCGAGGGGTAGCGCACATGGGGGGTGGGGATGGGAATGAGGAGCTGAGGCCATGGGCTTGGGTGGAGAGTGGATATTTTGAGAATGAGGGAAATGAATGTACAAATGTGCTTTACACAACTGATGTATGCATAGAATGTGTTTAGTGTTGTATGAGCCCCTAATAAAACGTTAAAAAAAAAAGATCTGTGCAGAGGACTCATTCAAGGATCATCTCAGGCTGGATTAGACCCTTCTAAGTAGAAAGTCCTGCATCTGAACAGTATCCACCAGCCATTCATGTCCAGTTCTGCTGCCTCCAAAGAGCCTTCCTGGGTTTGTCAGATCTCTCTGGGGACAGACAGACCTCGGTCCTCTGCTCTGCGTGAGAAAGAATGCATGTAGAAGCCTGATTGTCATCCAAGTGGGTTTTATGAGCATTAGGGAGGCATGGTGGGCAACCCTGGTCAACCCCAGCAGCTGAATTTAATTTACTTGGCCTTGGTGGTTCAATCAAGTTGCAGCACTCACCCAGGTGTACCTCCTCTTCCTGGCCGGAAACCTGAACCTCTGAGCACGCACAGTGTGCCACTCCTTCTTGGGCTGCTACCTTGGCCCTCTGGGCATGCATAATGGACACCCCAGTCCCTAGGATAGCTACCTAACATTTGCCCCCTGAAGAGGTATGGACCCAAATCTTTGGGGTACTGGGCGACGACATCTCTAAGTACTTCCTGCTGCAAAAGGGGCAAATGGGGCTCAGAAGGGATTGTCCACTCAGGTCCCAGGATGGATAAAGTTGAGGTTGTTCAGGAAATCGTGGTCCTGCAGCTGGCACACTTGATTTGGAGGCCTTGGTAACCTGAGAACTTCTGGAAAAACAAACAAAAAGACAAAAGGTTGAAGAGTTTAAGTGAGACAAGTCTAAGATTCGGAGGAGGTAGTTCCCTTCAAGTTAGGTGAGTGTCACAAGAAATAAGTATACTTAGGATTATCAGGCATGTGTTTGTTCACTCTAAGTACAGGAACGGGGATTAAAGCATTCACAATTTCCCTAGGAGGGCACAGGGTTTGGGCACTACTAGGTGCAGTGGGATCACTGCTTCATTTATGATCCTAAGGTCTTACACCTGCTGATAAGACCCATCCTTTTTAACCCTATAAGGGCTCAATTTTCAATTTGGGGGAAATGTTTTTGTTTTTATTCTTTATTTTCAAAGTTATCTATCTATTTATCTGTCTGTTTATCTATCTATCTATTAATATATACATTTCTTTATATGTTATGGAAATATGCTCAGCGTTATAGAGTTAAATGGTAATATTGGGGTACTACAGGGGGAGTCAACAGTAATCAAAAGTAGAGTAACTGCCTAAGTCATTTTTAATTTTCTTGGCTTCAATTTGAATAAAGGCTGGTAAATTATCCAGGGACCAAATTTCCCTGGTGCCTCTACTATGGGTAGAATGATCAGGGGTGTGTCAGGGCTGCGAGAATAGTAACCCCTAAGTCCAGGATCCCTTAGGGCAGGGGTCCTCAAACTGTTTACCTAGGGGACCAGTTCTGTCCCTCAGATCATTGCAGGGTCAGACTATAGTTTTTTAAAAACCTATGAACAAGTTCCTATGCACACTGCACGAGTCGGCTGCTAAGTAGGACAGGCAGAGGCAGCAAAAACACCCTGAGGGTGGAATAAATGTCGTCAGGCCACACATGTGCCCCACGGGCCACAGTTTGAGGACGCCTGCCTTAGGGGTTCCTGTGTGCACTGGGGATGAAGGTCTCTACTGCTCCTCAAAAGGAGAAATGCTCTAACTTCTGGCATCTCCGCCCATTTCCCATCACTCTACAGAACTGTTCCAGGTGAATCAGGGTTGGAAGGAAAAGTGTGCCGTTCTCTGGCCACCATTCTCCTTTCTCAAATAAAGTTGCATAGTGTATCAGCTTTTGTTTGTCTAGCCTCTGTGTCAACTCTATCCCAATTGGACAGGATTCATGCAAGGGGGCAATTCCTGAGTATGAAGCTGCTAAGTCCCATCTGGAAAGCACAAAACAAGGCTATTTAGAGCTTGCTGCCTCAAGGTCAATAACCCCGCTTCAGAGCAGACCCCTGGTGTGCTATTAAACTGATGCCTCTGACAGGTGCCCCCACCATAGACAAAGGGTCAAAGAGCAGTCGCTGTGGGCGACTTTAGGTCCAACCATTTTCTAGACAATAAGCTAGGAGGACCACTGCTTGGGATGGCCCCACAGCCTTCCAAGATGCCTGCTGGCAGGAGCAGACTCTCAAATCTCTGAAGGGAAGGGGCATCTGGCAGCTCAGGGAACCTTTAGGAAAATTGGAATTTCTGGCTGGAACATCATGGCAGCTGAGCTATATTAAGAGCTGTCCCCAAAAGTGCGTGAAGAAACACCACTGAAAGCCTAAAAGTAAGGGTTACCCAGGCTAGGCTTCTGAACGCCTTTGTCTTAAGACTGAGCAACGGAAAACCAGCCAGTAACAAGGAACAAACCTACACTGGTAGAACACTAACCCTAGAACACCTGAAGTTTTCAATGCAGGAAATAATATTTTTTTGTTTTTATTCTTTACTTTCATTGTTATCTATATATATATTACAACCAAAGTATATTTTAAAAGTATAAATTTTCAAAAATATAACCAAATTGTCATATTTATAATATATAATTTTGGTACCAGATACATTTTAATTAAATGTTACAAAAAAGTCCTGCTCAGTGTTATAGGGCTCAAGCAGCTTGTTTTAAAAACCAGGAGAAAGGCAAAGGGAACGGAGGGTAAAAGGGAAACATTTGGCTGCCGGGACAAGGCAGGGCTATCTCCCAGGCCTAAATCAACCAGCTCCCGAGGCAGTGCCCTTCCACGTGTTTGGACTGGTGGGCACCATTTTGGCCAGGGTCATAGGCCCTGTTTCCCCATGGCGGCTATGTAGGTTCTCTGGGAAAACCATAAAGAGCCTTGATAATGGTGAAGCCATTCTGAACTGACAGAAGCCACCATGAAAGGTAAATAAAGTAGCTATGAACTGTCAATGAACTAGCTGATATTGGGGTGGTAGGCCGTGCAGACGTAGCCCAAGGGAATGTCCCAAAGGAAATGGATGTTCAGAAGGCTTTTGAGAACAAGAGCAGTTTTTGTTCAACTAAGAATGGCTAACCGCAACACCCCACTTCTCTACTCTGCCTGCTTGCACACCTGCACATTGCACAAGTATAAAAACCTTTGGAAAATTCAACTGGGGGCTGCTCAGTCTCCTCTCAAGAGGGCTGACAGACCCTGTGCAGAAAATAAAACTTTTTCTGTTGAACTTGCCGGTGGTCGGAGATGCTTTCTTTCTGGGAATGGACAGTAGCTACAACATTTCGAGGTGCACCGAGATCCGAGTGCCACTGTCGGAGCCTGCTTAGAAAGGGGAACCAAGACATCCTGATCTGATCCCTTAAATTCATGTGTGGATTGACATTGCCACTAAGAAGCCAACATATATAAAAGACTTACTTCCTCCCCCAACATAAAGAGTTCTTGTTTCCAAGATTTCAGTAAACATGGCAGGACCGGAAAAACAACCTGTCCAAGTTCCTAAAACCACCAAGGTGGAGGCTGTCCCTGTCCCTCCCCCTCCCTTCCCCCTTTCCCTCCCTGTCTGATTTATCCCATTTTGCAAGAGGACTCTGGGAGCAGGAGAGCTGGCTTCCGACCCTTGGTGCCGCTGCCACCCTATCAGGTTCCCAAGGGGCCGGAGAGAGGGATACTCACAGCCTCTTTTTGAGCCCCCCCACCCCACAACAAATACACTAGGGCAGGCATGTCTTAACAACCCCCAGAGAAAGATCACTCAGCAGCAGCCATTCTCCCCTTAAGGCAAGCAGCCCCCAAACCTGGGAAGACTCCCGAATCCCTTTTTCAGTATATGTTCCCTTTTGTTCCAGGGATTTGTATAATTGGAACCAACAACACCCCTTTTTTCTGACAAACCATAAGGTCTGATTTCTTTGCTAGATATGGTTTTCCATACTCATCAGCCCACCTGAGGTGATTTCCTGCAACTTCTCCAGGTGCTGTTCATATCAGAGGAATGGGACCCCTTCCAGAGAGGCCCAGAAGGCAGTCAAGGGACCTAATGGTCAGCCAGCGGGCACTCCCCACTTGAGAGAAATTTTTTTCCCCACTGCACAACCAATGTGGGATCCAAACTCCTAGCAAGGCCCAGAGGGCTTAAGCAGATATCACCAGTTGCTCTTGCAGGGCCTCCGCTTAACCACTAGGAAGCCTATAAATTTATCTAAGGTCAGTGAGAATTCTCAGGCTCCTACAAGAGAATGTCCGCCTGCCTTTTTAGAGTGGCTGATGGACGCCTACGGGCTTTATACCCCTATTGACCTGAAAGCCCCCTGAGAACAGGAGGGAAGTAAGTATTGCCTGTGTTATTCAGTCAGTCTGCCTCAGACATGAAAAAGAAGTGGGAAGGGTTTGAAGGGAAAAATCCTAGTGATTTGGTAGAAGTGGCTCATTGAGTGTATAACAACAGAGACAAAGAAACTAGCTAAAATACTAGTAATTGCCATGAGAGACCCCAGAGGCTCAGGAAAACGAGAGCATGGCCCATTCACGGAGAGACTAACCTGTGGGCACCACCAAGCCCCGAAGAAGGATCAATGTGCCTACTGCAGGAAAGAAGGACATTGGAAACATCAGTCCCTTGAAAACGCCAGGAGAGGTGCACGACCCTCCACTAGAGAGGACGGGCCTCATTCACACCTAGAAAGACCCAAGCAAGAGACAATAATGCTTGAAGAAGCTGAATGAAGGTGTCAGGGCTGTTTCACTTGGCCTCCAGGATCCCACACTAACACTCCAAAAAGGGGGCCAGCCAGTAAATTTCTTGGTGGACACAGGGGCCACCTTCTTGGTTTTGGAAAAGACTACAGGTGCATTGTCAAAAGGAAAGATTTTAATTACAGGTGCCACATGGCAGACCCAAGCATACCCATGGACAACGGCCAGAATAACAGATTTAGCACAAGAGACAGTTCCACACTCCTTCCTGGTAATGCCTCAGGGCCCCTTTCCCCTAATTGGTCGGGATTTATTACGATAAATGGTGGCCATGATTACTTTCTCATCTGCTGCAACCACCTTAACCCTTGAACTTGAAAAGGCAAAGGTTTTGCTCACCGCTCCACTGCCAGAGGGATATGTGTTTTATCAAAGAGCAGAAGAAACCTCCTCAAAGGAACTTCTTGATAAATGGCTAAAAGATATTCCTTTTGTTTGGGCAGAGAACAACCTGCCAGACCTTGCTGAACATCAGGTGCCTGCGGTCGTACAACTTCTGAGCTCAGCCACACTGGTGAGTGTCAAGCAAAACCCTACTCCCTGGAAAGCACAGGTGGGTATTGCTGTTCACATATGCAGACTAAAGAGGACAGGCATTTTGGTGCCCTGCAAGTCCACATGGAACGCTCCCCTGCTGCCCATGCCGAAACCGGGAACTGAGGACTTCCAAATGGTGCAGGATCTCGGAGAGGTAAATGCGAGGGTAGAAACTGTCCACTCCACGGTACCAAACTCCGAGACCCTCCTGAGTACTATCCCGTCAAACTGAATTTGTTATACTGTTTTGGACTTAAAGGATGCTTTGTTCTCCATACCCTTGTCCTCTGTACGTCAACCCAATGAAGACTTACAGGAATACAAGGAGGAACACCCCCAAACACCCTTGCTCCAGTATGCAGATGACCTCCTCCTGGCCTCCGAAACCCTGGAGGAATGCCCAAGTGCTACCGAGGACCTGTTAATAGTCCTTGGCCAATTGGGGTCCAGGGAATCTGAAAGAGAGGCTCAACTGTGTGTCAATAAAGCTGTATACCTAGGCTACCAACTGGAGGAGGGAAAACAGACCTTGTCCCCCAGCCGCACTGAGGTAATCCTCAAAATCCCAGTCCCTGAGACTAAGAGGCAGGTGTGAGAGTTTCTAGGATTTGTGGGGTACTGTCCATTGTGGAATTTGGGATTTGAGGGATTAGCCAAACTCCTATATGCAAGTACTGGGGAAAGGAAAAAACTTCAATGGACTGAAGTAGAACAGCAAGCCTTTGAATCCTTAAAAACGTCGTTCATATGGGCACCCTCTCTTCCCCTTCCAGACATAGAAAATCCCTTCCAATTGTCTATGAGGCCAGGGGCACAGCAAAAGAAATGCTAACTCAGAACCTGCAGCCATGAAAGAGACCTGTGGCCGATCTTTCAATCACACTAGACTCTGTAACTGCAGGATGGCCGAGCTGCATGCGAGCTGAGGCTGCCACGGCCATCCTAGTTATAGAAGCTAGGAAGCTTACACTGGGGCAGGATATTGCTGGGGTAGGGGGACCTATGGTTGAGCCCCTCCTAACAAGTCCCCTGGACCGGTGGATCTCGAATGCCAGGATTATACCACAAATCCCCAAGGTAATGGCCATGACCATGCCATCCCCAGTGTTTACTGCCACAACCTACATACTCGGAAAATGATCTAAAGGTAAGCCAAGAGCTGGGCTGCCAAAGAAACTCGGAGCATCCAGGTGGCTGCTCCATCCTGATGGAAGAAGATTCATGCCAGAAGCTCTGGGAGAGATCTGATTCAAGGACTACATGAAGGTATGCACTCAGGATCCTCTAAATGGTCTCAGTTGCTCCTCAGGTACTTTTACATACCCAGGCTTGGACACTGGGTGGCAGATGACACCACTGTTGCTTGCACTGTGCTCGCTCGGGGAAACATCCCTAGAAAAGAAAAGGAGCAACCCCAACCACGAGCTCGAGGTAGTACTCCTGGAGAATTCTGGGAGGTGGACTTTATGGATATCAAACTTAGAAAGTATGGCTACGGGTATTTGCTGGTGCTAGTGGACACCTATTTTGGATGGGTGGGAGCCTTCCCAACGAAGAAGGACACTGCTGCCACTGGGTGTAAATTATTAGTAACTAAAATTGTCCCTAGATTTGGCTTCCCACCACCTTGGGGTCCAACAATGGCCCAGTATTCATTGCTCAAATTACTAAAGTATTAGCAATGCTTCTAAATATTAACTGGAAGCTCTACTGGGCTTATAGGCCCCAAAGTTCAAGGCAAGTAGAAAGAATAAACAGAACCCTAAAGGAATTGTTAGTTAAGTTGCATTTAGAAACTGGCGAGAACTGGATTGATCCTTTCTTTACCTTTTGCCCTACTTCGAGTCCGATGCACTCCCTATGTGAAAAGCACGACCCCGTTTGAATTTAAGTTTGGCAGACCTTCCCCAATCCTCCCAAGACTGAAGGAAGTAGAAGTAATGGAAGTCACTACTTGTTCCTTCATGAAGTGCCTGCAGGCTGTCCAGCAGGTGAGACAAATCATCTGCTCCGACACCTTCATTTTGGGCCCAACCAAGGGAAAGGTGAAGAGGCAGCCCACAACTTGCAACCTGGAGACTGAACGTGGGTAAAGAAGCACTGACCCGAGACCTTAGAACCTAGGGGGACTGGCCCATACTAGGTGATACTTATAACACCAACTGCTATTAAAGTAGTGGGGAAGGGGCCGTGGATTCATCAGTCACAAGTCAAAAAAAGCCCTCCCTGAGCATATCCTGAAAAGATGAACACTCAGAAAGACAGAAAAACCCTCAAAATTAAGGCTTTACAGAACTTAATTGTTTTTGTCTGAGCATTGCTGTCAGCACCCGCCATTTCGCCCAACCACAAACACATCTGTGGACTGCTACTCGAACCTCCAACAGTGAATATGTAACTTCTTACACTGGGTCTGACCCCCGTTTCCGCTTTGATTTGTTTGATTTGCTAGGAAAGAGCTGGCATTCCGGATCCTTTAAAGGTAAAGGGCACAATGGGGCCCATAACCGGAATCCCGTCCTATGGGTGCGGAATACCCTCTTTAGAAAGAAGGCTCCAAACACACCATTTCTATAGATGCCCGGCTCATGGGCTCCCTAACTGCCAAGGGGAGGGACATTGCCATTGTGCAGCTTAGGGTTGTGAAACTATCATCTTCAGGGTGGAAACTTGTTAAAGACGACCCTATTGTTTTTACAAGAATGGGACTCAAGTCGGAGGGGTTTGATCCCACCACGTGTATGGTTTCCAAATGTAACCCAATAAGAACTGGATTCAAGCATTATTGGGTTCACTGGGAACACATGGGAATTCAGTATTATGTAAATGATAGAGATCCCGGGACAACCTTTACTATGCAGCAAAGTAAAATATGGCAACTTCCTGTCCATAAATAGGCCCAAACCTGGTGATAAATCCTGAAGAGCCACAGCTGGGTGTCATTAAGATTCCTTTGCCGCACCCTCCAGACTCTTCAGTAACTTTCCCGTTCACTGCCAGCCCAACTCAAAGGGCCCTTCCCATTCAGGAGCCACCTCAAGGTTCTGTGTTTGATACTCTGGATGCTGTATTCCAATTTATGAACTCAAATCCTAACCTCGCAACTGATTGTTGGCTTTGTCTGAACCCTGCTCCCCCTTACTCGGTAGGCACGGCTACAAATAGCACTATTGGTGCAGAGCGTAATCCAATTAGAAATGTTAGTAAGAAGGATTACACGAAGCAGCAGTCTGTAGGTGAGGTTAGAGTGGACTCAACTCTAGCTCACTTTAAAAGATTACCAAGGGCGAAGACTGTTTTTATTCATCTAATTATCCCTTTAATATATCAAAATATCAAGATTTTTGCCTTCAAGCTGTTCCTATTGAACCAAATGGTGATCCTTATTTGTTATCTGCCCCAACGGGTACTTGCTTTACTTGTTCCACAGGACTAGCACCCTGTCTCCTTTCCCCAGTATTAGCAGCAGACCCGGGTATTTGTGTCCTAGTGCATGTTATTCCTCAAGTGTACCTGTGTTCTGGTGAAGGAGGTAGGGATAACTTTGGAATTTCTGGATGAGCTAAAAGAGCCCCAATGTCAGTCCCACTGTTAACGGGGCTTGGGATATGGGATTAGCTGCAGTCGGGTCAGTTGCTTTAATACAAGGAAACTTAAACTATCAGACTCTTAGTCAGCAAATTGCTTTAGATTTACAGGGATAAAAATACCATGTTTCCCATTTAGAAAGATCCTTAGACTCCCTTGTAGAAGTGTGTTGCCAAACCGCCGAGGGCTTGACTTGCTCCTTTTGAAACAAGGAGTGTTGTGCATGGCATTAGGAGAAACTTGTTTTATGCAAACCATTCAGGAATCATTAAAGATAGTTTAGCCCTGGTTAGGAAAAGATTAGAGGAAAGAGTCAAGAAAAGAAATGAAGAAACCAATTGGTTTGAAAAGCTACTTAATTGGGCAACCTGGCGAACCACCCTAGTAACGCCCCTAGCCGGACCCCTAATCCTCCTCCTGCTAAACCTCACGTTTGGACCAATAATAACCAATAAGCTAGTGGCAGTCCTCACACAGAAAGTACAAACCATAAAACTCTTAGTGCTGAGCCCACCATACACTGGGCTGGCTACCGCAGATTCAATGATTTGAACTCGGCTAAGAAGAGGAGGGAATGTAGCAGCTCTGGGCAAAGCTTAAACAGCCTTGACAAGAGAAGTCATTTTGAGCTGATAGAAGCCATTATGAACAGTAAATAAACTAGCTATGAACTGTCAACGAACTAGCTGATATTGGGGAGGTAGGCTGTGCAGACGTAGCCCAAGGGAACGTACAGAAGGAAAGACCAGAGCAGGTAATGTTCAACTAAGAATGGCTAACTGCAACACCCTGCTTCTCTACTCTACCTGCTTGCACACCTGCACATTGCAAAAGTATAAAAACCTTTGGAAAATTAGACTGGGGGCCACTCAGTCTCCTCTCAAGAGAGCTGACAGTCTCTGCGCAGAAAATAAAACTTGTTCTGTTGAACTTGCCCGCGGTCTGGGTGGCTTTCTTTCTGGGAAGAGACAGTAGCTACAACAGACACAGGTGGCGCCATTCTGCCTGGGAGTGGAGTCATGTGGCTGGGAAAATGGAAGCCGCAGATTGTGGCCTAGCCGAAAGCCAGCCTGGAGCCAACCACCCAGCCAGAGACCTGCCCAAACCAACAGGGTAGATGTGGGCGCTCCCAGCCATCCTGCTTGGCGGAGCCGCAGCACACCACTGTGTCCCAGTCTTGGTGCAACAGACTCCATTTTGAGGCCTGCACCTCCATCTTAGCTCTCAAGACTGACCCCTAACCGACCTCCCCTCCCCTGCTCTACCCCAAATTCCTGGAACCAGCTCGTCCCAAAGCCAGAATGTTTTCTGAATATATGATCACTCCACCCCTCCCTCACATATAGATAAGATTAACGACCCCTCTGAAGCACCTATGTGCGCAGATCCTCCCCAGCCATGATCGAAATACTCTACGGACAACCTTTTCTTTTCTCGCCTCTTCCTGCAACTGATTGCCCTCTGCTAGCTTCGTACCTTCCATACTTGTCCTTGCTCCGCAACCTTCTTAGACAACACGAAAACTCCCCCATCCCTGAACCATCTCCGACCTCTGCTGATCACCAAAAACCAGTGCATCCTGGAAATGCTGTGTTAATTAAATCCCTAGCACCCAGACCCTCAGCACCCCGGTGGGAAGGCCCTTACACCGTAGTGCTCACTACTCCCTTGGCAGTCAAGGGTCTTGGAATAGATTCCTGGGTACATTTGTCCCGAGTCAAGGCAGCAGTGAACTCTGACCATGGCTCCCAGTGGTCTGGCTCAGTCTACTGGTCCTATGTCTCTCCGCCTCACTCGCCTCACCAAGCCAGCCAGCTAAACCTAATATAATTTCCCCTTTTGCTAGCGATTTTACTTGACTGAAAACTATACCAATTACGCCCGCACTAAGCGTTATGATTATTTGCTGGCCACCGCTGACTGCCCACCCACAGGGTGCAGAACACCCATATACTTAAATTTCCCTGACTTTAAGCGGCATCAAGGAAAAGCTGATCCCATTATTTGCTACCTGTATGACCAGAAGGCAACTACCCAATGTGCAAAAGGTGAATACAGAAAAATGTAGGGTGTCCTTGGTCTTCCTGCCAGATACTTTACCTTTCCCTTTGTCCCCAGGGATGATTCTACTACCATAAATCTAAATACACTCTCACAATCCCAGACCCCTGGGATAGCCGCTGGACACCTCTGGTTCCAGGAGCGTGGTGCGCCACTCGCCGAGAGAAATTTCCAGACGCCAGACTCTATGTATGGAGGTCGCTACTCCAGATCCAATCCACCATCCACTGTAATATTCAGATCCAAGACCTTCAACTCACTAAGCAAATTTCTAAACCTTCTGAGTCTCCCTTCTCCCAGCTTACCCTGCTACAGCAGGGACTGGCCATCGCCACTTTGCTGGACTAGCCAACCTCTCCACCTGCTGCATGCGTGCAGCCCTAGAACGCCCTCCTCTGGTAGCAGTACCAGGTCCTGCCCTGTCATTTTCATCCAACGTAAAGACCACAAAACCCATAACCATCCCCAATATTCCTCTGTACATCCAACCAGAAAACACTCAAGTGCCCTTTTGCTACTCCAATCCATCGACACAGACATGTAATGTCACCCAAATCCCCTCCAAACCACTAACAGCGCCAGAAAAAAATTTTCTTTTGGTGCAACTATACACTAAGCATTTAAACATCAGTTCTACCTTACCCTTTTGTGCCTGCCCGTCACTCTGGTTCCGCAGCTCACTACATACACTCCGGCTGAGGTCCAGGACAAATACATCCAGGTATACAGTCGCCAAACTAAAAGAGCAGTTTTTCTTCCGATAGCAGTGAGAATCTCCTTAGCCTCAGCAGCAGGTGCAGTAGGACTCAGCGGCGGGACCCTTAGACCCTCTATCACCACAGCAGACAAGTTATCCACACGCTTCCAGCTGGCAGTCGATGCCTCTGCCAAATCTCTAGCCTCCCTGCAGAAACAAACAACCTCTGTTGCCCAAGTTGCCTTGCAGAGCCGCTGCACTTTAGACCTCATCACTGCTGAAAAAGGAGGAACCTGCTAATTCCTCCAGGAGGAATGCCGTTATTACATCAATAAGCTGGGAATTGTGGAAACTAGAGTCCAGACCCTCAACAAGCTAAACCGTGAGCTGCAAAACAACAGATTCAGAACAGACGGATCCTCTTCCTGGTGGAACTCTTCTCTGTACTCCTTCCTAGCCCCCATACTAGAACCCATAATTTTAGTAGTAATTTTGCTCTTAATTGCTCCTTGTCTCATTCAGCTCCTGCAAAGTTGACTCCGCGAAATCACCCGTATAGCAGTCCACCAGCAACAACAACCTCTCCACCCTGTGCCAGGCCGCAACTCCCAGTACTCTGCCTGGAAAAGCCCCTCCCCTTGCTCTTCGCCCACTACCCACAGGAAGCAGTTACAGAAATGGACTAATGTTGTCCCTTTTCCCTATAGGGTCAGTCTAAAACGTCCTGTCTTGGCACAACAGACTCCATTTTAGCTCTCAAGACTGACCCCTAACTGACCTCCCCTCCTCTGCTCAACCCCAAATTCCTGGAACCAGCTCCTCCCAAAGCCAGAAGGTTTTCTGAAGATATGGTCACTCCACGCGTCCCTGACATATGTAGGTAAGATTAACGACCTTCTCCCTTCGGAAGCACCTGTGTGCGCAGATCCACCCCCCCCCCCCCCAAGCTATGATTCTCTCCAGCTGTGCCTGCCAGCAGTGGGCATAAAAACGCCGCCAGGATTTTTTCCCTGGCGTGGCTTCAATAGCTCAATACCCTGAGTTGCTGAACCCGCCACAAGTTCGCAATAAAGCCTGCTTCTAAAACTTAATTAATTGGGTCTTTGATTCTGTTTTCGAGTCCAAATAAACTTTTACACTGAGCCTCGAGAAGGCTTTGGGAGTCAAAATCCTCCCAGCCTCCAGGCAGCAGCGTCCCAGCCCCCACCCAAATGCAGCCCGGGAAGGCAGGCACAGAGAGGCACATCAAGTCCCGCACACCAGCAAGAAACGGCGCAAAGACCGACACCAGCAAGAAACGGCGCAAAGACCGACACCAGCAAGAAATGGCGCAAAGACAGACACCAGCAAGAAACGGCGCAAAGACCGACACCAGCAAGAAACGGCGCAAAGACCGACACCAGCAAGAAACGGCGGAAAGTCCAACACCAGCAAGAAACGGCGCAAAGACCGACACCAGCAAGAAACGGCGCAAAGACCGACACCAGCAAGAAACGGCGCAAAGACCGACACCAGCAAGAAACGGCGCAAAGACCGACACCAGCAGGAAACGGCGCAAAGACTGACACCAGCAAGAAATGGCGCAAAGACCGACACAAAAGGCTGGGGCTGCGGCAATACGCTACAAGCGTCCCCAGGGACCTCCACCGTATTGGGTGGGGCGCCACTTGGATTGGCTCACCTAGGCCAGGTGAACTCAACCCAACAATTCTCCCAAGGGTGGTGAGGTGAAAGGAGCCCAGAGGGGCCCACAACCCGTGAGACCAGCATGGGAAGGCCCACTCCTGGGGCCGGCTTACCTCATAGCTTCCAGTCACACAGCACCGCTTCTGTTCGAACATCACCGCTTCTGTTGGACCTCACCTGGGGCAGGTGTGCCTCGGTCCTCGGCTCCACGCCAGAAACAGCTCACGCCGAGGCCTGGTTTGGGATCCTCTTGAGTTTTATGAGCGGTTAGGGAGGCGTGGTCAATGACGTAGTTCGACCTCATTGGCTGTATTGTTGAATTGAATTCACCTGGCCTAGGTGAGCCAATGCAGGTACAGCGCCCACCCAGGCGTAGCTCCCCCTGCTGGCTGGAAACCTGAACTTCTGAGCATGCAGTGAGCCTCTACTTCATGAGCCGGTAGCTCAGACCTCTGAGCTTGTGTAATGGGCCTGCCAGTCCCTATGCTAGCTCCCTAACAGGTTTTCCAGCCAAAGGTCTGCCTTCTGGGGCTGTTCTACAGAAAGCACTTGGTTCCTGACCCCTACGCATTCGGGGTGGTGGATGCCCTTGCTTCCATGCTTGCTTCTATGTAATTCTGGAATGGTCCTTGTTTCACACGGTCGGCGAGGTCAGGAATTCTGGGCTGGTTGGCTACCAGGCACAAAATAAATAGCCAACGGATTGAAATCTCAACCCCTATATTGGTTTATTATGGACCACACAGACTTGTCTTCTGGAACTTCCCTCCTCAATTTCTGAACCCTTGAACTCCTTGCCACCTCTACGTGGAAAACAAGGATTCCAAACTCCGATCACCACATCTGCCTGCCCCCCCCCCAGTCCCTCTGTGGTCCCCCTTGTCTTCCAGAGGTGCACTGTCAACCAGCAAAGTCGGGCCTCTCCATTTCTCAGAAGCTGCAGATTGTTACGTGACATCACCCTGTGTTTAAATGTTAGTGATTATGCTATCTAAAAAACAAATCTGAGCCAACTGGGGACAAACAAAACTCATTTCAAACACCAGCTCTGTCTCCCATAAGGTCCCGTGTACAACTGCTACAACACAACAGTGGGTCCTGCTGGGTCTCCACTAGCATCTGGGAGGAAGGCTATTTATTACCGGGAATCCTACCTTGGTCCCTTGGTGTTAATTGCAGACTCACTGGGTGACGGATTGTATCTGACACGCACCATGTTTCCCGCAGCAAACACAACACTTTGTCAAACTCCGTTTGGTATTGCTCCATCCCTCCATCATTCTTCCTAATGACAAAAATAATTAACACCTTCATATAAAAGCACAGGATGAGGAGAGCTTTAATTTATTCATCTAGTTCAGGGTCCTCCCTGTTATCAATATATGACAAGTTAATGTCATATATTAATTAAAAAGCAACAGTGAAGCAATTTAGGAAACTGAGGGATTGTCATGGGTCCTGGTTGTGACAGCATGTTTTGGGCATCATGGAAGATTACAGATTTGCCTTCTGTGGTATCTCATATCCATCATCCAAAAACTACCTGCTCTTAAGGGTAGAGAGAGCGAGCTTGTCTTTGAAAAAGGTGCCTGGGTCTCTTTTCCGGTTGCCGCAGCGCTAGGAACCATGAGTACCAAAGTCTCTCGCGACACCCTCTGCGAGGCGGTGCGGGAAGTCCTGCACAGGAAGCAGCGCAAGCGCCGGAAGTTTTTGGAGACGGTGGAGCTGCAGATCAGCCTGAAGAACTACGACCCTCAGAAGGACAAACGCTTCTCTGGCACCGTCAGGCTTAAGTCCACCCTGCGCCCCAAGTTCTCAGTGTGTGTCCTTGGGGACCAGCAGCACTGCGACAAGCGAAGGCCGTGGAGATCCCTCACATGGACATCGAGGCGCTCAAGAAGCTCAACAAGAATAAGAAGTTGGTCAAAAAGCTGGCCAAGAAGTATGATGCCTTTTTGGCCTCAGAGACCCTGATCAAGCAGATTCCTCGAATTCTGGGCCCGGGCCTGAACAAGGCCGGGAAATTCCCTTCCCTGCTGACCCACAATGAGAACATGGTGGCCAAGGTCGACGAGGTGAAGTCCACCTTCAAGTTCCAGATGAAGAAGGTGCTGTGTTTGGCAGTGGCAGTTGGCCATGTGAAGATGACAGATGATGAACTCGTGTACAACATCCACTTGGCTGTCAACTTTTTGGTTTCGCTGCTGAAGAAGAATTGGCAGAATATCCGTGCTTTGTACATTAAGAGCACCGTGGGGAAACCCCAGCGCCTGTACTAAGCTACGGTTCAATAAACTTTATTGTTCCTGTTAAAAAAAAAAAAAGAAAGAAAAAAGTGCCTGGGTTTGATAGCTGCTCACAGGATGGCAGGTGTAACGTATTATGAGAATTTAACAAGGCTCTGAGAAGACGGTTATTGGAAGTTCTGGCTGGAGGGCAAGGCCATGACTCCTGAAAGATTCTGGATCCAAAAGTCAAGTCAGAACTGGATGCCACAGACTTTCTCAATCCAGCCCTCTTTGCCCCTCCCCTAAGGCCAATACATTTCTTTTTTTTTTTTCTTTCATTATTTATTTATTTATTTTAATTGTTTTATTGGGGCTCATAAGGCTCTTATCACAATCTGTACATACATCAATTGAGCAAAGCACCCTTATACATTCGTTTCACTCATCACTCTCATAATTCACCTTCCACTTGGGTTCCTGGAATCAGCTCGGTTTCCCTTTTTTTTTCCCCCATCCCCCTCCCTCCCCGATCCCACCCCTGGTCCCTTGATAATTTATAAATAATTATTACATCTTATCTTACACTCCCCGGCGTCTCCCCTCACCCGCCTCCCCCTTGCCAATCTCCCAGAGAGGAGGTTACACATAGATCTCTGAGATCGGTTCTCCCTTTCTACATGCCCTTCCCTCCTGGTGTCGCCACTCCCACAGCTGGTGTTGGGTTCGTCTGTCCTAGATTCCCTGTGCCTCCAGATCCCCACTGCACCGCTGTACATCCTCTGGTATAACCAGGTCCGCAAGGCAAGGTAGGATTGGGGTCATGATGATTGGGAGGGGAGGAAGCGTTCAGGAACTAGAGGAAGGTTTTGAGTTTCATTGTTGCTACACTGAACCCTGAGTGGCCCATCTCCTCCTCACTACCCCTCTGGAAGGGGGTCCAGCTGTCTACAGGTGGGCGTTGGGTCCCCATCATGCACTCCCCCTCTTTCACGGTGATGTGATTCTCACCACCACCCCACCTTTGATGTTGGAGACCTGGTCTCCTCTGTCCTTCATGATCACCTATGTTGGTGTGCTGCTTCCGTGTGGGCTCGGTTGCTTCTGGGCTAGATGGACGCTTGTTTGCGTTCAAGCCTTTAAGTCCCCAGACGCTACATCTCTCGGTAGCCGGGCACCATCCGCCTTCTTCACCACACTTGCTTATGCACACTTTCGTCTTCAGCCATTATGTGAGAGAGGTGATCACACAATGATTGTTTTTGTTCCTTTGTATCTGCTACATGGTCCATTCAACACCTTGTATTCGCTTAGGCCGTGTGCTTCTTCTCTGTGGGCTTTGTTGCTTCTGAGCTAGATGGCCGCTTATTTGCCTTCAAGCCTTTAAGACCCCAGACGCTATATCTTTTTTTGATAAGCCGGGCACCATCAGCTTTCTTCACCACATTTGCTTACACACACGGCTGTCTTCAGTGATCATGTCGGGAAGATGGGTATCCTGCAATGGCTGCTTAGCAGGGCGAGGTGCTATTGTATTGGGGGATTATGCATGAGGAGGCCCAATGTCCATCTGCTACCCTACTACTGAACCTATAAATATATGCATATAAATCTATTGCCCCCATAATCATAAATATGTTTACATATGTACATGTCTGTATTTAGGCTTCTCTGTATGCACTTTGCCTCCTACTCCTTTCCTCTATTTCCTTTCGCTTTCCTCCCGACCCATTACCATGTTTAGCCTTCATTCTGGATTCAGTAGTTCCTCTCAGTTACCTTGCTCTTGGTCACTCCCTTCCAGTCCTCCCCTCCCCTCCCTCCTCTGGTTTTGAACCATTCGCTGTTCCCTTGTCCCTGTGTTGGGCGACACCTCCTCCCTTCCCCTACCTCCCACGCTCTCATGTCCCTCCAGGACCGTTGGTCCTGTTGTTTTCTTCTCTCATTATTTGTCCAGCCTATCTTGTCTAGGTGGACCTGCTGACATAGTAATACGTGCATACAAATGGATATGACTTTGACTGCGCCCAAGTGGCCCATAAGAACATGGCTTTGACAGAAGCAACATCGACACGCTGATAAGCAGAAAAGCCACTAACATACAAAATTTACTGGGTAAAAAAACAAAACAAGTTTAAAAATACTAAACAAAAAGATAGCAAATATTAAAAGAAAAAATTGCTAGTAGTTCAAGGTCCTTTCATTGGCCTTTAGGAGTGTTTTCTAGGTGTAGCTTGTGAGGCGCCACGTCCTGGCCCAGAAGACCATCCTTTCTACTCCCTCAGGCTCCCTTTGCTCTGCTTCCTCCGCTGCTCCATTGCATGTCCCCAGTGTTTGCCTCAGTGTGGCGGGGTCAGCTCAGTTGCCCATCCCCCATTGTGTCTCAGGTGCTGTCCCGTGTAGGGCCATGTGTTGGTGCAGGATGTCATATCTCGTAGTGTGGTCAGCTGAATGGTCCTCTCTGTATGATGGGCTCTTCTAGCTGGTCTATCGACTTTGGGCTTGGTGGACCCAGGTGTACTCCACTATGTCCTTTCTCCTTCTTTTGTTTCAGCTTCCTTCTGGATGTGGTGTGGTGGGTCAGTTCCTTTCCCACTCCAGACGATCTATTTTTGTTTTCTGTGGTATTCCCTTCGAGTGTGGGGGTCGGCCTAATTCTGGTTTGGGCCGGCTTGTCGTCCAGCCTCTTTGTGTAGACCTCTGTACTTTGCGTTGTCCTCCTTGTTTGGTGTGTCGTGTTGGGGTCCGTATGCATGTTCCAAATCTGTGGGGACATAACCGATACTCTCCCCCGGGTGGGTTAGTACCCTGCCCCCCCCATACCATCCATTCGGATTCTCCCCCTCCCGGTTCTCCCTCTCCCTACCCCACTACCCCTTCTTTATGCTGGGCTCTTATGTACCTCCCTAGGTGTGGCCTGTCCTCCCTCCAACTATCTATGCTTCCTGCCGTTTATTGTGGGATGGATGTTTATTCTTCTATTTCTGTCATGCTGATTGTACTTACCTCAGGGGACTCATGTTGTACCTGTCCCTTTGGGTCTGGCTTACCTCGCTTAACATAATTCCTTCCAGCTCTTCCCATGAAATAACGTGTTTCATGTGCTCATCGGTGCTTTTCAGTGCTGCATAATACTCCATTGTGTGTATGTGCCAAAGTTTGCTAATCCACTCGTCTGTCGATGGAAACTTAGGCTGTTTCAAAGTCTTTGCCATTGTGAATTGTGCCGCAATAAACATTAGAGCGCATATGACTGGTCGTGTTTTATTTGCTGCTTCAACCGGGTATATGCCCAGTAGAGGGATGGCTGGGTCATGAGGTAGATCAATTTCCATTTTCTTTAGGTATCGCCAGATTGCTTTCCACAGTGGCTGTACAAATGTACACGACCACCAGCAGTGGAGGAGGGTTCCTACTTCACCACAGCCCCTCCAACACTTGTTGCTCTCTGATTTACTGATCTGGGCTAGCCTCAGGGGTGTTAGGTGGTATCTCATGGTTGTTTTGATTTGCATTTCTCTTATGGCAAGGGACTTCGAGCACTTTCTCATATGTTTATTGGCCATATTGATCTCCTCTCTAGTGAAAGTTCTTCTCATTTCTTTTGCCCACTTCCTTAGGGGGTTAACTGTTTTCCTCTTTTTGCAGGTCACGATGGTGTTGTAGATTTTAGTAATGAGCCCTTTGTCTGATGTGTCATTACTAAAAATCTTCTCCCAGTCTGTGGGTTGCCTTGTCACCCTCTTGGCAAAGTCTTTCGAGGTGCACATGCATTTTATTCTTATTAGATCCCATTTGTCGATTTCCAATTCACCTGTGTGTGTCCCCTTCCCTGTTGCAGGGAGCCTATGTGCTCCCTGGGCCAGTACTCTGAGATTAGTCCCAATTCCCTCCTTAATGGTCCTGATGGTTTGGGGTTTGACTTCTAGATCTGTGATCCACCTTGAGTGTATTCTTGTGCATGGGGTGAGGTAGACGTCTTATTTCAACTTTCTACATGTGGATATCCATTGTTTCCAGCACCACTTATTAAAGAGGGCATCTGCTTCCCACTTGACATTTTTGGAACCCTTGTCGAAGATCAGTTGTCTATATGCTGATGATTTTACTCCTGGGCTTTCTATTCTTTTCCACTGGTCTGAGTGTCTATCATTGTGCCAGTACCATGCTGTTTTGACCACTGTAGCTGTGTAGTAGGCATTGAAATCAGGTAGGGCGAGTCCTCCAATTGTGTCCTTCTTCTTGAGGAGTTCTCTGCTAATTCTGGGTTTCTTCCCTCTCCATATGAAGTTGGTGGTCAGTTTTTCCAATTCTTTGAAGAAGGTTGAGGGTAATTGGATTGGTATAGCAGGCCAATACATTTCTAAGGGTTATGGATTCTACTTCAGAATCGTTCTCAATCTCAATCCCAGGGCCCTCTTCACCATTGCTGGCTAGACCTGTTCACCTCTTGCCATATGTGTGTGTGTGTGTGTGTGTGTGTATCACACACACACACACACACACACACACATATGGGTTTATTGTAAGTCTGGGTCTGTAGGTTTCTCGGGTGGGAAATGTCTCGGTCCTTGGCTACACACTAGAAAGAAATTCACACCAAAGCCTGGTTGGTGATCCGAGTGGGTTTATATACAGGAGAGAAGAAGGTTCCGGCGTTACAGTAAACTGAACACGGGCACCCTCATGACACTGCACACCCAGCCCTGCTGAGCGGAAGGCAGAGAAGCAGCTGAAGGGAAGGTTCCAGCCTTTTAAGGGCTTTCAGCTGTGAGGCGTCAATTAAGCTCTCCTGGCTTGGCCTTGAATTGGTGCATGCCCTTTAGCCTGCATTGGCTTCCAACCTCCTGTAGGGGGCCCCCTAAGCATGGAGAGGAACAACCCCTTGTCTTGCTACCTAACAGGTCTACATTCCTGTATGGTTACATTGAGATGGAAGTAGCCCCTTTAGACAGCCTGTGAGGTTCACCAGGAGCCACAGGCCCCAGCGTTCCCTGTTACCACCTTAAACCTTAAACTACTGTTGGAGTTTATATTATTTGTGCGGGTCTGTGGACATGGAATGTTTCCATGCCAGACCCTGAAGTTGCACAAATAAGCATCCAGAACAGAACTCATACAGGCTCTAATAAGATGCTCAGATGCTTCTTGCTAGGATGAGAATTCATCGAAGTTTGTGAGCAGTTCAGATCTTGTAAGGGAGAACAGGTCAGTAGTGTATCCAGAGAAGAGAGCAAAGGTCAGGGGAAAGGGAGGAGGCCCACAGACATCTGTGCTCTGTGTTTGGCCACAAGACAAGAAACCAGGTCTCCCTGAAAAAGAAAGCAGAACAGCAAGTCCCTCGGAACTAGGACATCTTTAAACCTGACCTATACAACACTCGGCTCAGGGAGGCGCCTTGGAAAACCGTAAAAGCCCGAAAAGAGGGACAAGGAGGAAGCCCAAGTCTTTGGTTTTCCCTGCTGTGCTTTCAGTGTTGAAATGTCTGTGCACGGAGCCTTTGAAATTTCAGAATCAGAGAGTGGATTCATAAGCCAAGCTCCTGCTTTATTCTTCAATGCATTTTAGCCCAACTCCTCCTTGGTGACACATGTAACAGAAATTCTGGACTTAGGAGCCACTTGGTCCTTGGACACTAGGAGATTACAGTGGAATCTGAAACAGGGCTCTAACCACCAACTGGACTGGCCTAGGAAGCCCAAGTATTCAGTCTCCCAAACACCAACCTCCCGTTGCTCTTCATCTGCCTCCACCTTGTTCAGCTTTAGTTGTCCGTGGAAGCGTTTGGCACCCATCTGATGCTTCAGAACCCAGAAAGGTAAAACTGGGATTCAAATGAAACAAGATGTGCCCGGGGCTCCTCATGGCATTTGTCACCTTCAGTTCCCTCTTCGGACGCAGATGTGGCAAGGTTCACAAACAAGCTTTACCAGAAAGAACAGCCTGCTTCCAAGTGAGAAAAAGCCCTTTACACATGAGTTCCTGAGGTCAGCCCAGCCCTGTGCGCCCCCCACCCCTCCCAGAGTCCCCTGCTCTCCGGCGAAGCATTAAAGCAAGTGGAAGCAGAGATTTGCTCAGAATAAAAAATCATTTTTCACAATAGCATGCCACATTCTGGATGGCAATCACGGCTGCACAAACCGTATCCATCCCCAGTCATAATGTTGCCGCCTCAGTGACCACACACACACATTGTGTGGCGAGACTCAGAGTCTATTCCATTTGTGATCAATTGTTTCCTCCCTCTCCACACTTGGCACTTAGGAGACATGCTCTCTGGAGGCGATTAAGGCTTGTCTTGTGGCCAATAATCATCTCCTACGCCTTCCTTTCCAGTCACTAATTTGATGTCTTCACTCAAAGAAATGCCCATAAGTTGAGGTTTCAGAGGAGAGCTCCTTGAGCTCCCCAGACAACAAGGGGGCCGAGTGTCACCGTCATTATCCTGAGCTGGGAGGGAACACTAGTGTTCCGGAGGCTGGGAATCCGTCACTGCCTGCCCATCGCACAGACAGAGCAGGTGCTGGTTATAATTGCTTCTAGACGTCCTGCCATGCTCAGTTGAACGTCAAAGCCATAAACGCTGCCAGACTACAATAAAACTGGAGTACGCAGACATTTCTGCATCACTGCCGGGTGAAAATACACTGAGTGGAGTTGGATGAGATGGCAGCAAGCGCTTAAGGAGGGGGTGCTGTGGGAATACCAACAAGATGACTGCCAGTCTCCGTTTCCTCCTCTCCTCTGCTTTGTGTTTTCTTTCAGGACCAGAAGAAATGATGCATATGTAAGGATAAAAAATTTTCCATTTCCAGAGGAGTTTTCCACCCCCCAATCTACCCGCAGCCTCCTTTGAGCAAGCCAGTAAAAGCTTTTTTTTAATTTTTTTAAACCTGCCTTCTCACTATGGCAATTTCCGGAGCTGCTATGTGGCTGTGTTTAAAAGTCCCCCTTGGGATCCAGAGTGCAATCCATATCACAAAGGCATCCTCCCAGTCCCAAATAGCAATGCAACCTCAATTCAGAAGGTTGTTCTTGTTTCCATAGACCCAGAATGGAGTTTAAGCTGTTGATCTTGACTGTGGTTGTCGCGTCAGCCTCTCATGGGCACCTCATGGGCAGTGGAGCAAACTGTGCCTATCTGTGCTACCACCAGGACTGGGAGAGGAAGCCAACAGTGGTGGGCCATAGGTCAATGTGTGGATGGGGATGATCAGGTCTTTCTTCATTATTCTGTTTCAGTCTGGAAACACCACTGAAGCCTGCTCAGTGTCATAGCAACACACAAACCTTCACTGACAGTCTCGGGCACATTGGCTGCAAATCAAACCCGGGTCTTCCCGGTGAAAGTCGATGAGAGGTCTACCACTGAAGCACCGTGGCCCTCACCTCAAACCAGGGCAGTCATTTCCGGAGTTCAAACCAGACCACAATGCAGGATGACTGAGATTGCCACCAGAATCTGATACTGATGCAGAAAAAAACCTAACTACCATTTTATTGACTCCCAATAGGACAAAGATCTGCCCCTTTGGGGTTTTGAGACTTTAAATCCTTACAGCAGGGGTCGCAACCTGTGGGTCGCGACCCCTTTGGGGATCAAATAACCCTTTAACAGGGGTCATCCAATTCATAACGATAGCAAAATTACAGTTATAAAGTAGCAATGAAAATAATTTTATGGTTGCAGGTGACCACAACATGAACTGTATTAAAGGGTGGCGGCATTCAGAAGGTTGAGAACCATTGCCTTACAGAAATAGACAACCTCATATTTCTCCCACGGACGGGCTAGTCAGTTCAAACCCTTGACCTTGCGATTAGCAGGTTAATGCATAGTCCACTACACCACCAGGGCTCCTAATGATATAATAAGAGATACTATTGTTAGATCTCTCGTGGGAGAAATATACCTCAGTCCTTGGCTTCGCGAGAGAAAGAATTCACTCCGCAGCCTGGATTGTGATCCAAGTGAGTTTTTTGAGAGAAGAAGTTTCAGGTTTACACAGGCACCTCAGGGCCCCTCACCCCTGCACAGCTTGCCTAGAAGCTGCTGGAGAGAAAGTCACTACGTGGGCTCCAGGATCCTGCCTTTTCTTTCTTTTCTTTTTTTTTGAAATCGTTTTATTAGGGGCTCATACAATTCTTATCACAATCCATACATACATCAATTGTGTAAAGCACATTGTACACTCACTGCCCTCATTATTCTCAAAACATTTGCCTCCACATAAGCCCTTGGCATCAATCAAGTCCTCATTTTTACCCCTTCCTCCCCGCTCCCCCATCCCTCAAGAAACCTTGATAATTTGTGAGTGGTGATATTGGGAGGGTAGCGGGAGGGTGGATTGGAAAGAGGGAACCGATTACAAGTATCTACATGTGACCTCCTCCCTGGGGGACGGACAACAGAAAAGTGGGTGAAGGGAGACATCGGAGAGGTCAAGATCCTGCCTTTTCAATTCCTCCATAGGGAGGCATGGTTGATGGTCCTGGCCAACCCCATTGGCTGGATTGAATTCACCTGGCCCAGATGGGCCAATCCAGATGTAACACCCACCTAGGTGTACCACCCCTTCCTGGCCGGAAGTTTGAACCTGAGCATATGTAATGGATGACCCAGTCCCTATGCTAAGCTACCTAACAGTATTTGCAAGATGCCGAGCAATGTTCTAAGCTTTTTGTATATAATAATTCAATTATTTCACTTAACAAGCCTATGTGTGGACTCTATTCTTGCCTCATTTTACAGATGAAAAATCAGTGGCACAGGATGATAAAGTCATGAGCCTATGACCACACAGTGAGGAAGTGGAAAGGAGAGATTTGAACCCAGACTGCAGAGCCCATGCCTTGGGTGCCTACAGCGCCACATAGGACACAGGAAAGCATGGAGCAGACTCGGCATAAGACCTTAGGGAGTTGGGAGGACTGTGCATGCATGTATGTGCTAGGACTGCATGAGAGTAGCTGCTACTCAGATCCAGAAGAGAATACAAGGCTATTGCAAAAATTATTTTTGCCAAAAGAGGGTGGAATTCTGCATCTTGTGCGAAATCCCCCAACCTGCACATGGCACAGCTACTTCAGAAGGTTCCCAACAATGTGTGCTGTGCGGCAAACCAAACTGAGCTCAGGGGGAGCTGGTCTGTGGGTTTTGTTAGCCAGAAGGTGAGCAGTTTGAACTCACCAGCCACCACTCCAAGGGAGAAAGAGGAGGCTTTCTGCTCCCATGGACTTACAGTCTTTGAAGTGGCAGAGAGCATTTCCAAGCGGCCTATGATTAGGATCTAGGAGGGTGAGGGTGGATGGAGTTGGTTGAGACCTGGCTTCAGGGCATTTCCCAGAAGGGCTTCCTGCAGTGACTCTGCCTTCAGGAATGTCTGGTGACCCTGAGGGCAGCAAAGTCCTAAGCACACTCAGGCAGTGGTTCTCAACCTTCCTAATATAGGTCCTCTTGTTGTGGTGACCCCCTGACCATTAAATGATTTTCTTGCTACTTCATCACTGTAATTTTGCTACAGTTATGAATTGGACGAGCCCTGTGAAAGGGTCATATGACTCCCAAAGGGGTCGCAACCCACAGGGTGAGAACCACTGCACTAAGGGTTCCCCTTCCGGGCAGCTCTACCAGTGTCTGATGTGCATAGTTCTGTGAGGTGAGAGAAATGAACTTAGTGTCTGCTTCTGGTGACAGTTGATGTGGGTGGGCTTTCTCCCTATGTCAAATCCCTCTCAAGCCATTTGTCACCACAACATAAAGCAAGAAGAGGAGGCAGCATAGCAGGACGGCAAGCAGAACAAAGATTGAATAAACACAATTCACTTCAATCATGAATCGGGTGCCCTTGAGATGTGAGGAAGACCCCAGTCTAGTGACATTAGATCAGGTTTAGGGATTGAGTGATGGGACCCTCTTGGCTCCCCTCAGCCCCTATCTTGCTTTCCCACTGACCCTGCCCCTTACATCGTGATTGGTCCTTATTCCAGCATGATGGTTGGTTTCATAATCACGACATGTGGGAATGTGTTAGTCGATAGGTTATACAGGCACAGTCTCTGGAATGGGTAAGTGAGGAGGTGCGACTGGTGACATGACTGGTGGAATGGATCATGTGAAGTGATTTGAGATCGTTGTTCAGACCTAATAGGTCATCCAGGCCTCTAGTTGATCCTGGCAGTACTCTAGTTTAAGGAAACAGAATGTTAGGCATTTAAGTCATATTTGAGCTTAAATTTTGAGCAATAGGCTGTGGCTCACAGTGAGAGTCTATGTGGAGACCCTAAATCCATTTTGAGGGGCCACACATTCAGCCACCATTGAGTTCCTTCCTACTGCTGACTGGCAGTAGAAAGCTTGTCCATCAGGCAGTGTGCTTGCGTCCACTCCCCGGGCCAGACTCAGTGATATACGGTCGTGTGCACATCCCAATGAAGGTCCCGCTCATGCTCTCACAGGCCCTCCCGCAACTCCATGAATTGATCCGTCTTCAGGGACAGTTTTGTGACAAAGGTGTTTGTTTTCCATGTCTCATTTAAGCTTTCAGGAGCTCAGGTGGTGATGCTGGATAGTGTTGGACTATTAACAGCAAGGTCGCTGGTTCAAAGCCACTAGTCATTCCACAGGAGAAAGATGAGGTTATTGCTTCCTGTAAAGGTAGCAACTTCAGGATCCCTACACAGAGTCACTATGAGTCAGAGTCAGCAGGACAGAATGGGTGTCATTTTATTTAAGTAACTGTGGCTGTGGGTCCTTCCGACACCATTGGGGCCTCATGCGGATGCTCTCCTTCATCCAGAACAGCGGTTTGTGCCTTTTTCTTGTGTAAAACATAGCAAAGGAGTTCCTAATAAAATATAGTTGAATTGGGAGTCTTTTTTCCCTCAAACAAAGTAAATCCATAAATAGAAATGAGACTATGGTGCTAATAACCAGTTGGAGAGTTGAGAGAGCTGAACTCTCAATCCTGGTAGAAACCCATTGTGACTTTAAAAACTTGCTCAAGGTCATCCATAGCCTATGAGGTTGAGTTGAGCAGACACAAAACAGATGTGTTGGGGAGTAATTGTGTACATTAAGTAAACAATTTATCTTTCTAAAGATTCTGTCTAAAACTTACTTTAAATAGTAAGTTTTCCCCTGGGCTAGGGAAAGGTCAGGGAGCTTAACCCCCTAGTATCCACCCCCTCTCAGCATTCATCATGTTAGGCCAGAGGAGCCAAATCACACCCACTACCCAGGCAGCACTGCTTCCAAAAGCCCATTGCCTGTGCCGGGGCAGAGGGCAGGTACCCGGACCAGAAATGCTGACGGAGTGGAACCAGCGGGCTCAGCCCCCAGCTTCCTGAGAGAGCAGCTGTGATGGTTCACTTTTGGAAAAATGTCAATGCATGACTTGGGCAGCACGAAAAGCAGATGTGCAGAGGTTGTTCGCTGTATTCCAGAAGTTCCCACACTCTCCGGAGGCTCCTTGGCTCAATGGCAGGAAGCCGTTGGTGGCTTCCACCTTCAATCCCAAAAGGCCACTGCCGTCCAGTGGATTCCAACCACAGTGACCCTATATGGAGTTTTCAAGACTGTAAATCTTCATGGGAGCCAGCAGTCTCATTGTCCTCCTTGGGACAGGGAGCTAGCAGCCCGTTTCACCTCCAGCACCCCTTCCTCTCTAATTCTGGATCCAGTCCCTCCAAATATCCTGCCCTGCCCTTGTCTAGGCTTCTTAAATGCGTTCCATGCTGCTTATGTTAGTCTGGGTGCCTTAGCGAAACAAATCCACAGAAACGCGTATGTATAAGAGAGAGTTTTATGTAAAGGGTGAGTGCACATCAAGAAAACATGCCCACATTTGCTTATGCACCCGCTTTGTCTTCAGCGATCATGTTGGGGTAGGCTGGTGTGCTTTTTCCATGTGGGCTTTGTTGTTTCTTAGCTAGATGGCCCCTTGTTTATCTTCCAGTCTTTAAGACCCTGGACACTATATCTTTTGATAGCCGGGCCCCAGGGTGCTTAACCAATACACCACAAGGGTTCATTAGCATGTGACTTATCTCCTGCCATTCACACTAGATGCTCAAAATAGCAGGAAACCAGGTTTCTCCTTTGTGGACACACCAGGTACTGACAGAACCAAGAACAGAGACATGCTTAGTTATATATCTTGACTATCATTAGCATATTATATGCCAGGCAATCTGTAAGCCTTCGCTCCCCTGACCTCTCACAGCCTCGGTAAATTGAAGCTAATAAAAGTAGTGCTCTCACAAGCTTGGTAGGAGATTAAACAACTCACGTAAGGCTACACAGCCTATCAACGAGGAGGCGAGATGAGGCAGTGTGTGGCTGCTGAACCCACACCCTTCACAACACCTCCATTAAAATGACTGAGGGCTATGAGGAACCAGACAGAAGCAGGTTCACAGCCCAGATTGAGTCAATTTAACTGCCTATTGTGCCTGACCCTTCTATCTCTGATCTTAGAAATGGGGTTAACAACAACAAAACACTGTAGAAGAAATGTCCAGCAGATGACAGGCACGCGATTAAACAACAAAAAATAAATCACTTAAGTTGAAATTCGAACTCCTGGAAACCCCTCACATGCGTGCAGAGGATTGGGCCCCATGTGGTGTTTCCAGTGCCCCCGTCCTTCCCCCCTAAAATGAGCAGTTGATATGGTAATGCCTGGATTGTCCCAAGCCCCAGACTGTGGAGAACTAAAGGAAAACCCAGCATTATGAATCTTTGAGCACAGCCCTGCTGGGAAACCGCCCTGCAGTCACTTGTTGAAGACTGGAGGAGGGACAAGAGTAGGGAGAAGAACGAGGACTGAATGTGACACATAAGCAGGGGTGGCCTACATTCCATAAAGGAAAAAACTCAAGGTCTGCTTTTCTGGTGCCGGAAAGTTAAAACCCATCTGGTGCAGTTGAAAAGGTGTGTGTGTGTAGTGGGGGGGGGGGGTGTTAGGGAGGAGGGGCGATGAGTCCAAAGGATGAACTCCATCTGCAATTGTGTCCTCAACTGCTTTCCCCTGCTAGCCACACGATATTTGTGGCTGGCCTGCCCTGCTTTTGTTATCAAGCCCAGAGAGGGCAAGAGACTAGCTCGAAGTCACACTGCAAGTTGGCAGCAGAATCAGGCCGAGAACTCTGGATGCTTAGAAAGCTTCACACAGACCTGAGAAAGTACCAAGGGAAGACCTGTTCGCTAACTGGGCAGCACTCACTGCATGCCAGCGCTGTTCCAGTGCCCCAGCCAGGGCATTGCTCCCTGTGTCCGTGTGTCTTCAGTGATGCACACAGGTGACGGATTGGCTTTTAATAGCATGCTTGGAAGGTTGAGGCCACCCAGCGGCACGTAGAAAGAAGGGCCTGCAAATCTACTTCAGACCAAGCAGCCTTTCAAGACCCTGGGGAGCACAGTTCTTCTTGGACACACAAGGAGGCCAGGAGTTGAAGTTGATTCCATGATGTAGTTGATTCCATGGTTCCCGGTTGTAGCTATACCTAGAGTCACATCCACATTCATGTTTATATCTCTTCACTCCATGGGGTGTTCATGGCTCCAACTCTTCTGAAGCAGACCACCAGGATTTTGTTTAAGAGGCCTCTGGATAGGTTTGAACTGCCAACCTTTTAGTTTGTAGCTGAGTGCTAAACAACTTGTGCCATGCAGGGTGCTAAGCTCAGAAACTCAGTCGGTGCTTCATGATCTCAGTTGGAATTATAGAGAGGGTCAGTGATGACCCATTGACTGCTGGGTAATTGTTGATGTAGTCTCGCTGTGCAGACATGTAAAGTACCTGAAAACTTAAAATCCAACTCATTGAGTGCATCATCCTGCCGTGCGCCAGCCTAGCAGCATGCTCTGCTGGGGACATTTGGCCATGCCTGGAGACATTCTGAAGAAGGGAGTCCCACTGCCATCTAGTGGGCTGAGACCAGGGATGCTCGCTTAGCATCCTGGTGCAGGGAACAACACAGCCCCACAAGAACGATGTTGGTCAAAATGTCAGCAGAGCTGCCACTGGGAAAATGGTCTAGTCCAAGCGCTGACCTTCGTAGAGGAAGAAAGCCAATCCAGAGCAGCTAAGTGACCTGCTGTGGGTTGCACAGCCTGATTCCAAGCCCAGTACTATACCCAAAGCTGTTACCACGCCCAAAATTAAACAGCAATAGCTGCCCAAAGGCCTCTTAGTTTGAGGACCAAGTAAGACAGTAAATGAGAAAGCCCTTTGACAAATGTGGCATGCTGCACAAACATGAGATGTTATTACCCAGGATCTTTTGATATATGTAAATAGATCTTGTACCAGGTCAGTTAATTTTCCAACTGCTCTATCTGAGCTTTCAGATGGCAGCACCTCTGTCCAACTCAGGAAAGGACTCCTGTGCATGCTGAGCAGCCCTGGAAAGCCTCATGCCTGGCTTCTCCCACCCCTCAGCTAATCTCCAAATGATTAATAAGGGCTCTCACTATGTTGTGGCTCCCAGCTGACAGATACTAGGCTATCAATGCATTCGTATCACCTCCTTCATGCCAGAGGGACTCAGTTATTCGAGGGGTTCCAAGGAGGACCCAGCCTGAAAGAGAAACGGGCGAGAGAGAGGAGCGAGACCAAGCAGATTCTTGTCAAGGTCTGAGTTTATTGCTACACAAGCCTCTCTATAAAGGGTGAGGCAAACAAGGGAGTTCAAAGGGGAGATAAAAAAAAGGAAGGGCGGGGGTGTAGAGCACACAGGGCAGGCGGCCGCAAGTCTGCAGTTGGAATGTCCGGTGCTGGAGCAGACAAGGGTGGACCATCTGGTGTGTGTCAGGGTAGAGATAAGGTTGAGGTGACGTGGCTTTAGCCCTGCTGGGCAGGCAATATGGCCTTGGTTTTGTCAGGCTGATTATGTCCGGTTCCCAACATGAGAGAAGCCAGGAATATCTCCTCTCACAACTGTGCAGCAAACGAGATCAGATCTCCCAATCTGATTTTCAGCCCTCCTGTCTTTCCAAGTGAAGTGGATGGTCCATTTCACGTTGTCTCAAGTCTTTGCACATTGCATGCCAACATTGCGACACAGGGCGCGGCTGTGGGTCTTAGTAGACAAAGCCCCCACCCAGAACCCTGCCCCCAGAGCTCCTTAGTCACCCTTCACAACGCAGGTCCAGGCCGGGCTCCACACTGCAAGGCGATCAACCCTGACCCTCCAGTGTGGCCGTCCTCACACGCTCCCACATCCACCTAGAAGGACTGGAGGTGAGAGATTCCGGAAGCTCCCTGCCTCATCTGCCTCCCTCCCCAGAGTGACAGAGCAACTGTAACTGATTAGGCAGGATGCAGCCTCATTCCCAGTCCCCACCCTCTCTGGGAAAGCAGGGCTGTCTGGCACCTCATCCAAGGCCTTTCCCCTGTGATCTCATTACTGAGTAGCTGCTCCTCTACCACCCACCTCCGTCACCTCATCTAAATACAGGGGAGATGAGTATGTCTTCTTTGCTGCTCCTTCCCTGAGTCCACCCCAGGAGCTCCCTGAACAGATCATCAATCACTTCTCATTACACCTGCAGCAGCCGTCAGATACTGCTGAACAGAGACAGGCGCCTCCCCTGCTGCTGCCAGGCTCCAGTGCACATGTGCACACACACGTGCACACACATTGTACAGGCCCACTCACATGGACACACAAGCATGCACACCCATGTGCACAAACTTTGTTCAGAGGTGGGAATTCTGCCCATTTTAGCCTCTAATATTGCAATCAGAGAGTGATAGAACAATGAAAGATGAAGGTGGATGAAGGAAGATCTATTTATTCCCTTACTTGTTACATAACCATTCAGGGCTCTTTTTTTATCCGTACAAACACACCACCACCACCATCAACAATCATCAAGTAGCTGTCATGTATGCAGTGCTGCCCTATTCAAGGCGGTGCTGAGTATGTGAGGAGGATTCTCTCTAAAGCACAGCTCTGAGGAAGTCTGTCTCCTTCGCACTTTTACACACGCTGGGAGAGGAGCCTGCAGGAGGCTCCGTGCGTTGGGTGAAGCCACACGATGAGTGAGGAGACCGAGTGTGAAGCCAGGGGAATGAGAGCGCAGAGTTCACCACTTCACCACCATGCTGGTGTGCACAATCGATGAAAGGGTGGCTGCCAGCTGCAGGACAGAAAAAAAGTAAAGCATGTAACTTGTGGTTTTAGCTCTGGCTTACTTCCAAAAGGAATTGTTTTTGTTGTTCTAAAAAGCTTTATACCAAAAAAAAAAGAAAGAAAGCTTTTTACCTCTATAAAAACAAAAGGCTACTGCTGTCAAGCACCTTCAGACTCAAGCCAGAGGAGAGCTCTCCCAGTGGGCTTCCAAGCTGTAAATCTTCACAGAAACACAGTACCTCCTGTGGAGTAGCTGGTTGGTTCAAGCCAGCAACCTGGCAGTTAACAAGTATGTCCCTTGTACCTGTAATACCTGTATAAAGTGTATTAAATATGAACTACTCCTGGTGTGTAATTTTAAATTGAATTATTGTGCCTGGAACTTTTTTTTTAATAGCTAAGAATGGTGAAATCAGACTCCTTTAGATGTTATGAGAAGAATAGACACTACACAGGGCTTGGACCCAACCCAGCTTAATTCAAAGGAAGGCAGATTTATTTTCTTCTGCTTCCCAGAAGGTTCCTCAGCAGAACGTGTGTTAAACAAAATTGTTTAGCTATGGAAAAGAGCAATCTCCTCTTGGGAAGATTCTGGTAGAAAGGGGCTTTGGTTACATATCCAGCTCAACCCAGCCCCAGAGCCCTCGTCATGTTTTATTTTGTTTTGCCCTTGACACTGATTGTCTTGGGAACTGTGGCCCCCGAGCAATGGCCAGGAAGTCAGGTCTTCTTGATGTAAATCCTCTAATATCCCCTACAATGATTTTCAGTGCCAATGGTAAGGCCCGCCTAGTGGCTGCCACATGCCCCTGAGCAGACACGTCAGAGCAGATGAGAGCATGAGACAGCATTTAAGAGAATGGTAGGCTGGCCTTGACTTAGCTGTTTGGCCTCTCCTCAGAAGTCATTTGTGACACTGACTGTCATGGGTTTCATTAAGAACAAGTCTATCTCTACCAAAGAAAACTGCAAGGTAAGAGGACTTTCAGCTCCAGCTACATATGTCTCCAAACTTACTTACATATTGTCCTGTTTTCAGAAGAAAAAAAATTTACTCAGTGCCTCCCGGGCAAATAAAAACTTTGGTACTACAACCTACAATCCCAGATAAAGTGTAGGTATCTGCTTTGGCAGCTCCCCTGGATCGAGCTGCTCCAGTAGCTCTCCACAAAAACCCTGTGAAGAGATGATCAGGCAGGATAGCCTAGTCTGTTCTGCAGAAAGAAGCTACCCCTGGAACCTCAGTGGCTTAAAATCTAGAAGTTTATTCTTGTTCATGCAAATTCTGACACTGGAAGGGCAATTCTACAGGGTGTTTGTCCTGCACACCGTCCGTCAGTGATTCGGGCTGCTTCACAAATATGGTGCCACCAGATCAAAAGGTGGATTCCAGGTCATCACAGAAGAGGAAGAGAGAAGTGGGGGTTGTGGATCAGTCTTTACATGCTTTGACACTTTAGTTGACATAGATCGCTGGATAGGGCTGCTTATATAAAGGTTATCAGTTCAAACCACCTAGCTGTACCACAAAAGGAAGGAGTCATCTGTTTTCATAAAGGGTACAGCCTAGCCAACCTCATGCAACAATTGTACTCTGTACCACAAGGGGTGAGCATGAGTCAGAACTGACTTGAAGGCAACAGGATTTGGGTTTTTTGTTTGTTTGTTTGGTTGGTTGGTTGATTGGTTTGGTTTGGTGAGTGGGAGGTGGTTCTACCTACAGCATATTAATCTGAAGTAGTCACTTTAGGTTTTTTTGTTTGTTTTTTGAGAGATGTGGAAAAGCTCATTGGCTTTAATGGGGAGTTAACTCTGCCGCAGACGGCCTCCTCAAAATTTCCCTCCCGCTTCAGAAACTAGCAGAGATTTTCAATGAAGGAGCCTGCTGGCACCCGCTGGACATCTCCTTGCAAGGTCAGTCCTTTGGAGCCATTGGGAGGGAGAAAAAAGAGACTTTTATTCCTGTAAAGAATTCCAGCCCCAGAAATCCTGAGGGGGAAATTCTGCCCTGTCCTCTCGGGTCACTATGAGTCCGAATTGAATTTATGGCTATGAGTTGAGTTGTAATTCCATTCACTTACTGCTATTGACAGGTTGCTAGATTAGGGCTTGTCTTCCCAAATGCCAGCACTAAACGAAATTGAGCTGTCCAGGCCACAACAAAGGGGTTGGAAATACATCAGGCACACTCATTAGACACCTATGGCAAAATTCAGAACTGAGCATGCTCTGACCCAAGTCATGTAGACCCAGGTGGAAGGTCCACCTGGTCATACAGAATAGGACTTCACAAAAGTGCACCGAAATCAACCAATACGATCGACCAATGTCCTCCAGTGGTGTTGGGAGGTGATAGAAGTAGGCCTGGGCTCCTTGTCACCCTCCCTTGTTCACGTGCTCTGCAAGTGGAGGGTGAGGCCCTTGGGGGTTCCTGCCGTGGCTCCTCAGCTGGTTCTGCACTCCTGCTCAGGTATTCCTCCCATGAAACCGCCATATTCAGCTGCAAACTTTCCCCACCCCTGCCATGCAGCCCGGCGTGCTTTCCGGAGATACTGGGGACTTTTGGGGACTGCGATACCTGAAACTTTCTTCCATAACATTCACTTGGATTTACAAAACTGCTTCTGCCATATGAATTCTTTCAGCGTTGCTAAGCAAGAACTGAGGTCAACCACCCCAGAAACCTAACACTATCAAGTCAATTCTGACTTATATCAATCTAGGGGGTCCTCAAACTATGGCCTGCGGGCCGCATGGCCCTCAGAGGACATTTATTCAGCGCGCCGGGTGTTTTTGCCCCGTTTTTTTAACTTCAAATTAGGTATGTGCAGTGCGCATAGGCATTTGTGCATAGTTTTATTTTTAAACTATCATCCGGCCCTCCAGCGGGTTTGAGGGACAATGAACTGGCCTCCTGTTTAAAAAGTTTGAGGACCCCTGAAAGGACAACGTAGAACTATGCCTGTGGGTTCCCGAAGTTCTAAATCTTTACAGGAGCTGAGAACCGCATCTTTCTCTGTGAGCCACTAGCGGATTCCAACTGGCCGGCCTCATGGTCACACACATTCCACCAGGCTCCTTGAGCCTTAACTTGATAATTTAATGAAATGATACTTCTCCAAGTCACACTGTATCATGGTCTATAATCTTGCTATTCTAATATCAAATTTAAAATAAGGAATATAGTTAAGCTCCAAATCCATAAGCAATAAGATCATTGAATCTCTTTGGACACTATTACTTAAAAAAAGAAAAAACTCTGTTCAATTATTTTCAGCACAGAAAAGCTTCCAGCGTTTACAGCTTAGTATTTAATTGCTTTTTCTCTTCTTCTTTTGCATTGGTGAATCATTTTGAGCTTATAATAATGTCAAAATAAATAGTTTCCAGAGCCTCCAGGCATTCACTGTGTAATGATCATTTAAAAGATTTCTTGGTTAGAGGGTCCTCAAAAGAATAAAAAGCGTGTCCGCATCCCTGGTCATTTCTATATTCAAAAGAAGAAATTGCTCATCAAATGCTACAAGCCAATTTCTTTCTTCAGCCAAACTGCCCATTTTAGCATCACTGAATTAAGCAAATGGTTCTACATTTCAAAGTCAACAATGATACTCTTTTCCCTTTAACACGAGCATCTTAAACAGCTCAAAAAGTAGTCGAGCTCTTTATTATGGCTTTTCCTGAGAAAGCTGTTTCGTTGTTTATTTTATTTATTCATCTAGACTTTCATGTTAAGATTTGTGTATTTTAAGTTCTGCTAGTCAGGACATTTTAAACGGAGCCAGATTTTTTTTTATACTTTGTCTTTTAAAATATAATGAGACTGAGCAGTACATCCCTTAATAAAATATAAAGTCTTCCTATTTCTGTTTGTTTGTAATTTCCCTAAGGATAACTCTTAAAGTAGTAAAACCAAAACCCCCCATAATGAATTACATTTGGTCTACTGGGGGTTGTGGCCAACCTTTAGATAGAAAAATCCAGAGACTCCCTTCTGCATCTCCTTTCCCAACCAAACCCCGGTGGCTGGAGGCCGGAAGGAAGAAAGAGGCTGGGCTGCTGGGGCAGGGTGGGGAAGGGGTAACCTTGCAGATTATTTCAAATTCTACTCTGAAGGCAGAAAGTTATCCCAATGAGATAGCTAGAGATTCACTTCCTTAGAAAAAGATTGAAATTAATGTGTCCCTTAGAAAAGCCAAAGGAAAAAAGTCGTTATTAATTTAGGCAATTGAAGAACTTTGAAAGCCATGTCTAGTACATAAAAACACCTGTCCCTAGAGCCCATCGGCCTAGGAAACTGAATTTTTATACCATGTAAAATAAAGGAAGGTCATTTCTTAGACTTGCTCAACAGAAGATTGTCATTTTAAACCGGTTACTGTAATGAGAAGCTGGGTTTTCGTAAAAAGGACTGAATGCTTGAGTCAGTGCGAAATGAAATTAGAGATGCATGTTCTGCGCATGGCAGCATTTCCGGAGGAGTCTGTGTTCCCGTGACTGCTCTCAATCTGTCTCGTGCCTTCTGGGAAACTCACAGCGTGGTGCCCACATCTACTCTCTCGGACTTTCTTGCCAGCTTTGGAAAGGTGTTGAGTCTGTTGGATCTGCTGCACAGAGACAGCATGCAAGTGGACCCTTCCCACATTCCTCAGAGAGCAGCCCCCCAGTGTAAAGCTGTGGGTGAGGTTTGATGACCTTTGCCCCTTCATCATCCCGCATTCTTTGACGGACCCAAGCGCTCCCCCGAGGCATTACCGGAGAAGCAGCTACCCCATAGTTTCCAGATGGTGGGTATCAGCCTGTGTGCTCATTGGGATTGCCAGAGAGCTGTCCAAAAGACATCTTTGTCCCATCTCCACTGAGTCCGATTTTATTGGTCTGGAATGCAGCCTAGGTGCTTGGATTTTTTTCTCTCTCATAAGTTTTTATTGTGAATTGGGTGAAGGTTTACCAAGATCATCAGTTTTTTATTCAACAATTCATACACATTGTGTTTTATGCCACTTATTGCAATCTCCACAATATAATATGACTTATTCCACTCCCTACTTATGTCTTCTGTTTCCCTTCCTCCTCTCTTCCTACCCTTCTGAACTTGGGCCTTGGATTAATACTGCCCTTTTGAGATCAAATGGTTTGCTGTTTTCAGGTTTGTGTGCCTCACTTGTGTAATTGCTCCCATTATAGACCAATCTATTATTTGGCTGTATATTGAACCACAGGTAGGAGTTCATTTTCAAACTTAGTGAATAAGGACCATCATTTCAGAGGTTCTGTTAGTCCCTATCCAGCCAATAAGCCTGGTCTCTTTTATGACTGTGAATTTTGCTTCACTATCTAGGACCTTTTGATGTGATCCCTTTCAAAGAAGTTGGAATTGATAGTTGGAGATCATCTAGTTATTCTGTGCTCAGAGTCATGAAGTCTAATGTTCATGTGGTCCACTCACCACTCTTTCCTCCAGAGTGAGGGTGACAATACTTGCCACCTAGATGGCCACTTGTGAGCTTCTGAGATCCAGCTGCTACTCACCAGCGTGGATGTCGACCATAGTCTTTACAGTCTAGGTAATGACAATTGTCCTTGGTGTCCTTCACAACTATAATCCCCAGCCCCCAAGCCCAATAAAGCACTCCCTCCAGTTGTTCGGTTATGCCTAAGGAGTTTTGATAACTTCATCTTCTGTGTGCTCCGGAATATTCAATTCCCTGGATGATCAGAATGGTCAGTCAGGGCTCAGAATCTTGGTGTTAAGGCTCCTGGTGAGATCCTGGCACATCAGACACAGAGGTTGTGAGGCTAGAGGATGGGCAGAAGGGGATCATACTGAGTCTAACAAGGAAAGAAAAGGAAATGAAGGATATAAGCAATTAAAAGCAAGCGCATAAATAGATACAAATACACAGATGGCCCTTGCAACATTATTCCCAATCTCGCAAACGTGTCAACGGTCTAAATACCCATCAATAGGTGAATGGATAAGTCAAACATGTTGCCTATGGTATATACAATGGACTACTACTCAGCCATAAAGAGAAATGAACTCTTGACACAGGCTACAAGAGGAATGAACCTCATAAGCATTATGCTGAGTGAAATAAATCAGCTTCAAAAAGGACACATTTTGCTTAATTCCACTTACAAGAAATATCTAGGCTAGGAAAATGAATAGAGACAAACATATCCCAATTGTTTCCAGGGATAGGTAGGAAGGTAAGTATGGTTGTTACATAATGCCATGTCAATTGGACAAATAAGTGAGGTGGAGTCTTTCTTATACCTATATGAGTGTCCTTGGATTTATTTCTCTAGTCAACCCAGCCTAACCCAGTAGGGCCTGGAGGGGAAGTGCCATCCCTGAGACGATACTGAGCTTCCATAAGGGTGATGACATAATTTTGGAATGGGTAAGGATGATAATATGAACAACATGCAGAATGCCACTTAGTTATAATCTTGTAGAGCGTGGAAGTGACGAATGTTTTGATGCATGTATATTTAGTACGATTTTTAAAGAGTGTACGCAAAAGAGCAATATGGCAAGTCTGTGTTGCCATTTGCTGTTGCTCAGCTAAAAGCGATTCGGGCCTGTGTAGTCCAAAGGGAACCACAGAGGCTCAGGAGGAAAGCTGGTACCATCTCCAACTAAGACTTGTCTGACCAAATGCAGAGTCTCCCTTCAAGTAACTGACAGGTCAGAGGCAGCTCATCTCTGCTGCAGAAGCAATGATTTGTCTCAATTCCCAGACCACTGTCACAACCATGTCTTGTTGCCCTCGGTGCCCCCCTTCCCCACCACAATAAGTCACTAGAAAGCCATGCTTCATTTAAAAACAAACAAATAAACCCCTTCTGCCTCCATCCTGGCACTGTTTCAGCTTATTTAGCATCATAACATATGTCATCTGTTTCCCTAAACAATCTAACATGGACATGGCACGATGGGACTGATGAGTTAGGCAAATGAGAACCAGCCTGCCCTCTGAACACACACGATGGCATTTGACTTGCTGTCAGTAGATGCTGTCGCGTTTCTTCTCCTCTTTCCTGGAAAATAAATACAGAAAAGAAAGAGGACATGAAAAGGGCTGCAAGATGTTTAGCTCTGGTCTTTCTAGAAAGTGTAGAAAAAAAGTATGTGACCCCTGCCTGCCTTTAGATGCCCCACTCCTCTGGCTAACAAGGATTGCGCACTGACCATGGACAAGACATCTGGATCTGGGGGGAGGATATAACAATTGCCCCCACCAGCAAAGAGTTTCCAGATTTACGGGACTGCACAGGCCAGGGAGCAGCTCATAAAAAGAACAAGAAGAATCGCAAAGGAGGGTGTGCTCCAGCACCACTTCGTCCAGCTGCAGACACATGAAGGCAAAGTTTCCTTTGCTTTCAGTCAAGTTTATGATTTCCGCGGCATCCCTTACCAACACCTTCACAAAGATCTAGGTTCTTGGGTTGTTTCGTTCCAGGGCGGACATCACCTTGGTAAAGCCACACTCTAAGGACAGCTCATGGTCCAAGAATTCCACCTATATGTTTTGAAAGGGGCCATGTTAAAACCCCTGGCTCAGACTTTCAGGACTGGGCACAATACAGCAAACCCACCATGGGGACAGCAGGATTTGGTAACACTCTCATCTCCATCACAACCTGGACCTGGCAAAGCTATTTTCTTCCACTCACCATCTTTCAATCAATATTTACTCAGCTATTAGTTGCTCCCCAGGCTCAGCATCAGAAAAGTGTTCAAACGTTACCTAATTGTCCATCTAATGGTAGAGGTCTGTGCAAGGGATATGAGAGCAAGAGGCTCAGAGATGATCAGTGGGTAACGAGAGAGGGATTCACCTTTATCATTTGTAGAAAGCCCCTGGCAGACTTTCCCTGGAGCAAGCAAATAAAGCTGCTCCCGGCTCAGCTCCATTCCTGATCTGGTCTTGCCATGAGACTATCCAGGCTTTGTCCAAACCCCACGTTCTGGAAACCACGAGTGGAAGGAGGTGGATCTTGGGGATACCATGGAAAAGAATGGGCATTGCACAACACTTCATTGTACTCATATGGAGCTTATACAAAGGCCAAGAGATAGAACCAGGTGAGACTGTGAACAGGACAAGGTGATACTGCATGGTTTAAAATCAGAAAAGGTGTGCATCAGGGTTGTATCCTTTCACTGTTTTTATTCCATCTGTATGCTGAGCAATTTATACAAGAAGCTGGCCTATGTGAAAAAGAACATGGCATCAGGATTAGAGGAAGACCCAAGTAATGTCATTAGGAACATTTTCTCACTAAAAATTTTAGGTCATGGCATCAAAAAAGTGTCATTTTAACCTAAATGGGTTTTTAGACCAGTGAAATAACAGCGAGAGTGAGTCAGCATTGTGCACAGAATTGAGCGATACTGGTTCTTTGGGAAATTCATAATCCAACACTGACACTGCTGAGATAAAGGATGACAGTGAGGAAGATTCTACACCTGAGCTCTGTGATGGGCCAACGTGGTGCTCTACTCTCTTCAGGAATGGATGAGCCAGCTCCACCAAGATTCCCCTTTACTGGAGCACCTGCTATGTATGTAGACGTTGAACACAAGAACGCTTTGGCGTTCCTACAATGATTTCTGACCGATGAGGTCATCGAAAAATTGATTATGATAGCCCGGAGGTTTACTTTCAGGTTTTAACCCCTCTTCAGTTAATTTCTGTGCATGGGGGAAGGTTTGGGGCTTGCTTCATTTTCCTACATACGGTATCTCAGTTTCTCCAACACCATTTGTTGAGCAAGCAGAATTTGTCCCTTTGGATATTTCTGTGTCCTTTTTCGAAGGCTAGTTTCCTGTTGACTGGTGAATATATGTGTAGCTTTTCTGTTCGAATCCATTGATCTATATACCTCTCAGTGTACCAATACACTGCTCTCCCTTAGGGAAAAACAACAACAAAAGTTGTATGAGCCCCTATATAATGATTTTTTTTTAATGGACGATGAACTATTTTCCAGGCCAGCACTATCCTATGTTTGAGCACATTGCTGCAGCCACTGTGTCAATCCATCATGCCTTATAGCCTGCGGTACTCATGTTCAGGTATAGTGTTCTGCCATTCACAAGGTTCACACTGGCCAGTTCTTTCAGAAGTGGAAGACCAGGTCCTCCTCCCTCGTCTCTCTGTCTGGAAACTGCTGAAGTCTACCTGCAGTGAGTGACCCAGCAGGCATTTGAACTACTGGCTGCAAAATTTCCACCATTACAGCCAAATGCAGGCCACCACAGTACAACAGACAGTAACAGCATCTTAACACCACACAAAGGCTCCTCCCTGGGGAGACCACGTGTTCAGGCAATTGCTGCTGTTACACATGTAAGTGGGGGCTACATGAAGTCGCACCATCTCCTGTGGCCCTTCCAGGAACAGGCCATTCTGCTGTTGTTTCTACTGGACTTAGGCTCAGCTGCCAACCTGCCCTCTGCACGCATTCTTCTCCTTACCCTTCCATGTCACCTTCTCTTTGCCCAAGTCAATACTGCTGGTCAGTCACCTACTGGTGGATGCTTGCTTCTGAAGTTTCTGAACCACATTTCCCCATGGTTATGAGACATTGCTGCTGCCACTGCGAGCATTTAACAGGTTACTTTACACCTTCAATGAGAAATCTAGGGGAATAGAAAGAAAGCTTCTTCTTTCTCCCAAGGAGTGGGTGGTGGTTTTGAACCGTTTCCCTTGAGGTTAGCAGCCCAATGTGTAACCCACTACACCAGTAGAGCCTTGGTGGCACTGTCCAGCAATTATTAGACTGCTAAATATGAGGTCAGGGTTTCAAACCTACCAACTTCTCCTTGGGAGAACGATAAAGCTGTTCCCATAAAAGACTGACAGCTCCAGAAGCCCTCTATAGGGTGGCTATGAGTTGGAATTTTGCGGTCATTTAGGGCTTTTTGGTGGCATGTGATTTTTTAGGGCTTTTAGGTTGTTTGTGGACGTTCAAGGTGTGTTTGGGGCATTCGGGTGGTTTGGGGTTTTTAGGGTGTTTTATAAGATTTTAGGGAGTGTTTAAGGGATTTAGGGGTGGTTTTTTAGAGTGTATAGGTATTTTTCAGCACAATAGGGTGTTTTTAGTGATGTTGCAGAGTTCCTTAGGGATTTTAGGGTATTTTTAATATTATATGTGTTTTTTCCCCCCAGCATTTTAGGTTTTCTTAGGGCTTTCATGGTGTTTTCAGGGCATATATGGGGTTTAGGAATGTTTAGGGTTTGGGAATCTTCTAAGGATGATTTTTGGAAGTTTCACATGTTTGGGTGGGCATTTGGTGTTTTTTTGTGGCTTTAGAGTGTTTATGGGATCCTGTCAATTTGCAGCTTTAATTCCGCAAAGAAAAGTCAGACAGCAAGCCAGAAAGGAGCAGGAAATGAAGGGGAAGCCCAGGCCACATGTTACAGCTGCCAAGTCCGGAGAACCTAGGTGTGGTCGTTGGCTACCTGGGACCGGGATTGGGGCTGTGCTCCTGCCCAAGGGTGCTAGGGAGTAAATCAATCTCAGCTGGACGTTTGGCTTTTCTACTAATTAGCCGACTCCATGAACTTTCCCAAGGGCAGCTGGCGAATTGCCAGGGGAACCCAGCTAGACCCCCCACACAAAAGCACAGGGATGGTTACAGGAACAGGAGGTTTCACACAGTGGATGTGCAGGGCTTGGGGTCGGGATTGGGGGCCAAGGTGAGGAAGGGGCAGCAATAAGGCCTGGTCCCAAATAATCAGACACTGAGCAATAAAAGTACAAGGACTGCCAAGAGAACATGGGGACAAAGGATGGCTGGACTTCATTTGATATCTTTGGACGTGCTGTCAGGAGAGACAAGTCCCTGAAGGGACATCAAGTCCATGAAGGACATGATGCTTGGCAAAAAGTGGAGGACGGGCAATAAAACAGCTCGAACCAGTGGCTACACCAGTGGGCATAGTAACAATGGTGAGGATGGTTCGAGACCTGGCAGTGTTTTATTTTACTGCTTGTGTTTTTCTAGAACTGTCTTTCCTGGATGCACGAGGAAGGATAACTGTGCTTGTGGGAAGCAAATGCACAGTGGGCAGCGCTTTGGCCAACATAGGTACACCACCGGCACACAGTGCCCCCTTACTTGGCATCCAAAGTGACAGGGTTTGTCTTTCCCCAGAGCTCTCCAGCCCTGGGGGAAGCGGCCCTGCTTTCGGCGCACCGCCAGGGGGCAGCACTGCTGCTCTCTCACTGGCTACATCTGTGAGGACCCAGAGAGCAGCTCCTTTCTGCTGCTCTCCTCTCAGACTTCTGCCAGAAGCCTTGGCTCGTCCTGGATCCTCCCTTGATTCCCACTCTGCACCTTTGGGGACGCCCAGCCCATTAACTCTCTCCCATCCTTCCTTGCTGCCTCTTGTCCAGATGCCTGAGCTGGGCTTCAAGTAGTTGTAATGTTATGCTTAGGTGAGATGTGTTCAGCTTGTTTACTGTCTGTATACAAGAAAAGAGTGCAGCCCAAGACATCCACCCTTTTGTTCCTCTATGGAAAGCCTGTTACGTGTCATAGTCTTCTCTCTGTGCAGTGCTTTCCTCTGCTGCTGATGCTTTTACATGAAATAGGACTCGGTGTGTCACCGCTACAGGAAATTATCTCTGAAAAAATAATATGCCCAGAACTCAGAAACAGTGTCAGCTTGCATCTGGCATCATGGAAGCATCATGGGTGTGTTTCCATTCATTCGCTCCTGAGTGTCACATGTTAAACTCAGTGCATAGCATAAACAGCAGCAGGCACAAACTGAGACAAAGCACACCCTTTGCTGTGAAGCACATTCCGACTCCTGGCTGCCCCTGTGCCACAGAGTAGAACTGCCCCGCAGGGGCTCCCTAGCTGTCATCTTTACAGAGGCACATGGCCACACCTCCCTTTTGGGAAGCCACTGGGTAGGTTTGAACTTCAGGGTTGTAGTAGTTGATGTTGTAGAGCCCTGGAGTCAGTTCGGATTCATAGGGGCCTGTGCACTAGAGAGAGAGACAAAGCCCAGTCCTGCGCCATCCTCGCACTTGTTACTGTATTTGAGCCGATTCTCGCAGCCACGGTGTCAATCCACCTAAGTAAGGGTCTTCCTCTTGTTTGCTAACCCTCTGCCAAAAATGACGCCCTTCTTGCAGGACTGGTTCCACCATAGTAATATGTCCAAAGTACCTGAGACAACGTGTCCGCATCCTCTTTCAGATCTCCTGCCTTTAGTTTGTCAGCTCACTTCGATGGAGTCGATGCTGAGCCATAGCGACTCTATGAGATCAGAGCAGAACTATCTCTGTGGGTTTCCCAAAGGCTAACTCTATGGGAGTAGAACGCCTCATCCTTTTCTTCTGAGGACTGACTGGTGGTTCCCCACTGCTGACATTACAGTTGACACCCAAGGCATAAGGTACTATGCCACCAGAAGTCCCTTGCCCCTGTGCAATAACCAACACCACCTACACACAAAACCCACCCCTTCTCTGTCAGTTGGATGTATGGTGATGGCTTGAGTTGCTATGAAATTGGAAGCTACTAGGGGGAACCCGACAAAAACTACAATTTTTTCAAAACTATGCATTTAAATTTTTTATCCCCTTCATAGTACTCTCCATTACACTTCACACATTTGTCTAATCTGTGATTACATTCTTGGAAACATTTTTCAAACTCAGCAGTTTGGGTGACACCCTTGTTTTTTCTCCCCCTCTTCTGTGTTGTCAAACCACTGTCCTTCATTCATGGAAACAGAAAGAAGTCACATGGAGTGAGTTCAGGTGATTAGGATATGAGGGACAAGAGAGGCATGCTTTTTTGGGGGATGTTTTCATACTGTTATTTCTTTTCTCTTTTTTTATAATCAATTTTTGGGGCCTCATACAACTCTTATCACAATTGATACATACATCATATTTGTACATTCATTGCCCTCATCATTCTGAAAACATTTGCTCTCCACTTAATCCGCTGGCATCAGCTGATAATTATTCCCCATCCCTCATGAACCCTGAATAATTTCTAAATTATTATTTTGTCATATCTTACACTATACAATATCTCCCTTCAGCCACTTTTCTGTTGTCTGTCCCCAGGGAGATGGTTATATGTAGATCCTTGTAATCCATTTCCCCTTTCCATTCCTCCCTCCCTCCACCCTCCTCGTATCGCCACTCTCACCACTGGTCCTGAAGGGATCATCGACCCTGGATTCCCTGTGTTTCCAGTTCCTATCTGTACCAGTGTACATCCTCAGGTCTAGCTAGATTTGTAAGGTAGAATGGGGATCATTTTAGTTGTGGGGGAAGAAGCATTTAGGAGCTAGAGGAAAGTTGTATGTTTCATTGTTGCTACAGTGCACCCTGACTGGCTCCTCTCCTCCCTGCTACCCTTCTGTAAGGGGATGTCCAATTATCTACAAATGAGCTTTGGGTTTTCACTCCACACTCCCCCGTATTCACAAAGATATGATTTTTTTGTTCCGATGATGTCTGATACCTGATTCTTCCGACACCTCGTGATCACACATGCTGGTGTGCTTCTTTCATGTGGGCTTTGTTGCTTCTCAGCTACATGACCACTTGTTTAACTTCAAGCTTTTAAGACCCCAGAATGTATAACTTTTGATAGTCGACCACCATCAACTTCAGTCACCACATTTGCTTATGCACCCATTTGCCTCCAGCAATTGTGTTGGGGAGGTGAGCATCACGGAATGCCACTTTAATACAACAAAGTATTTTTGCATTGAGGGAGTACTTGAATGGAGGCCCAATGTACATCTGTTACCTTAATACTAAACCTATAAATATATGCATATAGATCTATTTCCCCATCGTTATACATAAATATATTTACATATGCACATGCCTTTATTTAGACCTCTATAAATGCCCTTTGCTTCCTACCTCTTTCCTTGATTTCCTTTTACTTTCTGATTGTCCCACTCTCATGTTCAGCCTTCATTTGTGTTTCAGTAATTCCTCTAGGTTACATTACTCTTGGTTACACTCTACCAAGCCTCCTACACCCTCCTCACCATCTATTTGGATCACTTGGTGTTCCCTTGTCCCTGGGTTTGTTAACAGCACTTCCTTTTTCCCTACACCCCCCTTTCCCATCTCCCTCCCCCAGCTGTCAGTCCCATTGTTTTCTCCTCCAGATTGTTCATCCAGCCTATCTCATTTAGACAGACCTGTGGAAATCATAGCATGCACAAAAACGAGACAGAGCAAACCCAAGCAACAAAATGAAACAAAAGAACAACACCACCACCAACAAGCCAATGACAAAAAGCAAAACAAAACACAAGAAAGAAAAGCTTTTAGTTAGTTCAAGGACTGTTTGTTGGCCTTTAGGAGTGCTTTCTCATAGAGTATGATGGGTCAGCTAGCCCTGGCCCCAAAGTCTATTTTTGGTATTCCCTGGGGACTTCGTTGCTCTGTTCCCCTTCCTGTTCTGTTGTACACCCTTAGTATTTTGCCTCGGTGTGCTGGGATCAGATCGGGCGATAGAGGCATGCTGTTTTTTGTGTGTGAGCAGGTGCACTGTCATGGTGGCAAAACCAGTCCCCTGTCTACCACTAATCAGTCCTTTTTATTTTAAATAAATCATTTTATTGGGGGATCTTACAGCTCTTGTAACAATTCATACACCAATTTGTATGAAGCACATTTGTACATACATTGCTATCATCATTTCCAAACATGTTCTTTCTCCTTGAGCTCCTTTTTTCCCCTCCTCCCACCCACGTGAACCACTGATACTTTATACATACTTTTTATTTTTATATTTTACGCCTCTGCTGTATCCCTTCACCCAAACTTCTGCTGTTTGTTCCCCTGGGTGGTGGAGTGGGGCTGTATGTCCATCATTGAGATTGGTTTCCCCTTTCTTCTGCTTCTCCCCCCTACCTTCCCTCGTGGTGTTGCTACTCTCAGTATTGGTCCTGAGGGGTTTATGTGTCCTGGATTCTGTGTGTCGGAACTTCTAGTCAATAGCAGTGTGCAAGCTCTGGTCTAGCCAGACAACTCAGACCTTCTTACACAATATCTTCAGAACCTCTATATAGGAAGCTTGATTAACAGTCTGACCTAGTGCAATGACTAAACTCCAAATGCACTATCACCCTCACATCAACAAAACCAAACAAATGAGCATCTTCTTGAAGTTTGAGTTCACTTGACGAGGTGTATTTGAGTGAGGTGATGATGGCGTCTTACACTGACTTGATTTATGTTTGCATTCTGGCTTGTGAGAAGAGCACAAGGTCTTGTCACCAGCAATGACCTTGGGAAAAAAGTGTGGGTGCACTAGCTCAGAGCAAGTTGCCAGATGCCTGCCCAAACAGGAGAATGTATATTTTGAAATGTGTACCCAGTGGAGCTTTGTACCGCTTGGTTTTTTGGCGGGGGTGGGGTGGGGGTGGGTGGAAGGCCGGCTACTCCTTTGTAGGTTAGATAATCTGAGATGTGCTATTTGAAATTTCCTGGGGCCAGTTTTAGACAAAACTAGAAAAGTTAATTTTGCTGTATGGAAAAATCTGACAGTCTGGAAGTATCTAATTTTCCTCACATGCCATCATTCCCCTAGTAGCATTATTCTTAGTTAAAGCTCTCCTCTGTTCCTCCTTAGGGTTTCCCCCACTACCTGATGTTCCTTTTCTCCTACTCATCATCAAGGGACTTGTGTCCAAAGTGAGGACAGCAAATAATTAAGAGACCCTCCTGACTCTCTGTTAAGAAGGGTGCTCTGGTGCATGCGTGTGTTTATGTGTGCACATACAATCGCATTTGAATTTTGTTGGAAGAGGCTTCATAGAGACAGAGAGTGACATGGTTAGAGCTGCTGCACATGTAGAGCACTGTACTCTATGGTGTTCTAATTCAAATGCATGTAAGGTCCAAGAGAGGTAATAGAAGCAAGTGACCAGGGTCAGGGAAGGCAGCAGGAGGAACTGAGGGAGCCTGAATGCCTCACACCCTGCCAGTTTCACTGATTCTTGGATGGGAGAGTACCAACCTAGTGCTGTGAAATCTTCGCAGTTTTCAGAGGCTTGGGGGATTTAAATTTTGTATGTAAAAAATAGACATCAAAAATGCTTGTAATTTATTGATTTCGATAAACACACTGAATGCCAGTACTCAAGTCAAACAAACCAAACTGACAGCCATCGAGTCTTTGCCAACTCATAGTGACCCTATTAGACAGGGTAGAACTGCCCCTCAGTTCAGCTCCCAGCCCTGGAAGCCCACCAGTTCCTCGTTATTATCATGAGGAATACTATTTTCACAAGAGCATTACATACCCCTAGAGACTAAACCATAAAGCCATATAGGCTTTGACCATCAATTCTGATATGCTTTTTCCTCAAACTGATGGGTCATTTGATGGAATCCTTGTATTACTTCCCTAACATAAAAATTAATCAAGCAAAGGAGATTCAGTGCTCAGTACTACAGCCCCCTATTTAGAGATTAACTCTTAAAAACCACCACCACCACCACCACCACCACCACCACCACCACCACCACCACCACCGCCACCTTATCTATGTTGATAAAAACTTGAGTAGGCTGTATAAATATCTCATATATTTAGGATAAAATGGATTCTTATTCTACTGTCACATATTTAGTTTGAGTTATGTGTTTCCATCTGAACACAAATTAAATAGACCTCATTGACATCTTTTCAAAATGCCATAAAAATTAAATGATTACCTTAAAAGATACTCAGTATAATTAGGCATCAGAAAAATGTACATCAACACTAGAGCGAGATAGTGTTTCAACCCATCAAGATGACACTAGCCAAGAATATTAAAAATACCATTGAGTGCTGGAAGAATGAACAGATTTGTGTCAGAAGAACAGTCTGAAAGGTCCTTAGAAGCAAGCACGGGGAGACTTCACATGCTTTGGGTATGTTATCAGGAGATGCCAGTCCCTGGAAAAGGCTGAAATGTTAGGTTCAAGTATAACAACAGTTTTGAAGATGGTGTAGGACTGCGCAGTGGTTCATTCTGCCTTGAGTTGGAACTGACTCAATAGCACCTAATGCTAAAAGCTAGATGCTTTTGATCCTAAATGAAAAGTGGATGGTCCAGCCTCCATACCAGCTACGTGGACAACTGCCCCTCCCCCCAGAAGAATTTACTTTAGAAGACGGCACTGAACCTGTAGCTAGGGGAGATGGACATGTCTGATCAGAGCACACAGGGGCAAATGAAGGGGGAGGAAGAGAGTGGAGCACACACTGGTCCACCAGGCTTGGAGGATGATTTTGGCACTCTGAACAGCCAATGTACAGAGTGGACCATATGGCTGATCCCACTATGAGACATGCCATCCCTTGCTGGCCCAGGGCCCTATGGGGACAATACCGGAGACTCTGTGTTGGGACTGACCCGACTGGCCCTCCAACACGGAGGCAAATCACTAAAAGCATGCAGCAGAGCAACCATGGGAGCAGAGCGGGTAGCCCCTGAGGGAGTACAAAGGACAGACTCTGGGGCCAGAGCATGATACGCCATCAGACCTGACTGAAGGACACACCTATAGAAAAAAAAAATCAGACCTTGATCTATTTACAGGTTTTTCTTTCTTAAAAATTTTTTTTGTCTTTTAATTAATTTACTCTTTTATTGATCATTGGTTTTCTCTTGTTGTTTTTTTGTCATCACTGTGTTCTCACCCATCGCCTATCTTGCTATGGTTTGATTTTTGGTGCATATTATTATCTCAACAGATCTATCTAGATAAGATAGGCTGGAAGAATAGGCTGGAGGAGAAAACAACAGGACCAATGGTTCCCGGGGACATGGGAGAGAGAGAGGAGGGGGTAAGGAGGTGATGCTGACCAATCCAGCGACAGGGGAGCAACAAGTAATCCAAAATCCGTCGCAAGGAGGGTGTGAGAAGCCTGGTAGGTATTCAGCAAGGGCAATGTAACCAAGAGAAATTACTCAAACCCAAGTGAAAGCTGAGCATGATAGTCGGACAAGAGGAAAGTAAAAGTAAATAGAGGAAAGAACTAGGTGACAAAGGGTATTTCTAGAGGTCTACATACTGGCATGTACATATGTAAATATATTTATACAGGAGGGTTCGTAAATAGATCAACGTGCATATATTTATAGACTTAGTATTAAGGCAGTAGATGGACATTGCCAAATACTTACTCATTGCAAGAACACGTTATATTAAATTGGCATTCCATGATGAACACCTTTCCAACATGATGGTTGAAGAAAAATGTGTGCACTAGCAAATGTGGTGAAGAAAGCTGATGGTGCCTGGCTATCAAAAGTTATAGCATCTGGGATCTTACAGGCTTGAAAATAAAGAAGCGGCCATCTAGCTCAGAAGCAACAAAGCCCACATGGAGGAAGCACACCAGCCTGTGTGACCATGAACTGTTGAAGGGATCAGATATCAAGCATCAAAGAACACAAAAATCATGTCATTGTAAATGAGGGTGAGTGCAGAGTGGAGACTCAAAGCCCATTGGTAGGTAACTGGACACCCCCTTCCTGAAGGGATGTGGGGACGAGATAAGCCAGTCAGGGTGCAGGGTAGCAACAATGAAACATGTTTCCTCTAGTTCCTAAATGCTTCCTCCCCCCACTATCATGATCCAAATTCTACTTTACAAATCTGGCTAGACAAGGGGATGTACAGAGAGATCGCCTTGGAGATTGGGTGGATGTTCCCACAGTAGCGTGGAGCCTCACAAGTGGTGGTCAGGCGTTTCCCACAGTCACTTGTAGGACCTCAGGATTTAGGCTGGGGATGCCCCCACTTTTTATAGGGGAGAACAACCTGTGGCTTAGTGTGTGGGAGAGGACCAGCGTGAATTCCCCAGCTGCTTGCCACACCAATAAGTGGGGGGTGGGAGCTCCCTCAGTTGGGCCTTCAGGTTTGCCCTAGGCAGAGGGGAGTGGCCTGGAGACAGCTATTGTCTTGTGAGGGGAAAGAGAGTGAAAGGAGAGGAAAAAGAGAGAAAGAGGAAGACACAGACTGGGGCAATAATGCCAACCAGACTGACAACCACTCACCCACACACAACTAAAATGCACAGAGTAAACAAAGGTGACAACAGTAAAAAAAAAAAAAAAAAGAAAGAAAGAAAAGAAAACAACTAAAAAGGAGAACCAAATCTGTGGAGGCTGTGGTAGGAAGTAGAGAAGAGCTAGATGGAGCGGAGAAAAGCAGAAAACCTGTAAGAAGAGCCCAATAAAAGGAAAAAGAGAGAAGAGAAAAGGAAGGAGGAGGAGAGAGTATTTTTTAAATGGTTAAAGAAATAACTGACCCTGTGTTATGCTGTGTGTAGCTCTGACTCGTCCTGTGTGCAGTACTGTCTTAGGGGTCAGGCTGCCCACTAGGAGGACAGGGTTGCCCTAGGCAGAGTGTAGGGCTCTGGAAACCAGCAGTGGTATGTGCAAGCAATGAGAGGGAGCAGAGAGAATTGTACAAGCTAAGAGAGAGGTGAAGAAAGCAAAGACAGAAAGAGGAAAGAAAGAAAAAGAGAATAAAGAGAAAGAAGGAAATAAATCCAACTGAGTTCACTAAGGTTGGCTGTGATGGTAAAGAGCAAGGAGAGAGAGAAGGAGGAAATAAAGTATAAAGTAGTAGCTGATCCCTGATTGCTTGGATGAGGGGCCAGAGGGGTTTAGACACTGCTCCAACATGGCAGGTCAGTGTGCCCTTTTAATGCCGGGACCCAGTGGTGCTGGGCAGAATTGCCCTAGTTGACGAGATCACCTTAGGGGCATGACGGAGGTTTCTTCAACGGTGCAGCGCACTGTAGGTGTTTGTCCCAGGTGCCTTGTGTGGTGTACAGCACTCCCACACAGGGCAGGCTGGAGTGCCTCCTGCTATTTGGGTTGATTTGCCCTAAGCGGAGGGAAGTGACCTGGAAGCCTTTAGTGGCATATGAGAGGAGAGAGTGGGAGAGAAGAGGAAAAAGAGGGGAAAAGGGGAAAAAAAGAGGGATAAAGAAGAAAGCGAGTAAATAAAAGCCCAACACCAACCTGAGCACGTTGAAACTGAGTGCGGTGGAAAAGTTAGAAGGGCTAGTGAATAAAGTGAGAATAAGTAGAGCAGTGGGTAAGGAGGTAATGATACTTGATCACCTGTCCTTGAGGCCAGAGGAATTCCAACTCTTCCTCAAGGTCACGGGGTCATGGACTTGTAAGGTCTCTCTCTCTGGCCTAAATTCCAACCCCAGTCCTTGGCTCCCCGCGAGAAAAATTTCATGCGGAAGCCGGGCTCGTGATCCAAGTGAATTTAATGAGAGTTAAAAGAAGCTTCAGGTTTTACAAGGCACCCATAGGATTCCTTTGACCATGGGGCCTGGCAGAGACTGCCTCAGGTCATGCAAGGATCTCTCTCCTCCCAGGAAGACGACCTGGACCACCCCTCTCCCTTCTGGTTCCTGCCTTTTCAAGGGTTCCCGGGGAGGCTGGTGAAGGACCCCAGGTCAATCCCATTGGCTGAACTGCAATCATCTGGCCCAGGTGGGCTGCTCCAGGTGCAACATCCATCGGAGCCCACGGGCAGGAAAATCCAGCTTTCCTATGCTGGCTCTCCTGGGCATGCGTTAATGGACTTTCCCATCCCTGGTGTAGGGTTCCACAGATGCTGTGTGAGATTACTTCAAAAGCAAGATCGCGCCCGTGGCCAGGGGTCACTTGGGTGCTGGAGTACCTGCCTTGTGCTGCATGTAGCACTGCAGCAGGGGCTGGGAGGGGGCATTGGGGGGCTCCCTCAGCCCCGTCTAGGGCTCCAAGACCGGCAGGGCCTCCCCAGCTATGTGCAGAATCACTGAGAGGGAAGCTTGTTGTCCTATCTAGACTGCTGATGCTTCCTAGATCAGAGGATTTTCTTTTTTATCCCTCTGGCCAGCTAGAATGAAATTGTCTCCCACAGTCTCTGGGCTACAGCTCAGTGCTGTTTAAGGCTGACACTGCTACAGCGGGTCTTTGTTATGGTAAAAGCTGCCAGGCCCTGTGGCTGAGTTCTGGCATTCCTTAGCTAGGTTGCTTCTTATGCTGATTTATGTTAAGGGACTCCCCTATGTGGTGCTTGGAGCTGAGCAACCAGACTTGGGTTTGAGTTTTAAACCAATCATTTATGTTTCACCCTTAAAAAAAATTCTACTTGTGATGTGCTCAGATTTGGTGGCTGTCAAGCTGACCCCCAGAGGGGGAGATGCAGCTTATCAGGGGGGTTGTTTACTAGTCGGCCAATTGGAACTAAATTTGCTCCCTGGACTCCCGACTTTCTGCCTTTTTCTCCCACACCATGATCTTCCTAAGGTAATAATATATTTTTTCTTCTACTCTAAATTATGGCTACCCACCACCAACCCCTGACCGTGAGCTCAAGGCATCCAACCGCATGGAGAGCTCAGTGTGGGGTTCCCCTCGTGTCTGAGATTCTGCCCCCTCTCAGGGCGTCCACCTGCAGGGATCCCTGCTCCAGGCAAGGGCATATCTGGCGCCTGCCACTTCGTCAAAATTATAGTGCTGCTTTAAAGCATTCTTGGTTTGCTTTGTGAGTGGAAATCCCACAAAAGAAGGGGTTCAGGAGAAACCCTGTTACCCTAGTTCTAATTTCAGAACTCCACCTCCCCGTTTCCTTCACCTAATTTCCTATTTTTCTGGTCTGGCAGCAGGAGCTCCAGATAGATGGGTCCTATCTGGTTGCCATTTTCTCTGAATCCCTCCATCTATTTTTTTTACACTCTTAAAAAGTACAAAACATTTACTCTACAAGCGCAAACAGATTTTCCAAAGCAGGGAAAAACCTGAACGTTCAGTACATGGTTCAATCGTCTTTTCATCTCTGCGCCCTAACTATGCTGAGCTCCATGGAACTGCATGGAGGGGAGCTATTCTGGCGTCATCGAGCCAAGTGAGTGTTTTGAATTACCTCAAGTGAATATTTGACTGGAAAGCATAGGGTGTAAAAAAACCCTGAAATCAGATGGTGCACATCTATCACAAAGAACAGGGCCTTGTACTTAAACCTTTTTTCTGAAAATAAGCAGCCATCTAAGTGAGATGTCAACTAAGTCCGCCCAGAACAAGCAGCACAGCCAGTGTGATGCCAGGGTGATAAATAATAGAATCTCAATCTGCAGGTATGAACAAGAATCAGAGCTTAAGTTCGGAACACCCAGTTTGCAAAAGGACTCAAATGCACAAGCGGGGTGAATTCCCTCTGACCACAGTCCATGGACATGAACAGATACAGTTAAGTTCAAATGTAACACCTGATCATTTGATCTCTTCAGACTAATTTTAATTTGGTTCCAGTTTTTAGTATTTTTCACTTTCTGTTCGATTGAGGTTTTTCTCTCTTTTATCATTGTTAGTTTTTCTTTTCTACTTGTTTCTTGATTTTGTTTTGTATTTTTTTTTTAATACATATGAAATCCAGGAGAGGTAAATCCAGAGAGACACTAACAGAATTAACAATCTCCTAGGGACAGGCAGGGAAGATTTGGGGGAGTGAGGGGGGGGGGCTAACAAAAATGAATATAAAAGAAGGAAATGTTGTAAACCTGATTGTGATGACGATTACACAAATCTTAATATGACTGAAGTATTGAATGATATATGTGAATTATATGAGAATTAAAATAAAACAAAAGCTGAGGTCAGAGATAGGGCAGCAATTTAACCCTGAATCTCTTGGTGAAGTTTGAATGTCATTTTGTGCCAAGAGCCCATTTTTCCACTCATGAAGTTTGGGGAACCGGCCATGCTCCTTCATCACTGTTCTTACCTCAATAAATGGGTACAGTTCACTCTTCTCCCTTTTCTTCTCTGTCACATACTTTGCAGCAGTCAGGGGAACAGAACTTACAGTCCTGAAAGGGATCCATGAGTGTTAATCCAGGTAGACTAGAGAAACAAATCCACACTCATATGTGTATAGGAAAGACCTTTATATACAAGAACAGTTGTATATTGAGAAAGCATTCCAGCCCAACCAAGATCAAGTCCATAAGTCCAATATTAGCCCATGTCTGATATCAATCTATAATGTTCTCTTCAGACTCATGAAACACCTTCAATGACCCCAAATGCAGGAAGATCACAGGTCAGTAGTTGCAAAGTCTTCTGCATCCAGTGGTGGTAGAAGCATCTCAGCTTTGGCAGGGTCTCCATGTGGCTCCTCCAGTTCCCAGGGCATGGGTTCTATCAGTGTGGTGCTATGTGTCTTGTTAGTAGGACATCTCTCAGGGAATGAGCAGAAAGATAGTCTGCTGCCTCCAAGGAGGAAAGACCAGATTTCCCAGAACCCTGACGGGAAGGCCAGGCCCACAAAGAGGCCTCATTGGCCATAACCCAATAGAGAGACTAGAGTCTACCCCTTCACTCTTAATCCTCTCAAGTCCCAAATTGACACCAGATTGTATAACTACAACAGACCACCCCTTGTCCATTTGACATTTTCACAAAATTCTTTAGCCGTATATAATTTCAAAACAATAATAGAATCATGTCAGTATCTAACAGTATAATATGAAAATGCATACATTTCACTCCGTGCCACCCTCCTTTAAACATAATATTCTGTAAGTGATGAAACAAAAATATCCTATGCTTAACAATTGCAGGTAAGGTACACCCACATATTAATCCTATAATTCTATGAATATATTCCAGTATCTATGAAATCTTGTAAGCTAGCCACTTCACGCCTTTATCTGGCCCATTTTGGCTATCCAGTTTCTCTACTGCCTACTTCCATCAACCCAGTGCTCTGAGGAGACAATCATATTCTTCAATATAAAGAGTCTTCATGCCAGTTGGAACCTTGTGAAGTCCACATCCACAAGAAAGTCAACGCAGGACAGTTCGTCTATACAGTCTGCAGCAGTATATACCAGTGCACAGGCTCAACATTCTTCTCTTCATCTGGTCGGGTTCGGGTCAAGTCAATGTGGGCTCCCTCTCTTGGCCTCACCTCAGTGTCCATTGGTCGCATTGCCTTTAGGCCTTGGCCCCATCACCAATTCTCCACAACTCTAGTCCCCTCAGAGTAGGTCATGGACTTCAAACGAGTCAACCTGCTCTCATCTTCTTCTCTACTGCCTGTAAACCAGGTCCACGAGTGTCAGTGGTCAGAATGGACCCGCTGCTCTATTGCTGCTATTCTGCCACTTTCACTCAACAAGCAGATCCAGGTGGTCACCTAGCAATCATTTCAGGCTTCTACAGGCTCCCTTGAATGTTCAGTACTAGAAAGGAGTTTCTTCAGGCTTTGAGATTTTTTCCAGTTTCTGACAAAAACCACTATTCAAAATTCAAATATTACAAAAGTTCCCTATTAATGCACATGAAGCTCTTCCTCACAGTGGGAGCAGTGCACAGAAACGGACCTTGATGCTGGGCTGCTCTGTGCGTGCTTTGGACAGTTGGGAGCTGCTGATTCACAGATTCACTTCACGTGGATGAAGATGCTTGTTTGCTTCCCCGTGAGTTTATCGCGCTTCAACAGAGAAGAACCCTGTTCTTGGGTTTTGCCTCTGCCTTGCTCCTAGCACCGCTGGAATAGAAAGATTACAAATGATTTTTTTGTTGTTGTTTTAAAAAACAGAAAAGAAATGCCGTGTACCTGTTAGGTAAGTAGAGGCAGAACTGAGGGTGGTCGCTGTGCATGCCAAACCTCCTCCCCATCACAGACAGTTGAAAGCTGCTTCAGGCTGGAAAGATGCACACATTTAGGTCCTTGTGACAGGAAGCAGGTCAACCTGGGCGGGCCCCCATCTAGACCAGGTGGGCTTAATTCAGTCAATGGGGTCAAACAGTACCGTCAGCCATGCCTACCAACAGGGTATGGGTGGGGGCCTCAAACCAGCTGTCATGCAACCCAGCGCGCGTGGGCTGTCCAGTCCGCCCCCACCCCCCACGAGCATATTTGCCTCTTCTATCCTTTATAAAGTCACTTGGATCACAAACTAGGTTTCTGCGTCAATTGGTTCTTGTGTGAAGCCAAGGACAGAGGTACATTTCTCCCAGAGAGAGCCCTCACATAACCAAATCAGATTATAGCCTTCAGTGTTAGGGTTCCAACGAATTTTGGAGGAATATCTCAAGTGGTAGTGGTAAGGACACAACTCAATCCATATTATCTCTTTATTTTGCTCAGCCAGATGCTTGCCCTTTGAGCCTGAATTGTTGCAAGGCTTATTACCCCATCAAGTGTTCCCAGAGCAAGCCCTAAATGGGCAGTAGTCACACACAAGGAAGATTTGCAGGGGACACTGTTAAGAATGATTAATGCTTAAGTGTTCCTTGTCTCCCCAAATGTACCATCTGGCAGAAAATTTGTTAGATCTCTCTCCTGGGAGAGATATACCTCAGCTCTTGAATAACTCTCCTGGTCATAGAAGTCAAATTCCAAGCTTTTCATCCAACATTCATAAAGCTAAATAAATGTTACATAAACCTAAGTTCTCTATCTTGGATAAGACAAAGTAAAACCATGACTTGAGAAGGTTTTCATTGAGGACAGAGACAACTTCAGATATTCTAAGCCTATGAAATTGGTCATGATTCAGGCAACTTGCCAAGGAAGCACGTAATACCTAGGTGGGAGGTGGAATGAATAAGAACTTGCACTAAGATTCCATTCCATCAGGTGCAGCTGGTGACTTTGGAGGCCCAGAGCAGGCAGTGGGAGAGAGAAGACCAGAGCAGGGGAGGGATGTGATGAGCTGGAGGGTAGAGGGAGGGATTATGTGATGTCCTGCTGTCACCTCCCACCCCACTGTGACCCTTTAGTGATGTGGGCCCAGGTTTGTGATGCAAGTGGGTTTGAAGCCAGAGGGGACTCAGAGTGCTCAGTTGCCTGAGTGCAACCGCTGTATCCAGAAGATGGAGGAGATTCTCTTTCTGCTGGAACAGAAAAGTGCTTCCTGGCTGACCTACCAATACCCCACCTGGTTCACTGTTTTGACCTTGGGCATCCTGTATGGAGTGGGTTGCTTCTTCCTGATCCTCGCCTTCCTTCCAAATACTCCACCTGTGCGACCACCCAGGAAAAGGATAAAGGTAAGAAATTCTCAACCCAGCCATAGGAGAGATTGATTTTTCCTTGTTTTATAAATTTTTCCTTTCGTAATTAATTTCCTGATAGGGGAAATCTCAAGAAAGAAGAGACCATCAGCCCTGGCTTTGGAATGTTGATGAGGGCTGGTGCGTCCTTACTCACTGTTAGGACTTTGTTCACTGCATTGGTATCATTTTATCCTTGCCGGCTTATGTTGATTTTCATTATTTCTGTTGGCTTTCCCTGTTTGTGAAGCACAGGAGGCGTGGATGCATCATGATCATGGACACAAGGGTTGACAGAGTTGCAGGTGGAGAGATCTCATGGCAGAGGGAGGGATTGTGAGATCAGCAGTGTGGAGAACTCCCCCATCGGGAAGCTAGGGAGTGAAGGGGGATTGATTTCAAGACGAAAAAATGAAGGAGGCCAGAGGGGACAGAGAGCTTTAGACCTGACTGTGATTACACAACTCCTTTTGAAGGCAATTTAACCATGGAGGGGGGGGTGTTGTTCTAAAATGGATATGGTAATCATTGATTGTACCATTGCCCTTGATCTGATTGAACGACTGAACTATTGACTCGTATGATATGTAAATCATTTGCCAGTAAGGTGAGCATTCAAAAATATTTCTCTTTGAAGATCTCAGACCTCCCATCTCTAGTTGTTATAGAGGGCAATAGGTAAAAATCCCCAATATAGTGACGCAGTGGCTAAGGACTAGATGACTAGACATTTCAAAGGGCAGCTCTCATCACTGGGTCCTCAGTCTCTTTCCTTGAGCTCCAGTCTCTGGGCCAAGGCTCCTTTTCTGTCTGGGCTAATTGAGAAAGCATGGCTGACCCCGGGGAGGAAGTGGTCAAGGGCTGGCCCAGAGCTTCAGCCTCCATAATCAAAATCTTGCCCACCAGAACACTGAGTGCTGAGAGTGTGTGCTCTCCGTGAGCAGAGGAAGGCTGACGGAAGAAATGCACTCTAGGTCTCACACAGAAGCTGGTTTCTGGGCTTTAGTCATTCCATGGAGATTGTCATTCTTCTAATCACCAGTAAATGCCTGCAGTTTGTCACAAAGAACAGACGCAGGATTGGATTCCAGCCTGACTTCCTCTCTTGTGCCCCAGCCTCAGGTGGAGACAAGGAGAAGCAGCAGGTCAAGGGACAAAGGTGACGCTCTGAAAGGTAAGGTTCTGCCCATTCAACCAAGCTCTGTAAGCTCTCCTGTCCCCTCCTCTGCAGGATGCCAGTGGCAACAGCCCGTCTCTCTCAGGTAATAATCCTGAACAAAAGGATATTGTGGATGGAAACAGAACCCAGATATTTCCCAGATGTACAGGAGGGGCCTAGGATGGGATGAAGGCTGGCCAAGGTAGGACCCAGTAGGGAGCAGTGGGGGTGTCAGGAGCAGATTCTGGTGGATTTGGAGGTGGAACATTGAGGGGTAACTGCGATAAGCTGTGTAACTTTGCCAAGGTTCAGATTGCTCACTGAGACCCCACAGACAATATTGGAAACCGATGCTCCTTGAAATGCCAAAGCACCTCCTGCCCGTGGGAGTAAGCTATCATTTGACCTTGAGCTCTGGAGAGTCCAACGTCCTAAGTGCACAGCCCGTGTGACATTCCTTTCGGTCCTCTGGGAGGGCTGCACCATAACGGTTCTCTTGATTTCCAGTTTTCCGAAGCTTCCTGCAAGAACTATATGGCGCTCAGAACCTGCGTTTGCGTCTTAGGCAGAAGTAAGTAACCTTCCTGCTTCAACGCGGGGTGCATCTTCCAACCAGGGTGCCTGTGTGGCCTCGGGCTGCAGAGCAGCTGGGATGCGCTGGTTTGGGGGACACTTTCAGGGATGGGCAGAGAATGACAGGAGTCCCGGGCAGTGGGGTGGGGCAGGAAGAGCAGGCCATCAAGGCTTGGGGAGGGGCTGAGCTTGCACCGACCCTTGCTAGCCTGCTAGGTCTCTTGCCCCTTCAGTCCTGGCAGTAATCTGGTCCTTCTGTCTCCTGCAGCCACTTGGGAAACCCACTTGACACTGGCAGCTTTGGTCAACAGAAAGCTCAAGCCCTCTCTGGTAGCTGGCGAAATAGAGGTACGGCTGAAGTCCACGTCGGTACGCGCGCCCCACACGGTTCTGCGGCTCATCCATTCCGGACACCTAGGTCTCAGAACTCCACCCTTCCACGGGCCCAGATGTGCATCTCAACTTCTCATGTCTTACCCGCCTTGAGTCAATCACCAGACTGCGCACATTCCCGTGAACCTGACAGTCTTTCACCCACACCACTGGCTCTTCCCTCACCCAGTGCCAAACCCCCGGATTCAAAGGCCTACCTGCAGCCTCCAAGCACTCTCTGGGACTCACCAGCCCCGCACCCCACAGGGACTCCTTCTCAGAATGACTTGTTGGCAAGGCCCAGGCAGAGCCCATCTCCACACAACCGCTGCTCCACACCTGCCATGGCAGCCATCACAAGTCAGGATCCCACAGGCCTCCCTACTGCCTCCCCACCCCAGTGTTGGGCAGCTGCCAAGAACTTACAGCTTCCCTCCTTGGAATACTTTGGGTCTCTGAAAGAGCACTCTACCTGGCACCCCCAAGAAGACACCTTTCGGGAAGGACCCACAAAGAGGCAGGGGGAAGTAGGGAGGCCCACCTTGCTCAACCCCAATGTCCACAAGCTGCTGGAAATAGAAATCACAAAGGCAGAGAAATGGAATATTTGGGAAGAAAAAGGAAAGGGTGTATCAGAATACCATCTGCAGGCCTTAAATATGTTGAAGGCACTCGATGGGGAGCAGATCACTGCACCTCCCCAGCCCTTCTGGAATGCCAGCATCAAAGCAGAGCAGATACCCAGCCCTCAGAAGCATTTTCCACAAAAATTCAGTGAGTTTTTCTGGGGTCTACCTTTTCTGCACAGGGAGTCTCTGGCAGCTGCTCTCAGGGTCTCTGGATCCACCCTAGAGTTTCCCACTGTCTTATTTAATGAAATTCCTAATGCCTTACCAGCTCAAATGCAAGCTAAAGAGTACCCACTCTTGTTGCAACGTCACTCCTTGCCCTACACTGAAGGCCGATTCCAACTTTTACTTCCAACTGCATGCCAAGCCCAGGCCCCACCGCCGGCTACAGTCCTGACTCCGCCCGGTCCACAGCCCCGTGGCCCACTCGCAGTACCTTTTCCTCCTCCTCACAAGAGTCCCTGTGATGAATCCTGTCTTACCGTCCACACTAAGTCCCAATCACGCATTCCAAATTCACTTCAACAGCTGGAAAGCCATTTTTTAAAGAAACAACAGGAAAGTGAGAGTTCTTTACCCTTTATGATGCCACGACCCCAGGAAGCTTTTTGTCTTCGCAAACCCACTCATCCCCAGGACAATCAGAAGGTGCAGACCCCAAAGACAGACCCCAAGCTTCCTGGCTGCTTGAAGCAATCGGAGCTCCACCGCCAAGAGAACTTCCCTCAATTGCAGGGGCCCCTCGGCAATGGGACTCTTGAGTCTCTGACACTAAAGCAGCCTCAGGAAAAATGGCCAGGGACTTGTCTGGATATGAAGCAGCCCGAATGCTCCTGCTCAACACCTGGAGACAAGCAGGGGAAGAATGTAATGAAGACGGTGTCCCCAGGAAGATGCACACACCCTGGACCGTCGCTTGCGTGCTGCAGAGCCGGTGTCCAGCTGAGGAACAACTCGGTCAATGGACAAGGGAATTACTTGAGGAAAATATCCAAATGTAATCTATCTCTCTGTGGATCAGGAAACTACTGCCCAAAAGGAACTCCGGGAGCCGACTCAAAGGAGTTAAGTGATTTGAGGATACACAAGGGGATTAACGCAGGAACTTACACCCTAAGGGGTCCAAATAAAATCCTACTGGAAAACACCCTGAATGTCCACATGTGCAGGAAGGTGGAGCAGATTAGAAAGGATCAGATCCCTGGCATTGTTTGCCGTTCATGTCTTGCGACGACCACGCACGCTTTGTCTATTTCCCTGACCCACCCACATGTTGTCATTGTGGCCTCCTGGGGAGAGCTGGAAGATCTGAACACAACGCAGAGCCTTTCCTTTCTCAGCCCGGGCACTCAACAGGTGCTGGACTCGCATATCGTAAGGCTCCAAATGAGGCAGAGGTGGTGCATGCCCCTCAAAGTCCTTGAGCCCACAAACCTCTGTAGGACAAGAAAAGACAACGCAATGTCCTTTCCAAAGTCCACCTGCTTAGCCACCCCTAAGTATTGAACTAACCTAGTAACTGAGGCTGTCAAGGTCCTGGGAGAACCCTGTCAGGCAGACTGGGGAGAGAGAGTGACCACAAAGAAATCAAGCCCTACCCTGGAGAGTCCTTTTGCTGATTGCTCCCCTACAGAGGAGCCTGTTCAGGGAACCCCAGCCTACCCCCCACTTGATAATGACAGTGGATGCTCATTGGCCCTCAGGCAGCCGTTTCCAGCCTTCATGCCCAGTATCCTTGGCAGAACCTTCCAGAATGAAAGTGTCCAGAGAGAGAGCCTAGAGCAAACCTCAAATCCAGTACTGACCAGCAAGGGGTCAAGGAAAGAGGGTGCTAGTTGTGCCCCAGATTGGAAGTGAACTCTGAATGTCCATCTTCAAGAGCCAAAGAGACAGGGTTGGTGGTGGTCAAGAAGTCCTCTTCAATAGAGCTAGACGATAGAGACACTTTCAAAACCAGTGTGCTGGCAAAATCTCAAACCAATGATGTGGACCGGGGGTGCTTCGAGGCTCTAGGATGTAGTAAAAGTTTCCTGCTACCTGGAAAGTGTGCTCCAGTTCCTGAAAAGCCAAGCCTTACAGCACGAGTGTGCAGTGAGATTAAGCTCCAGGTGGAGGTAGAGGCAGAGGATGGTTCTCCATGCTGTCCTGTTGACGGGCTCCTTCAGGACTGCACCACTGATGTGCTCACTGCCACCAATGTTTTGCCTTCTCAGGTGGTCCATTACCGCCCCCAGCATTTGTTCACTGGGGATAAGCCAATATGTCAAGGGCCAAGTGGCTTCGTGGTGGCTAGAGCAAGTTACATGGGGCAGCAGAAGCTCAAAAGCCCCAACCTTCAGGACCCCTCGACAAGGAGAAGGAAGGATGCTGTTCCCACTGACAAGAGGGAGACTCATAAATGGCCCAATCCAGAAGAGCATGGAAAAGGATTAGCGGGAAGAGGCATCTCCCAAGTCTGTGGGTTAAGCCAGCCTGTGCAAGACAAGGCATTGGCTGAGTGCCTTGAGATCAAGTCCTCACAGCTCCCACCAGAGAAGGGACAGCTTCCTGCTGAGGGCCACAGCAAAAAATGGAGGAAGCACTTTGTCCAGTGGATTTGCTCCAGCAAAAAATCTACAGGACACGGTGATCCTTTGCAAAAAGGAAAGCCCGTATTACCCTGTGGTCACAGCCTTGGGCCCCTTCAAAGACAACCAGTGTCTCCTAACAAGGTCACGGAGGCTCAGGTGCTCACGACAGATGTTGGCCAAGTCCTAGAGGGGACACCAGGCTGTCATCAGGAGTATCTTGCGTCAACGTTATGTCCACGAAAAGAAGCGCAGGCCTCAGTTAATGGATGTTCCTCCAGCTGCAGGGCTCCTTTCTTTGTAGAACACAGGAGAGTGGCAAGTGTGAGACCCTGCCTCCACCAGGCGATACCTGACTGCCAGAGCCTTCCCACCACGAGCACCTGTATCAGGGATGTATTCACAAATTTCTGTCCGTTCAGGGGATTCATTGTCAGAAGCCACACTCAGCCATTGCCCCCCAGGGTGTTTGTGTGCCCAGTCAGCTTGCAGCAGCAGAGGCGGAGGAGGTGGGCTTACTCCAGTTACCCTTACCACTGCCCACGTCACTGTCTTCGAGAATATGTCTTATCTGGCAAATTAGAAGACGCTTCTTCTGCTCTGATTAGTAGGAAAGTATCCATGCCAGCCACTTTAGCCTGTTCTGCACAGGCTAATGGCTTCTCTCAGCCATGATATTCATTGTTCCAAATTGAGATTTTCCCCCTCCTACATTAAAGTGTGACTTCTGTGCTGCATGGCGGGATCTAGAGGGGGTGTCATGTGTGTTAGTCTGTGTAGACTAGAGAAACAAAATTCATACACTCATATTTTATGAGTTTTATATAAAGGTTAAGTGAACATTGAAAAGCATCCCAACCCAGTTCAATCTAAGACCACCAGTCCAATAGTATCCCATGTGTCTGACACCAATCTACAAAGTCCTCCTCACAATCCAAAAACACACGGGGAGACATGGACTGCAGGAGGAAATTGTAGTCCGTGCGCTGGCAGGTTCTCCATGAGGCTGCTGCAGAAACCAGGGCTGCAACAGGGTAGGTCCATGCGGCTTCTCCTCAGGGATCTCCCAGGAAATGAGTCTTTCCAGCTGCTTTAGGGACCTAACAAATGCATATCCACCCTGGTGGCACTATCAGAGAGCAAGAGACCAGAAAGGCTAGGCTCACAGAGCCATTGATCTCCCTGCCCTTCAATTAACCCCACATGAGTTCATTGACGAGGTTGGCATAATATACCTTTAACTATGTTAGATACTGCGTCTCCTTCTCTGAGTGCTAGCTTTGACTTCTCAAAGGGCAGGGCTCTGGAGGAGGTTTTCAGCAGTGTTTCCCACCCACTTCCATCCCAAGTTCTTCATTTTGCACCTCTTATGATTTATGGTAACACCCCTACTGTGAAAACCTCAGAAGGTCCCAACACAGTGAAGAATGTTCCCTGGTGCCATTACTTTGTCTTCAACATTATGTGGCTGCAGTTGATAGGTTTTGAGAGGCGCAATCCAGCCAAGAAATTCCATCGAGGGTCCAGAAGAGGTTTAGACCAAAGTAGCGTCTCATGGTACCAAGCAGGCATGAGACATGTGGCGGCCTGTCTAAGTCCCACATGTGCATTTGATGAAGGCTGCCAAGTTTGGCATGGAGGTTCCGCCTCAATACACCTGTCACAAAATGGGAAATGACATATTTTGCTACCTTTGCCTCTCTCCCAGCCTAGGGTAACCTCCAGGATGGAAGTCCCAGGTCTGACACATGTGGGTGGGAACTGCTAGGGAGGCTGCCAGCGGGGGACTGTGCTCACCCACTGCACCAAGGGAAAATCCGGTTCACAGCTCACATGCCTTCCTCTGTATATAAACCCGGAGAAGGAGCAACAGCTAAGGCTGAGTGGTACAGGATGAGTGTCTGTGTAATAACCACTAATGGTTAGGCACCATGGACACAGGGTAGGGAAGGATACAGTGAAGAAGAATATGAAGCGTTGGACGTAGCAAAAGGGGCCAAAGAGCATGAGGATCCCCAGAAATGATGCAAGACACAAGCGGAGCTAACACAGGCTTACAAAGGGGAATCGGCCAGGTGCTTCACCCCAGCTTTAGCTAGCTGCCCCCACAGCAGAACTTTATCTCCTACAGAGAGCACTGGGTTATATAGCAAAGGCACAGCTTTCAAGCAGGGAAGGTTACTTTCTCAATACTATCTTTAGTGGGGCGACAAACTGTTATTTTACTTGATTTCCATCTCCTGACTGGGGGAAGGATGAGTTGATAGCCAGGGTGGGGTAGAGTGGGGATGAGTCAATAACAGGGTGCCAGGACTCAGGAAACATGACCCCAGGCTTTTGGGCTTCACACATGCATACACACACGCGTCCGCGCTCTAGGAATGTTCTCACGAAACATGACCCCAGGCTGGTGGTCTTCACATGCACACACACGCGTGTGCACACACACACATACATGCTCTAGGAATGTTCTCACCAAACATGACCCCAGGCTGGTGGTCTTCACACACACACACACACACACACACACACACACACGCACACACACACACACACACACGCTCTAGGAATGTTCTCAGGAAGCATGATCCCAGGCTGGTGGTTTTCACACACACACTAACGCGCACACTCTAGGAATGTTCTCAGGAAACATGACCCCAGGCTGGTGATCTTCACACACACGCACACACACACACACACACACACGCGCGTGCACGTGCTCTAGGAATGTTCTCCGGAGAGAGTGGCTTCTAAGGACTGAGTGCTGCAAAGAAAGTCACAACTGGGAGCAGCCTTCCCTTCCCCTAGAGACTCCTGGGAAATCAGGATGTGCACGGAGATTAGACATCACCTGTCTTGATAAGGGAAACCAGTTCAATAGTGGTCAGTGTTTCCTCTGTGCTTCTAACACAGGGTTTTATTTCCTGGGCACCAGATTATAGAAGAAGGCAGGAGGGCCCCCCAAAATATGATTAGTTGATCCGCTAGAGTAAATTCTCATGTGCTTAAAAGAACACCCCTGGTGGGCCAGGGTTTACTGTTTACTGAACTAAACAGTAAAGGATGGCGAGGAAGACATCCACTGAGCCTTGACCTCCATGCCTCAGTCAGGACACCAAGTGTGTGTGTGGGGTGGGTGGGGACTGACACCAGTGGTGGAGGAGGGAAGTGGACATAGGCCCCAGAGACTGCTGGTACAGCAGCATGATGTTGTTTCTGGAGTCCTGATTGTGCCAAGGCAGCCTCTGGAGTGACTGTGGCAGTAAAAAATCAGATTCTGGATCTGCAGAGCCTGGATCTGGGGCCTCTTGGGTAGCAGGTAGCTTGGGTGTGTTCCTAGAGAGAGTGAAGAGCTGGACACCGGACTACCCGCTGCTGAACCCTACCGTTCGTGCTAGGTAAGTGCACGGAGATGGAGAGAAGACCCTGAAAGAACAGCAAGGGGTGCATGGACCAAGCCCCTTCCCTTTCCCCTGCCACCAGGTCCTCTTATATGGTGCTGTGAGGTCAAACAAAGGGAAGCCCACTCAGACCTGCAGAGACCTCAGCGAAACAACTGCCCCCCACCCCCCACAATTCAGCAGACATCTCACAAGGACACTCACACATACCCGAGAGAGAAACCTCACACACATACTTCCTTGGAGACTTCCAGAGAGACTCAGAGGCCTCACACAGAGACTTCATATGAAGTTCTCAGCATCCTTTATGGAGACTTCTCAGAGACCCCACAGGGACCTCACACAAAGCCCTCCCACATAGCTCACTGCCAGCACGGGAGAATTAGCAGCCGCTGTCCACCCCTGAGCTCCTGGAAACTTTCACACATTGTCTGCAGTGCCCCCCATGCTTGTGCATCTTTGTCCTCATAGCCTTGCTTGGGAACAACAGAATCACAAACTGCACGTAGTTGTGTGCAAATTTTTTCCACTGAAACGTTTTCACTAGCCTGAACTCTGAAGTGTAGTTTACAATTGAAATACAAGTAAAACTGCCAACACCAAATGAGAGTGTGATTTTAGATGGTGTGCAGTCAAATGTCGTACGCCACACTTTTACTTTTGCTTCGGACAAATTCTCTAATTGGTGGGGAAGTGACTGACTACTTTGGAAGCAACAGAACAGTCCATCAAATGGGCTTCAGGACTCAAATATATAAATAGACATCTGATCTGAAACTCAAACTCATTCCCCAAGGGGCTCATGAACCTAATTTTTTTGGAAGAGTGAAGGAACCCACATGAAAATAACAAAATTTACATCACATTGTGTCTGTCTGGCTTAATTTCTCAATGAAACAGCTGTCATATCTGAAGATATTCAGGGCAACATTCCTTTTATAGCTCTGTCGACATAATTAATATGATTTTTCTGTGAAATGTAATATTTCTAAGTTATGCAAAGTCCTAATGTTTATCTACCACAACAAACTGATAATATTTCGAAGGATGAAGAAATAGATCAAGAAATAATAATTAATGAAATACACATTTTCAGGTAGTACCATTTACAATAGCCAAGCGTAAATGAAAATATCTATATCTATACTTGAATAAAAAAACAACAGATTTATATGAGGAAAACTACAGAAATTATAAGAAATCAAGAGTGACCTCAGCAAATGGGATAATATCCCATGCTCCTTGACCAGACGACTCAATGTAGTACAGTTATCAGTTCTACTCAAGGCACTAGACAAGTTTAATTCACTCCTGATAAAATTACCCTCATCTTTCTTCAAAGAATTGCAAAACCACTGATTACTAACTTCATATGGTAAGGGCATAGGTCAGGGGTTGAACCTACAAACTTCTCCTTGGTAGAAAGATAAAACTGTTCTCATAAAAGACTTGTAGGCTGGCTTTGAGTTGGAATTTTGGGGTCATTTAGGATTTTTTTTGTGGCATGTGATTTTTAGGGCTTTAAGGTCATTTGGGGTCATTTAATTTTTTTGCGCATTAGGGTGGTTTGGGCTTTAAGGGTGTTTTATAAGGTTTAAGGGAGTTTTTAAGGGATTTAGGGGTGATTTTTTGGAGTGTATAGGTATTTTTTAGCAGGTAGGGGTGTTTTTAGTGATCTTACAGGGTTTCTTAGAGATTTTAGGGTATTTTAAAATATTTTATGTGTTTTTCCCCAGCATTTTGTTTTGTTGGGGCTTTCATGTTGTCTTCAGGGCATTTATGTGGTTTTGGAAGTTCATGGTTTGGGAATCTTCTAGGGATATGATTTGGAAGTTCCACATGTTTTGGGAGGCATTTAGTGTGTTATTTGTGGCTTCAGAGTGTTATTTGAATTTTAGGGAATATTATGGCTTTTCAGACATTTTAAGGCTTTTAGGGTGATTTTAGTGTTTAAGGGTGTTTATTAGGCTTATATGTGTTTTTATGGCTTTTAGTGTTTTGTTAAAATTTTAGGGTGCTTCTTAAGGCCTTAGAGTGTTTGGGGGGATTAGGTTTTGGTTTTCAGGGCTTTAGGGTTTTGTTGGATTATTTTTTGCTTTCATGGTGAATTCATGTCTATTAGGCTGTTGGACTCTTACAGGGTTTTATAGTGCTTCGGGTTGCTTTGTAGGGATGTTCTTGGGGTTTTAAAAGACTTTTAGCATGTTTTTAGGGCTTCACGTGTTCTTTATTTTGCGTTTTAAGGCATTTGCATAATATTAGGGCATTTATTATGTTTTCGGGACGTAAGGAGTTTTTTTTTAAGACTTATGGCGCATTAGGGTGTTTTAGAAAGCCTTTTACCATGTATTTAATGGTCTTAAGATGTTTTAGAGAGTCTTTAGGTGTGGTCTTAGCATATTAGAAATATTTTAGACGTTTTAGGGTTTTTAAGGCATTTATAGTGTTTTTACGACTTTTAAGGTGTTTTTAGAACACGCCTGACAGGTACACACTATTTCAATCAGGCTCTGGTTAGTGCCTCTCAATCAATTGGTGACATGGGAGTCTGGATAATGGATTACCTTTACTCTGCAGATGAGAAAACTCACTCAAAAAGACACAGGTGTTGACCCACAGGCACACAACTGGTTAACAACAAAGACATATTCACAACCAGTGTTGGGAGCCAGAGCCCTAAGCCCCACATACCTGTCCCCAGCCGAACAGTCAATCTATCCTGAACCATCAAATGATCTGAGCAGATCCTCCCACCCAACTCACCTTCCCATGCCAAATATTTTATTTCAGAAGGTGGCAGTGAATCTGCAGCTCTGAGAGAGGGACATATCTGATCGGAGCACATGGAGCAGATGAAGGGGGAGGAGGGGAATGTGGAGCACATCCTGGCACACCAGGACTTGAGGATGATGTTCCCACTCAGAGAATCCAGTCCACATAGAAGACCACATGGCCAGCCCCACGATGAGACAAGACACCCCTCAAAGACCCATAGCCTTAGAGGGGACAACACTGAAGACACAGTGTGGGAAATACGCCCGAACTAATCCTGCCACACCGAGGCATAACACTAAGGGGGTACAGCAGAAGAGCAAGAAAACGAAGCATCAAGGTCCCCAGGGAATGCCAAAGGATGACTTTGGGGCCAGTACTTGGTACACCAACAGACTGGACTGGAAAACACTCTTAAAGGCCAACAAACCGACCTTGAACTAACGATGAGCCACTTCTTTCTTGTTGAGTTGTTTTCATTCATTGTCATTGGATTTTGGTTGTTTTGTTGCTTTTAGTGCTTGGTTTTGCTCTGTCTTGTTTTGTGTATGTTATTACATCTACAGGTCTGTCTAAATAAGATAGGCTGGATGAACAATCTGGAGGAGAGAAAACAGGACCAACACTTCTGGGGAGACATGGGAGAGAGGGAGGTGTGGGGAAAGGTAGTGGTGTTAAGAAACCCAGAGAAAAGGGAAGAACAGGTGATGCAAATCGGTGGTGAGGGGGATGTAGGAGGCCTGGTAGGGAGTGATCAAGGGAAATGGAACCAATGGAACCAAGAGGAATTACTGAATTACTGAAGCACAAATGAAAAGTGAGCATGGCAGTGGGCCCAAGAGGCAAATCAAAGGGAATAGAAAAGCAAGCTAGGAAGCAAGGGTCAATTATAGATGTTTAAAAAAAGGCATGTACATATTTAAATATATGAGCATGGGGAAATAGATCTATGTCCCTATATTTATAGGTTTTGTATTAAGGTAGCAGATGGACATTGGGCCACTGCTCAAGGACTCCCTCGTTGCAAAAATACTGTTCTATTAAATTGGCATTCTATGATGCTCACCTTCCCTACACGATCACTGAACACAAAGCAGGTACATAAGCAAATGTGGTGAAGAAAGCTAATGGTGCCCAGCTATCAAATATATAGCATGTGAGGTCTTAAAGGCTTAAAGGAAAACAAGCGCCCATCTAGCTCAGAAGAAACAAAGCCCACATGGAAGAAGCACACCAGCTTGTGTGATCATGAGGTTTTGAAAAGATTTGGTAGCAGGCATCATCAGAACAAAAAAAATCTTATCATTGCGAATGAGCGGGGAGTGCTGGGTACAGACACAAAGCCCATTTACAGTCCTCTGGACATCCCTAACAGAAGGGTGTCAGGGAGGAGATAAACCAAGACAGGTACCAGATAATAACGATGAAACACAGCTTTCCCCTAGTTCCTACATGTTTCCTCTCTCCCACTATCATGATCCCAATTCTAATTTACAAATCAGGCTAGACTAGAGAATGTACACTTGGACAGATAGGAACAGGAAACATGGGGAATCCAGGGTGGATGAGCCCTTGAGGACCAGTGTTATGAGTGCAGACTCGGGAAGGGTGGAGGGAGGGTAGGTTGGAAAACGGAAACCGTATACAGGGATCTACATTTAACCTCAACAGAAAAGTGGGTGAAGGAACACCAGACAGTGCAAGATATGAGAAAATAATTAGTAAATTATCAAGGGTAGCTCGAATGGAGGGGGAAAAATGAGGAGCTGAGGCCAGGGGCTTGGGTGGGGTGGAGAGTGGATATTTTGAGAATAATGAGGGCAATGAATGTACAAATGTGCTTTACACAACCGATGTATATATGCATTGTGGTTAGTGTTGCATGAACAATTTAAAAAAAGGTCTGGACAGAGGGCACATGCAAGGATGATCTCAGGCTGGATTAGATCAGCAAAATCACCTACTGGAGTTGCCTCACCCTGTGTCTATTCCTGAGTCAGGCATGAAGCTTAGGGCCCATAGTCCCAGGAGCTGGACAGGGAGGGAGGCGGGGTTCTGAGGTCATTCCATAGGGGCAATGGCCCTCCTGTCCTGCCCGGCCCACCCTCCTTTGTAATCCTGCTGGCTGGAGCACGGCTTTCATGGAGTCCACACCATGGGAGCTCTACTACTCATGGGGGATTGGCAGGAAGCCTCTGCTTATGCGCACACACCACCACCTAGCTGGAGGATCTCTGTGAACAAAGCCTGAGGCAGACAACAAGCCCACTAATTGATGCTGTAAGAGATACAATCAGCATCCAGAAACCTGCAACTGGGAGTAAGAGGCAGCATACTTGGCCCCAGCCACTCCCACTGCCATCTTCAAGGAGTGACATTCTAAAGCAGAGGGTTTTCAAAAGGCACTGCCAGGACTGTGGAATGAGCAGCTCATTTGTGGACATGGATACTGTGTGATCCAGAAGTATTACCTCTTCCTTTCCATTCAGGTGAGACAAAAAAAAGTTCCAAATAGAAAGCCATGCATCTAAACAGTATCCAATAGCCACTCATGTGCAGTGCTGCTGCCTCCAAAGAGCTTTCCTAGGTTTTTCTCTCTGTGGACAGATATACCTTGGTCCTTGGCTCTGCATGAGAAAGAATTCACGCCAAAGCCAGGTTTGTGATCCAATTGTGTTTTAGGAGAGATAGGGAGGTATGGTAGGCAACCCTGGTGGACCCCAGTGGCTGAATTGAATTTACTTGGCCTAGGTGGGTCAATGTGGGTGCAGCACCCACCCAGGTGTACCTGGCCTTCCTGACTGGAAACCTGGACCTCTGAGCACGCTCGGTGTGCCACTCTTTCCTGGGTGGCTAGCTTGGCCCTCTGAGCATGCATCATGGACAACCTAGTCCCTATGCTAGCTACCTAAAATTTACACCCTGAAGAGATATGGACCCAAATCTTTGGGGTACAAGGCGACGACATCTTTAGGTACTTCCTGCTGGCAAAAGGGTGAAGTGCGGCTTTGGGTCCATACCCTTTCTACTCTGCTGGGAGGGGTTGTCCATTCAGGTCTAGGATGGATAAGGTTGAGGTGGTCCAGGAGATGGTGGTCCTAGAGGTGGCACACTTGGTTCAGAGGGCTTGGTAACTTGAGAACTTCTGGAAAAACAAACAAACGGACAAAAGGGTGAACAGTTTAACTGAGACAAGGCTAGGCTTGTGAGGTGGCAGTGCCCTTGAAATTAGGTGAGTGTCACAGGAAACAAAAAAAATCCTATGATTATCAGGCTTGTGTGTTTGTTCGTTCTAAGTATAGGCACGGGAGTAAAAGCATCCACAATTTCCCCTATGAGGGTACAGGGTTTGGGAACTACTGGGTGCACTGAGATCACTGTTTCATTTATGAACCTAATGTTTGGACCCACTGATAAGAACCATGCTTCTATTTAATCCTATTATCCCTCAATTATTAACTTTGGTCAAACAAATTTTGTTTTCATTAATTACTTTCATAGTTATCTATCTATCTATCTATACACACACATTTAATTGAATGGAATGAAAAGGTCATGCGTTATAGCGTTAAATTGTAATATTGGAATACTACAGCGGGAGTCAACAGGGATCAAAAGAAAGTAAGTGTCTGAGTCATTTTTAATTTTCTTGGCTTCAAATTGAATAAAAGACTTGTAAATTACCCAGAGAACAAATTCCCATGGTGCCTCCTACAACGGGTAGAATGTTCAGGGATGTTTCAGGGCTGGGAGATTAGTAACCCCTAAGTCCAGGATCCCTTAGGGCAGGGGTCCTCAAACTGTTTACACAGGGGGCCAGTTCACTGTCCCTCAGACCGTTGGAGCACCAGACTATAGTTAAAAAAAAACAAACTATGAACAAATTCCTATGCACATTGCACGAATCGGCTACTAAGTAGGACATGCAGAGGCAGCAAAAACACCCTGAGGGTGGGATAAATGTCGTCAGGCCACATGTGCCCCACGGGCCACAGTTTGAGGATGCCTGCCTTAGGGGTTCCTGGGTGCACTGGGGATGAAGGTCTCTACTGCTCCTCAAAAGGAGAAATGCTGTAACTTCTGGCATTTCGGCCCACTTTCCAATCACTTTACAAAACTGTTCCAGGTGAATCAGGGTTAGAAGGGAAAGTGTACCATTCTCTGGCCACCATTCTCCTTTCTCAAATAAAGTTGCATAGTGTATCAGCTTTTGTTTGTCTAGCCTCTGTGTCAACTCTATCCCAATTGGACAGGATTCATGCAAGGGGGCAATTCCTGAGTATGAAGCTGCTAAGTCCCATCTAGAAAGCACAAAAAAAGGCTATGTATAGCTTGCTGCCTCAAGGTCAATAAACCCCACTTGAGAGCGAGCCCTTTGTTGCCCTGAATCTGTTGCCTCAGGAAGATGCCCCAGCAAGAAGTAATGGATCAAAGACAACTCACTGAGGTCGACTTTAAGTCCAACCATTATTCTAGACAAGCTAGGAGAACCACTGCTTGGGATGGCCCCATGGCCCTCCAAGATGCCTGCTGGCGGGAGCAGACTCTCAAATCTCTGAAGGGAAGGGGCATCTGGAAGCTCAGGGAACCTTAAGGGAATTGGAATTTCTGTCTGGAACATCGTGGCAGTGGAACTGTGTATTAAGAGCTTTCCCCAAAAGTGCCTTAAGCAGCAACACTGAAAGCCAAAAGGTAACAGTTACACAGGAAGGGTTCCATATGCCATTGGCCTAAGCCTGGGCCACGGAAAACCAGCCTGTAACAAGGAACAAACCTACACTGGTAAGAACACTAACACTATAACGCCTCAAGTTTTAAATTCAGGAAATAATTTTAAACATTTTTATTCTTTACTTTCATAGTTATCAATATGTATATATGGCATTCAAATATATAAAACGTGCAATGTTTTTGAAATGTAACCAAATTGTCACATTGATAATTTATAAGTTTGGTACCAGATAAGTTTCAATTAAATGTTATAAAAATGTTGTGCTGGGCATTATAGGGCTAAAGCAGCTTGTTTGAAAAGCCAGGAGAAAGGGAATGGAGGGGAAAAGGGAAATATTTGGCTCCCAGGACAAGGCAGGGCTAACTCCCAGGTCTATTCAACCAGCTCCCTAGGCAGTGCCCTTCCACATGTTTGGGCTGGTGGGCACCATCTTGGCCAGGGTCACAGGCCCCGTTTCCCCATGGCCACAATGGCGGCTATATAGGATCTCTGGGAAAAGCTTAAACAGCCTTGACAAGAGTGAAGCCATTATGAGCTGACAGAAGGCACCATGTAAAGTAAATAAAGTAGCTATGAACTGTAAATGAACTAGCTGATGTAGGGGAGGTAGGCTGTGCAGATGTGCCCAAGGGAATGTCCCAAAGGATATGGATGCTCAGAAGATTCGCGAGAGCGACCAGAGCAGTCTTTGTTCAACTAAGAATGACTAACTGCAACACCCTGCTTCTCTACTCTGCCTGCTTGCACACCTGCACATTGCAAAAGTATAAAAACCTTTGGACAATTAGACTGGGGCTGCTCAGGAAAAAAAAAACTTTTTCTGTTGAACTTGCCAGCGGTCGGAGTAGTTTTCTTTCTGGGAATGGAGAGTGGCTACAACATTTCGAGGTGCACCGAGATCCAATTGCCACTGTCTGGGCTTGCTTAGAAAGGAAACCTCCTTAACAGGAGTGCTCTCCCCAGAACTACGGATTTCTGATTTCTCTAGGCCAGGGGTCCTTAAACTCTTTAAACAGGGACCAGTTCACTGTCCCTCTGATCAGTTGGAGGGCCGAACTATCGTTTCAATAAAACTATGAACAAATTCCTATGCTTCCTGCACATACCTTATTTTGAAGTTTAAAAAACACACACAAACAAACGGGGCACAAACACTCGGCGGACAGGATCAAGGTCCTCGGCTATCCGCATGTGGCTCACAGGCTATTGTTTGAGGACCCCTGCTCTAGGCGCTCACAAAGAGAATGTAGTTTCAGCCCTAAAGCCTGGAGACTCCGCAATTTGTTTAAAGGTGATTGGACAGAAGGAGTTCCTGATTTGCCCATGCAAGACTCGTTTTCCCTTCCCCTATTTCTCAGAGTTCATAGTTATGTTTATGGGGAACCAGGACATCCCTATCTGATCCCTAAAATTGATGCGTGGAATGACATTGCCACTAATAAGCCAGCATAAACAAAAGACTTACTTCCTCCTGCAACAGAAAGGGTTCTTGTTTCAAGATTTCAGGAAACATGGCAGGACCAGAAAAAAAATAGACCCAAGGTCCTAAAACCACTAAGGTGGAGGCTGCCCTTCCCCAACCCCTCCCCATACCCCTCTGTCTCGGCTTTATTCCTTTTTGCAGGAGGACTCTGGGAGTGGGAGAACTAGCTTACGACCCTTCATTATCACTGCCACCCTGTCAGGTGCATGGGGCTGGAGAGAGAGAAATACTCATAACTCCTTTCTGAGTCCACACCCCAGCATACACTAGGGGTGGTATGGGATCTCGACCGCCCCACCCCCCAAGAAGGATGATTCGGCAGCAGCCATTCTACACTCAAGGCAAGCAGCCCCAACACCTGGGGAAGACCCCTGAGTCCCTTTTTGGGTATATATCCCCTTGTATTCCAGTGATTTGTATAATTGGAATCAACAAAATCCCTTTTTCTGACAAAGCAGGTCTGATTCCTTGATAGAAACGGTTTTCCATATGCATTAGCCCACCTCCAGAAATTGCCAGCAACTTCTCCAGGTGCTGTTCACAACACAGGTACAGTAGCCCTGCCAGAGAGAGGCCCAGTAAGCAGTCAATGGACATGATGGTCAGACAGCAGGCACTCCCCATGTGAGGGAAACTCTTTTTGCCACTGCATGAAAAATGTGAGATCCAAACTCCTAGCAAGGCACAGAAGGCCTAACCAGGTATCATCAGTTTCTCTTGCAGGCCCTCAGTGGAACAGCTAGAAAACCTATGAATTTATCTAAGGTCAGTGAGAATTTTCAGGCTCTTACAAGAGAATGTCTGCGTGCCTTTTTAGAGTGACTGATGGAAGCCTACGGGCTTTAAATCCCTAACGGCCTGGAGGCCCTGAGAACAGGAGGGCAATAAGTATTGCCTTTATTACTCAGTCTGCCTCAGACATGAAAAAGAAGTGGGAAGGGTTTGACGGGAAAAATCTTAGTGATTTGGTACAAGTGGCTCAGCGGGTGTGTAACAACAGAGATGATCCTACCACGACAGAGACAAAGAAACAAGTTAAAATACTAGGAATTGCCATGAGAGACCCCAGAGACTCAGGAAAAGGAGAGCATGGCCCACTTACGGAGAGACTGACCTGTGGGCACCGCCAAGCCATGGGGCAGGATCAATGTGCCTACTGCAGGAAAGAAGGACATTGGAAAAATCAGTGCCTTGAATACCCCAGGAGAAGCAGACAACCCTCCAATAGAGAGGACGGGCCTCATCCACACCTAGAAAATCCCAAGCAAGAGACAATAATGCTTGAAGAAGCTGAATGAAGGTGTCCGTGCTCTGTTTCACTTGGTCCCCAGGATCCCAGGCTAACTGTCCAAGTAGGAGGCCAGCCAGTCAATTTCTTAGTGGACACAGGGATTACCTTCTCAGGTTCAGAAAAGAGTACAGGCAAATTGTCAAAAGGAAAGATTTGAATTACTGTCAGCATATGATTGCTTCCAAAAATAACTCACACCAGAAGATTTGCATGGAGGTTAGGTGGGTTTCTCAAGACATCATGATAAAAAATATCTGTCTGCCCTTTGTCCCAGTTAGCCATATGATTTTTATGGCACTGGCCCCTGGTTTGGCTGTTGAGCCAGGGAAACTGTTTTTGCAGGACGTGAGGCGGTGGCCTGTGGCCATCAGTGGAAGGACAAAATCTCCACAGTGGTCTTCCTGTTTCAATATGGAGCCACCTATATCACCTCTCGGACATTATTGTTGTCCTGGGCTCAGAATCGCCACCCCAGGTCTAGAAGGCACCTAACAGATCCACACTATTTGAATCAGGCTCTGGTTAGCCCCTATCGATCACTTGGTGACATGGGAGTCTGGACAATGGAGTACCTTTACTTTTCGGATCAGAAAACTAACTCAAAAAAAACACAGGTGTTGACCCAGAGGCACACAACTGGTTAAAAACAAAGCCAAACTTACTACCATTTTCTGGACCAGAGTTCTGAGCCCCTCGTGGCTGTGCCCAGCCGAGCAGTCCCTCTCTCCTGGACCCACCAAAGATCTGAGCAGATATTCCCCACAACCCCTCCCAAAGATTTTATTTCAGAGGATAGCATTGAATTTGCATCTCCTGGACAGAGACATTATCTGATCAGAGCACACAGAGATGAAGGGGAGAAGGGGAGAGTGGAGCACATCCTGTCCCACCAGACCTTGAGGATGATGTTCCCACTCAGAGAAGTCAGTTCACATAGAAGACCACATGGCCAGCCCCACGATGAGACACAATGTCCCTCAAAGACCCATAGCCCTAGAGGGGACAACACTGGAGACACAGTGTGGGAATTACCCCCAAACTGATCTCGCTACACCGAGGCATAACACTAAGGGGGTACAGCAGAAGAGCAAGTAAAAGGAGCAGCAAGATCCCAAGGAAATGCTAAAGGTGGACTTTAGGGTCAGGGTTTGGTGCCCCAAAAGACTGGACTAGAAAACACTCCTAAAGGCCAACACATAGTCCTTAAACTATCTATGAACTTTTCTATCTTGTTGACCTTTGTTTTCTTTTATTGTAATTGGATTTTTGTTGTTTTGTTTATTTTGCTGCTTGGTTTTGTTCTTTCTTGGTTTTGTGCATGTTATTGCCTCTACAGGTCTGTCTAAATAAGATAGGCTGAACGAACAATCTGGAGGAGAAAAAAAAACGGGACTAGCACATCCTGGAGGACATGCGAGAGAGGGAGGTGGGAAGAAAGGTAGTGGTGTTAAGAATTCCAGAGACAAGGGAACAACAAGTGATGGAAATCGGTGGTGAGGGGGATGTAGGAAGCCTGGTAGGCGTGATCAAGGGTAATGTAACCAAGAGTAATTACTGAAACCCAAAGGAAGACTGAGCATGGCAGTGGGCACAAGAGGAAAATCAAAGGGTATAGAAGAGTGAGCTGGGAAGCAAGGGCCAGTTATAGATGTCTAAATAAAGGCATGTACATATATTTACAAAGGGGCATGGGGAAATAGATCTATGTCCATATGTTTATAGATTTAGTATTAAGGTAGCAGATGGACATAGGGCCTCCGCTCAAGGACTCCTTCATTGCAAGAACATTGTTCTATTAAATTGGCATTAAACGATGCTCACCTTCCCTACACGATCACTGACCACAAAGCGGCTGCATAAGCAAATGTGATGAAGAAAGCCGATGGTGTCCAGCTACCAAAAGATATAGCGTGTGGGGTCTTAAAGGCTTGAAGGTAAAGAAGCAACCATCTAGCTCAGAAGCAACAGAGCCCACATGGAGGAAGCATACCAGCCTGTGTGATCACAAAGTTTCAAAGGGATAAGGCAACAGGCATCATGAGAACAAAAAAATCTTATCATGGAGAATGAGAGGGGACGGCCGGGTATAGACCCAAAACCTAATTGCAGTGCACTGGACATCCCCTTACAGAAGGATCTCAGAGAGGAGATAAAAGAATACAGGGTATGAGACAGCAAAGAAAAACACAACTTTCCTCAAGTTCTTTTTTTTTTTGTTTTTTTTGCGCACCCTGCGGGCGCCCGGGGCCGCCCCCTCCCAGGTCCCGCGGCGGCGGCGGCGGCGGCTCGGGGCCGGGGGTGGGGGGGGGGGGCGACACGGGAGGGGGCAGCGGTAGCGGCGGTGGCGGCGGCGGCTCGGGGCCGGGGGGGGGGGCGCCAGGGGAGGGGGCAGACACCAGGAGCAGCGGTGGCAGCGGCGGCTCCCGGCGCCATCTTGGGCTGATCGATGAATTGAACAAAGAGGATCAATTTCCGATCAAGCGAGTTATCAATGGGGGCCGGGGAGTGAGAGGGACTTGTCCCCGAGTCGGCCCCGCTTTTCCCGGCACCCCCCTCCTCCCCTCCGCCGCGGCCCCCCGGCGGTGAGGCAGCCCGGCGCCCCCGGGGAGGCCGCGACCGCCCGCAGCCCCCACCCCAGAGCGAGAGGCCGAGAGAGGAGAAGCCTGACCTGCAGCTGCTGTAAATCAAAGCGCTTCCAATATTGAAAAATCGATCCCACATTGGCCGCCATCTTGAGACATATTGAGACGGAGTGAGAGGCTGATAGAGAGGGGGCTGGAGTTCAGGAGCCGCCAGGAGGCAGCAGGCGGGCGGCGCCAAAACCCGGCCTGGAGCCGGCCGCCGCCGCCGCCACAGAGGAGCGCGGACTCCTCCTCACGGCGCCACCACCGCCAGGGCGAGCCGAGCCGGAGCCGGAGTCGGAGGCCGAGGGCGCGGCGGCAGCTGGCCCGGCCTCGCGCGCGGCCGCCCGGCCCCCGCCCCCCGCCAGCGGCCGAACGAGCGACCCGCCCGCTAGCCCCGCCCCTCCCAACCCCCAGCCCCGGCCGGCGGCCGCCCGGCTCGGCGCGGCCCTGCCCCGAGGGGGCGCTGGAGGGCGGCGAGAGGGCAGCCCCGTGGCCCGCCGAGGCCCAGGCCCGGCTCACCTGGCGCGGGGGGGCGCGGAGGGAGGGGGCCCTGGCGGCGGCGGAGCGCAGCCCCCCCGCCCGCCTCTACGCCCGGGCGCTGGGTGCCGGCGACGCGCCGGGGGTCGTCGGTCGTCCTGCTGGGCGCCCGCCCGCCCGCGGAGCCGCCGCGACCACCTGCCTGAGCCCAGACCCCCGCACGGCGCAGGCCTCAGCGCACCCGCGCGTGTGCCCGAAGCCTTGACCGTGGGCGGCCCCGCCAGCCGGGGCCTCAAGGACCCAGCACCCCAGAGCGCCCTTGCTGGGGGAGGGCAGGGGCGTGGGGAGGCATCAGCCCCTGACCCTCTTGAACTTGCACCCGCCAGCATCCCACGCCGGGGCCCCAGAGTCCCCGCTCACACCACCCGGTGACCCAGGGCCCCCGAGCTGTCGCCGCCGACTTTTCACGACCGGAAAAGTCTCGACGCGCAGTCCTTGCAGCCCCCGAGGCGCGTCTGGGGAACAGCCCCGGAAACTTCCAGGGCTGCGGACCCCCTGGTTGGGTATTCGTTTGGAGGCAGACATTTGGGAAACCGAATTCAAAAACAGAAAGCAAGGCGAAAACGGCGACATGGGGACCGAATCCGAATAGCACGATCCCTCTTGATTGGCTTCCTCACGGACACCTGGCAAAAGCATGTTTGGGGATGGTCCTAAGTGTTGACACGCACGTGTGGCTCGGCGCTTCCAGTGGGACACCGCGCCGCGCTGGCTCGCACTGCAAGTAAAGTGCAGTTAGATCAAACCAATCCCCATCTCCAGGACTCGGGGTACATAAACCCTGTAGGGACTCCAAACTAAAATGCATATACGTGGGAGAGCATTCCTTTTCCCACTGGGCTGGGTGTGTGCCACTGATCAGGCGAGCGGGGTCGGCCTGCGTGAATGGATGGAGGAACCAGAAATGAGACGACGCAACATTCGAGGAGCCGCGCGTCCCCACGGTCTCGCGCTGCTGACCAAGGGGGGTCTCTCGTTTTATCCAGCCGCAGGTCCTGCGACACCCCCGCTCGCAGCCCCTCGGGGGGCCCCGCGGGCAGGAAGACGGTGGGGTGCGCGAGGGCGTCGAGGGGCGCGTCCCGAGTCCCCGCCTGCAAGGCCGCCCGTGCGCCCTGCGGGGCGCTCCCAGCCTCCGGCTGCGCTGGGCGGCCCGTAGCGCGCGACGCCCGGGCCCGCGCACCCAGCGGGCGGGTGGCCGCCTCCTCAAGTTCTTAATGCTTCCTCTTGCCCCACTAACCTGAACCCAGTTCTACCATACTAATCTGGCCAAACTAGAGAAGGTATTGTAGTACCGATAGGAATTTCAAACACGGGGAATCCAGGGTGGATGGGCCTGTGAGGACCAGTGTTATGAGTGGAGATACTGGGAGGGTGGAGGAAGGGCAGGATGGAAAGTGGGAACCGATTACAAGGATCTTCATTGACCTCAAAAGAAAGGTGGGTGAAGATATGACAAAAGAATTAGTACATTTCCAAGGATTGATGAGGGATGGGTGGCGGGCATTGAGGGGGGAAAAATGAGGAGCTGAGGCCAGGGGCTTGGGTGAAGAGTGGAGATTTTGAGAATAATGAGGGCAATTAATGGTCAGATGTGCTTCAAACAGCTGATGTATATATGGATTGTGGTTAGTGTTGTAAGAGCCCCTAATAAAATGATCATAAAAGAAACAAAAATAATCTGGGCAGAGGGCTCATGCAAGGATGATCTCAGGCTGGATTAGACCAGTCAAAACAGCTACTGGAGTCGCCTCACCCTGTGTCAATTCCTGAGTCAGGCATGAAGCTTAGGGCCCACAGCCCCAGCAGCTGGCCAGTGAGGGACGTGGGTCTCTGAGGCCATTCCACAGGGGGAATGGTCCTCTGTGCTGCAGGGCCCACCCTCCTATGTAAGCGTGCTGTCTGGGACAGGGCTTACATGGAGTCCACACCATGGGAGCTCTACTACTCATGGGGGATTGGCAGGAAGCCTCTGCTCATGCGCACACACCACCAACTAGCTGGAGGATCTCCGTGAACAAAGCCTGAGGCAGACAACAAGCCCACTAACTGATGCTGTAAGAGATACAGCGAGAGTGAGTCAGCATTGTGCACAGAATTGAGCGATACTGGTTCTTTGGGAAATTCATAATCCAACACTGACACTGCTGAGATAAAGGATGACAGTGAGGAAGATTCCACACCTGAGCTCTGTGATGGGCCAACGTGGTGCTCTACTCTCTTCAGGAATGGATGAGCCAGCTCCACCAAGATTCCCCTTTACTGGAGCACCTGCTATGTATGTAGACGTTGAACACAAGAACGCTTTGGCGTTCCTACAATGATTTCTGACCGATGAGGTCATCGAAAAATTGATTATGATAGCCCGGAGGTTTACTTTCAGGTTTTAACCCCTCTTCAGTTAATTTCTGTGCATGGGGGAAGGTTTGGGGCTTGCTTCATTTTCCTACATACGGTATCTCAGTTTCTCCAACACCATTTGTTGAGCAAGCAGAATTTGTCCCTTTGGATATTTCTGTGTCCTTTTTCGAAGGCTAGTTTCCTGTTGACTGGTGAATATATGTGTAGCTTTTCTGTTCGAATCCATTGATCTATATACCTCTCAGTGTACCAATACACTGCTCTCCCTTAGGGAAAAACAACAACAAAAGTTGTATGAGCCCCTATATAATGATTTTTTTTAATGGACGATGAACTATTTTCCAGGCCAGCACTATCCTATGTTTGAGCACATTGCTGCAGCCACTGTGTCAATCCATCATGCCTTATAGCCTGCGGTACTCATGTTCAGGTATAGTGTTCTGCCATTCACAAGGTTCACACTGGCCAGTTCTTTCAGAAGTGGAAGACCAGGTCCTCCTCCCTCGTCTCTCTGTCTGGAAACTGCTGAAGTCTACCTGCAGTGAGTGACCCAGCAGGCATTTGAACTACTGGCTGCAAAATTTCCACCATTACAGCCAAATGCAGGCCACCACAGTACAACAGACAGTAACAGCATCTTAACACCACACAAAGGCTCCTCCCTGGGGAGACCACGTGTTCAGGCAATTGCTGCTGTTACACATGTAAGTGGGGGCTACATGAAGTCGCACCATCTCCTGTGGCCCTTCCAGGAACAGGCCATTCTGCTGTTGTTTCTACTGGACTTAGGCTCAGCTGCCAACCTGCCCTCTGCACGCATTCTTCTCCTTACCCTTCCATGTCACCTTCTCTTTGCCCAAGTCAATACTGCTGGTCAGTCACCTACTGGTGGATGCTTGCTTCTGAAGTTTCTGAACCACATTTCCCCATGGTTATGAGACATTGCTGCTGCCACTGCGCGCATTTAACAGGTTACTTTACACCTTCAATGAGAAATCTAGGGGAATAGAAAGAAAGCTTCTTCTTTCTCCCAAGGAGTGGGTGGTGGTTTTGAACCGTTTCCCTTGAGGTTAGCAGCCCAATGTGTAACCCACTACACCAGTAGAGCCTTGGTGGCACTGTCCAGCAATTATTAGACTGCTAAATATGAGGTCAGGGTTTCAAACCTACCAACTTCTCCTTGGGAGAACGATAAAGCTGTTCCCATAAAAGACTGACAGCTCCAGAAGCCCTCTATAGGGTGGCTATGAGTTGGAATTTTGCGGTCATTTAGGGCTTTTTGGTGGCATGTGATTTTTTAGGGCTTTTAGGTTGTTTGTGGACGTTCAAGGTGTGTTTGGGGCATTCGGGTGGTTTGGGGTTTTTAGGGTGTTTTATAAGATTTTAGGGAGTGTTTAAGGGATTTAGGGGTGGTTTTTTAGAGTGTATAGGTATTTTTCAGCACAATAGGGTGTTTTTAGTGATGTTGCAGAGTTCCTTAGGGATTTTAGGGTATTTTTAATATTATATGTGTTTTTTCCCCCCAGCATTTTAGGTTTTCTTAGGGCTTTCATGGTGTTTTCAGGGCATATATGGGGTTTAGGAATGTTTAGGGTTTGGGAATCTTCTAAGGATGATTTTTGGAAGTTTCACATGTTTGGGTGGGCATTTGGTGTTTTTTTGTGGCTTTAGAGTGTTTATGGGATCCTGTCAATTTGCAGCTTTAATTCCGCAAAGAAAAGTCAGACAGCAAGCCAGAAAGGAGCAGGAAATGAAGGGGAAGCCCAGGCCACATGTTACAGCTGCCAAGTCCGGAGAACCTAGGTGTGGTCGTTGGCTACCTGGGACCGGGAGTGGGGCTGTGCTCCTGCCCAAGGGTGCTAGGGAGTAAACCAATCTCAGCTGGACGTTTGGCTTTTCTACTAATTAGCCGACTCCATGAACTTTCCCAAGGGCAGCTGGCGAATTGCCAGGGGAACCCAGCTAGACCCCCCACACAAAAGCACAGGGATGGTTACAGGAACAGGAGGTTTCACACAGTGGATGTGCAGGGCTTGGGGTCCGGATTGGGGGCCAAGGTGAGGAAGGGGCAGCAATAAGGCCTGGTCCCAAATAATCAGACACTGAGCAATAAAAGTACAAGGACTGCCAAGAGAACATGGGGACAAAGGATGGCTGGACTTCATTTGATATCTTTGGACGTGCTGTCAGGAGAGACCAGTCCCTGAAGGGACATCAAGTCCATGAAGGACATGATGCTTGGCAAAAAGTGGAGGACGGGCAATAAAACAGCTCGAACCAGTGGCTACACCAGTGGGCATAGTAACAATGGTGAGGATGGTTCGAGACCTGGCAGTGTTTTATTTTACTGCTTGTGTTTTTCTAGAACTGTCTTTCCTGGATGCACGAGGAAGGATAACTGTGCTTGTGGGAAGCAAATGCACAGTGGGCAGCGCTTTGGCCAACATAGGTACACCACCGGCACACAGTGCCCCCTTACTTGGCATCCAAAGTGACAGGGTTTGTCTTTCCCCAGAGCTCTCCAGCCCTGGGGGAAGCGGCCCTGCCTTCGGCGCACCGCCAGGGGGCAGCACTGCTGCTCTCTCACTGGCTACATCTGTGAGGACCCAGAGAGCAGCTCCTTTCTGCTGCTCTCCTCTCAGACTTCTGCCAGAAGCCTTGGCTCGTCCTGGATCCTCCCTTGATTCCCACTCTGCACCTTTGGGGACGCCCAGCCCATTAACTCTCTCCCATCCTTCCTTGCTGCCTCTTGTCCAGATGCCTGAGCTGGGCTTCAAGTAGTTGTAATGTTATGCTTAGGTGAGATGTGTTCAGCTTGTTTACTGTCTGTATACAAGAAAAGAGTGCAGCCCAAGACATCCACCCTTTTGTTCCTCTATGGAAAGCCTGTTACGTGTCATAGTCTTCTCTCTGTGCAGTGCTTTCCTCTGCTGCTGATGCTTTTACATGAAATAGGACTCGGTGTGTCACCGCTACAGGAAATTATCTCTGAAAAAATAATATGCCCAGAACTCAGAAACAGTGTCAGCTTGCATCTGGCATCATGGAAGCATCATGGGTGTGTTTCCATTCATTCGCTCCTGAGTGTCACATGTTAAACTCAGTGCATAGCATAAACAGCAGCAGGCACAAACTGAGACAAAGCACACCCTTTGCTGTGAAGCACATTCCGACTCCTGGCTGCCCCTGTGCCACAGAGTAGAACTGCCCCGCAGGGGCTCCCTAGCTGTCATCTTTACAGAGGCACATGGCCACACCTCCCTTTTGGGAAGCCACTGGGTAGGTTTGAACTTCAGGGTTGTAGTAGTTGATGTTGTAGAGCCCTGGAGTCAGTTCGGATTCATAGGGGCCTGTGCACTAGAGAGAGAAACAAAGCCCAGTCCTGCGCCATCCTCGCACTTGTTACTGTATTTGAGCCGATTCTCGCAGCCACGGTGTCAATCCACCTAAGTAAGGGTCTTCCTCTTGTTTGCTAACCCTCTGCCAAAAATGACGCCCTTCTTGCAGGACTGGTTCCACCATAGTAATATGTCCAAAGTACCTGAGACAACGTGTCCGCATCCTCTTTCAGATCTCCTGCCTTTAGTTTGTCAGCTCACTTCGATGGAGTCGATGCTGAGCCATAGCGACTCTATGAGATCAGAGCAGAACTATCTCTGTGGGTTTCCCAAAGGCTAACTCTATGGGAGTAGAACGCCTCATCCTTTTCTTCTGAGGACTGACTGGTGGTTCCCCACTGCTGACATTACAGTTGACACCCAAGGCATAAGGTACTATGCCACCAGAAGTCCCTTGCCCCTGTGCAATAACCAACACCACCTACACACAAAACCCACCCCTTCTCTGTCAGTTTGATGTATGGTGATGGCTTGAGTTGCTATGAAATTGGAAGCTACTAGGGGGAACCCGACAAAAACTACAATTTTTTCAAAACTATGCATTTAAATTTTTTATCCCCTTCATAGTACTCTCCATTACACTTCACACATTTGTCTAATCTGTGATTACATTCTTGGAAACATTTTTCAAACTCAGCAGTTTGGGTGACACCCTTGTTTTTTTCCCCCCCTCTTCTGTGTTGTCAAACCACTGTCCTTCATTCATGGAAACAGAAAGAAGTCACATGGAGTGAGTTCAGGTGATTAGGATATGAGGGACAAGAGAGGCATGCTTTTTGGGGGGATGTTTTCATACTGTTATTTCTTTTCTCTTTTTTTATAATCAATTTTTGGGGCCTCATACAACTCTTATCACAATTGATACATACATCATATTTGTACATTCATTGCCCTCATCATTCTGAAAACATTTGCTCTCCACTTAATCCGCTGGCATCAGCTGATAATTATTCCCCATCCCTCATGAACCCTGAATAATTTCTAAATTATTATTTTGTCATATCTTACACTATACAATATCTCCCTTCAGCCACTTTTCTGTTGTCTGTCCCCCAGGGAGATGGTTATATGTAGATCCTTGTAATGCGTTTCCCCTTTCCATTCCTCCCTCCCTCTACCCTCCTCGTATCGCCACTCTCACCACTGGTCCTGAAGGGATCATCCGCCCTGGATTCCCTGTGTTTCCAGTTCCTATCTGTACCAGTGTACATCCTCAGGTCTAGCTAGATTTGTAAGGTAGAATGGGGATCATTTTAGTTGTGGGGGAAGAAGCATTTAGGAGCTAGAGGAAAGTTGCATGTTTCATTGTTGCTACAGTGCACCCTGACTGGCTCCTCTCCTCCCTGCTACCCTTCTGTAAGGGGATGTCCAATTATCTACAAATGAGCTTTGGGTTTTCACTCCACACTCCCCCGTATTCACAAAGATATGATTTTTTTGTTCCGATGATGTCTGATACCTGATTCTTCCGACACCTCGTGATCACACATGCTGGTGTGCTTCTTTCATGTGGGCTTTGTTACTTCTCAGCGACATGACCACTTGTTTAACTTCAAGCTTTTAAGACCCCAGAATGTATAACTTTTGATAGTCGACCACCATCAACTTCAGTCACCACATTTGCTTATGCACCCATTTGCCTCCAGCAATTGTGTTGGGGAGGTGAGCATCACGGAATGCCACTTTAATACAACAAAGTATTTTTGCATTGAGGGAGTACTTGAATGGAGGCCCAATGTACATCTGTTACCTTAATACTAAACCTATAAATATATGCATATAGATCTATTTCCCCATCGTTATACATAAATATATTTACATATGCACATGCCTTTATTTAGACCTCTATAAATGCCCTTTGCTTCCTACCTCTTTCCTTGATTTCCTTTTACTTTCTGATTGTCCCACTCTCATGTTCAGCCTTCATTTGTGTTTCAGTAATTCCTCTAGGTTACATTACTCTTGGTTACACTCTACCAAGCCTCCTACACCCTCCTCACCATCTATTTGGATCACTTGGTGTTCCCTTGTCCCTGGGTTTGTTAACAGCACTTCCTTTTTCCCTACACCCCCCTTTCCCATCTCCCTCCCCCAGCTGTCAGTCCCATTGTTTTCTCCTCCAGATTGTTCATCCAGCCTATCTCATTTAGACAGACCTGTGGAAATCATAGCATGCACAAAAACGAGACAGAGCAAACCCAAGCAACAAAATGAAACAAAAGAACAACACCACCACCAACAAGTCAATGACAAAAAGCAAAACAAAACACAAGAAAGAAAAGCTTTTAGTTAGTTCAAGGACTGTTTGTTGGCCTTTAGGAGTGCTTTCTCATAGAGTATGATGGGTCAGCTAGCCCTGGCCCCAAAGTCTATTTTTGGTATTCCCTGGGGACTTCGTTGCTCTGTTCCCCTTCCTGTTCTGTTGTACACCCTTAGTATTTTGCCTCGGTGTGCTGGGATCAGATCGGGCGATAGAGGCATGCTGTTTTTTGTGTGTGAGCAGGTGCACTGTCATGGTGGCAAAACCAGTCCCCTGTCTACCACTAATCAGTCCTTTTTATTTTAAATAAATCATTTTATTGGGGGATCTTGCAGCTCTTGTAACAATTCATACACCAATTTGTATGAAGCACATTTGTACATACATTGCTATCATCATTTCCAAACATGTTCTTTCTCCTTGAGCTCCTTTTTTCCCCTCCTCCCACCCACGTGAACCACTGATACTTTATACATACTTTTTATTTTTATATTTTACGCCTCTGCTGTATCCCTTCACCCAAACTTCTGCTGTTTGTTCCCCTGGGTGGTGGAGTGGGGCTGTATGTCCATCATTGAGATTGGTTTCCCCTTTCTTCTGCTTCTCCCCCCTACCTTCCCTCGTGGTGTTGCTACTCTCAGTATTGGTCCTGAGGGGTTTATGTGTCCTGGATTCTGTGTGTCGGAACTTCTAGTCAATAGCAGTGTGCAAGCTCTGGTCTAGCCAGACAACTCAGACCTTCTTACACAATATCTTCAGAACCTCTATATAGGAAGCTTGATTAACAGTCTGACCTAGTGCAATGACTAAACTCCAAATGCACTATCACCCTCACATCAACAAAACCAAACAAATGAGCATCTTCTTGAAGTTTGAGTTCACTTGACGAGGTGTATTTGATGGCGTCTTACACTGACTTGATTTATGTTTGCATTCTGGCTTGTGAGAAGAGCACAAGGTCTTGTCACCAGCAATGACCTTGGGAAAAAAGTGTGGGTGCACTAGCTCAGAGCAAGTTGCCAGATGCCTGCCCAAACAGGAGAATGTATATTTTGAAATGTGTACCCAGTGGAGCTTTGTACCGCTTGGTTTTTTGGCGGGGGTGGGGTGGGGGTGGGTGGAAGGCCGGCTACTCCTTTGTAGGTTAGATAATCTGAGATGTGCTATTTGAAATTTCCTGGGGCCAGTTTTAGACAAAACTAGAAAAGTTAATTTTGCTGTATGGAAAAATCTGACAGTCTGGAAGTATCTAATTTTCCTCACATGCCATCATTCCCCTAGTAGCATTATTCTTAGTTAAAGCTCTCCTCTGTTCCTCCTTAGGGTTTCCCCCACTACCTGATGTTCCTTTTCTCCTACTCATCATCAAGGGACTTGTGTCCAAAGTGAGGACAGCAAATAATTAAGAGACCCTCCTGACTCTCTGTTAAGAAGGGTGCTCTGGTGCATGCGTGTGTTTATGTGTGCACATACAATCGCATTTGAATTTTGTTGGAAGCGGCTTCATAGAGACAGAGAGTGACATGGTTAGAGCTGCTGCACATGTAGAGCACTGTACTCTATGGTGTTCTAATTCAAATGCATGTAAGGTCCAAGAGAGGTAATAGAAGCAAGTGACCAGGGTCAGGGAAGGCAGCAGGAGGAACTGAGGGAGCCTGAATGCCTCACACCCTGCCAGTTTCACTGATTCTTGGATGGGAGAGTACCAACCTAGTGCTGTGAAATCTTCGCAGTTTTCAGAGGCTTGGGGGATTTAAATTTTGTATGTAAAAAATAGACATCAAAAATGCTTGTAATTTATTGATTTCGATAAACACACTGAATGCCAGTACTCAAGTCAAACAAACCAAACTGACAGCCATCGAGTCTTTGCCAACTCATAGTGACCCTATTAGACAGGGTAGAACTGCCCCTCAGTTCAGCTCCCAGCCCTGGAGGCCCACCAGTTCCTCGTTATTATCATGAGGAATACTATTTTCACAAGAGCATTACATACCCCTAGAGACTAAACCATAAAGCCATATAGGCTTTGACCATGAATTCTGATATGCTTTTTCCTCAAACTGATGGGTCATTTGATGGAATCCTTGTATTACTTCCCTAACATAAAAATTAATCAAGCAAAGGAGATTCAGTGCTCAGTACTACAGCCCCCTATTTAGAGATTAACTCTTAAAAACCACCACCACCACCACCACCACCACCACCACCACCACCACCACCACCACCGCCACCTTATCTATGTTGATAAAAACTTGAGTAGGCTGTATAAATATCTCAAGTATTTAGGATAAAATGGATTCTTATTCTACTGTCACATATTTAGTTTGAGTTATGTGTTTCCATCTGAACACAAATTAAATAGACCTCATTGACATCTTTTCAAAATGCCATAAAAATTAAATGATTACCTTAAAAGATACTCAGTATAATTAGGCATCAGAAAAATGTACATCAACACTAGAGCGAGATAGTGTTTCAACCCATCAAGATGACACTAGCCAAGAATATTAAAAATACCATTGAGTGCTGGAAGAATGAACAGATTTGTGTCAGAAGAACAGTCTGAAAGGTCCTTAGAAGCAAGCACGGGGAGACTTCACATGCTTTGGGTATGTTATCAGGAGATGCCAGTCCCTGGAAAAGGCTGAAATGTTAGGTTCAAGTATAACAACAGTTTTGAAGATGGTGTAGGACTGCGCAGTGGTTCATTCTGCCTTGAGTTGGAACTGACTCAATAGCACCTAATGCTAAAAGCTAGATGCTTTTGATCCTAAATGAAAAGTGGATGGTCCAGCCTCCATACCAGCTACGTGGACAACTGCCCCTCCCCCCAGAAGAATTTACTTTAGAAGACGGCACTGAACCTGTAGCTAGGGGAGATGGACATGTCTGATCAGAGCACACAGGGGCAAATGAAGGGGGAGGAAGAGAGTGGAGCACACACTGGTCCACCAGGCTTGGAGGATGATTTTGGCACTCTGAACAGCCAATGTACAGAGTGGACCATATGGCTGATCCCACTATGAGACATGCCATCCCTTGCTGGCCCAGGGCCCTATGGGGACAATACCGGAGACTCTGTGTTGGGACTGACCCGACTGGCCCTCCAACACGGAGGCAAATCACTAAAAGCATGCAGCAGAGCAACCATGGGAGCAGAGCGGGTAGCCCCTGAGGGAGTACAAAGGACAGACTCTGGGGCCAGAGCATGATACGCCATCAGACCTGACTGAAGGACACACCTATAGAAAAAAAAAATCAGACCTTGATCTATTTACAGGTTTTTCTTTCTTAAAAATTTTTTTTGTCTTTTAATTAATTTACTCTTTTATTGATCATTGGTTTTCTCTTGTTGTTTTTTTGTCATCACTGTGTTCTCACCCATCGCCTATCTTGCTATGGTTTGATTTTTGGTGCATATTATTATCTCAACAGATCTATCTAGATAAGATAGGCTGGAAGAATAGGCTGGAGGAGAAAACAACAGGACCAATGGTTCCCGGGGACATGGGAGAGAGAGAGGAGGGGGTAAGGAGGTGATGCTGACCAATCCAGCGACAGGGGAGCAACAAGTAATCCAAAATCCGTCGCAAGGAGGGTGTGAGAAGCCTGGTAGGTATTCAGCAAGGGCAATGTAACCAAGAGAAATTACTCAAACCCAAGTGAAAGCTGAGCATGATAGTCGGACAAGAGGAAAGTAAAAGTAAATAGAGGAAAGAACTAGGTGACAAAGGGTATTTCTAGAGGTCTACATACTGGCATGTACATATGTAAATATATTTATACAGGAGGGTTCGTAAATAGATCAACGTGCATATATTTATAGACTTAGTATTAAGGCAGTAGATGGACATTGCCAAATACTTACTCAATGCAAGAACACGTTATATTAAATTGGCATTCCATGATGAACACCTTTCCAACATGATGGTTGAAGAAAAATGTGTGCACTAGCAAATGTGGTGAAGAAAGCTGATGGTGCCTGGCTATCAAAAGTTATAGCATCTGGGATCTTACAGGCTTGAAAATAAAGAAGCGGCCATCTAGCTCAGAAGCAACAAAGCCCACATGGAGGAAGCACACCAGCCTGTGTGACCATGAACTGTTGAAGGGATCAGATATCAAGCATCAAAGAACACAAAAATTATGTCATTGTAAATGAGGGTGAGTGCAGAGTGGAGACTCAAAGCCCATTGGTAGGTAACTGGACACCCCCTTCCTGAAGGGATGTGGGGACGAGATAAGCCAGTCAGGGTGCAGGGTAGCAACAATGAAACATGTTTCCTCTAGTTCCTAAATGCTTCCTCCCCCCACTATCATGATCCAAATTCTACTTTACAAATCTGGCTAGACAAGGGGATGTACAGAGAGATCGCCTTGGAGATTGGGTGGATGTTCCCACAGTAGCGTGGAGCCTCACAAGTGGTGGTCAGGCGTTTCCCACAGTCACTTGTAGGACCTCAGGATTTAGGCTGGGGATGCCCCCACTTTTTATAGGGGAAAACAACCTGTGGCTTAGTGTGTGGGAGAGGACCAGCGTGAATTCCCCAGCTGCTTGCCACACCAATAAGTGGGGGGTGGGAGCTCCCTCAGTTGGGCCTTCAGGTTTGCCCTAGGCAGAGGGGAGTGGCCTGGAGACAGCTATTGTCTTGTGATGGGAAAGAGAGTGAAAGGAGAGGAAAAAGAGAGAAAGAGGAAGACACAGACTGGGGCAATAATGCCAACCAGACTGACAACCACTCACCCACACACAACTAAAATGCACAGAGTAAACAAAGGTGACAACAGTAAAAAAAAAAAAAAGAAAGAAAAGAAAACAACTAAAAAGGAGAACCAAATCTGTGGAGGCTGTGGTAGGAAGTAGAGAAGAGCTAGATGGAGTGGAGAAAAGCAGAAAACCTATAAGAAGAGCCCAATAAAAGGAAAAAGAGAGAAGAGAAAAGGAAGGAGGAGGAGAGAGTATTTTTTAAATGGTTAAAGAAATAACTGACCCTGTGTTATGCTGTGTGTAGCTCTGACTCGTCCTGTGTGCAGTACTGTCTTAGGGGTCAGGCTGCCCACTAGGAGGACAGGGTTGCCCTAGGCAGAGTGTAGGGCTCTGGAAACCAGCAGTGGTATGTGCAAGCAATGAGAGGGAGCAGAGAGAATCGTACAAGCTAAGAGAGAGGTGAAGAAAGCAAAGACAGAAAGAGGAAAGAAAGAAAAAGTGAATAAAGAGAAAGAAGGAAATAAATCCAACTGAGTTCACTAAGGTTGGCTGTGATGGTAAAGAGCAAGGAGAGAGAGAAGGAGGAAATAAAGTATAAAGTAGTAGCTGATCCCTGATTGCTTGGATGAGGGGCCAGAGGGGTTTAGACACTGCTCCAACATGGCAGGTCAGTGTGCCCTTTTAATGCCGGGACCCAGTGGTGCTGGGCAGAATTGCCCTAGTTGACGAGATCACCTTAGGGGCATGACGGAGGTTTCTTCAACGGTGCAGCGCACTGTAGGTGTTTGTCCCAGGTGCCTTGTGTGGTGTACAGCACTCCCACACAGGGCAGGCTGGAGTGCCTCCTGCTATTTGGGTTGATTTGCCCTAAGCGGAGGGAAGTGACCTGGAAGCCTTTAGTGGCATATGAGAGGAGAGAGTGGGAGAGAAGAGGAAAAAGAGGGGAAAAGGGGAAAAAAAGAGGGATAAAGAAGAAAGCGAGTAAATAAAAGCCCAACACCAACCTGAGCACGTTGAAACTGAGTGCGGTGGAAAAGTTAGAAGGGCTAGTGAATAAAGTGAGAATAAGTAGAGCAGTGGGTAAGGAGGTAATGATACTTGATCACCTGTCCTTGAGGCCAGAGGAATTCCAACTCTTCCTCAAGGTCACGGGGTCATGGACTTGTAAGGTCTCTCTCTCTGGCCTAAATTCCAACCCCAGTCCTTGGCTCCCCGCGAGAAAAATTTCATGCGGAAGCCGGGCTCGTGATCCAAGTGAATTTAATGAGAGTTAAAAGAAGCTTCAGGTTTTACAAGGCACCCATAGGATTCCTTTGACCATGGGGCCTGGCAGAGACTGCCTCAGGTCATGCAAGGATCTCTCTCCTCCCAGGAAGACGACCTGGACCACCCCTCTCCCTTCTGGTTCCTGCCTTTTCAAGGGTTCCCGGGGAGGCTGGTGAAGGACCCCAGGTCAATCCCATTGGCTGAACTGCAATCATCTGGCCCAGGTGGGCTGCTCCAGGTGCAACATCCATCGGAGCCCACGGGCAGGAAAATCCAGCTTTCCTATGCTGGCTCTCCTGGGCATGCGTTAATGGACTTTCCCATCCCTGGTGTAGGGTTCCACAGATGCTGTGTGAGATTACTTCAAAAGCAAGATCGCGCCCGTGGCCAGGGGTCACTTGGGTGCTGGAGTACCTGCCTTGTGCTGCATGTAGCACTGCAGCAGGGGCTGGGAGGGGGCACTGGGGGGCTCCCTCAGCCCCGTCTAGGGCTCCAAGACCGGCAGGGCCTCCCCAGCTATGTGCAGAATCACTGAGAGGGAAGCTTGTTGTCCTATCTAGACTGCTGATGCTTCCTAGATCAGAGGATTTTCTTTTTTATCCCTCTGGCCAGCTAGAATGAAATTGTCTCCCACAGTCTCTGGGCTACAGCTCAGTGCTGTTTAAGGCTGACACTGCTACAGCGGGTCTTTGTTATGGTAAAAGCTGCCAGGCCCTGTGGCTGAGTTCTGGCATTCCTTAGCTAGGTTGCTTCTTATGCTGATTTATGTTAAGGGACTCCCCTATGTGGTGCTTGGAGCTGAGCAACCAGACTTGGGTTTGAGTTTTAAACCAATCATTTATGTTTCACCCTTAAAAAAAATTCTACTTGTGATGTGCTCAGATTTGGTGGCTGTCAAGCTGACCCCCAGAGGGGGAGATGCAGCTTATCAGGGGGGTTGTTTACTAGTCGGCCAATTGGAACTAAATTTGCTCCCTGGACTCCCGACTTTCTGCCTTTTTCTCCCACACCATGATCTTCCTAAGGTAATAATATATTTTTTCTTCTACTCTAAATTATGGCTACCCACCACCAACCCCTGACCGTGAGCTCAAGGCATCCAACCGCATGGAGAGCTCAGTGTGGGGTTCCCCTCGTGTCTGAGATTCTGCCCCCTCTCAGGGCGTCCACCTGCAGGGATCCCTGCTCCAGGCAAGGGCATATCTGGCGCCTGCCACTTCGTCAAAATTATAGTGCTGCTTTAAAGCATTCTTGGTTTGCTTTGTGAGTGGAAATCCCACAAAAGAAGGGGTTCAGGAGAAACCCTGTTACCCTAGTTCTAATTTCAGAACTCCACCTCCCCGTTTCCTTCACCTAATTTCCTATTTTTCTGGTCTGGCAGCAGGAGCTCCAGATAGATGGGTCCTATCTGGTTGCCATTTTCTCTGAATCCCTCCATCTATTTTTTTTACACTCTTAAAAAGTACAAAACATTTACTCTACAAGCGCAAACAGATTTTCCAAAGCAGGGAAAAACCTGAACGTTCAGTACATGGTTCAATCGTCTTTTCATCTCTGCGCCCTAACTATGCTGAGCTCCATGGAACTGCATGGAGGGGAGCTATTCTGGCGTCATCGAGCCAAGTGAGTGTTTTGAATTACCTCAAGTGAATATTTGACTGGAAAGCATAGGGTGTAAAAAAACCCTGAAATCAGATGGTGCACATCTATCACAAAGAACAGGGCCTTGTACTTAAACCTTTTTTCTGAAAATAAGCAGCCATCTAAGTGAGATGTCAACTAAGTCCGCCCAGAACAAGCAGCACAGCCAGTGTGATGCCAGGGTGATAAATAATAGAATCTCAATCTGCAGGTATGAACAAGAATCAGAGCTTAAGTTCGGAACACCCAGTTTGCAAAAGGACTCAAATGCACATGCGGGGTGAATTCCCTCTGACCACAGCCCATGGACATGAACAGATACAGTTAAGTTCAAATGTAACACCTGATCATTTGATCTCTTCAGACTAATTTTAATTTGGTTCCAGTTTTTAGTATTTTTCACTTTCTGTTCGATTGAGGTTTTTCTCTCTTTTATCATTGTTAGTTTTTCTTTTCTACTTGTTTCTTGATTTTGTTTTGTATTTTTTTTTAATACATATGAAATCCAGGAGAGGCAAATCCAGAGAGACACTAACAGAATTAACAATCTCCTAGGGACAGGCAGGGAAGATTTGGGGGAGTGAGGGGGGGGCTAACAAAAATGAATATAAAAGAAGGAAATGATGTAAACCTGATTGTGGTGAGGATTACACAAATCTTAATATGACTGAAGTATTGAATGATATATGTGAATTATATGAGAATTAAAATAAAACAAAAGCTGAGGTCAGAGATAGGGCAGCAATTTAGCCCTGAATCTCTTGGTGAAGATTGAATGTCATTTTGTGCCAAGAGCCCATTTTTCCACTCATGAAGTTTGGGGAACCGGCCATGCTCCTTCATCACTTTTCTTACCTCAATAAATGGGTACAGTTCACTCTTCTCCCTTTTCTTCTCTGTCACATACTTTGCAGCAGTCAGGGGAACAGAACTTACAGTCCTGAAAGGGATCCATGAGTGTTAGTCCAGGTAGACTAGAGAAACAAATCCACACTCATATGTGTATAGGAAAGACCTTTATATACAAGAACAGTTGTATATTGAGAAAGCATTCCAGCCCAACCAAGATCAAGTCCATAAGTCCAATATTAGCCCATGTCTGATATCAATCTATAATGTTCTCTTCAGACTCATGAAACACCTTCAATGACCCCAAATGCAGGAAGATCACAGGTCAGTAGTTGCAAAGTCTTCTGCATCCAGTGGTGGTAGAAGCATCTCAGCTTTGGCAGGGTCTCCATGTGGCTCCTCCAGTTCCCAGGGCATGGGTTCTATCAGTGTGGTGCCATGTGTCTTGTTAGTAGGACATCTCTCAGGGAATGAGCAGAAAGATAGTCTCCTGCCTCCAAGGAGGAAATACCAGATTTCCCAGAACCCTGACGGGAAGGCCAGGCCCACAAAGAGGCCTCATTGGCCATAACCCAATAGAGAGACTAGAGTCTACCCCTTCACTCTTAATCCTCTCAAGTCCCAAATTGACACCAGATTGTATAACTACAACAGACCACCCCTTGTCCATTTGACATTTTCACAAAATTCTTTAGCCGTATATAATTTCAAAACAATAATAGAATCATATCAGTATATCTAACAGTACAATATGAAAATGCATACATTTCACTCCGTGCCACCCTCCTTTAAACATAATATTCTGTAAGTGATGAAACAAAAATATCCTATGCTTAACAATTGCAGGTAAGGTACACCCACATATTAATCCTATAATTCTATGAATATATTCCAGTATCTATGAAATCTTGTAAGCTAGCCACTTCACGCCTTTATCTGGCCCATTTTGGCTATCCAGTTTCTCTACTGCCTACTTCCATCAACCCAGTGCTCTGAGGAGACAATCATATTCTTCAATATAAAGAGTCTTCATGCCAGTTGGAACCTTGTGAAGTCCACATCCACAAGAAAGTCAAAGCAGGACAGTTCGTCTATACAGTCTGCAGCAGTATACACCAGTGCACAGGCTCAACATTCTTCTCTTCATCTGGTCAGGTTCGGGTCAAGTCAATGTGGGCTCCCTCTCTTGGCCTCACCTCAGTGTCCATTGGTCGCATTGCCTTTAGGCCTTGGCCCCAGCACCAATTCTCTACAACTCTAGTCCCCTCAGAGTAGGTCATGGACTTCAAACGAGTCAACCTGCTCTCATCTTCTTCTCTACTGCCTGTAAACCAGGTCCACGAGTGTCAGTGGTCAGAATGAACCCGCTGCTCTATTGCTGCTATTCTGCCACTTTCACTCAACAAGCAGATCCAGGTGGTCACCTAGCAATCATTTCAGGCTTCTACAGGCTCCCTTGAATGTTCAGTACTAGAAAGGAATTTCTTCAGGCTTTGAGATTTTTTCCAGTTTCTGACAAAGACCACTATTCAAAATTCAAATATTACAAAAGTTCCCTTTTAATGCACACGAAGCTCTTCCTCACACTGGGAGCAGTGCACAGAAACGGACCTTGATGCTGGGCTGCTCTGTGCGTGCTTTGGTCAGTTGGGAGCTGCTGATTCACAGATTCACTTCATGTGGATGAAGATGCTTGTTTGCTTCCCCGTGAGTTTATCGCGCTTCAACAGAGAAGAACCCTGTTCTTGGGTTTTGCCTCTGCCTTGCTCCTAGCACCGCTGGAATAGAAAGATTACAAATGATTTTTTTGTTGTTGTTTTAAAAAACAGAAAAGAAATGCCGTGTACCTGTTAGGTAAGTAGAGGCAGAACTGAGGGTGGTCGCTGTGCATGCCAAACCTCCTCCCCATCACAGAGAGTTGAAAGCTGCTTCAGGCTGGAAAGATGCACACATTTAGGTCCTTGTGACAGGAAGCAGGTCAACCTGGGCGGGCCCCCATCTAGACCAGGTGGGCTTAATTCAGTCAATGGGTTCAAACAGTACCGTCAGCCATGCCTACTAACAGGGTATGGGTGGGGGCCTCAAACCAGCTGTCATGCAACCCAGCGTGCGTGGGCTGTCCAGTCCGCCCCCACCCCCCACGAGCATATTTGCCTCTTCTATCCTTTATAAAGTCACTTGGATCACAAACTAGGTTTCTGCGTCAATTGGTTCTTGTGTGAAGCCAAGGACAGAGGTACATTTCTCCCAGAGAGAGCCCTCACATAACCAAATCAGATTATAGCCTTCAGTGTTAGGGTTCCAACGAATTTTGGGGGAATATCTCAAGTGGTAGTGGTAAGGACACAACTCAATCCATATTATCTCTTTATTTTGCTCAGCCAGATGCTTGCCCTTTGAGCCTGAATTGTTGCAAGGCTTATTACCCCATCAAGTGTTCCCAGAGCAAGCCCTAAATGGGCAGTAGTCACACACAAGGAAGATTTACAGGGGACACTGTTAAGAATGATTAATGCTTAAGTGTACCTTGTCTCCCCAAATGTACCATCTGGCAGAAAATTTGTTAGATCACTCTCCTGGGAGAGATATATCTCAGCTCTTGAATAACTCTCCTGGTCATAGAAGTCAAATTCCAAGCTTTTCATCCAACATTCATAAAGCTAAATAAATGTTACATAAACCTAAGTTCTCTACCTTGGATAAGACAAAGTAAAACCATGACTTGAGAAGGTTTTCATTGAGGACAGAGACAACTTCAGATATTCTAAGCCTATGAAATTGGTCATGATTCAGGCAACTTGCCAAGGAAGCACGTAATACCAAGGTGGGAGGTGGAATGAATAAGAACTTGCACTAAGATTCCATTCCATCAGGTGCAGCTGGTGACTTTGGAGGCCCAGAGCAGGCAGTGGGAGAGAGAAGACCAGAGCAGGGGAGGGATGTGATGAGCTGGAGGGTAGAGGGAGGGATTATGTGTTGTCCTGCTGTCACCTCCCACCCCACTGTGACCCTTTAGTGATGTGGGCCCAGGTTTGTGATGCAAGTGGGTTTGAAGCCAGAGGGGACTCAGAGTGCTCAGTTGCCTGAGTGCAACCGCTGTATCCAGAAGATGGAGGAGATTCTCTTTCTGCTGGAACTGAAAAGTGCTTCCTGGCTGACCTACCAATACCCCACCTGGTTCACTGTTTTGACCTTGGGCATCCTGTATGGAGTGGGTTGCTTCTTCCTGGTCCTCCCCTTCCTTCCAAATACTCCACAAGTGCGACCACCCAGGAAAAGGATAAAGGTAAGAAATTCTCAACCCAGCCATAGGAGAGATTGATTTTTCCTTGTTTTATAAATTTTTCCTTTCGTAATTAATTTCCTGATAGGGGAAATCTCAAGAAAGAAGAGACCATCAGCCCTGGCTTTGGAATGTTGATGAGGGCTGGTGCGTCCTTACTCACTGTTAGGACTTTGTTCACTGCATTGGTATCATTTTATCCTTGCCGGCTTATGTTGATTTTCATTATTTCTGTTGGCTTTCCCTGTTTGTGAAGCACAGGAGGCGTGGATGCATCATGATCATGGACACAAGGGTTGACAGAGTTGCAGGTGGAGAGATCTCATGGCAGAGGGAGGGATTGTGAGATCAGCAGTGTGGAGAACTTCCCCATCGGGAAGCTAGGGAGTGAAGGGGGGTTGATTTCAAGACGAAAAAATGAAGGAGGCCAGAGGGGACAGAGAGCTTTAGACCTGACTGTGATTACACAACTCCTTTTGAAGGCAATTTAACCATGGAGGGGGGGCAGGGTGTTGTTCTAAAATGGATATGGTAATCATTGATTGTACCATTGCCCTTGATCTGATTGAACGACTGAACTATTGACTCGTATGATATGTAAATCATTTGCCAGTAAGATGAGCATTCAAAAATATTTCTCTTTGAAGATCTCAGACCTCCCATCTCTAGTTGTTATAGAGGGCAATAGGTAAAAATCCCCAATATAGTGACGCAGCGGCTAAGGACTAGATGACTAGACATTTCAAAGGGCAGCTCTCATTACTGGTCCTCAGTCTCTTTCCTTGAGCTCCAGTCTCTGGGCCAAGGCTCCTTTTCTGTCTGGGCTAATTGAGAAAGCATGGCTGACCCCGGGGAGGAAGTGGTCAAGGGCTGGCCCAGAGCTTCAGCCTCCATAATCAAAATCTTGCCCACCAGAACACTGAGTGCTGAGAGTGTGTGCTCTCCGTGAGCAGAGGAAGGCTGACGGAAGAAATGCACTCTAGGTCTCACACAGAAGCTGGTTTCTGGGCTTTAGTCATTCCATGGAGATTGTCATTCTTCTAATCACCAGTAAATGCCTGCAGTTTGTCACAAAGAACAGACGCAGGATTGGATTCCAGCCTGACTTCCTCTCTTGTGCCCCAGCCTCAGGTGGAGACAAGGAGAAGCAGCAGGTCAAGGGACAAAGGTGACGCTCTGAAAGGTAAGGTTCTGCCCATTCAACCAAGCTCTGTAAGCTCTCCTGTCCCCTCCTCTGCAGGATGCCAGTGGCAACAGCCCGTCTCTCTCAGGTAATAATCCTGAACAAAAGGATACTGTGGATGGAAACAGAACCCAGATATTTCCCAGATGTACAGGAGGGGCCTAGGATGGGATGAAGGCTGGCCAAGGTAGGACCCAGTAGGGAGCAGTGGGGGTGTCAGGAGCAGATTCTGGTGGATTTGGAGGTGGAACATTGAGGGGTAACTGCGATAAGCTGTGTAACTTTGCCAAGGTTCAGATTGCTCACTGAGACCCCACAGACAATATTGGAAACCGATGCTCCTTGAAATGCCAAAGCACCTCCTGCCCGTGGGAGTAAGCTATCATTTGACCTTGAGCTCTGGAGAGTCCAACGTCCTAAGTGCACAGCCCGTGTGACATTCCTTTCGGTCCTCTGGGAGGGCTGCACCATAACGGTTCTCTTGATTTCCAGTTTTCCGAAGCTTCCTGCAAGAACTATATGGCGCTCAGAACCTGCGTTTGCGTCTTAGGCAGAAGTAAGTAACCTTCCTGCTTCAACGCGGGGTGCATCTTCCAACCAGGGTGCCTGTGTGGCCTCGGGCTGCAGAGCAGCTGGGATGCGCTGGTTTGGGGGACACTTTCAGGGATGGGCAGAGAATGACAGGAGTCCCAGGCAGTGGGGTGGGGCAGGAAGAGCAGGCCATCAAGGCTTGGGGAGGGGCTGAGCTTGCACCGACCCTTGCTAGCCTGCTAGGTCTCTTGCCCCTTCAGTCCTGGCAGTAATCTGGTCCTTCTGTCTCCTGCAGCCACTTGGGAAACCCACTTGACACTGGCAGCTTTGGTCAACAGAAAGCTCAAGCCCTCTCTGGTAGCTGGCGAAATAGAGGTACGGCTGAAGTCCACGTCGGTACGCGCGCCCCACACGGTTCTGCGGCTCATCCATTCCGGACACCTAGGTCTCAGAACTCCACCTTTCCACGGGCCCAGATGTGCATCTCAACTTCTCATGTCTTACCCGCCTTGAGTCAATCACCAGACTGCGCACATTCCCGTGAACCTGACAGTCTTTCACCCACACCACTGGCTCTTCCCTCACCCAGTGCCAAACCCCCGGATTCAAAGGCCTACCTGCAGCCTCCAAGCACTCTCTGGGACTCACCAGCCCCGCACCCCACAGGGACTCCTTCTCAGAATGACTTGTTGGCAAGGCCCAGGCAGAGCCCATCTCCACACAACCGCTGCTCCACACCTGCCATGGCAGCCATCACAAGTCAGGATCCCACAGGCCTCCCTACTGCCTCCCCACCCCAGTGTTGGGCAGCTGCCAAGAACTTACAGCTTCCCTCCTTGGAATACTTTGGGTCTCTGAAAGAGCACTCTACCTGGCACCCCCAAGAAGACACCTTTCGGGAAGGACCCACAAAGAGGCAGGGGGAAGTAGGGAGGCCCACCTTGCTCAACCCCAATGTCCACAAGCTGCTGGAAATAGAAATCACAAAGGCAGAGAAATGGAATATTTGGGAAGAAAAAGGAAAGGGTGTATCAGAATACCATCTGCAGGCCTTAAATATGTTGAAGGCACTCGATGGGGAGCAGATCACTGCACCTCCCCAGCCCTTCTGGAATGCCAGCATCAAAGCAGAGCAGATACCCAGCCCTCAGAAGCATTTTCCACAAAAATTCAGTGAGTTTTTCTGGGGTCTACCTTTTCTGCACAGGGAGTCTCTGGCAGCTGCTCTCAGGGTCTCTGGATCCACCCTAGAGTTTCCCACTGTCTTATTTAATGAAATTCCTAATGCCTTACCCGCTCAAATGCATGCTAAAGAGTACCCACTCTTGTTGCAACGTCACTCCTTGCCCTACACTGAAGGCCGATTCCAACTTTTACTTTCAACTGCATGCCAAGCCCAGGCCCCACCGCCGGCTACAGTCCTGACTCCGCCCGGTCCACAGCCCCGTGGCCCACTCGCAGTACCTTTTCCTCCTCCTCACAAGAGTCCCTGTGATGAATCCTGTCTTACCGTCCACACTAAGTCCCAATCACGCATTCCAAATTCACTTCAACAGCTGGAAAGCCAATTTTTAAAGAAACAACAGGAAAGTGAGAGTTCTTTACCCTTTATGATGCCACGACCCCAGGAAGCTTTTTGTCTTCGCAAACCCACTCATCCCCAGGACAATCAGAAGGTGCAGACCCCAAAGACAGACCCCAAGCTTCCTGGCTGCTTGAAGCAATCGGAGCTCCACCGCCAAGAGAACTTCCCTCAATTGCAGGGGCCCCTCGGCAATGGGACTCTTGAGTCTCTGACACTAAAGCAGCCTCAGGAAAAATGGCCAGGGACTTGTCTGGATATGAAGCAGCCCGAATGCTCCTGCTCAACACCTGGAGACAAGCAGGGGAAGAATGTAATGAAGACGGTGTCCCCAGGAAGATGCACACACCCTGGACCGTCGCTTGCGTGCTGCAGAGCCGGTGTCCAGCTGAGGAACAACTCGGTCAATGGACAAGGGAATTACTTGAGGAAAATATCCAAATGTAATCTATCTCTCTGTGGATCAGGAAACTACTGCCCAAAAGGAACTCCGGGAGCCGACTCAAAGGAGTTAAGTGATTTGAGGATACACAAGGGGATTAACGCAGGAACTTACACCCTAAGGGGTCCAAATAAAATCCTACTGGAAAACACCCTGAATGTCCACATGTGCAGGAAGGTGGAGCAGATTAGAAAGGATCAGATCCCTGGCATTGTTTGCCGTTCATGTCTTGCGACGACCACGCACGCTTTGTCTATTTCCCTGACCCACCCACATGTTGTCAATGTGGCCTCCTGGGGAGAGCTGGAAGATCTGAACACAACGCAGAGCCTTTCCTTTCTCAGCCCGGGCACTCAACAGGTGCTGGACTCGCATATCGTAAGGCTCCAAATGAGGCAGAGGTGGTGCATGCCCCTCAAAGTCCTTGAGCCCACAAACCTCTGTAGGACAAGAAAAGACAACGCAATGTCCTTTCCAAAGTCCACCTGCTTAGCCACCCCTAAGTATTGAACTAACCTAGTAACTGAGGCTGTCAAGGTCCTGGGAGAACCCTGTCAGGCAGACTGGGGAGAGAGAGTGACCACAAAGAAATCAAGCCCTACCCTGGAGAGTCCTTTTGCTGATTGCTCCCCTACAGAGGAGCCTGTTCAGGGAACCCCAGCCTACCCCCCACTTGATAATGACAGTGGATGCTCATTGGCCCTCAGGCAGCCGTTTCCAGCCTTCATGCCCAGTATCCTTGGCAGAACCTTCCAGAATGAAAGTGTCCAGAGAGAGAGCCTAGAGCAAACCTCAAATCCAGTACTGACCAGCAAGGGGTCAAGGAAAGAGGGTGCTAGTTGTGCCCCAGGAGGCCCCAGATTGGAAGTGAACTCTGAATATCCATCTTCAAGAGCCAAAGAGACAGGGTTGGTGGTGGTCAAGAAGTCCTCTTCAATAGAGCTAGACGATAGAGACACTTTCAAAACCAGTGTGCTGGCAAAATCTCAAACCAATGATGTGGACCGGGGGTGCTTCGAGGCTCTAGGATGTAGTAAAAGTTTCCTGCTACCTGGAAAGTGTGCTCCAGTTCCTGAAAAGCCAAGCCTTACAGCACGAGTGTGCAGTGAGATTAAGCTCCAGGTGGAGGTAGAGGCAGAGGATGGTTCTCCATGCTGTCCTGTTGACGGGCTCCTTCAGGACTGCACCACTGATGTGCTCACTGCCACCAATGTTTTGCCTTCTCAGGTGGTCCATTGCCGCCCCCAGCATTTGTTCACTGGGGATAAGCCAATATGTCAAGGGCCAAGTGGCTTCGTGGTGGCTAGAGCAAGTTACATGGGGCAGCAGAAGCTCAAAAGCCCCAACCTTCAGGACCCCTCGACAAGGAGAAGGAAGGATGCTGTTCCCACTGACAAGAGGGAGACTCATAAATGGCCCAATCCAGAAGAGCATGGAAAAGGATTAGCGGGAAGAGGCATCTCCCAAGTCTGTGGGTTAAGCCAGCCTGTGCAAGACAAGGCATTGGCTGAGTGCCTTGAGATCAAGTCCTCACAGCTCCCACCAGAGAAGGGACAGCTTCCTGCTGAGGGCCACAGCAAAAAATGGAGGAAGCACTTTGTCCAGTGGATTTGCTCCAGCAAAAAATCTACAGGACACGGTGATCCTTTGCAAAAAGGAAAGCCCGTATTACCCTGTGGTCACAGCCTTGGGCCCCTTCAAAGACAACCAGTGTCTCCTAACAAGGTCACGGAGGCTCAGGTGCTCACGACAGATGTTGGCCAAGTCCTAGAGGGGACACCAGGCTGTCATCAGGAGTATCTTGCGTCAACGTTATGTCCACGAAAAGAAGCGCAGGCCTCAGTTAATGGATGTTCCTCCAGCTGCAGGGCTCCTTTCTTTGTAGAACACAGGAGAGTGGCAAGTGTGAGACCCTGCCTCCACCAGGCGATACCTGACTGCCAGAGCCTTCCCACCACGAGCACCTGTATCAGGGATGTATTCACAAATTTCTGTCCGTTCAGGGGATTCATTGTCAGAAGCCACACTCAGCCATTGCCCCCCAGGGTGTTTGTGTGCCCAGTCAGCTTGCAGCAGCAGAGGCGGAGGAGGTGGGCTTACTCCAGTTACCCTTACCACTGCCCACGTCACTGTCTTCGAGAATATGTCTTATCTGGCAAATTAGAAGACGCTTCTTCTGCTCTGATTAGTAGGAAAGTATCCATGCCAGCCACTTTAGCCTGTTCTGCACAGGCTAATGGCTTCTCTCAGCCATGATATTCATTGTTCCAAATTGAGATTTTCCCCCTCCTACATTAAAGTGTGACTTCTGTGCTGCATGGCGGGATCTAGAGGGGGTGTCATGTGTGTTAGTCTGTGTAGACTAGAGAAACAAAATTCATACACTCATATTTTATGAGTTTTATATAAAGGTTAAGTGAACATTGAAAAGCATCCCAACCCAGTTCAATCTAAGACCACCAGTCCAATAGTATCCCATGTGTCTGACACCAATCTACAAAGTCCTCCTCACAATCCAAAAACACACGGGGAGACAAGGACTGCAGGAGGAAATTGTAGTCCGTGCGCTGGCAGGTTCTCCATGAGGCTGCTGCAGAAACCAGGGCTGCAACAGGGTAGGTCCATGCGGCTTCTCCTCAGGGATCTCCCAGGAAATGAGTCTTTCCAGCTGCTTTAGGGACCTAACAAATGCATATCCACCCTGGTGGCACTATCAGAGAGCAAGAGACCAGAAAGGCTAGGCTCACAGAGCCATTGATCTCCCTGCCCTTCAATTAACCCCACATGAGTTCATTGACGAGGTTGGCATAATATACCTTTAACTATGTTAGATACTGCGTCTCCTTCTCTGAGTGCTAGCTTTGACTTCTCAAAGGGCAGGGCTCTGGAGGAGGTTTTCAGCAGTGTTTCCCACCCACTTCCATCCCAAGTTCTTCATTTTGCACCTCTTATGATTTATGGTAACACCCCTACTGTGAAAACCTCAGAAGGTCCCAACACAGTGAAGAATGTTCCCTGGTGCCATTACTTTGTCTTCAACATTATGTGGCTGCAGTTGATAGGTTTTGAGAGGCGCAATCCAGCCAAGAAATTCCATCGAGGGTCCAGAAGAGGTTTAGACCAAAGTAGCGTCTCATGGTACCAAGCAGGCATGAGACATGGGGCGGCCTGTCTAAGTCCCACATGTGCATTTGATGAAGGCTGCCAAGTTTGGCATGGAGGTTCCGCCTCAATACACCTGTCACAAAATGGGAAATGACATATTTTGCTACCTTTGCCTCTCTCCCAGCCTAGGGTAACCTCCAGGATGGAAGTCCCAGGTCTGACACATGTGGGTGGGAACTGCTAGGGAGGCTGCCAGCGGGGGACTGTGCTCACCCACTGCACCAAGGGAAAATCCGGTTCACAGCTCACATGCCTTCCTCTGTATATAAACCCGGAGAAGGAGCAACAGCTTAGGCTGAGTGGTACAGGATGAGCGTCTGTGTAATAACCACTAATGGTTAGGCACCATGGACACAGGGTAGGGAAGGATACAGTGAAGAAGAATATGAAGCGTTGGACGTAGCAAAGGGGGCCAAAGAGCATGAGGATCCCCAGAAATGATGCAAGACACAAGCGGAGCTAACACAGGCTTACAAAGGGGAATCGGCCAGGTGCTTCACCCCAGCTTTAGCTAGCTGCCCCCACAGCAGAACTTTATCTCCTACAGAGAGCACTGGGTTGTATAGCAAAGGCACAGCTTTCAAGCAAGGAAGGTTACTTTCTCAATACTATCTTTAGTGGGGCGACAAACTGTTATTTTACTTGATTTCCATCTCCTGACTGTGGGAAGGATGAGTTGATAGCCAGGGTGGGGTAGAGTGGGGATGAGTCAATAACAGGGTGCCAGGACTCAGGAAACATGACCCCAGGCTTTTGGGCTTCACACATGCATACACACACGCGTCCGCGCTCTAGGAATGTTCTCACGAAACATGACCCCAGGCTGGTGGTCTTCACATGCACACACACGCGTGCGCACACACACACATACTTGCTCTAGGAATGTTCTCAGCAAACATGACCCCAGGCTGGTGGTCTTCACACACACACACACACACACACACACACACACACACACACACATACACACGCACACAAACACACACACGCTCTAGGAATGTTCTCAGGAAACATGACCCCAGGCTGGTGGTCTTCACACACACACACACACACACACACACACACACACACACACACACACACGCTCTAGGAATGTTCTCAGGAAACATGATCCCAGGCTGGTGGTTTTCACACACACACTAACGCGCACACTCTAGGAATGTTCTCAGGAAACATGACCCCAGGCTGGTGATCTTCACACACACGCACACACACACACACACACACACGCGTGCACGTGCTCTAGGAATGTTCTCCGGAGAGAGTGGCTTCTAAGGACTGAGTGCTGCAAAGAAAGTCACAACTGGGAGCAGCCTTCCCTTCCCCTAGAGACTCCTGGGAAATCAGGATGTGCACGGAGATTAGACATCACCTGTCTTGATAAGGGAAACCAGTTCAATAGTGGTCAGTGTTTCCTCTGTGCTTCTAACACAGGTTTTTATTTCCTGGGCACTAGATTATAGAAGAAGGCAGGAGGGCCCCCCAAAATATGATTAGTTGATCCGCTAGAGTAAATTCTCATGTGCTTAAAAGAACACCCCTGGTGGGCCAGGGTTTACTGTTTACTGAACTAAACAGTAAAGGATGGCGAGGAAGACATCCACTGAGCCTTGACCTCCATGCCTCAGTCAGGACACCAAGTGTGTGTGTGGGGTGGGTGGGGACTGACACCAGTGGTGGAGGAGGGAAGTGGACATAGGCCCCAGAGACTGCTGGTACAGCAGCATGATGTTGTTTCCGGAGTCCTGATTGTGCCAAGGCAGCCTCTGGAGTGACTGTGGCAGTAAAAAATCAGATTCTGGATCTGCAGAGCCTGGATCTGGGGCCTCTTGGGTAGCAGGTAGCTTGGGTGTGTTCCTAGAGAGAGTGAAGAGCTGGACACCGGACTACCCGCTGCTGAACCCTACCGTTCGTGCTAGGTAAGTGCACAGAGATGGAGAGAAGACCCTGAAAGAACAGCAAGGGGTGCATGGACCAAGCCCCTTCCCTTTCCCCTGCCACCAGGTCCTCTTATATGGTGCTGTGAGGTCAAACAAAGGGAAGCCCACTCAGACCTGCAGAGACCTCAGCGAAACACCTGCCCCCCACCCCCCACAATTCAGCAGACATCTCACAAGGACACTCACACATACCCGAGAGAGAAACCTCACACACATACTTCCTTGGAGACTTCCAGAGAGACTCAGAGGCCTCGCAGAGAGACTTCATATGAAGTTCTCAGCATCCTTTATGGAGACTTCTCAGAGACCCCACAGGGACCTCACACAAAGCCCTCCCACATAGCTCACTGCCAGCACGGGAGAATTAGCAGCCGCTGTCCACCCCTGAGCTCCTGGAAACTTTCACACATTGTCTGCAGTGCCCCCCATGCTTGTGCATCTTTGTCCTCATAGCCTTGCTTGGGAACAACAGAATCACAAACTGCACGTAGTTGTGTGCAAATTTTTTCCACTGAAACATTTTCACTAGCCTGAACTCTGAAGTGTAGTTTACAATTGAAATACAAGTAAAACTGCCAACACCAAATGAGAGTGTGATTTTAGATGGTGTGCAGTCAAATGTCGCACGCCACACTTTTACTTTTGCTTCGGACAAATTCTCTAATTGGTGGGGAAGTGACTGACTACTTTGGAAGCAACAGAACAGTCCATCAAATGGGCTTCAGGACTCAAATATATAAATAGACATCTGATCTGAACTCAAACTCATTCCCCAAGGGGCTCATGAACCTAATTTTTTTGGAAGAGTGAAGGAACCCACATGAAAATAACAAAATTTACATCACATTGTGTCTGTCTGGCTTAATTTCTCAATGAAACAGCTGTCATATCTGAAGATATTCAGGGCAACATTCCTTTTATAGCTCTGTCGACATAATTAATATGATTTTTCTGTGAAATGTAATATTTCTAAGTTATGCAAAGTCCTAATGTTTATCTACCACAACAAACTGATAATATTTCGAAGGATGAAGAAATAGATCAAGAAATAATAATTAATGAAATACACATTTTCAGGTAGTACCATTTACAATAGCCAAGCGTAAATGAAAATATCTATATCTATACTTGAATAAAAAAACAACAGATTTATATGAGGAAAACTACAGAAATTATAAGAAATCAAGAGTGACCTCAGCAAATGGGATAATATCCCATGCTCCTTGACCAGACGACTCAATGTAGTACAGTTATCAGTTCTACTCAAGGCACTAGACAAGTTTAATTCACTCCTGATAAAATTACCCTCATCTTTCTTCAAAGAATTGCAAAACCACTGATTACTAACTTCATATGGTAAGGGCATAGGTCAGGGGTTGAACCTACAAACTTCTCCTTGGTAGAAAGATAAAACTGTTCTCATAAAAGACTTGTAGGCTGGCTTTGAGTTGGAATTTTGGGGTCATTTAGGATTTTTTTGTGGCATGTGATTTTTAGGGCTTTAAGGTCATTTGGGGTCATTTAATTTTTTTGCGCATTAGGGTGGTTTGGGCTTTAAGGGTGTTTTATAAGGTTTAAGGGAGTTTTTAAGGGATTTAGGGGTGATTTTTTGGAGTGTATAGGTATTTTTTAGCAGGTAGGGGTGTTTTTAGTGATCTTACAGGGTTTCTTAGAGATTTTAGGGTATTTTAAAATATTTTATGTGTTTTTCCCCAGCATTTTATGTTTTGTTGGGGCTTTCATGTTGTCTTCAGGGCATTTATGTGGTTTTGGAAGTTCATGGTTTGGGAATCTTCTAGGGATATGATTTGGAAGTTCCACATGTTTTGGGAGGCATTTAGTGTGTTATTTGTGGCTTCAGAGTGTTATTTGAATTTTAGGGAATATTATGGCTTTTCAGACATTTTAAGGCTTTTAGGGTGATTTTAGTGTTTAAGGGTGTTTATTAGGCTTATATGTGTTTTTATGGCTTTTAGTGTTTTGTTAAAATTTTAGGGTGCTTCTTAAGGCCTTAGAGTGTTTGGAGGGATTAGGTTTTGGTTTTCAGGGCTTTAGGGTTTTGTTGGATTATTTTTTGCTTTCATGGTGAATTCATGTCTATTAGGCTGTTGGACTTTTACAGGGTTTTATAGTGCTTTGGGTTGCTTTGTAGGGATGTTCTTGGGGTTTTAAAAGACTTTTAGCGTGTTTTTAGGGCTTCACGTGTTCTTTATTTTGCGTTTTAAGGCATTTGCATAATATTAGGGCATTTATTATGTTTTCGGGACGTAAGGAGTTTTTTTTAAGACTTATGGCGCATTAGGGTGTTTTAGAAAGCCTTTTACCATGTATTTAATGGTCTTAAGATGTTTTAGAGAGTCTTTAGGTGTGGTCTTAGCATTTTAGAAATATTTTAGACGTTTTAGGGTTTTTAAGGCATTTATAGTGTTTTTACGACTTTTAAGGTGTTTTTAGAACACGCCTGACAGGTACACACTATTTCAATCAGGCTCTGGTTAGTGCCTCTCAATCAATTGGTGACATGGGAGTCTGGATAATGGATTACCTTTACTCTGCAGATGAGAAAACTCACTCAAAAAGACACAGGTGTTGACCCACAGGCACACAACTGGTTAACAACAAAGACATATTCACAACCAGTGTTGGGAGCCAGAGCCCTAAGCCCCACATACCTGTCCCCAGCCGAACAGTCAATCTATCCTGAACCATCAAATGATCTGAGCAGATCCTCCCACCCAATTCACCTTCCCATGCCAAATATTTTATTTCAGAAGGTGGCAGTGAATCTGCAGCTCTGAGAGAGGGACATATCTGATCGGAGCACATGGAGCAGATGAAGGGGGAGGAGGGGAATGTGGAGCACATCCTGGCACACCAGGACTTGAGGATGATGTTCCCACTCAGAGAATCCAGTCCACATAGAAGACCACATGGCCAGCCCCACGATGAGACAAGACACCCCTCAAAGACCCATAGCCTTAGAGGGGACAACACTGAAGACACAGTGTGGGAAATGCGCCCGAACTAATCCTGCCACACCGAGGCATAACACTAAGGGGGTACAGCAGAAGAGCAAGAAAACGAAGCATCAAGGTCCCCAGGGAATGCCAAAGGATGACTTTGGGGCCAGTACTTGGTACACCAACAGACTGGACTGGAAAACACTCTTAAAGGCCAACAAACCGACCTTGAACTAACGATGAGCCACTTCTTTCTTGTTGAGTTGTTTTCATTCATTGTCATTGGATTTTGGTTGTTTTGTTGCTTTTAGTGCTTGGTTTTGCTCTGTCTTGTTTTGTGTATGTTATTACATCTACAGGTCTGTCTAAATAAGATAGGCTGGATGAACAATCTGGAGGAGAGAAAACAGGACCAACACTTCTGGGGAGACATGGGAGAGAGGGAGGTGTGGGGAAAGGTAGTGGTGTTAAGAAACCCAGAGAAAAGGGAAGAACAGGTGATGCAAATCGGTGGTGAGGGGGATGTAGGAGGCCTGGTAGGGAGTGATCAAGGGAAATGGAACCAATGGAACCAAGAGGAATTACTGAATTACTGAAGCACAAATGAAAAGTGAGCATGGCAGTGGGCCCAAGAGGCAAATCAAAGGGAATAGAAAAGCAAGCTAGGAAGCAAGGGTCAATTATAGAGGTTTAAAAAAAGGCATGTACATATTTAAATATATGAGCATGGGGAAATAGATCTATGTCCCTATATTTATAGGTTTTGTATTAAGGTAGCAGATGGACATTGGGCCACTGCTCAAGGACTCCCTCGTTGCAAAAATACTGTTCTATTAAATTGGCATTCTATGATGCTCACCTTCCCTACACGATCACTGAACACAAAGCAGGTACATAAGCAAATGTGGTGAAGAAAGCTAATGGTGCCCAGCTATCAAATATATAGCATGTGAGGTCTTAAAGGCTTAAAGGAAAACAAGCGCCCATCTAGCTCAGAAGAAACAAAGCCCACATGGAAGAAGCACACCAGCTTGTGTGATCATGAGGTTTTGAAAAGATTTGGTAGCAGGCATCATCAGAACAAAAAAAATCTTATCATTGCGAATGAGCGGGAAGTGCTGGGTACAGACACAAAGCCCATTTACAGTCCTCTGGACATCCCTAACAGAAGGGTGTCAGGGAGGAGATAAACCAAGACAGGTACCAGATAATAACGATGAAACACAGCTTTCCCCTAGTTCCTACATGTTTCCTCTCTCCCACTATCATGATCCCAATTCTAATTTACAAATCAGGCTAGACTAGAGAATGTACACTTGGACAGATAGGAACAGGAAACATGGGGAATCCAGGGTGGATGAGCCCTTGAGGACCAGTGTTATGAGTGCAGACTCGGGAAGGGTGGAGGGAGGGTAGGTTGGAAAACGGAAACCGTATACAGGGATCTACATTTAACCTCAACAGAAAAGTGGGTGAAGGAACACCAGACAGTGCAAGATATGAGAAAATAATTAGTAAATTATCAAGGGTAGCTCGAATGGAGGGGGAAAAATGAGGAGCTGAGGCCAGGGGCTTGGGTGGGGTGGAGAGTGGATATTTTGAGAATAATGAGGGCAATGAATGTACAAATGTGCTTTACACAACCGATGTATATATGCATTGTGGTTAGTGTTGCATGAACAATTTAAAAAAAGGTCTGGACAGAGGGCACATGCAAGGATGATCTCAGGCTGGATTAGATCAGCAAAATCACCTACTGGAGTTGCCTCACCCTTTGTCTATTCCTGAGTCAGGCATGAAGCTTAGGGCCCATAGTCCCAGGAGCTGGACAGGGAGGGAGGCGGGGTTCTGAGGTCATTCCATAGGGGCAATGGCCCTCCTGTCCTGCCCGGCCCACCCTCCTTTGTAATCCTGCTGGCTGGAGCACGGCTTTCATGGAGTCCACACCATGGGAGCTCTACTACTCATGGGGGATTGGCAGGAAGCCTCTGCTTATGCGCACACACCACCACCTAGCTGGAGGATCTCTGTGAACAAAGCCTGAGGCAGACAACAAGCCCACTAATTGATGCTGTAAGAGATACAATCAGCATCCAGAAACCTGCAACTGGGAGTAAGAGGCAGCATACTTGGCCCCAGCCACTCCCACTGCCATCTTCAAGGAGTGACATTCTAAAGCAGAGGGTTTTCAAAAGGCACTGCCAGGACTGTGGAATGAGCAGCTCATTTGTGGACATGGATACTGTGTGATCCAGAAGTATTACCTCTTCCTTTCCATTCAGGTGAGACAAAAAAAAGTTCCAAATAGAAAGCCATGCATCTAAACAGTATCCAATAGCCACTCATGTGCAGTGCTGCCGCCTCCAAAGAGCTTTCCTAGGTTTTTCTCTCTGTGGACAGATATACCTTGGTCCTTGGCTCTGCATGAGAAAGAATTCACGCCAAAGCCAGGTTTGTGATCCAATTGTGTTTTAGGAGAGATAGGGAGGTATGGTAGGCAACCCTGGTGGACCCCAGTGGCTGAATTGAATTTACTTGGCCTAGGTGGGTCAATGTGGGTGCAGCACCCACCCAGGTGTACCTGGCCTTCCTGACTGGAAACCTGGACCTCTGAGCACGCTCGGTGTGCCACTCTTTCCTGGGTGGCTAGCTTGGCCCTCTGAGCATGCATCATGGACAACCTAGTCCCTATGCTAGCTACCTAAAATTTACACCCTGAAGAGATATGGACCCAAATCTTTGGGGTACAAGGCGACGACATCTTTAGGTACTTCCTGCTGGCAAAAGGGTGAAGTCCATACCCTTTCTACTCTGCTGGGAGGGGTTGTCCATTCAGGTCTAGGATGGATAAGGTTGAGGTGGTCCAGGAGATGGTGGTCCTAGAGGTGGCACACTTGGTTCAGAGGGCTTGGTAACTTGAGAACTTCTGGAAAAACAAACAAACGGACAAAAGGGTGAACAGTTTAACTGAGACAAGGCTAGGCTTGTGAGGTGGCAGTGCCCTTGAAATTAGGTGAGTGTCACAGGAAACAAAAAAAATCCTAGGATTATCAGGCATGTGTGTTTGTTCGTTCTAAGTATAGGCACGGGAGTAAAAGCATCCACAATTTCCCCTATGAGGGTACAGGGTTTGGGAACTACTGGGTGCACTGAGATCACTGTTTCATTTATGATCCTAATGTTTGGACCCACTGATAAGAACCATGCTTCTATTTAATCCTATTATCCCTCAATTATTAACTTTGGTCAAACAAATTTTGTTTTCATTAATTACTTTCATAGTTATCTATCTATCTATCTATACACACACATTTAATTGAATGGAATGAAAAGGTCATGCGTTATAGCGTTAAATTGTAATATTGGAATACTACAGCGGGAGTCAACAGGGATCAAAAGAAAGTAAGTGTCTGAGTCATTTTTAATTTTCTTGGCTTCAAATTGAATAAAAGACTTGTAAATTACCCAGAGACCAAATTCCCATGGTGCCTCCTTCAACGGGTAGAATGTTCAGGGATGTTTCAGGGCTGGGAGATTAGTAACCCCTAAGTCCAGGATCCCTTAGGGCAGGGGTCCTCAAACTGTTTACACAGGGGGCCAGTTCACTGTCCCTCAGACCGTTGGAGCACCAGACTATAGTTAAAAAAAAACAAACTATGAACAAATTCCTATGCACATTGCACGAATCGGCTACTAAGTAGGACATGCAGAGGCAGCAAAAACACCCTGAGGGTGGGATAAATGTCGTCAGGCCACATGTGCCCCACGGGCCACAGTTTGAGGATGCCTGCCTTAGGGGTTCCTGGGTGCACTGGGGATGAAGGTCTCTACTGCTCCTCAAAAGGAGAAATGCTGTAACTTCTGGCATTTCGGCCCACTTTCCAATCACTTTACAAAACTGTTCCAGGTGAATCAGGGTTAGAAGGGAAAGTGTACCATTCTCTGGCCACCATTCTCCTTTCTCAAATAAAGTTGCATAGTGTATCAGCTTTTGTTTGTCTAGCCTCTGTGTCAACTCTATCCCAATTGGACAGGATTCATGCAAGGGGGCAATTCCTGAGTATGAAGCTGCTAAGTCCCATCTAGAAAGCACAAAAGAAGGCTATGTAGAGCTTGCTGCCTCAAGGTCAATAAACCCCACTTGAGAGCGAGCCCTTTGTTGCCCTGAATCTGTTGCCTCAGGAAGATGCCCCAGCAAGAAGTAAGGGATCAAAGACAACTCACTGAGGTCGACTTTAAGTCCAACCATTATTCTAGACAAGCTAGGAGAACCACTGCTTGGGATGGCCCCATGGCCCTCCAAGATGCCTGCTGGCGGGAGCAGACTCTCAAATCTCTGAAGGGAAGGGGCATCTGGAAGCTCAGGGAACCTTAAGGGAATTGGAATTTCTGTCTGGAACATCGTGGCAGTGGAACTGTGTATTAAGAGCTTTCCCCAAAAGTGCCTTAAGCAGCAACACTGAAAGCCAAAAGGTAACAGTTACACAGGAAGGGTTCCATATGCCATTGGCCTAAGCCTGGGCCACGGAAAACCAGCCTGTAACAAGGAACAAACCTACACTGGTAAGAACACTAACACTATAACGCCTCAAGTTTTAAATTCAGGAAATAATTTTAAACATTTTTATTCTTTACTTTCATAGTTATCAATATGTATATATGGCATTCAAATATATAAAACGTGCAATGTTTTTGAAATGTAACCAAATTGTCACATTGATAATTTATAAGTTTGGTACCAGATAAGTTTCAATTAAATGCTATAAAAATGTTGTGCTGGGCATTATAGGGCTAAAGCAGCTTGTTTGAAAAGCCAGGAGAAAGGGAATGGAGGGGAAAAGGGAAATATTTGGCTCCCAGGACAAGGCAGGGCTAACTCCCAGGTCTATTCAACCAGCTCCCTAGGCAGTGCCCTTCCACATGTTTGGGCTGGTGGGCACCATCTTGGCCAGGTTCACAGGCCCCGTTTCCCCATGGCCACAATGGCGGCTATATAGGATCTCTGGGAAAAGCTTAAACAGCCTTGACAAGAGTGAAGCCATTATGAGCTGACAGAAGGCACCATGTAAAGTAAATAAAGTAGCTATGAACTGTAAATGAACTAGCTGATGTAGGGGAGGTAGGCTGTGCAGATGTGCCCAAGGGAATGTCCCAAAGGATATGGATGCTCAGAAGATTCGCGAGAGCGACCAGAGCAGTCTTTGTTCAACTAAGAATGACTAACTGCAACACCCTGCTTCCCTACTCTGCCTGCTTGCACACCTGCACATTGCAAAAGTATAAAAACCTTTGGACAATTAGACTGGGGCTGCTCAGGAAAAAAAACTTTTTCTGTTGAACTTGCCAGCGGTCGGAGTAGTTTTCTTTCTGGGAATGGAGACTGGCTACAACATTTCGAGGTGCACCGAGATCCAATTGCCACTGTCTGGGCTTGCTTAGAAAGGAAACCTCCTTAACAGGAGTGCTCTCCCCAGAACTACGGATTTCTGATTTCTCTAGGCCAGGGGTCCTTAAACTCTTTAAACAGGGACCAGTTCACTGTCCCTCTGATCAGTTGGAGGGCCGAACTATCGTTTCAATAAAACTATGAACAAATTCCTATGCTTCCTGCACATACCTTATTTTGAAGTTTAAAAAACACACACAAACAAACGGGGCACAAACACTCGGCGGACAGGATCAAGGTCCTCGGCTATCCGCATGTGGCTCACAGGTTATTGTTTGAGGACCCCTGCTCTAGGCGCTCACAAAGAGAATGTAGTTTCAGCCCTAAAGCCTGGAGACTCCGCAATTTGTTTAAAGGTGATTGGACAGAAGGAGTTCCTGATTTGCCCATGCAAGACTCGTTTTCCCTTCCCCTATTTCTCAGAGTTCATAGTTATGTTTATGGGGAACCAGGACATCCCTATCTGATCCCTAAAATTGATGCGTGGAATGACATTGCCACTAATAAGCCAGCATAAACAAAAGACTTACTTCCTCCTGCAACAGAAAGGGTTCTTGTTTCAAGATTTCAGGAAACATGGCAGGACCAGAAAAAAAATAGACCCAAGGTCCTAAAACCACTAAGGTGGAGGCTGCCCTTCCCCAACCCCTCCCCATACCCATCTGTCTCAGCTTTATTCCTTTTTGCAGGAGGACTCTGGGAGTGGGAGAACTAGCTTACGACCCTTCATTATCACTGCCACCCTGTCAGGTGCATGGGGCTGGAGAGAGAGAAATACTCATAACTCCTTTCTGAGTCCACACCCCAACATACACTAGGGCTGGTATGGGATCTCGACCGCCCCACCCCCCCAGAAGGATGATTTGGCAGCAGCCATTCTACACTCAAGGCAAGCAGCCCCAACACCTGGGGAAGACCCCTGAGTCCCTTTTTGGGTATATATCCCCTTGTATTCCAGTGATTTGTATAATTGGAATCAACAAAATCCCTTTTTCTGACAAAGCAGGTCTGATTCCTTGATAGAAACGGTTTTCCATATGCATTAGCCCACCTCCAGAAATTGCCAGCAACTTCTCCAGGTGCTGTTCACAACACAGGTACAGTAGCCCTGCCAGAGAGAGGCCCAGTAAGCAGTCAATGGACATGATGGTCAGACAGCAGGCACTCCCCATGTGAGGGAAACTCTTTTTGCCACTGCATGAAAAATGTGAGATCCAAACTCCTAGCAAGGCACAGAAGGCCCAAGCAGGTATCACCAGTTTCTCTTGCAGGCCCTCAGTGGAACAGCTAGAAAACCTATGAATTTATCTAAGGTCAGTGAGAATTTTCAGGCTCTTACAAGAGAATGTCTGCGTGCCTTTTTAGAGTGACTGATGGAAGCCTACGGGCTTTATATCCCTAATGGCCTGGAGGCCCTGAGAACAGGAGGGCAATAAGTATTGCCTTTATTACTCAGTCTGCCTCAGACATGAAAAAGAAGTGGGAAGGGTTTGACGGGAAAAATCTTAGTGATTTGGTACAAGTGGCTCAGCGGGTGTGTAACAACAGAGATGATCCTACCAAGACAGAGACAAAGAAACTAGTTAAAATACTAGGAATTGCCATGAGAGACCCCAGAGACTCAGGAAAAGGAGAGCATGGCCCACTTACGGAGAGACTGACCTGTGGGCACCGCCAAGCCATGGGGCAGGATCAATGTGCCTACTGCAGGAAAGAAGGACATTGGAAAAATCAGTGCCTTGAATACCCCAGGAGAAGCAGACAACCCTCCAATAGAGAGGACGGGCCTCATCCACACCTAGAAAATCCCAAGCAAGAGACAATAATGCTTGAAGAAGCTGAATGAAGGTGTCCGTGCTCTGTTTCACTTGGTCCCCAGGATCCCAGGCTAACTGTCCAAGTAGGAGGCCAGCCAGTCAATTTCTTAGTGGACACAGGGATTACCTTCTCAGGTTCAGAAAAGAGTACAGGCAAATTGTCAAAAGGAAAGATTTGAATTACTGTCAGCATATGATTGCTTCCAAAAATAACTCACACCAGAAGATTTGCATGGAGGTTAGGTGGGTTTCTCAAGACATCATGATAAAAAATATCTGTCTGCTCTTTGTCCCAGTTAGCCATATGATTTTTATGGCACTGGCCCCTGGCTTGGCTGTTGAGCCAGGGAAACTGTTTTTGCAGGACGTGAGGCGGTGGCCTGTGGCCATCAGTGGAAGGACAAAATCTCCACAGTGGTCTTCCTGTTTCAATATGGAGCCACCTATATCACCTCTCGGACATTATTGTTGTCCTGGGCTCAGAATCGCCACCCCAGGTCTAGAAGGCACCTAACAGATCCACACTATTTGAATCAGGCTCTGGTTAGCCCCTATCGATCACTTGGTGACATGGAAGTCTGGACAATGGAGTACCTTTACTTTTCGGATCAGAAAACTAACTCAAAAAAACACAGGTGTTGACCCAGAGGCACACAACTGGTTAAAAACAAAGCCAAACTTACAACCATTTTCTGGAGCCAGAGTTCTGAGCCCCTCGTGGCTGTGCCCAGCCGAGCAGTCCCTCTCTCCTGGACCCACCAAAGATCTGAGCAGATATTCCCCACAACCCCTCCCAAAGATTTTATTTCAGAGGATAGCATTGAATTTGCATCTCCTGGACAGAGACATTATCTGATCAGAGCACACAGAGATGAAGGGGAGAAGGGGAGAGTGGAGCACATCCTGTCCCACCAGACCTTGAGGATGATGTTCCCACTCAGAGAAGTCAGTTCACATAGAAGACCACATGGCCAGCCCCACGATGAGACACAATGTCCCTCAAAGACCCATAGCCCTAGAGGGGACAACACTGGAGACACAGTGTGGGAATTACCCCCAAACTGATCTCGCTACACCGAGGCATAACACTAAGGGGGTACAGCAGAAGAGCAAGTAAAAGGAGCAGCAAGATCCCAAGGAAATGCTAAAGGTGGACTTTAGGGTCAGGGTTTGGTGCCCCAAAAGACTGGACTAGAAAACACTTCTAAAGGCCAACACATAGTCCTTAAACTATCTATGAGCTTTTCTATCTTGTTGACCTTTGTTTTCTTTTATTGTAATTGGATTTTTGTTGTTTTGTTTATTTTGCTGCTTGGTTTTGTTCTTTCTTGTTTTTGTGCATGTTATTGCCTCTACAGGTCTGTCTAAATAAGATAGGCTGAACGAACAATCTGGAGGAGAAAAAAAAACACAATAGGGTGTTTTTAGTGATGTTGCAGAGTTCCTTAGGGATTTTAGGGTATTTTTAATATTATATGTGTTTTTTCCCCCCAGCATTTTAGGTTTTCTTAGGGCTTTCGTGGTGTTTTCAGGGCATATATGGGGTTTAGGAATGTTTAGGGTTTGGGAATCTTCTAAGGATGATTTTTGGAAGTTTCACATGTTTGGGTGGGCATTTGGTGTTTTTTTGTGGCTTTAGAGTGTTTATGGGATCCTGTCAATTTGCAGCTTTAATTCCGCAAAGAAAAGTCAGACAGCAAGCCAGAAAGGAGCAGGAAATGAAGGGGAAGCCCAGGCCACATGTTACAGCTGCCAAGTCCGGAGAACCTAGGTGTGGTCGTTGGCTACCTGGGACCGGGAGTGGGGCTGTGCTCCTGCCCAAGGGTGCTAGGGAGTAAACCAATCTCAGCTGGACGTTTGGCTTTTCTACTAATTAGCCGACTCCATGAACTTTCCCAAGGGCAGCTGGCGAATTGCCAGGGGAACCCAGCTAGACCCCCCCACACAAAAGCACAGGGATGGTTACAGGAACAGGAGGTTTCACACAGTGGATGTGCAGGGCTTGGGGTCGGGATTGGGGGCCAAGGTGAGGAAGGGGCAGCAATAAGGCCTGGTCCCAAATAATCACTGAGCAATAAAAGTACAAGGACTGCCAAGAGAACATGGGGACAAAGGATGGCTGGACTTCATTTGATATCTTTGGACGTGCTGTCAGGAGAGACCAGTCCCTGAAGGGACATCAAGTCCATGAAGGACATGATGCTTGGCAAAAAGTGGAGGACGGGCAATAAAACAGCTCGAACCAGTGGCTACACCAGTGGGCATAGTAACAATGGTGAGGATGGTTCGAGACCTGGCAGTGTTTTATTTTACTGCTTGTGTTTTTCTAGAACTGTCTTTCCTGGATGCACGAGGAAGGATAACTGTGCTTGTGGGAAGCAAATGCACAGTGGGCAGCGCTTTGGCCAACATAGGTACACCACCGGCACACAGTGCCCCCTTACTTGGCATCCAAAGTGACAGGGTTTGTCTTTCCCCAGAGCTCTCCAGCCCTGGGGGAAGCGGCCCTGCCTTCGGCGCACCGCCAGGGGGCAGCACTGCTGCTCTCTCACTGGCTACATCTGTGAGGACCCAGAGAGCAGCTCCTTTCTGCTGCTCTCCTCTCAGACTTCTGCCAGAAGCCTTGGCTCGTCCTGGATCCTCCCTTGATTCCCACTCTGCACCTTTGGGGACGCCCAGCCCATTAACTCTCTCCCATCCTTCCTTGCTGCCTCTTGTCCAGATGCCTGAGCTGGGCTTCAAGTAGTTGTAATGTTATGCTTAGGTGAGATGTGTTCAGCTTGTTTACTGTCTGTATACAAGAAAAGAGTGCAGCCCAAGACATCCACCCTTTTGTTCCTCTATGGAAAGCCTGTTACGTGTCATAGTCTTCTCTCTGTGCAGTGCTTTCCTCTGCTGCTGATGCTTTTACATGAAATAGGACTCGGTGTGTCACCGCTACAGGAAATTATCTCTGAAAAAATAATATGCCCAGAACTCAGAAACAGTGTCAGCTTGCATCTGGCATCATGGAAGCATCATGGGTGTGTTTCCATTCATTCGCTCCTGAGTGTCACATGTTAAACTCAGTGCATAGCATAAACAGCAGCAGGCACAAACTGAGACAAAGCACACCCTTTGCTGTGAAGCACATTCCGACTCCTGGCTGCCCCTGTGCCACAGAGTAGAACTGCCCCGCAGGGGCTCCCTAGCTGTCATCTTTACAGAGGCACATGGCCACACCTCCCTTTTGGGAAGCCACTGGGTAGGTTTGAACTTCAGGGTTGTAGAGCCCTGGAGTCAGTTCGGATTCATAGGGGCCTGTGCACTAGAGAGAGAAACAAAGCCCAGTCCTGCGCCATCCTCGCACTTGTTACTGTATTTGAGCCGATTCTCGCAGCCACGGTGTCAATCCACCTAAGTAAGGGTCTTCCTCTTGTTTGCTAACCCTCTGCCAAAAATGACGCCCTTCTTGCAGGACTGGTTCCACCATAGTAATAGGTCCAAAGTACCTGAGACAACGTCTCCGCATCCTCTTTCAGATCTCCTGCCTTTAGTTTGTCAGCTCACTTCGATGGAGTCGATGCTGAGCCATAGCGACTCTATGAGATCAGAGCAGAACTATCTCTGTGGGTTTCCCAAAGGCTAACTCTATGGGAGTAGAACGCCTCATCCTTTTCTTCTGAGGACTGACTGGTGGTTCCCCACTGCTGACATTACAGTTGACACCCAAGGCATAAGGTACTATGCCACCAGAAGTCCCTTGCCCCTGTGCAATAACCAACACCACCTACACACAAAACCCACCCCTTCTCTGTCAGTTTGATGTATGGTGATGGCTTGAGTTGCTATGAAATTGGAAGCTACTAGGGGGAACCCGACAAAAACTACAATTTTTTCAAAACTATGCATTTAAATTTTTTATCCCCTTCATAGTACTCTCCATTACACTTCACACATTTGTCTAATCTGTGATTACATTCTTGGAAACATTTTTCAAACTCAGCAGTTTGGGTGACACCCTTGTTTTTTCTCCCCCTCTTCTGTGTTGTCAAACCACTGTCCTTCATTCATGGAAACAGAAAGAAGTCACATGGAGTGAGTTCAGGTGATTAGGATATGAGGGACAAGAGAGGCATGCTTTTTGGGGGGATGTTTTCATACTGTTATTTCTTTTCTCTTTTTTTATAATCAATTTTTGGGGCCTCATACAACTCTTATCACAATTGATACATACATCATATTTGTACATTCATTGCCCTCATCATTCTGAAAACATTTGCTCTCCACTTAATCCGCTGGCATCAGCTGATAATTATTCCCCATCCCTCATGAACCCTGAATAATTTCTAAATTATTATTTTGTCATATCTTACACTATACAATATCTCCCTTCAGCCACTTTTCTGTTGTCTGTCCCCCAGGGAGATGGTTATATGTAGATCCTTGTAATCGGTTTCCCCTTTCCATTCCTCCCTCCCTCTACCCTCCTCGTATCGCCACTCTCACCACTGGTCCTGAAGGGATCATCCGCCCTGGATTCCCTGTGTTTCCAGTTCCTATCTGTACCAGTGTACATCCTCAGGTCTAGCTAGATTTGTAAGGTAGAATGGGGATCATTTTAGTTGTGGGGGAAGAAGCATTTAGGAGCTAGAGGAAAGTTGTATGTTTCATTGTTGCTACAGTGCACCCTGACTGGCTCCTCTCCTCCCTGCTACCCTTCTGTAAGGGGATGTCCAATTATCTACAAATGAGCTTTGGGTTTTCACTCCACACTCCCCCGTATTCACAAAGATATGATTTTTTTGTTCCGATGATGTCTGATACCTGATTCTTCCGACACCTCGTGATCACACATGCTGGTGTGCTTCTTTCATGTGGGCTTTGTTGCTTCTCAGCTACATGACCACTTGTTTAACTTCAAGCTTTTAAGACCCCAGAATGTATAACTTTTGATAGTCGACCACCATCAACTTCAGTCACCACATTTGCTTATGCACCCATTTGCCTCCAGCAATTGTGTTGGGGAGGTGAGCATCACGGAATGCCACTTTAATACAACAAAGTATTTTTGCATTGAGGGAGTACTTGAATGGAGGCCCAATGTACATCTGTTACCTTAATACTAAACCTATAAATATATGCATATAGATCTAGTTCCCCATCGTTATACATAAATATATTTACATATGCACATGCCTTTATTTAGACCTCTATAAATGCCCTTTGCTTCCTACCTCTTTCCTTGATTTCCTTTTACTTTCTGATTGTCCCACTCTCATGTTCAGCCTTCATTTGTGTTTCAGTAATTCCTCTAGGTTACATTACTCTTGGTTACACTCTACCAAGCCTCCTACACCCTCCTCACCATCTATTTGGATCACTTGGTGTTCCCTTGTCCCTGGGTTTGTTAACAGCACTTCCTTTTTCCCTACACCCCCCTTTCCCATCTCCCTCCCCCAGCTGTCAGTCCCATTGTTTTCTCCTCCAGATTGTTCATCCAGCCTATCTCATTTAGACAGACCTGTGGAAATCATAGCATGCACAAAAACGAGACAGAGCAAACCCAAGCAACAAAATGAAACAAAAGAACAACACCACCACCAACAAGCCAATGACAAAAAGCAAAACAAAACACAAGAAAGAAAAGCTTTTAGTTAGTTCAAGGACTGTTTGTTGGCCTTTAGGAGTGCTTTCTCATAGAGTATGATGGGTCAGCTAGCCCTGGCCCCAAAGTCTATTTTTGGTATTCCCTGGGGACTTCGTTGCTCTGTTCCCCTTCCTGTTCTGTTGTACACCCTTAGTATTTTGCCTCGGTGTGCTGGGATCAGATCGGGCGATAGAGGCATGCTGTTTTTTGTGTGTGAGCAGGTGCACTGTCATGGTGGCAAAACCAGTCCCCTGTCTACCACTAATCAGTCCTTTTTATTTTAAATAAATCATTTTATTGGGGGATCTTACAGCTCTTGTAACAATTCATACACCAATTTGTATGAAGCACATTTGTACATACATTGCTATCATCATTTCCAAACATGTTCTTTCTCCTTGAGCTCCTTTTTTCCCCTCCTCCCACCCACGTGAACCACTGATACTTTATACATACTTTTTATTTTTATATTTTACGCCTCTGCTGTATCCCTTCACCCAAACTTCTGCTGTTTGTTCCCCTGGGTGGTGGAGTGGGGCTGTATGTCCATCATTGAGATTGGTTTCCCCTTTCTTCTGCTTCTCCCCCCTACCTTCCCTCGTGGTGTTGCTACTCTCAGTATTGGTCCTGAGGGGTTTATGTGTCCTGGATTCTGTGTGTCGGAACTTCTAGTCAATAGCAGTGTGCAAGCTCTGGTCTAGCCAGACAACTCAGACCTTCTTACACAATATCTTCAGAACCTCTATATAGGAAGCTTGATTAACAGTCTGACCTAGTGCAATGACTAAACTCCAAATGCACTATCACCCTCACATCAACAAAACCAAACAAATGAGCATCTTCTTGAAGTTTGAGTTCACTTGACGAGGTGTATTTGATGGCGTCTTACACTGACTTGATTTATGTTTGCATTCTGGCTTGTGAGACGAGCACAAGGTCTTGTCACCAGCAATGACCTTGGGAAAAAAGTGTGGGTGCACTAGCTCAGAGCAAGTTGCCAGATGCCTGCCCAAACAGGAGAATGTATATTTTGAAATGTGTACCCAGTGGAGCTTTGTACCGCTTGGTTTTTTGGCGGGGGTGGGGTGGGGGTGGGTGGAAGGCCGGCTACTCCTTTGTAGGTTAGATAATCTGAGATGTGCTATTTGAAATTTCCTGGGGCCAGTTTTAGACAAAACTAGAAAAGTTAATTTTGCTGTATGGAAAAATCTGACAGTCTGGAAGTATCTAATTTTCCTCACATGCCATCATTCCCCTAGTAGCATTATTCTTAGTTAAAGCTCTCCTCTGTTCCTCCTTAGGGTTTCCCCCACTACCTGATGTTCCTTTTCTCCTACTCATCATCAAGGGACTTGTGTCCAAAGTGAGGACAGCAAATAATTAAGAGACCCTCCTGACTCTCTGTTAAGAAGGGTGCTCTGGTGCATGCGTGTGTTTATGTGTGCACATACAATCGCATTTGAATTTTGTTGGAAGAGGCTTCATAGAGACAGAGGGTGACATGGTTAGAGCTGCTGCACATGTAGAGCACTGTACTCTATGGTGTTCTAATTCAAATGCATGTAAGGTCCAAGAGAGGTAATAGAAGCAAGTGACCAGGGTCAGGGAAGGCAGCAGGAGGAACTGAGGGAGCCTGAATGCTCACACCCTGCCAGTTTCACTGATTCTTGGATGGGAGAGTACCAACCTAGTGCTGTGAAATCTTCGCAGTTTTCAGAGGCTTGGGGGATTTAAATTTTGTATGTAAAAAATAGACATCAAAAATGCTTGTAATTTATTGATTTCGATAAACACACTGAATGCCAGTACTCAAGTCAAACAAACCAAACTGACAGCCATCGAGTCTTTGCCAACTCATAGTGACCCTATTAGACAGGGTAGAACTGCCCCTCAGTTCAGCTCCCAGCCCTGGAAGCCCACCAGTTCCTCGTTATTATCATGAGGAATACTATTTTCACAAGAGCATTACATACACCTAGAGACTAAACCATAAAGCCATATAGGCTTTGACCATCAATTCTGATATGCTTTTTCCTCAAACTGATGGGTCATTTGATGGAATCCTTGTATTACTTCCCTAACATAAAAATTAATCAAGCAAAGGAGATTCAGTGCTCAGTACTACAGCCCCCTATTTAGAGATTAACTCTTAAAAACCACCACCACCACCACCACCACCACCACCACCACCACCACCACCACCACCACCACCACCACCGCCACCTTATCTGTGTTGATAAAAACTTGAGTAGGCTGTATAAATATCTCAAGTATTTAGGATAAAATGGATTCTTATTCTACTGTCACATATTTAGTTTGAGTTATGTGTTTCCATCTGAACACAAATTAAATAGACCTCATTGACATCTTTTCAAAATGCCATAAAAATTAAATGATTACCTTAAAAGATACTCAGTATAATTAGGCATCAGAAAAATGTACATCAACACTAGAGCGAGATAGTGTTTCAACCCATCAAGATGACACTAGCCAAGAATATTAAAAATACCATTGAGTGCTGGAAGAATGAACAGATTTGTGTCAGAAGAACAGTCTGAGAGGTCCTTAGAAGCAAGCACGGGGAGACTTCACATGCTTTGGGTATGTTATCAGGAGATGCCAGTCCCTGGAAAAGGCTGAAATGTTAGGTTCAAGTATAACAACAGTTTTGAAGATGGTGTAGGACTGCGCAGTGGTTCATTCTGCCTTGAGTTGGAACTGACTCAATAGCACCTAATGCTAAAAGCTAGATGCTTTTGATCCTAAATGAAAAGTGGATGGTCCAGCCTCCATACCAGCTACGTGGACAACTGCCCCTCCCCCCAGAAGAATTTACTTTAGAAGACGGCACTGAACCTGTAGCTAGGGGAGATGGACATGTCTGATCAGAGCACACAGGGGCAAATGAAGGGGGAGGAAGAGAGTGGAGCACACACTGGTCCACCAGGCTTGGAGGATGATTTTGGCACTCTGAACAGCCAATGTACAGAGTGGACCATATGGCTGATCCCACTATGAGACATGCCATCCCTTGCTGGCCCAGGGCCCTATGGGGACAATACCGGAGACTCTGTGTTGGGACTGACCCGACTGGCCCTCCAACACGGAGGCAAATCACTAAAAGCATGCAGCAGAGCAACCATGGGAGCAGAGCGGGTAGCCCCTGAGGGAGTACAAAGGACAGACTCTGGGGCCAGAGCATGATACGCCATCAGACCTGACTGAAGGACACACCTATAGAAAAAAAAAATCAGACCTTGATCTATTTACAGGTTTTTCTTTCTTAAAAATTTTTTTTGTCTTTTAATTAATTTACTCTTTTATTGATCATTGGTTTTCTGTTGTTGTTTTTTTGTCATCACTGTGTTCTCACCCATCGCCTATCTTGCTATGGTTTGATTTTTGGTGCATATTATTATCTCAACAGATCTATCTAGATAAGATAGGCTGGAAGAATAGGCTGGAGGAGAAAACAACAGGACCAATGGTTCCCGGGGACATGGGAGAGAGAGAGGAGGGGGTAAGGAGGTGATGCTGACCAATCCAGCGACAGGGGAGCAACAAGTAATCCAAAATCCGTCGCAAGGAGGGTGTGAGAAGCCTGGTAGGTATTCAGCAAGGGCAATGTAACCAAGAGAAATTACTCAAACCCAAGTGAAAGCTGAGCATGATAGTCGGACAAGAGGAAAGTAAAAGTAAATAGAGGAAAGAACTAGGTGACAAAGGGTATTTCTAGAGGTCTACATACTGGCATGTACATATGTAAATATATTTATACAGGAGGGTTCGTAAATAGATCAACGTGCATATATTTATAGACTTAGTATTAAGGCAGTAGATGGACATTGCCAAATACTTACTCAATGCAAGAACACGTTATATTAAATTGGCATTCCATGATGAACACCTTTCCAACATGATGGTTGAAGAAAAATGTGTGCACTAGCAAATGTGGTGAAGAAAACTGATGGTGCCTGGCTATCAAAAGTTATAGCATCTGGGATCTTACAGGCTTGAAAATAAAGAAGCGGCCATCTAGCTCAGAAGCAACAAAGCCCACATGGAGGAAGCACACCAGCCTGTGTGACCATGAACTGTTGAAGGGATCAGATATCAAGCATCAAAGAACACAAAAATCATGTCATTGTAAATGAGGGTGAGTGCAGAGTGGAGACTCAAAGCCCATTGGTAGGTAACTGGACACCCCCTTCCTGAAGGGATGTGGGGAGGAGATAAGCCAGTCAGGGTGCAGGGTAGCAACAATGAAACATGTTTCCTCTAGTTCCTAAATGCTTCCTCCCCCCACTATCATGATCCAAATTCTACTTTACAAATCTGGCTAGACAAGGGGATGTACAGAGAGATCGCCTTGGAGATTGGGTGGATGTTCCCACAGTAGCGTGGAGCCTCACAAGTGGTGGTCAGGCGTTTCCCACAGTCACTTGTAGGACCTCAGGATTTAGGCTGGGGATGCCCCCACTTTTTATAGGGGAGAACAACCTGTGGCTTAGTGTGTGGGAGAGGACCAGCGTGAATTCCCCAGCTGCTTGGCACACCAATAAGTGGGGGGGTGGGAGCTCCCTCAGTTGGGCCTTCAGGTTTGCCCTAGGCAGAGGGGAGTGGCCTGGAGACAGCTATTGTCTTGTGATGGGAAAGAGAGTGAAAGGAGAGGAAAAAGAGAGAAAGAGGAAGACACAGACTGGGGCAATAATGCCAACCAGACTGACAACCACTCACCCACACACAACTAAAATGCACAGAGTAAACAAAGGTGACAACAGTAAAAAAAAAAAAAAAAGAAAGAAAAGAAAACAACTAAAAAGGAGAACCAAATCTGTGGAGGCTGTGGTAGGAAGTAGAGAAGAGCTAGATGGAGCGGAGAAAAGCAGAAAACCTGTAAGAAGAGCCCAATAAAAGGAAAAAGAGAGAAGAGAAAAGGAAGGAGGAGGAGAGAGTATTTTTTAAATGGTTAAAGAAATAACTGACCCTGTGTTATGCTGTGTGTAGCTCTGACTCGTCCTGTGTGCAGTACTGTCTTAGGGGTCAGGCTGCCCACTAGGAGGACAGGGTTGCCCTAGGCAGAGTGTAGGGCTCTGGAAACCAGCAGTGGTATGTGCAAGCAATGAGAGGGAGCAGAGAGAATCGTACAAGCTAAGAGAGAGGTGAAGAAAGCAAAGACAGAAAGAGGAAAGAAAGAAAAAGAGAATAAAGAGAAAGAAGGAAATAAATCCAACTGAGTTCACTAAGGTTGGCTGTGATGGTAAAGAGCAAGGAGAGAGAGAAGGAGGAAATAAAGTATAAAGTAGTAGCTGATCCCTGATTGCTTGGATGAGGGGCCAGAGGTGTTTAGACACTGCTCCAACATGGCAGGTCAGTGTGCCCTTTTAATGCCGGGACCCAGTGGTGCTGGGCAGAATTGCCCTAGTTGACGAGATCACCTTAGGGGCATGACGGAGGTTTCTTCAACGGTGCAGCGCACTGTAGGTGTTTGTCCCAGGTGCCTTGTGTGGTGTACAGCACTCCCACACAGGGCAGGCTGGAGTGCCTCCTGCTATTTGGGTTGATTTGCCCTAAGCGGAGGGAAGTGACCTGGAAGCCTTTAGTGGCATATGAGAGGAGAGAGTGGGAGAGAAGAGGAAAAAGAGGGGAAAAGGGGAAAAAAAGAGGGATAAAGAAGAAAGCGAGTAAATAAAAGTCCAACACCAACCTGAGCACGTTGAAACTGAGTGCGGTGGAAAAGTTAGAAGGGCTAGTGAATAAAGTGAGAATAAGTAGAGCAGTGGGTAAGGAGGTAATGATACTTGATCACCTGTCCTTGAGGCCAGAGGAATTCCAACTCTTCCTCAAGGTCACGGGGTCATGGACTTGTAAGGTCTCTCTCTCTGGCCTAAATTCCAACCCCAGTCCTTGGCTCCCTGCGAGAAAAATTTCATGCGGAAGCCGGGCTCGTGATCCAAGTGAATTTAATGAGAGTTAAAAGAAGCTTCAGGTTTTACAAGGCACCCATAGGATTCCTTTGACCATGGGGCCTGGCAGAGACTGCCTCAGGTCATGCAAGGATCTCTCTCCTCCCAGGAAGACTACCAGACCACCCCTCTCCCTTCTGGTTCCTGCCTTTTCAAGGGTTCCCGGGGAGGCTGGTGAAGGACCCCAGGTCAATCCCATTGGCTGAACTGCAATCATCTGGCCCAGGTGGGCTGCTCCAGGTGCAACATCCATCGGAGCCCACGGGCAGGAAAATCCAGCTTTCCTATGCTGGCTCTCCTGGGCATGCGTTAATGGACTTTCCCATCCCTGATGTAGGGTTCCACAGATGCTGTGTGAGATTACTTCAAAAGCAAGATCGTGCCCGTGGCCAGGGGTCACTTGGGTGCTGGAGTACCTGCCTTGTGCTGCATGTAGCACTGCAGCAGGGGCTGGGAGGGGGCACTGGGGGGCTCCCTCAGCCCCGTCTAGGGCTCCAAGACCGGCAGGGCCTCCCCAGCTATGTGTAGAATCACTGAGAGGGAAGCTTGTTGTCCTATCTAGACTGCTGATGCTTCCTAGATCAGAGGATTTTCTTTTTTATCCCTCTGGCCAGCTAGAATGAAATTGTCTCCCACAGTCTCTGGGCTACAGCTCAGTGCTGTTTAAGGCTGACACTGCTACAGCGGGTCTTTGTTATGGGAAAAGCTGCCAGGCCCTGTGGCTGAGTTCTGGCATTCCTTAGCTAGGTTGCTTCTTATGCTGATTTATGTTAAGGGACTCCCCATGTGGTGCTTGGAGCTGAGCAACCAGACTTGGGTTTGAGTTTTAAACCAATCATTTATGTTTCACCCTTAAAAAAAATTCTACTTGTGATGTGCTCAGATTTGGTGGCTGTCAAGCTGACCCCCAGAGGGGGAGATGCAGCTTATCAGGGGGGTTGTTTACTAGTCGGCCAATTGGAACTAAATTTGCTCCCTGGACTCCCGACTTTCTGCCTTTTTCTCCCACACCATGATCTTCCTAAGGTAATAATATATTTTTTCTTCTACTCTAAATTATGGCTACCCACCACCAACCCCTGACCGTGAGCTCAAGGCATCCAACCGCATGGAGAGCTCAGTGTGGGGTTCCCCTCGTGTCTGAGATTCTGCCCCCTCTCAGGGCGTCCACCTGCAGGGATCCCTGCTCCAGGCAAGGGCATATCTGGCGCCTGCCACTTCGTCAAAATTATAGTGCTGCTTTAAAGCATTCTTGGTTTGCTTTGTGAGTGGAAATCCCACAAAAGAAGGGGTTCAGGAGAAACCCTGTTACCCTAGTTCTAATTTCAGAACTCCACCTCCCCGTTTCCTTCACCTAATTTCCTATTTTTCTGGTCTGGCAGCAGGAGCTCCAGATAGATGGGTCCTATCTGGTTGCCATTTTCTCTGAATCCCTCCATCTATTTTTTTTACACTCTTAAAAAGTACAAAACATTTACTCTACAAGCGCAAACAGATTTTCCAAAGCAGGGAAAAACCTGAACGTTCAGTACATGGTTCAATCGTCTTTTCATCTCTGCGCCCTAACTATGCTGAGCTCCATGGAACTGCATGGAGGGGAGCTATTCTGGCGTCATCGAGCCAAGTGAGTGTTTTGAATTACCTCAAGTGAATATTTGACTGGAAAGCATAGGGTGTAAAAAAACCCTGAAATCAGATGGTGCACATCTATCACAAAGAACAGGGCCTTGTACTTAAACCTTTTTTCTGAAAATAAGCAGCCATCTAAGTGAGATGTCAACTAAGTCCGCCCAGAACAAGCAGCACAGCCAGTGTGATGCCAGGGTGATAAATAATAGAATCTCAATCTGCAGGTATGAACAAGAATCAGAGCTTAAGTTCGGAACACCCAGTTTGCAAAAGGACTCAAATGCACATGCGGGGTGAATTCCCTCTGACCACAGCCCATGGACATGAACAGATACAGTTAAGTTCAAATGTAACACCTGATCATTTGATCTCTTCAGACTAATTTTAATTTGGTTCCAGTTTTTAGTATTTTTCACTTTCTGTTCGATTGAGGTTTTTCTCTCTTTTATCATTGTTAGTTTTTCTTTTCTACTTGTTTCTTGATTTTGTTTTGTATTTTTTTTTAATACATATGAAATCCAGGAGAGGCAAATCCAGAGAGACACTAACAGAATTAACAATCTCCTAGGGACAGGCAGGGAAGATTTGGGGGAGTGAGGGGGGGGCTAACAAAAATGAATATAAAAGAAGGAAATGATGTAAACCTGATTGTGGTGAGGATTACACAAATCTTAATATGACTGAAGTATTGAATGATATATGTGAATTATATGAGAATTAAAATAAAACAAAAGCTGAGGTCAGAGATAGGGCAGCAATTTAGCCCTGAATCTCTTGGTGAAGATTGAATGTCATTTTGTGCCAAGAGCCCATTTTTCCACTCATGAAGTTTGGGGAACCGGCCATGCTCCTTCATCACTTTTCTTACCTCAATAAATGGGTACAGTTCACTCTTCTCCCTTTTCTTCTCTGTCACATACTTTGCAGCAGTCAGGGGAACAGAACTTACAGTCCTGAAAGGGATCCATGAGTGTTAGTCCAGGTAGACTAGAGAAACAAATCCACACTCATATGTGTATAGGAAAGACCTTTATATACAAGAACAGTTGTATATTGAGAAAGCATTCCAGCCCAACCAAGATCAAGTCCATAAGTCCAATATTAGCCCATGTCTGATATCAATCTATAATGTTCTCTTCAGACTCATGAAACACCTTCAATGACCCCAAATGCAGGAAGATCACAGGTCAGTAGTTGCAAAGTCTTCTGCATCCAGTGGTGGTAGAAGCATCTCAGCTTTGGCAGGGTCTCCATGTGGCTCCTCCAGTTCCCAGGGCATGGGTTCTATCAGTGTGGTGCCATGTGTCTTGTTAGTAGGACATCTCTCAGGGAATGAGCAGAAAGATAGTCTCCTGCCTCCAAGGAGGAAATACCAGATTTCCCAGAACCCTGACGGGAAGGCCAGGCCCACAAAGAGGCCTCATTGGCCATAACCCAATAGAGAGACTAGAGTCTACCCCTTCACTCTTAATCCTCTCAAGTCCCAAATTGACACCAGATTGTATAACTACAACAGACCACCCCTTGTCCATTTGACATTTTCACAAAATTCTTTAGCCGTATATAATTTCAAAACAATAATAGAATCATATCAGTATATCTAACAGTACAATATGAAAATGCATACATTTCACTCCGTGACACCCTCCTTTAAACATAATATTCTGTAAGTGATGAAACAAAAATATCCTATGCTTAACAATTGCAGGTAAGGTACACCCACATATTAATCCTATAATTCTATGAATATATTCCAGTATCTATGAAATCTTGTAAGCTAGCCACTTCACGCCTTTATCTGGCCCATTTTGGCTATCCAGTTTCTCTACTGCCTACTTCCATCAACCCAGTGCTCTGAGGAGACAATCATATTCTTCAATATAAAGAGTCTTCATGCCAGTTGGAACCTTGTGAAGTCCACATCCACAAGAAAGTCAAAGCAGGACAGTTCGTCTATACAGTCTGCAGCAGTATACACCAGTGCACAGGCTCAACATTCTTCTCTTCATCTGGTCAGGTTCGGGTCAAGTCAATGTGGGCTCCCTCTCTTGGCCTCACCTCAGTGTCCATTGGTCGCATTGCCTTTAGGCCTTGGCCCCAGCACCAATTCTCTACAACTCTAGTCCCCTCAGAGTAGGTCATGGACTTCAAACGAGTCAACCTGCTCTCATCTTCTTCTCTACTGCCTGTAAACCAGGTCCACGAGTGTCAGTGGTCAGAATGAACCCGCTGCTCTATTGCTGCTATTCTGCCACTTTCACTCAACAAGCAGATCCAGGTGGTCACCTAGCAATCATTTCAGGCTTCTACAGGCTCCCTTGAATGTTCAGTACTAGAAAGGAATTTCTTCAGGCTTTGAGATTTTTTCCAGTTTCTGACAAAGACCACTATTCAAAATTCAAATATTACAAAAGTTCCCTTTTAATGCACACGAAGCTCTTCCTCACAGTGGGAGCAGTGCACAGAAACGGACCTTGATGCTGGGCTGCTCTGTGCGTGCTTTGGTCAGTTGGGAGCTGCTGATTCACAGATTCACTTCATGTGGATGAAGATGCTTGTTTGCTTCCCCGTGAGTTTATCGCGCTTCAACAGAGAAGAACCCTGTTCTTGGGTTTTGCCTCTGCCTTGCTCCTAGCACCGCTGGAATAGAAAGATTACAAATGATTTTTTTGTTGTTGTTTTAAAAAACAGAAAAGAAATGCCGTGTACCTGTTAGGTAAGTAGAGGCAGAACTGAGGGTGGTCGCTGTGCATGCCAAACCTCCTCCCCATCACAGACAGTTGAAAGCTGCTTCAGGCTGGAAAGATGCACACATTTAGGTCCTTGTGACAGGAAGCAGGTCAACCTGGGCGGGCCCCCATCTAGACCAGGTGGGCTTAATTCAGTCAATGGGGTCAAATAGTACCGTCAGCCATGCCTACTAACAGGGTATGGGTGGGGACCTCAAACCAGCTGTCATGCAACCCAGCGCGCGTGGGCTGTCCAGTCCGCCCCCACCCCCCACGAGCATATTTGCCTCTTCTATCCTTTATAAAGTCACTTGGATCACAAACTAGGTTTCTGCGTCAATTGGTTCTTGTGTGAAGCCAAGGACAGAGGTACATTTCTCCCAGAGAGAGCCCTCACATAACCAAATCAGATTATAGCCTTCAGTGTTAGGGTTCCAACGAATTTTGGGGGAATATCTCAAGTGGTAGTGGTAAGGACACAACTCAATCCATATTATCTCTTTATTTTGCTCAGCCAGATGCTTGCCCTTTGAGCCTGAATTGTTGCAAGGCTTATTACCCCATCAAGTGTTCCCAGAGCAAGCCCTAAATGGGCAGTAGTCACACACAAGGAAGATTTACAGGGGACACTGTTAAGAATGATTAATGCTTAAGTGTTCCTTGTCTCCCCAAATGTACCATCTGGCAGAAAATTTGTTAGATCACTCTCCTGGGAGAGATATACCTCAGCTCTTGAATAACTCTCCTGGTCATAGAAGTCAAATTCCAAGCTTTTCATCCAACATTCATAAAGCTAAATAAATGTTACATAAACCTAAGTTCTCTACCTTGGATAAGACAAAGTAAAACCATGACTTGAGAAGGTTTTCATTGAGGACAGAGACAACTTCAGATATTCTAAGCCTATGAAATTGGTCATGATTCAGGCAACTTGCCAAGGAAGCAGGTAATACCTAGGTGGGAGGTGGAATGAATAAGAACTTGTACTAAGATTCCATTCCATCAGGTGCAGCTGGTGACTTTGGAGGCCCAGAGCAGGCAGTGGGAGAGAGAAGACCAGAGCAGGGGAGGGATGTGATGAGCTGGAGGGTAGAGGGAGGGATTATGTGATGTCCTGCTGTCACCTCCCACCCCACTGTGACCCTTTAGTGATGTGGGCCCAGGTTTGTGATGCAAGTGGGTTTGAAGCCAGAGGGGATTCAGAGTGCTCAGTTGCCTGAGTGCAACCGCTGTATCCAGAAGATGGAGGAGATTCTCTTTCTGCTGGAACAGAAAAGTGCTTCCTGGCTGACCTACCAATACCCCACCTGGTTCACTGTTTTGACCTTGGGCATCCTGTATGGAGTGGGTTGCTTCTTCCTGGTCCTCCCCTTCCTTCCAAATACTCCACCTGTGCGACCACCCAGGAAAAGGATAAAGGTAAGAAATTCTCAACCCAGCCATAGGAGAGATTGATTTTACCTTGTTTTATAAATTTTTCCTTTCGTAATTAATTTCCTGATAGGGGAAATCTCAAGAAAGAAGAGACCATCAGCCCTGGCTTTGGAATGTTGATGAGGGCTGGTGCGTCCTTACTCACTGTTAGGACTTTGTTCACTGCATTTGTATCATTTTATCCTTGCCGGCTTATGTTGATTTTCATTATTTCTGTTGGCTTTCCCTGTTTGTGAAGCACAGGAGGCGTGGATGCATCATGATCATGGACACAAGGGTTGACAGAGTTGCAGGTGGAGAGATCTCATGGCAGAGGGAGGGATTGTGAGATCAGCAGTGTGGAGAACTCCCCCATCGGGAAGCTAGGGAGTGAAGGGGGATTGATTTCAAGACGAAAAAATGAAGGAGGCCAGAGGGGACAGAGAGCTTTAGACCTGACTGTGATTACACAACTCCTTTTGAAGGCAATTTAACCATGGAGGGGGGGCGGGGTGTTGTTCTAAAATGGATATGGTAATCATTGATTGTACCATTGCCCTTGATCTGATTGAACGACTGAACTATTGACTCGTATGATATGTAAATCATTTGCCAGTAAGATGAGCATTCAAAAATATTTCTCTTTGAAGATCTCAGACCTCCCATCTCTAGTTGTTATAGAGGGCAATAGGTAAAAATCCCCAATATAGTGACGCAGTGGCTAAGGACTAGATGACTAGACATTTCAAAGGGCAGCTCTCATTACTGGTCCTCAGTCTCTTTCCTTGAGCTCCAGTCTCTGGGGCAAGGCTCCTTTTCTGTCTGGGCTAATTGAGAAAGCATGGCTGACCCCGGGGAGGAAGTGGTCAAGGGCTGGCCCAGAGCTTCAGCCTCCATAATCAAAATCTTGCCCACCAGAACACTGAGTGCTGAGAGTGTGTGCTCTCCGTGAGCAGAGGAAGGCTGACGGAAGAAATGCACTCTAGGTCTCACACAGAAGCTGGTTTCTGGGCTTTAGTCATTCCATGGAGATTGTCATTCTTCTAATCACCAGTAAATGCCTGCAGTTTGTCACAAAGAACAGACGCAGGATTGGATTCCAGCCTGACTTCCTCTCTTGTGCCCCAGCCTCAGGTGCAGACAAGGAGAAGCAGCAGGTCAAGGGACAAAGGTGACGCTCTGAAAGGTAAGGTTCTGCCCATTCAACCAAGCTCTGTAAGCTCTCCTGTCCCCTCCTCTGCAGGATGCCAGTGGCAACAGCCCGTCTCTCTCAGGTAATAATCCTGAACAAAAGGATATTGTGGATGGAAACAGAACCCAGATATTTCCCAGATGTACAGGAGGGGCCTAGGATGGGATGAAGGCTGGCCAAGGTAGGACCCAGTAGGGAGCAGTGGGGGTGTCAGGAGCAGATTCTGGTGGATTTGGAGGTGGAACATTGAGGGGTAACTGCGATAAGCTGTGTAACTTTGCCAAGGTTCAGATTGCTCACTGAGACCCCACAGACAATATTGGAAACCGATGCTCCTTGAAATGCCAAAGCACCTCCTGCCCGTGGGAGTAAGCTATCATTTGACCTTGAGCTCTGGAGAGTCCAACGTCCTAAGTGCACAGCCCGTGTGACATTCCTTTCGGTCCTCTGGGAGGGCTGCACCATAACGGTTCTCTTGATTTCCAGTTTTCCGAAGCTTCCTGCAAGAACTATATGGCGCTCAGAACCTGCGTTTGCGTCTTAGGCAGAAGTAAGTAACCTTCCTGCTTCAACGCGGGGTGCATCTTCCAACCAGGGTGCCTGTGTGGCCTCGGGCTGCAGAGCAGCTGGGATGCGCTGGTTTGGGGGACACTTTCAGGGATGGGCAGAGAATGACAGGAGTCCCAGGCAGTGGGGTGGGGCAGGAAGAGCAGGCCATCAAGGCTTGGGGAGGGGCTGAGCTTGCACCGACCCTTGCTAGCCTGCTAGGTCTCTTGCCCCTTCAGTCCTGGCAGTAATCTGGTCCTTCTGTCTCCTGCAGCCACTTGGGAAACCCACTTGACACTGGCAGCTTTGGTCAACAGAAAGCTCAAGCCCTCTCTGGTAGCTGGCGAAATAGAGGTACGGCTGAAGTCCACGTTGGTACGCGCGCCCCACACGGTTCTGCGGCTCATCCATTCCGGACACCTAGGTCTCAGAACTCCACCCTTCCACGGGCCCAGATGTGCATCTCAACTTCTCATGTCTTACCCGCCTTGAGTCAATCACCAGACTGCGCACATTCCCGTGAACCTGACAGTCTTTCACCCACACCACTGGCTCTTCCCTCACCCAGTGCCAAACCCCCGGATTCAAAGGCCTACCTGCAGCCTCCAAGCACTCTCTGGGACTCACCAGCCCCGCACCCCACAGGGACTCCTTCTCAGAATGACTTGTTGGCAAGGCCCAGGCAGAGCCCATCTCCACACAACCGCTGCTCCACACCTGCCATGGCAGCCATCACAAGTCAGGATCCCACAGGCCTCCCTACTGCCTCCCCACCCCAGTGTTGGGCAGCTGCCAAGAACTTACAGCTTCCCTCCTTGGAATACTTTGGGTCTCTGAAAGAGCACTCTACCTGGCACCCCCAAGAAGACACCTTTCGGGAAGGACCCACAAAGAGGCAGGGGGAAGTAGGGAGGCCCACCTTGCTCAACCCCAATGTCCACAAGCTGCTGGAAATAGAAATCACAAAGGCAGAGAAATGGAATATTTGGGAAGAAAAAGGAAAGGGTGTATCAGAATACCATCTGCAGGCCTTAAATATGTTGAAGGCACTCGATGGGGAGCAGATCACTGCACCTCCCCAGCCCTTCTGGAATGCCAGCATCAAAGCAGAGCAGATACCCAGCCCTCAGAAGCATTTTCCACAAAAATTCAGTGAGTTTTTCTGGGGTCTACCTTTTCTGCACAGGGAGTCTTTGGCAGCTGCTCTCAGGGTCTCTGGATCCACCCTAGAGTTTCCCACTGTCTTATTTAATGAAATTCCTAATGCCTTACCCGCTCAAATGCATGCTAAAGAGTACCCACTCTTGTTGCAACGTCACTCCTTGCCCTACACTGAAGGCCGATTCCAACTTTTACTTCCAACTGCATGCCAAGCCCAGGCCCCACCGCCGGCTACAGTCCTGACTCCGCCCGGTCCACAGCCCCGTGGCCCACTCGCAGTACCTTTTCCTCCTCCTCACAAGAGTCCCTGTGATGAATCCTGTCTTACCGTCCACACTAAGTCCCAATCATGCATTCCAAATTCACTTCAACAGCTGGAAAGCCATTTTTTAAAGAAACAACAGGAAAGTGAGAGTTCTTTACCCTTTATGATGCCACGACCCCAGGAAGCTTTTTGTCTTCGCAAACCCACTCATCCCCAGGACAATCAGAAGGTGCAGACCCCAAAGACAGACCCCAAGCTTCCTGGCTGCTTGAAGCAATCGGAGCTCCACCGCCAAGAGAACTTCCCTCAATTGCAGGGGCCCCTCGGCAATGGGACTCTTGAGTCTCTGACACTAAAGCAGCCTCAGGAAAAATGGCCAGGGACTTGTCTGGATATGAAGCAGCCCGAATGCTCCTGCTCAACACCTGGAGACAAGCAGGGGAAGAATGTAATGAAGACGGTGTCCCCAGGAAGATGCACACACCCTGGACCGTCGCTTGCGTGCTGCAGAGCCGGTGTCCAGCTGAGGAACAACTCGGTCAATGGACAAGGGAATTACTTGAGGAAAATATCCAAATGTAATCTATCTCTCTGTGGATCAGGAAACTACTGCCCAAAAGGAACTCCGGGAGCCGACTCAAAGGAGTTAAGTGATTTGAGGATACACAAGGGGATTAACGCAGGAACTTACACCCTAAGGGGTCCAAATAAAATCCTACTGGAAAACACCCTGAATGTCCACATGTGCAGGAAGGTGGAGCAGATTAGAAAGGATCAGATCCCTGGCATTGTTTGCCGTTCATGTCTTGCGACGACCACGCACGCTTTGTCTATTTCCCTGACCCACCCACATGTTGTCAATGTGGCCTCCTGGGGAGAGCTGGAAGATCTGAACACAACGCAGAGCCTTTCCTTTCTCAGCCCGGGCACTCAACAGGTGCTGGACTCGCATATCGTAAGGCTCCAAATGAGGCAGAGGTGGTGCATGCCCCTCAAAGTCCTTGAGCCCACAAACCTCTGTAGGACAAGAAAAGACAACGCAATGTCCTTTCCAAAGTCCACCTGCTTAGCCACCCCTAAGTATTGAACTAACCTAGTAACTGAGGCTGTCAAGGTCCTGGGAGAACCCTGTCAGGCAGACTGGGGAGAGAGAGTGACCACAAAGAAATCAAGCCCTACCCTGGAGAGTCCTTTTGCTGATTGCTCCCCTACAGAGGAGCCTGTTCAGGGAACCCCAGCCTACCCCCCACTTGATAATGACAGTGGATGCTCATTGGCCCTCAGGCAGCCGTTTCCAGCCTTCATGCCCAGTATCCTTGGCAGAACCTTCCAGAATGAAAGTGTCCAGAGAGAGAGCCTAGAGCAAACCTCAAATCTAGTACTGACCAGCAAGGGGTCAAGGAAAGAGGGTGCTAGTTGTGCCCCAGGAGGCCCCAGATTGGAAGTGAACTCTGAATGTCCATCTTCAAGAGCCAAAGAGACAGGGTTGGTGGTGGTCAAGAAGTCCTCTTCAATAGAGCTAGACGATAGAGACACTTTCAAAACCAGTGTGCTGGCAAAATCTCAAACCAATGATGTGGACCGGGGGTGCTTCGAGGCTCTAGGATGTAGTAAAAGTTTCCTGCTACCTGGAAAGTGTGCTCCAGTTCCTGAAAAGCCAAGCCTTACAGCACGAGTGTGCAGTGAGATTAAGCTCCAGGTGGAGGTAGAGGCAGAGGATGGTTCTCCATGCTGTCCTGTTGACGGGCTCCTTCAGGACTGCACCACTGATGTGCTCACTGCCACCAATGTTTTGCCTTCTCAGGTGGTCCATTGCCGCCCCCAGCATTTGTTCACTGGGGATAAGCCAATATGTCAAGGGCCAAGTGGCTTCGTGGTGGCTAGAGCAAGTTACATGGGGCAGCAGAAGCTCAAAAGCCCCAACCTTCAGGACCCCTCGACAAGGAGAAGGAAGGATGCTGTTCCCACTGACAAGAGGGAGACTCATAAATGGCCCAATCCAGAAGAGCATGGAAAAGGATTAGCGGGAAGAGGCATCTCCCAAGTCTGTGGGTTAAGCCAGCCTGTGCAAGACAAGGCATTGGCTGAGTGCCTTGAGATCAAGTCCTCACAGCTCCCACCAGAGAAGGGACAGCTTCCTGCTGAGGGCCACAGCAAAAAATGGAGGAAGCACTTTGTCCAGTGGATTTGCTCCAGCAAAAAATCTACAGGACACGGTGATCCTTTGCAAAAAGGAAAGCCCGTATTACCCTGTGGTCACAGCCTTGGGCCCCTTCAAAGACAACCAGTGTCTCCTAACAAGGTCACGGAGGCTCAGGTGCTCACGACAGATGTTGGCCAAGTCCTAGAGGGAACACCAGGCTGTCATCAGGAGTATCTTGCGTCAACGTTATGTCCACGAAAAGAAGCGCAGGCCTCAGTTAATGGATGTTCCTCCAGCTGCAGGGCTCCTTTCTTTGTAGAACACAGGAGAGTGGCAAGTGTGAGACCCTGCCTCCACCAGGCGATACCTGACTGCCAGAGCCTTCCCACCACGAGCACCTGTATCAGGGATGTATTCACAAATTTCTGTCCGTTCAGGGGATTCATTGTCAGAAGCCACACTCAGCCATTGCCCCCCAGGGTGTTTGTGTGCCCAGTCAGCTTGCAGCAGCAGAGGCGGAGGAGGTGGGCTTACTCCAGTTACCCTTACCACTGCCCACGTCACTGTCTTTGAGAATATGTCTTATCTGGCAAATTAGAAGATGCTTCTTCTGCTCTGATTAGTAGGAAAGTATCCATGCCAGCCACTTTAGCCTGTTCTGCACAGGCTAATGGCTTCTCTCAGCCATGATATTCATTGTTCCAAATTGAGATTTTCCCCCTCCTACATTAAAGTGTGACTTCTGTGCTGCATGGCGGGATCTAGAGGGGGTGTCATGTGTGTTAGTCTGTGTAGACTAGAGAAACAAAATTCATACACTCATATTTTATGAGTTTTATATAAAGGTTAAGTGAACATTGAAAAGCATCCCAACCCAGTTCAATCTAAGACCACCAGTCCAATAGTATCCCATGTGTCTGACACCAATCTACAAAGTCCTCCTCACAATCCAAAAACACACGGGGAGACAAGGACTGCAGGAGGAAATTGTAGTCCGTGCGCTGGCAGGTTCTCCATGAGGCTGCTGCAGAAACCAGGGCTGCAACAGGGTAGGTCCATGCGGCTTCTCCTCAGGGATCTCCCAGGAAATGAGTCTTTCCAGCTGCTTTAGGGACCTAACAAATGCATATCCACCCTGGTGGCACTATCAGAGAGCAAGAGACCAGAAAGGCTAGGCTCACAGAGCCATTGATCTCCCTGCCCTTCAATTAACCCCACATGAGTTCATTGACGAGGTTGGCATAATATACCTTTAACTATGTTAGATACTGCGTCTCCTTCTCTGAGTGCTAGCTTTGACTTCTCAAAGGGCAGGGCTCTGGAGGAGGTTTTCAGCAGTGTTTCCCACCCACTTCCATCCCAAGTTCTTCATTTTGCACCTCTTATGATTTATGGTAACACCCCTACTGTGAAAACCTCAGAAGGTCCCAACACAGTGAAGAATGTTCCCTGGTGCCATTACTTTGTCTTCAACGTTATGTGGCTGCAGTTGATAGGTTTTGAGAGGCGCAATCCAGCCAAGAAATTCCATCGAGGGTCCAGAAGAGGTTTAGACCAAAGTAGCGTCTCATGGTACCAAGCAGGCATGAGACATGGGGCGGCCTGTCTAAGTCCCACATGTGCATTTGATGAAGGCTGCCAAGTTTGGCATGGAGGTTCCGCCTCAATACACCTGTCACAAAATGGGAAATGACATATTTTGCTACCTTTGCCTCTCTCCCAGCCTAGGGTAACCTCCAGGATGGAAGTCCCAGGTCTGACACATGTGGGTGGGAACTGCTAGGGAGGCTGCCAGCGGGGGACTGTGCTCACCCACTGCACCAAGGGAAAATCCGGTTCACAGCTCACATGCCTTCCTCTGTATATAAACCCGGAGAAGGAGCAACAGCTTAGGCTGAGTGGTACAGGATGAGCGTCTGTGTAATAACCACTAATGGTTAGGCACCATGGACACAGGGTAGGGAAGGATACAGTGAAGAAGAATATGAAGCGTTGGACGTAGCAAAGGAGGCCAAAGAGCATGAGGATCCCCAAAAATGATGCAAGACACAAGCGGAGCTAACACAGGCTTACAAAGGGGAATCGGCCAGGTGCTTCACCCCAGCTTTAGCTAGCTGCCCCCACAGCAGAACTTTATCTCCTACAGAGAGCACTGGGTTGTATAGCAAAGGCACAGCTTTCAAGCAAGGAAGGTTACTTTCTCAATACTATCTTTAGTGGGGCGACAAACTGTTATTTTACTTGATTTCCATCTCCTGACTGGGGGAAGGATGAGTTGATAGCCAGGGTGGGGTAGAGTGGGGATGAGTCAATAACAGGGTGCCAGGACTCAGGAAACATGACCCCAGGCTTTTGGGCTTCACACATGCATACACACACGCGTCCGCGCTCTAGGAATGTTCTCACGAAACATGACCCCAGGCTGGTGGTCTTCACATGCACACACACGCGTGCGCACACACACACATACATGCTCTAGGAATGTTCTCAGCAAACATGACCCCAGGCTGGTGGTCTTCACACACACACACACACACACACGCACACACACACACACACGCTCTAGGAATGTTCTCAGGAAACATGATCCCAGGCTGGTGGTTTTCACACACACACTCACGCGCACACTCTAGGAATGTTCTCAGGAAACATGACCCCAGGCTGGTGATCTTCACACACACGCACACACACACACACACACACACACACGCGTGCACGTGCTCTAGGAATGTTCTCCGGAGAGAGTGGCTTCTAAGGACTGAGTGCTGCAAAGAAAGTCACAACTGGGAGCAGCCTTCCCTTCCCCTAGAGACTCCTGGGAAATCAGGATGTGCACGGAGATTAGACATCACCTGTCTTGATAAGGGAAACCAGTTCAATAGTGGTCAGTGTTTCCTCTGTGCTTCTAACACAGGTTTTTATTTCCTGGGCACCAGATTATAGAAGAAGGCAGGAGGGCCCCCCAAAATATGATTAGTTGATCTGCTAGAGTAAATTCTCATGTGCTTAAAAGAACACCCCTGGTGGGCCAGGGTTTACTGTTTACTGAACTAAACAGTAAAGGATGGCGAGGAAGACATCCACTGAGCCTTGACCTCCATGCCTCAGTCAGGACACCAAGTGTGTGTGTGGGGTGGGTGGGGACTGACACCAGTGGTGGAGGAGGGAAGTGGACATAGGCCCCAGAGACTGCTGGTACAGCAGCATGGTGTTGTTTCTGGAGTCCTGATCGTGCCAAGGCAGCCTCTGGAGTGACTGTGGCAGTAAAAAATCAGATTCTGGATCTGCAGAGCCTGGATCTGGGGCCTCTTGGGTAGCAGGTAGCTTGGGTGTGTTCCTAGAGAGAGTGAAGAGCTGGACACAGGACTACCCGCTGCTGAACCCTACCGTTCGTGCTAGGTAAGTGCACGGAGATGGAGAGAAGACCCTGAAAGAACAGCAAGGGGTGCATGGACCAAGCCCCTTCCCTTTCCCCTGCCACCAGGTCCTCTTATATGGTGCTGTGAGGTCAAACAAAGGGAAGCCCACTCAGACCTGCAGAGACCTCAGCGAAACACCTGCCCCCCACCCCCCACAATTCAGCAGACATCTCACAAGGACACTCACACATACCCGAGAGAGAAACCTCACACACATACTTCCTTGGAGACTTCCAGAGAGACTCAGAGGCCTCGCACAGAGACTTCATATGAAGTTCTCAGCATCCTTTATGGAGACTTCTCAGAGACCCCACAGGGACCTCACACAAAGCCCTCCCACATAGCTCACTGCCAGCACGGGAGAATTAGCAGCCGCTGTCCACCCCTGAGCTCCTGGAAACTTTCACACATTGTCTGCAGTGCCCCCCATGCTTGTGCATCTTTGTCCTCATAGCCTTGCTTGGGAACAACAGAATCACAAACTGCACGTAGTTGTGTGCAAATTTTTTCCACTGAAACATTTTCACTAGCCTGAACTCTGAAGTGTAGTTTACAATTGAAATACAAGTAAAACTGCCAACACCAAATGAGAGTGTGATTTTAGATGGTGTGCAGTCAAATGTCGCACGCCACACTTTTACTTTTGCTTCGGACAAATTCTCTAATTGGTGGGGAAGTGACTGACTACTTTGGAAGCAACAGAACAGTCCATCAAATGGGCTTCAGGACTCAAATATATAAATAGACATCTGATCTGAACTCAAACTCATTCCCCAAGGGGCTCATGAACCTAATTTTTTTGGAAGAGTGAAGGAACCCACATGAAAATAACAAAATTTACATCACATTGTGTCTGTCTGGCTTAATTTCTCAATGAAACAGCTGTCATATCTGAAGATATTCAGGGCAACATTCCTTTTATAGCTCTGTCGACATAATTAATATGATTTTTCTGTGAAATGTAATATTTCTAAGTTATGCAAAGTCCTAATGTTTATCTACCACAACAAACTGATAATATTTCGAAGGATGAAGAAATAGATCAAGAAATAATAATTAATGAAATACACATTTTCAGGTAGTACCATTTACAATAGCCAAGCGTAAATGAAAATATCTATATCTATACTTGAATAAAAAAACAACAGATTTATATGAGGAAAACTACAGAAATTACAAGAAATCAAGAGTGACCTCAGCAAATGGGATAATATCCCATGCTCCTTGACCAGACGACTCAATGTAGTACAGTTATCAGTTCTACTCAAGGCACTAGACAAGTTTAATTCACTCCTGATAAAATTACCCTCATCTTTCTTCAAAGAATTGCAAAACCACTGATTACTAACTTCATATGGTAAGGGCATAGGTCAGGGGTTGAACCTACAAACTTCTCCTTGGTAGAAAGATAAAACTGTTCTCATAAAAGACTTGTAGGCTGGCTTTGAGTTGGAATTTTGGGGTCATTTAGGATTTTTTTGTGGCATGTGATTTTTAGGGCTTTAAGGTCATTTGGGGTCATTTAATTTTTTTGCGCATTAGGGTGGTTTGGGCTTTAAGGGTGTTTTATAAGGTTTAAGGGAGTTTTTAAGGGATTTAGGGGTGATTTTTTGGAGTGTATAGGTATTTTTTAGCAGGTAGGGGTGTTTTTAGTGATCTTACAGGGTTTCTTAGAGATTTTAGGGTATTTTAAAATATTTTATGTGTTTTTCCCCAGCATTTTATGTTTTGTTGGGGCTTTCATGTTGTCTTCAGGGCATTTATGTGGTTTTGGAAGTTCATGGTTTGGGAATCTTCTAGGGATATGATTTGGAAGTTCCACATGTTTTGGGAGGCATTTAGTGTGTTATTTGTGGCTTCAGAGTGTTATTTGAATTTTAGGGAATATTATGGCTTTTCAGACATTTTAAGGCTTTTAGGGTGATTTTAGTGTTTAAGGGTGTTTATTAGGCTTATATGTGTTTTTATGGCTTTTAGTGTTTTGTTAAAATTTTAGGGTGCTTCTTAAGGCCTTAGAGTGTTTGGGGGGATTAGGTTTTGGTTTTCAGGGCTTTAGGGTTTTGTTGGATTATTTTTTGCTTTCATGGTGAATTCATGTCTATTAGGCTGTTGGACTTTTACAGGGTTTTATAGTGCTTCGGGTTGCTTTGTAGGGATGTTCTTGGGGTTTTAAAAGACTTTTAGCATGTTTTTAGGGCTTCACGTGTTCTTTATTTTGCGTTTTAAGGCATTTGCATAATATTAGGGCATTTATTATGTTTTCGGGACGTAAGGAGTTTTTTTTTAAGACTTATGGCGCATTAGGGTGTTTTAGAAAGCCTTTTACCATGTATTTAATGGTCTTAAGATGTTTTAAAGAGTCTTTAGGTGTGGTCTTAGCATTTTAGAAATATTTTAGACGTTTTAGGGTTTTTAAGGCATTTATAGTGTTTTAAAGACTTTTAAGGTGTTTTTAGAACACGCCTGACAGGTACACACTATTTCAATCAGGCTCTGGTTAGTGCCTCTCAATCAATTGGTGACATGGGAGTCTGGATAATGGATTACCTTTACTCTGCAGATGAGAAAACTCACTCAAAAAGACACAGGTGTTGACCCACAGGCACACAACTGGTTAACAACAAAGACATATTCACAACCAGTGTTGGGAGCCAGAGCCCTAAGCCCCACATACCTGTCCCCAGCCGAACAGTCAATCTATCCTGAACCATCAAATGATCTGAGCAGATCCTCCCACCCAACTCACCTTCCCATGCCAAATATTTTATTTCAGAAGGTGGCAGTGAATCTGCAGCTCTGAGAGAGGGACATATCTGATCGGAGCACATGGAGCAGATGAAGGGGGAGGAGGGGAATGTGGAGCACATCCTGGCACACCAGGACTTGAGGATGATGTTCCCACTCAGAGAATCCAGTCCACATAGAAGACCACATGGCCAGCCCCACGATGAGACAAGACACCCCTCAAAGACCCATAGCCTTAGAGGGGACAACACTGAAGACACAGTGTGGGAAATGCGCCCGAACTAATCCTGCCACACCGAGGCATAACACTAAGGGGGTACAGCAGAAGAGCAAGAAAACGAAGCATCAAGGTCCCCAGGGAATGCCAAAGGATGACTTTGGGGGCAGTACTTGGTACACCAACAGACTGGACTGTAAAACACTCTTAAAGGCCAACAAACTGACCTTGAACTAACGATGAGCCACTTCTTTCTTGTTGAGTTGTTTTCATTCATTGTCATTGGATTTTGGTTGTTTTGTTGCTTTTAGTGCTTGGTTTTGCTCTGTCTTGTTTTGTGTATGTTATTACATCTACAGGTCTGTCTAAATAAGATAGGCTGGATGAACAATCTGGAGGAGAGAAAACAGGACCAACACTTCTGGGGAGACATGGGAGAGAGGGAGGTGTGGGGAAAGGTAGTGGTGTTAAGAAACCCAGAGAAAAGGGAAGAACAGGTGATGCAAATCGGTGGTGAGGGGGATGTAGGAGGCCTGGTAGGGAGTGATCAAGGGAAATGGAACCAATGGAACCAAGAGGAATTACTGAATTACTGAAGCACAAATGAAAAGTGAGCATGGCAGTGGGCCCAAGAGGCAAATCAAAGGGAATAGAAAAGCAAGCTAGGAAGCAAGGGTCAATTATAGATGTTTAAAAAAAGGCATGTACATATTTAAATATATGAGCATGGGGAAATAGATCTATGTCCCTATATTTATAGGTTTTGTATTAAGGTAGCAGATGGACATTGGGCCACTGCTCAAGGACTCCCTCGTTGCAAAAATACTGTTCTATTAAATTGGCATTCTATGATGCTCACCTTCCCTACACGATCACTGAACACAAAGCAGGTACATAAGCAAATGTGGTGAAGAAAGCTAATGGTGCCCAGCTATCAAATATATAGCATGTGAGGTCTTAAAGGCTTAAAGGAAAACAAGCGCCCATCTAGCTCAGAAGAAACAAAGCCCACATGGAAGAAGCACACCAGCTTGTGTGATCATGAGGTTTTGAAAAGATTTGGTAGCAGGCATCATCAGAACAAAAAAAATCTTATCATTGCGAATGAGCGGGGAGTGCTGGGTACAGACACAAAGCCCATTTACAGTCCTCTGGACATCCCTAACAGAAGGGTGTCAGGGAGGAGATAAACCAAGACAGGTACCAGATAATAACGATGAAACACAGCTTTCCCCTAGTTCCTACATGTTTCCTCTCTCCCACTATCATGATCCCAATTCTAATTTACAAATCAGGCTAGACTAGAGAATGTACACTTGGACAGATAGGAACAGGAAACATGGGGAATCCAGGGTGGATGAGCCCTTGAGGACCAGTGTTATGAGTGCAGACTCGGGAAGGGTGGAGGGAGGGTAGGTTGGAAAACGGAAACCGTATACAGGGATCTACATTTAACCTCAACAGAAAAGTGGGTGAAGGAACACCAGACAGTGCAAGATATGAGAAAATAATTAGTAAATTATCAAGGGTAGCTCGAATGGAGGGGGAAAAATGAGGAGCTGAGGCCAGGGGCTTGGGTGGGGTGGAGAGTGGATATTTTGAGAATAATGAGGGCAATGAATGTACAAATGTGCTTTACACAACCGATGTATATATGCATTGTGGTTAGTGTTGCATGAACAATTTAAAAAAAGGTCTGGACAGAGGGCACATGCAAGGATGATCTCAGGCTGGATTAGATCAGCAAAATCACCTACTGGAGTTGCCTCACCCTGTGTCTATTCCTGAGTCAGGCATGAAGCTTAGGGCCCATAGTCCCAGGAGCTGGACAGGGAGGGAGGCGGGGTTCTGAGGTCATTCCATAGGGGCAATGGCCCTCCTGTCCTGCCCGGCCCACCCTCCTTTGTAATCCTGCTGGCTGGAGCACGGCTTTCATGGAGTCCACACCATGGGAGCTCTACTACTCATGGGGGATTGGCAGGAAGCCTCTGCTTATGCGCACACACCACCACCTAGCTGGAGGATCTCTGTGAACAAAGCCTGAGGCAGACAACAAGCCCACTAATTGATGCTGTAAGAGATACAATCAGCATCCAGAAACCTGCAACTGGGAGTAAGAGGCAGCATACTTGGCCCCAGCCACTCCCACTGCCATCTTCAAGGAGTGACATTCTAAAGCAGAGGGTTTTCAAAAGGCACTGCCAGGACTGTGGAATGAGCAGCTCATTTGTGGACATGGATACTGTGTGATCCAGAAGTATTACCTCTTCCTTTCCATTCAAGTGAGACAAAAAAAAGTTCCAAATAGAAAGCCATGCATCTAAACAGTATCCAATAGCCACTCATGTGCAGTGCTGCTGCCTCCAAAGAGCTTTCCTAGGTTTTTCTCTCTGTGGACAGATATACCTTGGTCCTTGGCTCTGCATGAGAAAGAATTCACGCCAAAGCCAGGTTTGTGATCCAATTGTGTTTTAGGAGAGATAGGGAGGTATGGTAGGCAACCCTGGTGGACCCCAGTGGCTGAATTGAATTTACTTGGCCTAGGTGGGTCAATGTGGGTGCAGCACCCACCCAGGTGTACCTGGCCTTCCTGACTGGAAACCTGGACCTCTGAGCACGCTCGGTGTGCCACTCTTTCCTGGGTGGCTAGCTTGGCCCTCTGAGCATGTATCATGGACAACCTAGTCCCTATGCTAGCTACCTAAAATTTACACCCTGAAGAGATATGGACCCAAATCTTTGGGGTACAAGGCGACGACATCTTTAGGTACTTCCTGCTGGCAAAAGGGTGAAGTGCGGCTTTGGGTCCACACCCTTTCTACTCTGCTGGGAGGGGTTGTCCATTCAGGTCTAGGATGGATAAGGTTGAGGTGGTCCAGGAGATGGTGGTCCTAGAGGTGGCACACTTGGTTCAGAGGGCTTGGTAACTTGAGAACTTCTGGAAAAACAAACAAACGGACAAAAGGGTGAACAGTTTAACTGAGACAAGGCTAGGATTGTGAGGTGGCAGTGCCCTTGAAATTAGGTGAGTGTCACAGGAAACAAAAAAAATCTTAGGATTATCAGGCATGTGTGTTTGTTCGTTCTAAGTATAGGCACGGGAGTAAAAGCATCCACAATTTCCCCTATGAGGGTACAGGGTTTGGGAACTACTGGGTGCACTGAGATCACTGTTTCATTTATGATCCTAATGTTTGGACCCACTGATAAGAACCATGCTTCTATTTAATCCTATTATCCCTCAATTATTAACTTTGGTCAAACAAATTTTGTTTTCATTAATTACTTTCATAGTTATCTATCTATCTATCTATACACACATTTAATTGAATGGAATGAAAAGGTCATGCGTTATAGCGTTAAATTGTAATATTGGAATACTACAGCGGGAGTCAACAGGGATCAAAAGAAAGTAAGTGTCTGAGTCATTTTTAATTTTCTTGGCTTCAAATTGAATAAAAGACTTGTAAATTACCCAGAGACCAAATTCCCATGGTGCCTCCTTCAACGGGTAGAATGTTCAGGGATGTTTCAGGGCTGGGAGATTAGTAACCCCTAAGTCCAGGATCCCTTAGGGCAGGGGTCCTCAAACTGTTTACACAGGGGCCCAGTTCACTGTCCCTCAGACCGTTGGAGCACCAGACTATAGTTAAAAAAAACCAAACTATGAACAAATTCCTATGCACATTGCACGAATCGGCTACTAAGTAGGACATGCAGAGGCAGCAAAAACACCCTGAGGGTGGGATAAATGTCGTCAGGCCACATGTGCCCCACGGGCCACAGTTTGAGGATGCCTGCCTTAGGGGTTCCTGGGTGCACTGGGGATGAAGGTCTCTACTGCTCCTCAAAAGGAGAAATGCTGTAACTTCTGGCATTTCGGCCCACTTTCCAATCACTTTACAAAACTGTTCCAGGTGAATCAGGGTTAGAAGGGAAAGTGTACCATTCTCTGGCCACCATTCTCCTTTCTCAAATAAAGTTGCATAGTGTATCAGCTTTTGTTTGTCTAGCCTCTGTGTCAACTCTATCCCAATTGGACAGGATTCATGCAAGGGGGCAATTCCTGAGTATGAAGCTGCTAAGTCCCATCTAGAAAGCACAAAAGAAGGCTATGTAGAGCTTGCTGCCTCAAGGTCAATAAACCCCACTTGAGAGCGAGCCCTTTGTTGCCCTGAATCTGTTGCCTCAGGAAGATGCCCCAGCAAGAAGTAAGGGATCAAAGACAACTCACTGAGGTCGACTTTAAGTCCAACCATTATTCTAGACAAGCTAGGAGAACCACTGCTTGGGATGGCCCCATGGCCCTCCAAGATGCCTGCTGGCGGGAGCAGACTCTCAAATCTCTGAAGGGAAGGGGCATCTGGAAGCTCAGGGAACCTTAAGGGAATTGGAATTTCTGTCTGGAACATCGTGGCAGTGGAACTGTGTATTAAGAGCTTTCCCCAAAAGTGCCTTAAGCAGCAACACTGAAAGCCAAAAGGTAACAGTTACACAGGAAGGGTTCCATATGCCATTGGCCTAAGCCTGGGCCACGGAAAACCAGCCTGTAACAAGGAACAAACCTACACTGGTAGAACACTAACACTATAACGCCTCAAGTTTTAAATTCAGGAAATAATTTTAAACATTTTTATTCTTTACTTTCATAGTTATCAATATGTATATATGGCATTCAAATATATAAAACGTGCAATGTTTTTGAAATGTAACCAAATTGTCACATTGATAATTTATAAGTTTGGTACCAGATAAGTTTCAATTAAATGCTATAAAAATGTTGTGCTGGGCATTATAGGGCTAAAGCAGCTTGTTTGAAAAGCCAGGAGAAAGGGAATGGAGGGGAAAAGGGAAATATTTGGCTCCCAGGACAAGGCAGGGCTAACTCCCAGGTCTATTCAACCAGCTCCCTAGGCAGTGCCCTTCCACAGGTTTGGGCTGGTGGGCACCATCTTGGCCAGGGTCACAGGCCCCGTTTCCCCATGGCCACAATGGCGGCTATATAGGATCTCTGGGAAAAGCTTAAACAGCCTTGACAAGAGTGAAGCCATTATGAGCTGACAGAAGGCACCATGTAAAGTAAATAAAGTAGCTATGAACTGTAAATGAACTAGCTGATGTAGGGGAGGTAGGCTGTGCAGATGTGCCCAAGGGAATGTCCCAAAGGATATGGATGCTCAGAAGATTCGCGAGAGCGACCAGAGCAGTCTTTGTTCAACTAAGAATGACTAACTGCAACACCCTGCTTCCCTACTCTGCCTGCTTGCACACCTGCACATTGCAAAAGTATAAAAACCTTTGGACAATTAGACTGGGGCTGCTCAGGAAAAAAAACTTTTTCTGTTGAACTTGCCAGCGGTCGGAGTAGTTTTCTTTCTGGGAATGGAGACTGGCTACAACATTTCGAGGTGCACCGAGATCCAATTGCCACTGTCTGGGCTTGCTTAGAAAGGAAACCTCCTTAACAGGAGTGCTCTCCCCAGAACTACGGATTTCTGATTTCTCTAGGCCAGGGGTCCTTAAACTCTTTAAACAGGGACCAGTTCACTGTCCCTCTGATCAGTTGGAGGGCCGAACTATCGTTTCAATAAAACTATGACCAAATTCCTATGCTTCCTGCACATACCTTATTTTGAAGTTTAAAAAACACACACAAACAAACGGGGCACAAACACTCGGCGGACAGGATCAAGGTCCTCGGCTATCCGCATGTGGCTCACAGGCTATTGTTTGAGGACCCCTGCTCTAGGCGCTCACAAAGAGAATGTAGTTTCAGCCCTAAAGCCTGGAGACTCCGCAATTTGTTTAAAGGTGATTGGACAGAAGGAGTTCCTGATTCGCCCATGCAAGACTCGTTTTCCCTTCCCCTATTTCTCAGAGTTCATAGTTATGTTTATGGGGAACCAGGACATCCCTATCTGATCCCTAAAATTGATGCGTGGAATGACATTGCCACTAATAAGCCAGCATAAACAAAAGACTTACTTCCTCCTGCAACAGAAAGGGTTCTTGTTTCAAGATTTCAGGAAACATGGCAGGACCAGAAAAAAAATAGACCCAAGGTCCTAAAACCACTAAGGTGGAGGCTGCCCTTCCCCAACCCCTCCCCATACCCCTCTGTCTCAGCTTTATTCCTTTTTGCAGGAGGACTCTGGGAGTGGGAGAACTAGCTTACGACCCTTCATTATCACTGCCACCCTGTCAGGTGCATGGGGCTGGAGAGAGAGAAATACTCATAACTCCTTTCTGAGTCCACACCCCAACATACACTAGGGCTGGTATGGGATCTCGACCGCCCCACCCCCCAAGAAGGATGATTCGGCAGCAGCCATTCTACACTCAAGGCAAGCAGCCCCAACACCTGGGGAAGACCCCTGAGTCCCTTTTTGGGTATATATCCCCTTGTATTCCAGTGATTTGTATAATTGGAATCAACAAAATCCCTTTTTCTGACAAAGCAGGTCTGATTCCTTGATAGAAACGGTTTTCCATATGCATTAGCCCACCTCCAGAAATTGCCAGCAACTTCTCCAGGTGCTGTTCACAACACAGGTACAGTAGCCCTGCCAGAGAGAGGCCCAGTAAGCAGTCAATGGACATGATGGGCAGACAGCAGGCACTCCCCATGTGAGGGAAACTCTTTTTGCCACTGCATGAAAAATGTGAGATCCAAACTCCTAGCAAGGCACAGAAGGCCCAACCAGGTATCACCAGTTTCTCTTGCAGGCCCTCAGTGGAACAGCTAGAAAACCTATGAATTTATCTAAGGTCAGTGAGAATTTTCAGGCTCTTACAAGAGAATGTCTGCGTGCCTTTTTAGAGTGACTGATGGAAGCCTACGGGCTTTATATCCCTAATGGCCTGGAGGCCCTGAGAACAGGAGGGCAATAAGTATTGCCTTTATTACTCAGTCTGCCTCAGACATGAAAAAGAAGTGGGAAGGGTTTGACGGGGAAAATCTTAGTGATTTGGTACAAGTGGCTCAGCGGGTGTGTAACAACAGAGATGATCCTACCACGACAGAGACAAAGAAACTAGTTAAAATACTAGTAATTGCCATGAGAGACCCCAGAGACTCAGGAAAAGGAGAGCATGGCCCACTTACGGAGAGACTGACCTGTGGGCACCGCCAAGCCATGGGGCAGGATCAATGTGCCTACTGCAGGAAAGAAGGACATTGGAAAAATCAGTGCCTTGAATACCCCAGGAGAAGCAGACAACCCTCCAATAGAGAGGACGGGCCTCATCCACACCTAGAAAATCCCAAGCAAGAGACAATAATGCTTGAAGAAGCTGAATGAAGGTGTCAGTGCTCTGTTTCACTTGGTCCCCAGGATCCCAGGCTAACTGTCCAAGTAGGAGGCCAGCCAGTCAATTTCTTAGTGGACACAGGGATTACCTTCTCAGGTTCAGAAAAGAGTACAGGCAAATTGTCAAAAGGAAAGATTTGAATTACTGTCAGCATATGATTGCTTCCAAAAATAACTCACACCAGAAGATTTGCATGGAGGTTAGGTGGGTTTCCCAAGACATCATGATAAAAAATATCTGTCTGCCCTTTGTCCCAGTTAGCCATATGATTTTTATGGCACTTTCCCCTGGCTTGGCTGTTGAGGCAGGGAAACTGTTTTTGCAGGACGTGAGGCGGTGGCCTGTGGCCATCAGTGAAAGGACAAAATCTCCACAGTGGTTTTCCTGTTTCAATATGGAGCCACCTATATCACCTCTCGGACATTATTGTTGTCCTGGGCTCAGAATCGCCACCCCAGGTCTAGAAGGCACCTAACAGATTCACACTATTTGAATCAGGCTCTGGTTAGCCCCTATCGATCACTTGGTGACATGGGAGTCTGGACAATGGAGTACCTTTACTTTTCGGATCAGAAAACTAACTCAAAAAAACACAGGTGTTGACCCAGAGGCACACAACTGGTTAAAAACAAAGCCAAACTTACAACCATTTTCTGGAGCCAGAGTTCTGAGCCCCTCGTGGCTGTGCCCAGCCGAGCAGTCCCTCTCTCCTGGACCCACCAAAGATCTGAGCAGATATTCCCCACAACCCCTCCCAAAGATTTTATTTCAGAGGATAGCATTGAATTTGCATCTCCTGGACAGAGACATTATCTGATCAGAGCACACAGAGATGAAGGGGAGAAGGGGAGAGTGGAGCACATCCTGTCCCACCAGACCTTGAGGATGATGTTCCCACTCAGAGAAGTCAGTTCACATAGAAGACCACATGGCCAGCCCCACGATGAGACACAACGTCCCTCAAAGACCCATAGCCCTAGAGGGGACAACACTGGAGACACAGTGTGGGAATTACCCCCAAACTGATCTCGCTACACCGAGGCATAACACTAAGGGGGTACAGCAGAAGAGCAAGTAAAAGGAGCAGCAAGATCCCAAGGAAATGCTAAAGGTGGACTTTAGGGTCAGGGTTTGGTGCCCCAAAAGACTGGACTAGAAAACACTCCTAAAGGCCAACACATAGTCCTTAAACTGTCTATGAGCTTTTCTATCTTGTTGACCTTTGTTTTCTTTTATTGTCATTGGATTTTTGTTGTTTTGTTTATTTTGCTGCTTGGTTTTGTTCTTCCTTGTTTTTGTGCATGTTATTACCTCTACAGGTCTGTCTAAATAAGATAGGCTGAACGAACAATCTGGAGGAAAAAAAAAAAAACGGGACTAGCACATCCTGGAGGACATGCGAGAGAGGGAGGTGGGAAGAAAGGTAGTGGTGTTAAGAATTCCAGAGACAAGGGAACAACAAGTGATGGAAATCGGTGGTGAGGGGGATGTAGGAGGCCCGGTAGGGCGTGATCAAGGGTAATGTAACCAAGAGGAATTACTGAAACCCAAAGGAAGACTGAGCATGGCAGTGGGCACAAGAGGAAAATCAAAGGGTATAGAAGAGTGAGCTGGGAAGCTAGGGCCAGATATACACGTCTAAATAAAGGCATGTACATATGTCCATATATTAACAAAGGGGCATGGGGAAATAAATCTATGTACAGATGTGTAAAGATTTAGTATTAAGCTAGCAGATGGACATTGGGCCTCTGCTCAAGGACTCCCTCATTGCAAGAACACTGTTCTATTAAATTGGTATTCTATGATGCTCACCTTCACTACACGATCACTGACCACAAAGCGGCTGCATAAGCAAATGTGGTGAAGAAAGCCGATGGTGCCCAGCTACCAAATGATATAGCGTGTGGGGTCTTAAAGGCTTGAAGGTAAAGAAGCGGCCATCTAGCTCAGAAGCAACAGAGCCCACATGGAGGAAGCATACCAGCCTGTGTGATCACAAAGTTTCAAAGGGATAAGGCAACAGGCATCATGAGAACAAAAATATCTCATCATGGAGAATGAGAGGGGACTGCCGGGTATAGACTCAAAACCTATTTGCAGTGCACTGGACATCCCCTTACAGAAGGATCTCAGAGAGGAGGTGAACCAAGACAGGGTATGAGACAGCAAAGATGAAACACAACTTTCCTCTAGTTCTTAATGCTTCCTCTTGCCCCACTATTATGATCCCAATTCTACCATACAAATCTGGTCTAACTAGAGAAGATACTCTAATACCGATAGGAATTTCAAACACGGGGAATCCAGGGTGGATGGGCCCTTTAGGACCAGTGTTATGAATGGAGATACTGGGAGGGTGGAGGATGGAAAGTGGGAACCGATTACAAGGATCTTCATTGGTCTAAAAGAAAGGTGGGTTAAGGGGGACACCAGACAGTGAAAGATATGACAAAAGTATTACTACATTTCCAAGGATTGATGAGGGATGGGTGGCGGGCATTGAGGGGGCGGGGAATGAGGAGCTGAAGCCAGGGGCTTGGGTGGAGAGTGGATATTTTGAGAATAATGAAGGCAATTAATGGTCAGATGTGCTTCCAACAGCTGATGTATATATGGATTGTGGTTAGTGTTGTAGGAGCCACTAATAAAAAGATCATAAAAGAAACAAAAATAATCTGGGCAGAGGGCTCATGCAAGGATGATCTCAGGCTGGATTAGACCAGTCAAAACAGCTACTGGAGTCCCCTCACCCTGTGTCTATTCCTGAGTCAGGCATGAAGCTTAGGGCCCACAGCCCCAGCAGCTGGCCAGTGAGGGATATGGGGCTCTGAGGTCATTCAACAGGGGGAATGGTCCTCTGTCCTGCAGGGCCCACGCTCCTTTGTACACCTGCTCTCTAGGGCACGGCTTTCATGGAGTCCACACCATGGGAGCTCTACTACTCATGGGGGGTTGGCAGAGGGCCTCTGCTCATGCGCTCACACCACCACCTAGCTGGAGGATCTCTGTGTCAAAGCCTGAGGCAGACAACAAGCCCACTAACTGATGCTGTAAGAGATACAATCAGCATCCAGAAACCAGCAACTGGGAGTAAGAGGCAGCATACCCTGGTCCCAGCCCCTTCATAAAGCACTGCCAGGACTGTGGAATGGATACTCTGTGATCCAGACGTAGTACCTCCTCCCTTCCAGTCAGCTGAGACAAAAACCCTTGCAAGCAGAAAGCCATGCATCTGAACAGTATCCACCAGCCACTCATGTGCAGCCCTGCTGCCTCCAAAGAGCCTTCTTGAGTGAGAGAGAAATCACGCAGAAGCCTGGTCTGTCACTCAAGTGAGTTTTAAGAGCGCTAGGGAGGCGTGGTGGACAAGTCTAGCCGACCCCAGTGGCTGAATTGAATTTCTATGGCCTAGGTTGGTCACTCCAGGTACAGGACCCACCCAGGTGTACCTCCCCTTCATGGCCAGAAACCTTTACCTCTGAGCATGCACAGGGTGCCTCTCCTAACTGGGCTCTTATCTTGGCCCTATGGGCATGCATAACGGATGCCCCAGTCCCTAGGATAGCTACTTAACATTTGTTCACCTGAAGAGATATGGACCCAAATCTTTGGGGTACTGGGCGACGACATCTCTAGCTAATTCCTGCTGGCGAAAGGGGCGTAGCGGGGCTTTGGGTCCACACCCTTCCTACACTGCTGGGAGGGGTTGTCCATTGAGGGCAACTTAATACAGGATGGATAAGGTTGAGGTGGTCCAGGAGGTGGTAGTCGTGGACCTGGCACACTTGGTTCAGAAGCTTTAGTCACCCGATAATTTCTGGGAAAAACAAACTGTCTAAAAGGTGAACAGTTTGACTTCGACAAGGGTAAGCTTCTGTGGTGGCAGTGGCCTTGAAATTAGATGAGTGTCACAGGAAACAAAAAAAAATCTTAGGATTACCAGACATGTGTGTTTGTTCATTGGAAGTACAGGAAAAGGGATAAAATCATTCACACTTTCCCCTAGGAGGGCACAGGTTTGAGCACTACTAGGTGCAGTGCGATTACTGATTCATTTATGATGCCAAGTCTTGGAACCGCTTATAAGACCCATCCTTCTTTTTAACCCTATAACGCTTCAATTTTAATTTTGGGAAAAAATTATTTTCTTTTTGTTGTGGACTTTCATAATTATAAATATATATATATATATATATATTAATATATACATTTTTTAAATGTTATGAAAACATCATGCTCCGCGTTATAGAGTTAAATGGAAATAATGGGCTAGTACAAGAGGAGTCAAAATTGACCAAAATAGTGTAACTACCTCAGTCATTTTGAATTTTATTGGGTTCAATTGGAATAAAGGCTTGTAAATTTCCCGGGGTCCAAATTCCCATGGTCCCTCCTACAACGGGTAGAATGTTCAGGAATGTTTCAGGGCTGGGCGATTAGTAACACCTAAGTCCAGGATACCTTAGGGCAGGGTCCTAAAACTGTTTACCCAGGGGGCTAGTTCACTGTCCCTCAGGCCATTGGAGGGACAGACTATAGTTAAAAAAAAAACAAAAATTACAAACAAATTCATGTGCACACTGCACATCTTCATTTGAAGTTCAAAAAATAAATAAATGGGACACATACACCCGGCAGAAAGGATCAATGACCTCGGCTGTCTGCATGTGGCCCACAGGCTGTAGTTTGAGGACCCCTGCTCTAGGCGTTCACCAAGAGGATGTGGTTTCAACCCAAAACTTGGAGACTCTACAATTTGTTTAAAAGTGATGGGGCAGAAGGAGTCCCTGATTGACCCACGCAAGACTAGCTATCCCATCCCCTATTACTAAGAGTTCATAGTTATGGTTATGGGGAACCAGGACATCCCTTTAATTCAAGTGTGGGCTGAAATTGCCACTAAGAAGCCTGCAAATATAAAAGACTTACTCCCTCCCTCAAAGAAAGGGTCCTTGTTTCCAAGGTTTCAGGAAATATGGCAGGACCGGAAAAACAAACGATCCAAGTTCCCAAAACCACATAGGTGGAGGCCATCCCTCCCAGTCCCCCTCCCTCAATCCCTCCCTCTCCCCCTCACTTCCCCTCCCCTCCCCTCCCGATCTCTCTCCACTAATCGGCTTTATCCCATTTTGCAGGAGAACTCTGGGAGTGGGAGAGCTGGCTTCAGACCCTTTGGTTCCACCCCCGCCCTATAAGGTTTCTAGGGGCCAGGAATAGAAAACTTCTAACAGGCCCTTATTGAGTCACTCCCACCCCCACCGGGCCCCCAACCTCACCCCTACCCCAACCAGTAGCCCCCCTACACACACTAGTACTGGTATGTCTTCCATACTCATCAGCCCACCTGGAATGATTGCCAGCAACTTCTACAGGTGCTGTTCACAACCGAGGAAGGGTAGCCCTTCCAGACAGAGGCCCTGTAAGCAGTCAGTGAACCTGATGGTTAGCGAGCGGGCACTCCCCACTTGAGAGAAACTCTTTTGGCCACTACATGAACAATGTGGGATCTCAATTCCTAGCAAGGCCCAGAGGGCTTTACCAGGTATCACCCGTTGATCTTACACGACCCTCTGCCTAAGAGCTAGGAAACCTATGAATTTATCAAAGGTCAGTGAGAATTTTCAGGCTCTTATAAGAGATCGTCCGCCTGCCTTTCTAGAGTGGCTGATGGAAGCCTACGGGCTTTATACCCCTAAAGGCCTGGAGGCCACGAGAACAGGAGGGCAATAAGTATTGCCTTTATGACTCAGTCAGTCTGCCTCAGCCATGAAAAAGAAGTGGGAAGTGTTTGAAGGGAAAAATGTTAGTGATTTGGTACAAGTGGCTAATTGAGTATATAACAACAGAGATGACCCTAGCACGACAGAGACAAAGAAACTAGCTAAAATAATAGTAATTGCCATGAGAGACACCAGAGACTCAGGAAAAGGAGAGCATGGCCCACTCACAGAGAGACTAGCCTGTGGGCACCGCCAAGCCATGGGGAAGGATCAATGTGCCTACTGCAGGAAAGAAGGACACTGGAATAATCAGTGCCTTGAAAATCCCAGGAGAGGTGCACGACCCTCCACTAGAGTGGACGGGCCTCATCTGCACCTACAAAGACCCAAGCAAGAGACAATAATGCTTGAAGAAGCTGAATGAAGGGGTCAGGGCTCTGTTTCACTTCGCCGCCAAGAGCCCAGGCTAACTCTCCATGTAGGAGGCCAGCCAGTAAATTTCTTGGTGGACACAGCGGCCACCTTCTCAGGTTCAGAAAGAAAGGCGGGCACATTTTCAAAAAGAAAGATGTGAATTATTGTGAGCCTATGATTCCTTCCACAGATAACTCACACCAGAAGGTTTGCATGGAAGGTAGGTGGGCTTCCCAAGACAACAAGATAACAAATATCTATCTGCCCTTTGTCCCCGCTAGCGACCTGGTTATGATGGCACTGGCTCCTGGCTCAGCTGCTGAGCCAGTGAAGCAGTTATAGCAGGAGAAGACTAGGTGGCCGGTGGCCATCAACGGAAGGACCAAATCTCCACAATGGGCTTCCTGTTTCAATATGGAGCCACGTATGTTACCTGCTGGACACCATCTCTATCCTGAGCTCATAATTACCATCCGAGGTCTAAAATGCAGCTCGCAGGTACACACTATATGAAACAGTCTCTGATTAACCCCTCTCGATAACTTGCTGACATGGGAGTCTGGATAATCCGGTACATTTACTTTCCAGGTGAGAAAACTCACTCAAAAACACACAGGAGTAGACCCAGAGACACACAACTGGTTAACAACAAAGTCATATTCACAACCAGCATCTGGACCAAGAGCACGGTGCCCAAGAGAACTGTGCCCATCGAGCATTCAATATCTCCTGGACTCTCAAAAGATCTGAGCTGATACCCACCCCCCCCACATCCTTGCAGGCTCCAAAGACTGTATTTCACAGGATGGCACCGGATCTGCAGCTCGCGGAGGGGGACATATCTGATCAGAGAACACAAGGCAGAACAAGGGGGAGGAGGGGAGAATGGAGCACACCCTGGCCCAATACACCTTGAGGATGATGTTCCCAATCAGAGAAGCCAGTCCACAGAGAAGACCACATGGGCAGCCCCACTATGAGAAACGTTCCTCAAAGACACATAGCCCTAGAGGGGACAACACTGGACACACACTGTGGGAACTGTGCCCGAACTGATCCTGCCACATGGAGGCATGACACTAAGAGAGTGCAGCAGAAGAGAAAGAAAACGGAGCATCAAAGTCCCCGGGGAATGCCAAAGGTGGACTTTGTGTTCAGGGCTCTGTGCCCCAACAGACTGGACTGGAAAACACCCCTAAACTTCACCACACAGTCCTTGTACTTTTCTTTCTTGGTTAGTGTTGTTTTCTTTTAGTGTCATTGGATTTGGGTTGGGTTTTGTTTTCATTTTTGTTTGTTTGTTTTCTTTTTGCAGCTTGGTTTTGCTCAGTCTTGTTTTGTGCATGTTATTACCTTTACAGGTCTGTCTAATTAAGAGAGGCTGGATGAACAATCTGGAGGAGTAAACATGTGACCGGCCCTTTCCATTGGGCATGGGAGTGAGCACGGTGGGGGGAAAGGAAGTGGTGTCAAGAAACCCAGAGACAGGGGAACAACAAGTGATGGAAATCGGTGGTGAGGGGGATGTAGGAGGCCTGGTAGGGCGTGATCAAGGATAATGTAACCAAGAGGAATTACTGAAACAAAAAGGAAGTCTGAGCATGACAGTAGGCACAAGAGGAAAATCAAAGGGCATAGAAGAGTGAGCTGGGATTCAAGGACCAGTTATAGACGTCTAAATAAAGGCATGTACATATTTCCATATATTTACAAAGGGGCATGGGGAAATAGATCTATGTCCATATGTTTATAGATTTAGTATTAAGGTAGCAGATGGACATAGGGCCTCCGCTCAAGGAATCCCTCATTGCAAGAACACTGTTTTATAAAATAGGCATTCTACGATGCTTACCTTCCCTACACGATCACTGACCACAAACGGCTGCATAAGAAAATGGGGTGAAGAAAGCCGATGGTGTCCAGCTACGAAAAGATATAGTGTGTGGGGTCTTAAAGGCTTGAAGGTAAAGTAGCAGCCATCTAGCTCAGAAGCAACAGAGCCCACATTTAGGAAGCATACCAGCCTGTGTGATCACAAAGTTTCAAAGGGATAAGGCAACAGGCATCATGAGAACAAAAAAATCTTATCATGGAAAATGAGAGGGGATTGCCGGGTTTAGACCCAAAACCTATTTGCAGTGCACTGGACATCCCCTTACAGAAGGAGCTCAGAGAGGAGATTAAGGAATACAGGGTATGAGACAGCAAAGATGAAACACAACTTTCCTCTAGTACTTAATGCTTCCTCTTGCCCCACTGTCATGATCCCAGTTCTACCATACTAATCTGGCCAAATTAGAGAAGGTATTCTAGTACCGATAGGAATTTCAAACACGGGGAATCCAGGGTGGTTGGGCCCTTTAGGACCAGTGTTATGAGTGGAGATACTGGGAGGGTGGAGGAAGGGCAGGATGGAAAGTGGGAACTGATTACAAGGATCTTCATTGACCTCAAAAGAAAGGTGGGTGAAGATATGACAAAAGAATTAGTACATTTCCAAGGATTGATGAGGGATGGGTGGCGGGCATTGATGGGGGGAAAATGAGGAGCTGAGGCCAGGAGCTTGGGTTGAGAGTGGATATTTTGAGAATAATATGGGCAATTAATGGTCAGATGTGCTTCAAACAGGTGATGTATATATGTTTTCTGGGTAGTGTTGTAGGAGCCCATAATAAGAAGATCATAAAAGAAACAAAAATAATCTGGGCAGAGGGCTCATGCAAGGATGATCTCAGGCTGGATTAGACCAGTCAAAACAGCTACTGGAGTCGCCTCACCCTGTGTCTATTCCTGAGTTAGGCATGAAGCTTAGGGCCCACAGCCCCAGCAGCTGGCCAGTGAGGGAGGTGGGTCTCTGAGGCCATTCCACAGGGGGAATGGTCCTCCATCCTGCAGGACCCACCCTCCTTTGTAAGCGTGCTGTCTGGGGCACGGCTTTCATGGAGTCCACACCATGGGAGCTCTACTACTCATGGGGGATTGGCAGGAAGCCTCTGCTCATGCGCACACACCACCAACTAGCTGGAGGATCTCCGTGAACAAAGTTTGAGGCAGACAACAAGCCCACTAACTGATGCTGTAAGAGAAACAATCAGCATCCAGAAACCTGCAAGTGGGAGTAAGAGGCAGCATACCTTGGTCCCAGCCCCTCCAACTCTAATCTACAAGGAGTGACATTGCAAAGCAGAGGGTTTTCATAAAGCACTGCCAGGTCTGTGGAATGAGCAGCCTCATTTGTGGACATGGATACTCTGTGATCCAGACGTACTACCTCCTCCCTTCCAGTCAGCTGAGACAAAAACCCTTGCAAGCAGGAAGCCATGCATCTGAACAGTATCCACCAGCCACTCATGTGCAGCCCTGCTGCCTCCAAAGAGCCTTCCTGAGTGAGAGAGAAATCACGAAGAAGCCTGGTCTGTCACTCAAGTGAGTTTTATGAGCGTTAGGGAGGCGTGGTGGGCAAGTCTGGCCGACCCCATTGGCTGAATTGAATTTACATGGACTAGGTTAGTCAATCCAGGTACAGGACCCACCCAGGTGTACCTCCCCTTCATGGCCAGAAACCTGGACCTCTGAGCATGCACAGGGTGCCTCTCCTAACTGGGCTCTTATCTTGGCCCTATGGGCATGCATAACGGATGCCCCAGTCACTAGGAGAGCTACCTAACCTTTGCCCCCCTGAAGAGATATGGACCCAAATCTTTGGGGCACTGGGCGACGACATCTCTAGTTACTTCCTTCGGCAAAAGGGGCGAAGTGGAGCTTTGGTTCCATACCCTTCCTACACTGCTGGGAGGGGTTGTCCATTGAGGGCAACTTTATCCTGGATGGATAAGGTTGAGGTGGTCAAGGAGGTGGTAGTCGTCAACCTGACACACTTGTTTCAGAAGCTTTGGTCACCCGATAACTTCTGGGAAAAACAAATGGTCTAAAAGGTGAACAGTTTGACTCCGAGAAGGCTAAGCTTGTGTGATAGCAGTGACCTTGATTTTAGGTGAGTGTCACAGGAAACAAAAAAAAATCTTAGGATTACCAGACATGTGTGTTTGTTCATTGGAAGTACAGGAAGAGGGATAAAATCATTCACACTTTCCCCTAGGAGGGCACAGGTTTGGGCACTACTAGGTGCAGTGGGAACACTGATTCATTTATGATGCTAAGGTCTTGGAACCGCTGATAAGACCCATCCTTCTTTTTACCCTATAAAGCTTCAATTTTAATTTTGTGAAATAATTATTTTCTTTTATGTGGACTTTCATAGTTATAAATATACATATATATATATTTTAAATGTTATGAAAACATCATGCTCCGTGTTATAGAGTTAAATGGAAATAATGGGCTAGTACAGGAGGAGTCAAAAGTGACCAAAATAGAGGAACTGCCTAAGTAATTTTGAATTTTCTTGGGTTCAATTGCAGTAAAGGCTTGTAAATTACCCAGGGTCCAAATTCTCATGGTGCCTCCCAAAACGGGTAGAATGTTCACGGATGTTTCAGTGCTGGGAGATTAGTAACCCCTAAGTCCAGGATACCTTAGGGCAGGGGTCCTGAAACTGTTTACTCAGGGGGCCAGTTCTCTGTCCCTCAGGCCATTGGAGGGACAGACTATAGTTTAAAAAAAACCAAAAATTACCTACAAATTCATGTGCATACTGCACATCTTGTTTTGCAGTTCAAAAAAAATAAAGGGGGCACATACACCCGGCAGAAAGGATCAATATCCTCGACTGTCTGTATGTGTCCCACAGGTTGTAGTTTGAGGACCCCTGCTCTAAGCGTTCACCAAGAGGATGTGGTTTCAACCCAAAAGCTTGGAGACTCTACAATTTGTTTAAAAGTGATGGGGCAGAAGGAGTCCCTGATTGACCCACGCAAGACTAATTTTCCCATCCCCTATTACTAAGAGTTCATAGTTATGGTTATGGGGAACCAGGACACCCCGATCTGATCCCTTTAATTCAAGTGTGGGCTGACATTGCCACTAAGAATCCTACAAATATAAAAGACTTACTCCCTCCCTCAAAGAAAGGGTCCTTGTTTCCAAGGTTTCAGGAAACATGGCAGGACCGGAAAAACAAACGGTCCAAGTTCCCAAAACCACATAGATGGAGGCCATTCGTCCCCCATCCCCTCCCCCTCCCACTCCCTTTCCCACCCCTGCCCTCCTGATTTCTCTCACCTAATCGGCTTTATTTCATTTTGCAGGAGAACTCTGGGAGTGGGAGAGCTGGCTTCAGACCCCTTGGTTTCAACCCCGCCCTATAAGGTTTCTAGGGGCCAGAAATAAAAAACTTCTAACAGGCCCTTATTGAGTCACTCCCTGCCCACCCGGCCCCCCAAAATCACATCCACCCGCAACCAGCAGCCCCACCCACACACTAGTACTGGTATGTCTTCCATACTCATCAGCCCACCTGAAATGATTGCCAGCAAATTCTCCAGGTGCTGTTCACAACCGAGGAAGGGTAGCCCTTCCAGACAAAGGCCCAGTAAGCAGTCAGTGAACCTGATGGTCAGCGAGCGGGCACTCCCCACTTGAGAAAATCTCTTTTAGCCACTACACGAACAATATGGAATCTCAATTCCTAGCAAGGCCCAGAGGGCTTTACCAGGTATCTCCCGTTGATCTTACATGACCCTCTGCGGAAGAGCTAGGAAACCTATGAATTTATCGAAGGTCAGTGAGAATTTTCAGTCTCTTACATGAGAATGTACGCCTGCCTTTCCAGAGTGGCTGATTGAAGCCTACGGGCATTATACCCCTAACGGCCCAGAGCCCCCGAGAACAGGAGGGCAATAAGTATTGCCTTTATGACTCAGTCAGTCTGCCTCAGACATGATAAAGAGGTGGGAAGAGTTTGAAGGGAAAAATCTTAGTGATTTGGTACAAGTGGCTCATTGAGTGTATAACAACAGAGATGACCCTAGCACGACAGAGACAAATAAACTAGCTAAAATACTGGTAAGTGCCATGAGAGACCCCAGAGACTCAGGAAAAGGAGAGCATGGCCCACTCACGGAGAGACTAACCTGTGGGCACTGGCAAGCAATGGGGAAGGATCAATGTGCCTATTGCAGGAAAGAAGGACACTGGAAAAATCAGTGCCTTGAAAACCCCAGGAGAGGTGCACGACCCTAAACTAGAGTGGACGGGCCTCATCTGCACCTAGAAAGACCCAAGCAAGAGTCAATAATGCTTGAAGAAGCTAAATGAAGTGGTCAGGGCTCTGTTTCCCTTCGCCGCCAAAAGCCCAGGCTAACTCTCCATGTAGGAGGCCAGGCAGTAAATTTCTTGGTGGACACAGCGGCCACCTTCTCAGGTTCAGAAAGGAATACGGGCACATTTTCAAGAAGAAAGATGTGAATTACTGTGAGCCTATGATTCCTTTCACAGATAACTCACACCAGAAAGTTTGCATGGAGGTTAGGTGGGCTTCCCAAGACAAAAAGATAACAAATATCTATCTGGCAATTGTACCAGTTAGCCACCTGGTTATGATGGCACTGGCTCCTGGCTCAGCTGCTGAGCCAGTGAAGCAGTTATAGCAGGAGAAGACTAGGTGGCCAGTGGCCATCGACGGAAGGACCAAATCTCCACAGTGGGCTTCCTGTTTCAATATGGAGCCAAGTCTGTCACCTGCTGGACACCATCTCTATTCTGAGCTCAGAATTGCCACCCCAGGTCTAGAATGCAGCTCGCAGGTACACACTATATGAAACAGTCTTTGATTAACCCCTCTCGATAACTTGCTGACATGGGAGTCTGGATAATCCAGTACATTTACTTTCCAGATGAGAAAACTCACTCAAAAACACACGGGAGTTGACCCAGAGACTCACAACTGGCTAACAACAAAGTCATATTCAAAACCAGCGTCTGGTCCAAGAGCACGGCGCCCCACAGAACTGTGCCCATCGAGCGGTCAATATCTCCTGGACTCCTAAAAGATCTGAGCTGACACCCACCCACCCACATCCTTGCAGCCCCCAAAGATTGTATTTCACAGGATGGCACCGGATCTGCAGCTCGCGGAGAAGGACATATCTGATCAGAGAACACAGGGCAGAACAAGTGGGAGGAGGGGAGAGCGGAGCACATCCTGGCCCTCTACACCTTGAGGATGATGTTCCCAATCAGAGAAGCCAGTCCACAGAGAAGACCACATGGGCAGCCCCACGATGAGAAACGTCCCTCAAAGACCCATAGCCCTAGAGTGGACAACACTGGAGACACAGTGTGGGAACTGCGCCCGAACTGAACCTGCCACATCGAGGCATGACACTAAGAGAGTGCAGCGGAAGAGTAAGAAAACGGAGCATCAAAGTCCTCGGGGAATGCCAAAGGTGGACTTTGTGTTCAGGGCTCTGTGCCCCAACAGACTGGACTGGAAAACACTCCTAAAGTTCACAACACAGTCCTTGTACTTTTCTTTCTTGGTTAGTGTTGTTTTCTTTTAGTGTAATTGGATTTGGGTTGGGTTTTGTTTTCATTTTTCTTTACTGCTTGGTTTGCTATGTTTTGTTTTGTGCATGTTATTACCTTTACAGGTCTGTCTAATTAAGAGAGGCTGGATGAACAATCGGGAGGAGTAAACATGTGACCGGCCCTTTCCATTGGGCATGGGAGTGAGGACGGTGGGGGGAAAGGAAGTGGAGTCAAGAAACCCAGAGACAAGGGAACAACAAGTGATGGAAATCGGTGGTGAGGGAGATGTAGGAGGCCTGGAAGGGCGTGATCAAGGGTAATGTAACAAAGAGTAATTACTGAAACCCAAAGGAAGACTGAGCATGGCAGTGGGCACAAGAGGAAAATCAAAGGGTATAGAAGAGTGAGCTGGGAAGCAAGGGCCAGTTATATACGTCTAAATAAAGGCATGTACATATGTACATATATTTACAAAGGGGCATGGGGAAATAGATCTATGAACATATGTTTATAGATTTAGTATTAAGGTAGCAGATGGACATAGGGATTCTGCTCAAGGACTCCCTCATTGCAAGAACACTGTTCTATTAAATTGGCATTCTAAGATGCTCACCTTCCCTACACGATCACTGACCACAAAGCGGCTGCATAAGCAATTGTGGTGAAGAAAGCCGATGGTGTCCAGCTACCTAAGATATAGCGTGTGGGGTCTTAAAGGCTTGAAGGTAAAGAAGCAGTCATCTGGCTCAGAAGCAACAGAGCCCATAAGGTGGAAGCATACCAGCCTGGGTGATCACAAAGTTTCAAAGGGATAAGGCAACAGGCATCATGAGACCAAAAAAATCTTATCATGGAGAATGAGAGGGGACTGCCGGGTATAGACCCAAAACCTATTTGCAGTGCACTGGACATCCGCTTATAGAAGGAGCTCAGAGAGAAGATTAAAGAATACAGGGTATGAGACAGCAAAGATGAAACACAACTTTCCTCTATTTCTTAATGCTTCCTCTTGCCCCACTATCATGATCCCAGTTCTACAATACTAATCTGGCCAAACTAGAGAAGGTATTCTAGTACCGATAGGAATTTCAAACACGGGGAATCCAGGGTGGATGGGCCCTTTAGGACCAGTGTTATGAGTGGAGATACTGGGAGGGTGAAGGAATGCCAAGATGGAAAGTGGGAATCGATTACAAGGATCTTCATTGACCTCAAAAGAAAGGTGGGTGAAGATAAGACAAAAGAATTAGTACATTTCCAAGGATTGATGAGGGATGGGTGGCGGGCATTGAGGGGGGAAAAATGAGGAGCTGGGGTCAGGGGCTTGGGTGGAGGGTGGAGATTTTGAGAATAATGAGGGCAATTAATGTACAGATGTGCGTCAAACAGCTGTTGTATATATGGATTGTGGTTAGTGTTGTAGGAGCCACTAATGAAAATATCATAAAAGAAACAAAAATAATCTTGGCAGAGGGCTCATGCAAGGATGATCTCAGGCTGGATTAGACCAGACAAAACAGCTACTGGAGTCTCCTCACCCTGTGTCTATTCCTGAGTCAGGCATGAAGCTTAGGGTCCACAGCCCCAGCAGCTGGCCAGTGAAGGACCTGGGTCTCTGAGGCCATTCCACAGGGGGAATGGTCGTCTCTCCTGCAGGGCCCACCCTCCTTTGTAAGCGTGCTGTCTGGGGCACGGCTTTCATGGAGTCCACAACATGGGAGCTCTACTACTCATGGGAGATTGGCAGGAAGCCTCTGCTCATGCGCACACACCACAAACTAGCTGGAGGATCTCCGTGAACAAAGCCTGAGGCAGACAGCAAGACCACTAACTGATGCTGTAAGAGATACAATCAGCATCCAGAAACCTGCAACAGGGAGTAAGAGGCAGCATACGTTGGTCCCAGCGCCTCCCATTCTAATCTACAAGGAGTGACATTGCAAAGCAGAGGGTTTTCATAAAGCACTGCCAGGACTGCGAATGAGCAGCCACATTTGTGGACATGGATACTCTGTGATCCAAACGTACTACCTCCTCCCTTCCAGTCAGCTGAGACAAAAACGCTTGCAAGCAGAAAGACATGCATCTGAACAGTATCTACCAGCCACTCATGTGCAGCCCTGCTGCCTCCAAAGAGCCTTCCCGAGTGAGAGAGAAATCACGCAGAAGCCTGGTCTGTCACTCAAGTGAGTTTTATGAGCGTTACTGAGGCATGGTGGGCAAGTCTGGCCAACCCCAGTGGCTGAATTGAATTTACATGGCCTTGGTTGGTCAATCCAGGTACAGGACACACCCAGGGGTACCTCCCCTTCATGGTCAGAAACCTGGACCTCTGAGCATGCACAGGGTGCCTCTCCTAACTGGGCTCTTATCTTGGCCCTATGGGCATGCATAACGGATGCCCCAGTCCCTAGCATAGCTACCTAACATTTGCCCCCCTGAAGAGATATGGATCCAAATCTTTGGGGTACTGGGCAACAACATCTCTAGCTACTTCCTGCTGGAAAAACCGGCGAGGTGGGGCTTTTGGTCCATACCCTTCCTACAATGCAGGGAGGGTTTGTCCATTGAGGGCAACTTTATCCAGGATGGATAAGGTTGAGGTGGTCCAGGAGGTGGTAGTCGTGGACCTGGCACACTTGGTTCAGAAGTTTTAGTCACCCGATAACTTCTGGGAAAAACAAACTGTCTAAAAGGTGAACAGTTTGACTACGACAAGGCTAAGCTTCTGAGGTGGCAGTGGCCTTGAAATTAGGTGAGTGTCACAGGAAACAAAAAAAATCTTAGAATTACCAGACATGTGTGTTTGTTCATTGGAAGTACAGGAAGAGGGATAAAAGCATTCACACTTTCCCCTAGGAGGGCACAGGTTTGGGCACTACTAGGTGCAGTGGGATCACTGATTCATTTATGATGCTAAGGTCTTGGACTCGCTTATAAGACCCATCCTCCTTTTTGACCCAATAACACTTCAATTTTAATTTTGGGAAAATATTTTATTTTTGTTGTGGACATTCATAGTTATAAATATATATATATGAATATATACATTTTTTATATGTTATGAAAACATCATGCTCCAGGTTATAGAGTTAAATGGAAATAATGGGCTAGTACAGGAAGAGTCAAAAGTGACCAAAATAGAGTAACTGCCTAAGTCATTTTGAATTTTCTTGGGTTCAATTGGAGTAAAGGCTTGTAAATTACCCAGGGTCCAAATTCCCATGGTGCCTCCTACAACGGGTAGAATGTTCAGGGATGTTTCAGGGCTGGGAGATTAGTAACCCCTAAGTCCAGGATACCTTAAGGCAGGTGTCCTGAAACTGTTTACCCAGGGGGCCAGTTCACTGTCCCTCAGGCCATTGGAGGGACAGACTATAGTTTTAAAAAAAATTACGAACAAATTCATGTGCACACAGCACATCTTGATTTGAAGCTCAAAAATAAATAAATGGGGCACATACAAATGGCAGAAAGGATCAATGTCCTCGGCTGTCTGCATGTGGCACACAGGTTGTAGTTTTAGGACCCGTGCTATAGGCATTCACCAAGAGGATTTGGTTTCAACCCAAAAGCTTGGAGACTCTACAATTTGTTTAAAAGTGATGGGGCAGAAGGAGTCCCTGATTGACCCATGCAAGACTAGTTTTCCCATCCCCTATTACTAAGAGTTCATAGTTATGGTTAAGGGGAACCAGGACATCCCGATCTGATTCTTTTAATTCAAGTGTGGGCTGACATTGCCACGAAGAAGCCTGCAAATATAAGACTTACTCCATCCCTCAAAGAAAGGGTCCTTGTTTCCAAGGTTCAGGAAACATGGCAGGACCGGAAAAACAAACGGTCCAAGTTCCCAAAACCACATATGTGGAGGCCATCCCTCCACGCCCACCTCCCCCACCCCCTCCTCTCCCCTCCTTCCCCTCCCCTCCCCTCCCGATCTCTCTCCCCTAATCGGCTTTATCTCATTTTGCACAAGAACTCTGGGAGAGGGAGAGCTGGCTTCAGACCCTTTGGATCCACCCCCGCCCTATAAGGTTTCTAAGGGCCAGAAATAGAAAACTTCTAACAGGCCCTTATTGAGTCACTCTCTCCCCCACTGGCCCCCCAAACTCACCCCTACCACCAACCAGCAGCCCACCACACACACTAGTTCTGGTATTACTTCCATACTCATCAGCCCACCTGGACTGATGGCCAGCAACTTCTCCAGGTGCTGTTCACAACGGAGGAGGGTAGCCCTTCCAGACAGAGGCCCAGTAAGCAGTCAGTGAACCTGATGGTCAGCGAGCGGGCACTCCCCACTTGAGAGAAACTCTTTTGGCCACTACACCAACAATGTGGGATCTCAATTCCTAGCAAGGCCCAGAGGGCTTTACCAGGTATCAACCATTGCTCTTACATGACCCTCTGCAGAAGAGCTAGGAAACCTATGAATTTATCTAAGGTCAGTGAGAATTTTCAGGTTCCTATAAGAGAATGTCCGCCTGCCTTTCTAGAGTGGCTGAGGGAAGCCTACGGGCTTTATACCCCTAACGGCCCGGAGGCACTGAAAACAGGAGGGCAATAAGTACTGCCTTTATTACTCAGTCAGTCTGCCTCAGACATGACAAAGAAGTGGGAAGGGTTTGAAGGGAAAAATCTTAGCGATTTGGTACAAGTGGCTCATTGAGTGTATACCAACAGAGATGACCCTAGCACGACAGAGACAAAGAAGCTAGCTAAAATAATCGTAATTGCCATGAGATACCCCAGAGACTCAGGAAAAGGAGAGCATGGCCCACTCACGGAGAGACTAACCTCTGGGCACCGCCAAGCCATGGGGAAGGACCAATGTGCCTACTGCAGGAAAGAAGGACACTGGAAAAATCAGTGCCTTGAAAACCCCAGGAGAGGTGCACGACCCTCCACTAGAGTGGATGGGCCTCATCTGCACGTAGAAAGACCCAAGCAAGAGACAATAATGCTTGAAGAAGCTCAATGAAGGGGTCAGGGCTCTGTTTCACTTCGCCGCCAAAAGCCCAGGCTAACTCTCCAAGTAGGAGGCCAGGCAGTAAATTTCTTGGTGGACACAGGGGCCACCTTGTCAGGTTCAGAAAGGAATATGGGCACATTTTCAAGAAGAAAGATGTGAATTACTGTGAGCCTATGATTCCTTCCACAGATAACTCACACCAGAAGGTTTGCATGGAGGGTAGGTGGGTTTCCCAAGACAACAAGATAACAAATATCTATCAGCCCTTTGGCCCAGTTAGTCACCTGGTTATGATATCACTGGCTTCTGGCTCAGCTGCTGAGCCAGTGAAGCAGTTATAGCGGGAGAAGACTAGGTGGCCGGTGGCCATCAACGGAAGGACCAAATCTACACAGTGGGCTTCCTGTTTCAATATGGAGCCACGTATGTTACCTGCTGGACACCATCTCTATCCTGAGCTCATAATTGCCATCGCAGGTCTAGAATGCGGCGCGCAGGTACACACTATATGAAACAGTCTCTGATTAACCCCTCTCGATAACTTGCTGACATGGGAGTCTGGATAATCCTGTACATTTACTTTGCAGATTAGAAAACTCACTCAAAAACACACGGGAGTTGACCCAGAGACACACAACTGGTTAACAACAAAGTCATATTCACAACCAGCGTCTGGACCAAGAGCACGGTGACCCACAGAACTGTGCCCATCGAGCAGTCAATATCTCCTGGACTCTCAAAAGATCTGAGCTGATACCCACCCCCCCACATCCTTGCAGCACCAAAAGATTGTATTTCACAGGATGGCACCGGATCTGCAGCTCACGGAGAGGGACATATCTGATCAGAGAACACAGGGTAGAACAAGGGGGAGGAGGGGAGAATGGAGCACACCCTGGCCCAATACACCTTGAGGAAGATGTTCCCAATCAGAGAAGCCAATCCACAGAGAAGACCACATGGGCAGCCCCACGATGAGAAACGTCCCTCAAAGACCCATAGCCTTAGAGGGGACAACACTGGACACACAGTGTGGGAACTGCGCCCGAACTGATCCTGCCACTTCGATGCATGACACTAAGAAAGTGCAGCGGAAGAGTAAGAAAACGGAGCATCAAAGTCCCCGGGGAATGCCAAAGGTGGACTTTGTGGTCAGGGTTCGGTGCCCCCACAGACTGGACTGGAAAACACTCCTAAAGTTCACCACACAGTCCTTGTACTTTTCTTTCTGGTTAGTGTTGTTTTCTTTTAGTGTCATTGGATTTGGGTTGGGTTTTGTTTTCATTTTTGTTTGTTTTTTTTTCTTTTTGCTGCTTGGTTTAGCTCAGTCTTGTTTTGTGCATGTTATTACCTTTACAGGTCTGTCTAATTAAGAGAGGCTGGATGAACAATCTGGAGGAGTAAACATGTGACCGGCCCTTTCCATTGGGCATGGGAGTGAGCACGGTGGGGGGAAAGGAAGTGGTGTAAAGAAACCCAGAGACAAGGGTACAACAAGTGATGGAAAATGGTAGTGAGGGGGATGTAGGAGGCCTGGTAGGGCGTGATCAAAGGTAATGTAACCAAGAGGAATTACTGAAACCCAAAGGAAGACTGAGCATGGCAGTGGGCACAAGAGGAAAATCAAAGGGTATAGAAGAGTGAGCTGGGAAGCAAGGGCCAGTTATAGACGTCTAAATAAAGGCATGTACATATGTACATATATTTACAAAGGGGCATGGGGAAATAGATCTATGTCCATATGTTTATAGATTTAGTATTAAGGTAGCAGATGGACATAGGGCCTCCGCTCAAGGACTCCCTCATTGCAATAACACTGTTCTATTAAATTGGCATTCTAAGATGCTCACCTTCCCTACACAATCACTGACCACAAAGCGGCTGCATAAGCAAATGTGGTGAAGAAAGCCGATGGTGTCCAGCTACCTAAAGATATAGCGTGTGGGGTCTTAAAGGCCTGAGGGTAAAGAAACAGCCATCTGGCTCTGAAGCAACAGAGCCCACATGGAGAAAGCATACCAGCCTGTGTGATCACAAAGTTTTAAAGGGATAAGGCAACAGGCATCATGAGAACAAAAAAATCTTATCATGGAGAATGAGAGGGGACTGCCGGGTATAGACCCAAAACCTATTTGCAGTGCACTGGACATCCCCTTACAGAAGGATCTCAGAGTGGAGATTAAAGAATACAGGGTATGAGACAGCAAAGATGAAACACAACTTTCCTCTAGTTCTTAATGCTTTCTCTTGCCCCACTATCATGATCCCAGTTCTACCATACTAATCTGGCCAAACTAGAGAAAGTATTCTAGTACCGATAGGAATTTCAAACAAGGGGAATCCAGAGTGGATGGGCCCTTTACCAGTGTTATGAGTGGAGATACTGGGAGGGTGGAGGAAGGGCAGGATGGAAAGTGGGAACCGATTACAAGGATCTTCATTGACCTCAAAAGAAAGGTGGGTGAAGATAAGGCAAAAGAATTAGTACATTTCCAAGGATTGATGAGGGATGGGTGGCGGGCATTGAGGGGGGGAAAATGAGGAGCTGAGGCCAGGGGCTTGGGTGGAGAGTGGATATTTTGTGAATAAGGAGGGCAATTAATGTACAGATGTGCTTCAAACAGCTGATGTATTTATGGATTGTGGTTAGTGTTGTAGGAGCCACTAATGAAAAGATCATAAAAGAAACAAAAATAATCTTGGCAGAGGGCTCATGCAAGGATGATCTCAGGCTGGATTAGACCAGTCCAAACAGCTACTGGAGTCGCCTCACCCTGTGTCTATTACTGAGTCAGCCATGATGCTTAGGACCCACAGCCCCAGCAGCTGGCCAGAGAGGGAGGTGGATCTCTGAGGCCATTCCACAGGGGGAATGGTCCTCTGTCCTGCAGGGCCCACCCTCCTTTGTAAGCGTGCTGCCTGGGGCAAGGCTTTCATGGAGTCCACACCATAGGAGCTCTACTACTCATGGGGGATTGGCAGGAAGCCTCTGCTCATGCGCACACACCACCAACTAGCTGGAGGATCTCCGTGAACAAAGCCTGAGGCAGACAACAAGCCCACTAACTGATGCTGTAAGAGATACAATCAGCATCCAGAAACCTGCAAGTGGGAGTAAGAGGCAGCATACCTTGGTCCCAGCCCCTCCCACTCTAATCTACAAGGAGTGACATTGCAAAGCAGAGGGTTTTCATAAAGCACTTCCAGGACTGTGGAATGAGCAGCCTCGTTTGTGGACATGGATACTCTGTGATCCAGACGTACTACCTCCTCCCTTACAGTCAGCTGAGACAAAAACCCTTGCAAGCAGAAAGCCATGCATCTGAACAGTATCCACCAGCCACTCATGTGCAGCACAGCTGCCTCCAAAGAGCCTTCCTGAGTGAGAGAGAAATCATGCAGAAGCCTGGTCTGCACTCAAGAGAGTTTTATGAGCGTTAGGGAGGCGTGATGGGCAAGTCTGGCCGACCCCAGTGGCTGAATTGAATTTACATGGCCTAGATTGGTCAATCCAGGTACAGGAACCACCCAGGTGACCTCCCCTTCATGGCCAGAAATCTGGACCTCTGAGCATGCACAGGGTGCCTCTCCTAACTGGGCTCTTATCTTGGCCCTATGGGCATGCATAACGGATGCCCCAGTCCCTAGCATAGCTACCTAACATTTGCCCCCCTGAAGAGATATGGACCCAAATCTTTGGGGTACTGGGCGACGACATCTCTAGCTACTTCCTGCTGGCAAAACGGGAGAAGTGGGGCTTTGGGTCCATACCCTTCCTACACTGCTGGGAGGGGTTGTCCATTGAGGGCAACTTTATCCAGGATGGATAAGGTTGAGGTGGTCCAGGAGATGGTAGTCGTGGACCTGGCACACTTGGTTCAGAAGCTTTAATCACCCCATAACTTCTGAGAAAAACAAACGGTCTAAAAGGTGAACAGTTTGACTACGACAAGGCTAAGCTTGTGAGGTGGCAGTGGCCTTGAAATTAGGTGAGTGTCACAGGAAACAAAAATAATCTTAGGATTACCAGACATGTGTGTTTGTTCATTGGAAGTACAGGAAGAGGGATAAAAGCATTCACATTTTCCCCTAGGAGGGCACAGGTTTGGGCACTACTAGGTGCAGTCGGATCACTGATTCATTTATGATGCTAAGCTCTTGGACCCGCTGATAAGACCCATCCTTCTTTTTAACCCTATAACGCTTCAATTTTAATTTTGGGAAAAAATTTTCTTTTTGTTGTGGACTTTCATAGTTATAAATATATATATATGTATTAATATATACATTTTTAATGTTATGAAAACATCATGCTTCGCGTTATAGAGTTAAATGGAAATAATGGGCTAGTGCAGGACGAGTCAAAAGTGACCAAAATAGAGTAACTGCCTAAGCCATTTTGAATTTTCTTGGGTTCAATTGGAGTAAAGGCTTGTAAATTACCCGGGGTCCAAATTCCCATGGTGCCTCCTACAACGGGTAGAATGTTCAGGGATGTTTCAGGGCTGGGAGATTAATAACCCCTAAGTCCAGGATACCTTAGGGCAGGGGTCCTTAAACTGTTTACCCAGGGGGCCAGTTCACTATCCCTCAGGCCTTTTGAAGGAAAGACTATAGTTTAAAAAAACAAATATTACGAACAAATTCATGTGCACACTGCACATCTTGATTTGAAGTTCAAAAAAAAATAAATGGGGCACATACACCCGGCAGAAAGGATCAACGTCCTCGGCTGTCTGCATGTGGCCCACAGGTTGTAGTTTGAGGACCCCTGCTCTCGGCATTCACCAAGAGGATGTGGTTTCAACCCAAAAGCTTGGAGACTCTACAATTTGTTTAAAAGTGATGGGGCAGAAGGAGTCCCTGATTGACCCACGCAAGTCTAGTTTTCCCATCCCCTATTACTAAGAGTTCATAGTTATGGTTAAAGGGAACCAGGATATCCCGATCTGATCCCGTTACTTCAAGTGTGGGCTGACATTGCCACTAAGAAGCCTGCAAATACAAAAGACTTACTTCCTCCTGCAAAGAAAGGGCCCTTGTTTCCAAGGTTTCAGGAAACATGGAAGGACAGGAAAAACAAACGGTCCAAGTTCCCAAAACCACATAGGTGGAGGCCATCCCTCCCCATCACCCTCCCCCGCCCCTCCCCTCCCCCACCCCTCCCCTCCCTCACCCCTCCCTTCCCTCACCTCTCCCCTCTCCCCTCCCCTACCCCTCCCCCCTCCCCTCCTCTCCCCTCCCCTCCCCTCCCCATCAATCTCCCCTAATCGGCTTTATCCCATTTTGCAGGAGAACTCTGGGAGTGGGAGAGCTGGCTTCAAACCCTTTCTTTCAACCCCCGCCCCATAAGGTTTCTAGGGTCCAGAAATAGAAAACTTCTAACAGGCCCTTATTGAGTCACTCCCTCCCCCACCGGCCCCCCAAATTCACCCCCACCCCTAACAAGCAGCCCCCCACACACACTAGTACTGGTATGACTTCCATACTCATCAGCCCACCTGGAATGCTTGCCAACAACTTCTCCAGGTGCTGTTCACAACGGAGGAGGGTAGCCCTTCCAGACAGAGGCCCAGTAAGCAGTCAGTGAACCTGATGGTCAGCGAGCGGGCACTCCCCACTTGAGAGAAACTCTTTTGGCCACTACACCAACAATGTGGGATCTCAATTCCTAGCAAGGCCCAGAGGGCTTTACCAGGTATCAACCATTGCTCTTACATGACCCTCTGCAGAAGAGCTAGGAAACCTATGAATTTATCTAAGGTCAGTGAGAATTTTCAGGTTCCTATAAGAGAATGTCCGCCTGCCTTTCTAGAGTGGCTGAGGGAAGCCTACGGGCTTTATACCCCTAACGGCCCGGAGGCACTGAAAACAGGAGGGCAATAAGTACTGCCTTTATTACTCAGTCAGTCTGCCTCAGACATGACAAAGAAGTGGGAAGGGTTTGAAGGGAAAAATCTTAGCGATTTGGTACAAGTGGCTCATTGAGTGTATACCAACAGAGATGACCCTAGCACGACAGAGACAAAGAAGCTAGCTAAAATAATCGTAATTGCCATGAGATACCCCAGAGACTCAGGAAAAGGAGAGCATGGCCCACTCACGGAGAGACTAACCTCTGGGCACCGCCAAGCCATGGGGAAGGACCAATGTGCCTACTGCAGGAAAGAAGGACACTGGAAAAATCAGTGCCTTGAAAACCCCAGGAGAGGTGCACGACCCTCCACTAGAGTGGATGGGCCTCATCTGCACGTAGAAAGACCCAAGCAAGAGACAATAATGCTTGAAGAAGCTCAATGAAGGGGTCAGGGCTCTGTTTCACTTCGCCGCCAAAAGCCCAGGCTAACTCTCCAAGTAGGAGGCCAGGCAGTAAATTTCTTGGTGGACACAGGGGCCACCTTGTCAGGTTCAGAAAGGAATATGGGCACATTTTCAAGAAGAAAGATGTGAATTACTGTGAGCCTATGATTCCTTCCACAGATAACTCACACCAGAAGGTTTGCATGGAGGGTAGGTGGGTTTCCCAAGACAACAAGATAACAAATATCTATCAGCCCTTTGGCCCAGTTAGCCACCTGGTTATGATATCACTGGCTTCTGGCTCAGCTGCTGAGCCAGTGAAGCAGTTATAGCGGGAGAAGACTAGGTGGCCGGTGGCCATCAACGGAAGGACCAAATCTACACAGTGGGCTTCCTGTTTCAATATGGAGCCACGTATGTTACCTGCTGGACACCATCTCTACCCTGAGCTCATAATTGCCATCGCAGGTCTAGAATGCGGCGCGCAGGTACACACTATATGAAACAGTCTCTGATTAACCCCTCTCGATAACTTGCTGACATGGGAGTCTGGATAATCCTGTACATTTACTTTGCAGATTAGAAAACTCACTCAAAAACACACGGGAGTTGACCCAGAGACACACAACTGGTTAACAACAAAGTCATATTCACAACCAGCGTCTGGACCAAGAGCACGGTGCCCCACAGAACTGTGCCCATCGAGCAGTCAATATCTCCTGGACTCTCAAAAGATCTGAGCTGATACCCACCCCCCCACATCCTTGCAGCACCAAAAGATTGTATTTCACAGGATGGCACCAGATCTGCAGCTCACGGAGAGGGACATATCTGATCAGAGAACACAGGGCAGAACAAGGGGGAGGAGGGGAGAATGGAGCACACCCTGGCCCAATACACCTTGAGGATGATGTTCCCAATCAGAGAAGCCAATCCACAGAGAAGACCACATGGGCAGCCCCACGATGAGAAACGTCCCTCAAAGACCCATAGCCTTAGAGGGGACAACACTGGACACACAGTGTGGGAACTGCGCCCGAACTGATCCTGCCACTTCGATGCATGACACTAAGAGAGTGCAGCGGAAGAGTAAGAAAACGGAGCATCAAAGTCCCCGGGGAATGCCAAAGGTGGACTTTGTGGTCAGGGTTCGGTGCCCCCACACACTGGACTGGAAAACACTCCTAAAGTTCACCACACAGTCCTTGTACTTTTCTTTCTGGTTAGTGTTGTTTTCTTTTAGTGTCATTGGATTTGGGTTGGGTTTTGTTTTCATTTTTGTTTTTGTTTTTTTTCTTTTTGCTGCTTGGTTTAGCTCAGTCTTGTTTTGTGCATGTTATTACCTTTACAGGTCTGTCTAATTAAGAGAGCCTGGATGAACAATCTGGAGGAGTAAACATGTGACCGGCCCTTTCCATTGGGCATGGGAGTGAGCACGGTGGGGGGAAAGGAAGTGGTGTAAAGAAACCCAGAGACAAGGGTACAACAAGTGATGGAAAATGGTAGTGAGGGGGATGTAGGAGGCCTGGTAGGGCGTGATCAAAGGTAATGTAACCAAGAGGAATTACTGAAACCCAAAAGAAGACTGAGCATGGCAGTGGGTACAAGAGGAAAATCAAAGGGTATAGAAGAGTGAGCTGGGAAGCAAGGGCCAGTTATAGACGTCTAAATAAAGGCATGTACATATGTACATATATTTACAAAGGGGCATGGGGAAATAGATCTATGTCCATATGTTTATAGATTTAGTATTAAGGTAGCAGATGGACATAGGGCCTCCGCTCAAGGACTCCCTCATTGCAATAACACTGTTCTATTAAATTGGCATTCTAAGATGCTCACCTTCCCTACACAATCACTGACCACAAAGCGGCTGCATAAGCAAATGTGGTGAAGAAAGCCGATGGTGTCCAGCTACCTAAAGATATAGCGTGTGGGGTCTTAAAGGCCTGAGGGTAAAGAAACAGCCATCTGGCTCTGAAGCAACAGAGCCCACATGGAGAAAGCATACCAGCCTGTGTGATCACAAAGTTTTAAAGGGATAAGGCAACAGGCATCATGAGAACAAAAAAATCTTATCATGGAGAATGAGAGGGGACTGCCGGGTATAGACCCAAAACCTATTTGCAGTGCACTGGACATCCCCTTACAGAAGGATCTCAGAGTGGAGATTAAAGAATACAGGGTATGAGACAGCAAAGATGAAACACAACTTTCCTCTAGTTCTTAATGCTTTCTCTTGCCCCACTATCATGATCCCAGTTCTACCATACTAATCTGGCCAAACTAGAGAAAGTATTCTAGTACCGATAGGAATTTCAAACAAGGGGAATCCAGAGTGGATGGGCCCTTTACCAGTGTTATGAGTGGAGATACTGGGAGGGTGGAGGAAGGGCAGGATGGAAAGTGGGAACCGATTACAAGGATCTTCATTGACCTCAAAAGAAAGGTGGGTGAAGATAAGGCAAAAGAATTAGTACATTTCCAAGGATTGATGAGGGATGGGTGGCGGGCATTGAGGGGGGGAAAATGAGGAGCTGAGGCCAGGGGCTTGGGTGGAGAGTGGATATTTTGTGAATAAGGAGGGCAATTAATGTACAGATGTGCTTCAAACAGCTGATGTATTTATGGATTGTGGTTAGTGTTGTAGGAGCCACTAATGAAAAGATCATAAAAGAAACAAAAATAATCTTGGCAGAGGGCTCATGCAAGGATGATCTCAGGCTGGATTAGACCAGTCCAAACAGCTACTGGAGTCGCCTCACCCTGTGTCTATTACTGAGTCAGCCATGATGCTTAGGACCCACAGCCCCAGCAGCTGGCCAGAGAGGGAGGTGGATCTCTGAGGCCATTCCACAGGGGGAATGGTCCTCTGTCCTGCAGGGCCCACCCTCCTTTGTAAGCGTGCTGCCTGGGGCAAGGCTTTCATGGAGTCCACACCATAGGAGCTCTACTACTCATGGGGGATTGGCAGGAAGCCTCTGCTCATGCGCACACACCACCAACTAGCTGGAGGATCTCCGTGAACAAAGCCTGAGGCAGACAACAAGCCCACTAACTGATGCTGTAAGAGATACAATCAGCATCCAGAAACCTGCAAGTGGGAGTAAGAGGCAGCATACCTTGGTCCCAGCCCCTCCCACTCTAATCTACAAGGAGTGACATTGCAAAGCAGAGGGTTTTCATAAAGCACTTCCAGGACTGTGGAATGAGCAGCCTCGTTTGTGGACATGGATACTCTGTGATCCAGACGTACTACCTCCTCCCTTACAGTCAGCTGAGACAAAAACCCTTGCAAGCAGAAAGCCATGCATCTGAACAGTATCCACCAGCCACTCATGTGCAGCACAGCTGCCTCCAAAGAGCCTTCCTGAGTGAGAGAGAAATCATGCAGAAGCCTGGTCTGCACTCAAGAGAGTTTTATGAGCGTTAGGGAGGCGTGATGGGCAAGTCTGGCCGACCCCAGTGGCTGAATTGAATTTACATGGCCTAGATTGGTCAATCCAGGTACAGGAACCACCCAGGTGACCTCCCCTTCATGGCCAGAAATCTGGACCTCTGAGCATGCACAGGGTGCCTCTCCTAACTGGGCTCTTATCTTGGCCCTATGGGCATGCATAACGGATGCCCCAGTCCCTAGCATAGCTACCTAACATTTGCCCCCCTGAAGAGATATGGACCCAAATCTTTGGGGTACTGGGCGACGACATCTCTAGCTACTTCCTGCTGGCAAAACGGGAGAAGTGGGGCTTTGGGTCCATACCCTTCCTACACTGCTGGGAGGGGTTGTCCATTGAGGGCAACTTTATCCAGGATGGATAAGGTTGAGGTGGTCCAGGAGATGGTAGTCGTGGACCTGGCACACTTGGTTCAGAAGCTTTAATCACCCCATAACTTCTGAGAAAAACAAACGGTCTAAAAGGTGAACAGTTTGACTACGACAAGGCTAAGCTTGTGAGGTGGCAGTGGCCTTGAAATTAGGTGAGTGTCACAGGAAACAAAAATAATCTTAGGATTACCAGACATGTGTGTTTGTTCATTGGAAGTACAGGAAGAGGGATAAAAGCATTCACATTTTCCCCTAGGAGGGCACAGGTTTGGGCACTACTAGGTGCAGTCGGATCACTGATTCATTTATGATGCTAAGCTCTTGGACCCGCTGATAAGACCCATCCTTCTTTTTAACCCTATAACGCTTCAATTTTAATTTTGGGAAAAAATTTTCTTTTTGTTGTGGACTTTCATAGTTATAAATATATATATATATGTATTAATATATACATTTTTAATGTTATGAAAACATCATGCTTCGCGTTATAGAGTTAAATGGAAATAATGGGCTAGTGCAGGACGAGTCAAAAGTGACCAAAATAGAGTAACTGCCTAAGCCATTTTGAATTTTCTTGGGTTCAATTGGAGTAAAGGCTTGTAAATTACCCGGGGTCCAAATTCCCATGGTGCCTCCTACAACGGGTAGAATGTTCAGGGATGTTTCAGGGCTGGGAGATTAATAACCCCTAAGTCCAGGATACCTTAGGGCAGGGGTCCTTAAACTGTTTACCCAGGGGGCCAGTTCACTATCCCTCAGGCCTTTTGAAGGAAAGACTATAGTTTAAAAAAACAAATATTACGAACAAATTCATGTGCACACTGCACATCTTGATTTGAAGTTCAAAAAAAATAATAAATGGGGCACATACACCCGGCAGAAAGGATCAACGTCCTCGGCTGTCTCCATGTGGCCCACAGATTGTAGTTTGAGGACCCCTGCTCTCGGCATTCACCAAGAGGATGTGGTTTCAACCCAAAAGCTTGGAGACTCTACAATTTGTTTAAAAGTGATGGGGCAGAAGGAGTCCCTGATTGACCCACGCAAGACTAGTTTTCCCATCCCCTATTACTAAGAGTTCATAGTTATGGTTAAAGGGAACCAGGATATCCCGATCTGATCCCGTTACTTCAAGTGTGGGCTGACATTGCCACTAAGAAGCCTGCAAATATAAAAGACTTACTCCCTCCCGCAAAGAAAGGGCCCTTGTTTCCAAGGTTTCAGGAAACATGGAAGGACCGGAAAAACAAACGGTCCAAATTCCCAAAACCACATAGGTGGCGGCCATCCCCAGAGACTCAGGAAAAGGAGAGCATGGCCCACTCACGGAGAGACTAACCTCTGGGCACCGCCAAGCCATGGGGAAGGATCAATGTGCCTACTGCAGGAAAGAAGGACACTGGAAAAATCAGTGCCTTGAAAACCCCAGGAGAGGTGCACGACCCTCCACTAGAGTGGATGGGCCTCATCTGCAACGAGAAAGACCCAAGCAAGAGACAATAAGGCTTGAAGAGCTGCATGAAGGGGTCAGGGCTCTGTTTCACTTCGCCGCCAAAAGCCCAGGCTAACTCTCCAAGTAGGAGGCCAGGCAGTAAATTTCTTGGTGGACACAGGGGCCACCTTGTCAGGTTCAGAAAGGAATAGGGGCACATTTACAAAAAGAACGATGTGTATTACTGTGAGCCTATGATTCCTTCCACAGATAACTCACACCAGAAGGTTTGCATGGAGGTTAGTTGGGCTTACCAAGACAACAAGATAACAAATATTTATCTGCCCTTTCTCCCAGTTAGCCACCTGGTTATGATGGCACTGGCTCCTGGCTCAGCTGCTGAGTCAGTGAAGCAGTTATAGCAGGAGAATACTAGGTGGCCGGTGGTCATCAACGGAAGGACCAAATCTCCACAGGGGGCTTCCTGTTTCAATATGGAGCCACGTCTGTCACCTACTGGACACCATCTCTATTCTGAGCTCATAATTGCCACCCCAGGTCTCGAATGCAGCGCGCAGATACAAACTATATGAAACAGTCTCTGATTAACCCCTCTCAATAACTTGCTGACATGGGCTTCTGGATAATCCAGTACATTTACTTTCCAGATGAGAAAACTCCCTCAAAAACACACAGGAGTTGACCCAGAGACACACAACTGGTTAACAACAAAGTCATATTCACAACCAGCGTCTGGACCAAGAGCACGGTGCCCCACAGATCTGTGCCCATCGAGAAGTCAATATCTCCTGGACTCCCAAAAGATCTGAGCTGATGCCCCCCCTCCCACCTCCTTGCAGCCCCCAAAGATTGTATTACACAGGATGGCACCGGAGCTGCAGCTCGCGGAGAGGGACATATCTGATCAGAGAACACAGAGCAGAACAAGGGGGAGGAGGGGAGAATGGAGCACATCCTGGCCCACTACACCTTGAGGATGATGTTCCCAATCAGAGAAGCCAGTCCACAGAAAAGACCACATGGGCAGCCCCACGATGAGAAACGTCCCTCAAAGACCCATTGCACTAGAGGGGACAACACTGGAGACACAGTGTGGGAACTGCGCCCGAACTGATCTTGCTACATCGAGGCATGACACTAAGGGAGGGCAGCGGAAGCGCTAGAAAACGGAGCATCAAAGTTCCCGGGGAATGCCAAAGGTGGACTTTGTGGTCAGGGCTCGGTGCCCCAACAGACTGGACTGGAAAACACTCCTAAAGTTCACCACACAGTCCTTGTACTAACTATGAGCTTTTCTTTCTTGGTTAGTTTTGTTTTCTTTTAGTGTCATTGGATTTTTGTTGTCTTGGTTTTTTTGGGTTGCTTGTCTTGGTTTTGTGCATGTTATTACCTTTTCTGGTCTGTCTAAATTAGATAGGCTGGATGTCCAATCTGGAGGACAAAACCCAGGACCAACACTTCTGGGGTGTGGGGCATGGGAAAGAGGGAGGTGGGCGTAAAGGAAGCGGTGTTAAGAAACCCAGAAACAAGAGAACAGGAAGTCATGCATATCCGTGGTGAGGTAGATGTAGGAGGCCTGGTAGGGCGGGATCAAGGGTAATGGAACCAAGAAGAATTACTGAAACCCAAAGGAAGACTGAGCATGGCAGTGGGCACAAGAGGAAAATGAAAGGGAAATAGAAGAGCAAGCGAGGAAGCAAGGGCCTGTTATAGAGGTCTTTAAAAAAGTATGTCCATATGTAAATATATTCATATATGAGCATGGGGAAATAGACCTACGTCCATATATTTATAGGTTTCGTATTAAGGTAGCAGGTGGACTCTGGGCCTCCACTCAAGTACTCCCTCATTGCAAGAATACTTTCTTTGTTCTATTAAACTGGCATTCTATGGTGCTCACCTTCCCCACAGGTACACTGAAGACAAAGCTGATGGTGCCCAGCTGTCAAAAGATATAGTGTCTGAGGTCTTAAAAGCTTGAATGTAAACAAGCGGCCACCTAGCTCAGAAGCAACAAAGCCCCCATGGAATAATCACACCAGCCTATGAGATCACGAGGTTTCGAAGGGATCAGGTGTCAGGCATCATCAGAACAAAAACATTTTATTGGGAATGAGAAGAGTGCTTGGTAGAGACCCAAAGCCCATTTCCAGACCACTGGACAATACCTTACAGAAGGGTCTCAGAGAGGAGATGAGCCAAGACTAGGTATGAGATAGCAATGATGAAACACAACTTTCCTCTAGTTGCTAAATGCTTTCTCTCCCCCCATTATCATGACCCCAATTCTACCTTACAAATCTGGCTAGACCAGAGAATGTACACTGGTACAGATAGCAACTGGAAACACAGGGAATCCAGGGTGGATGAGTCCTTTAGGACCAGTATTATGAGTGAAGACACTGAGAGGGTAAGAGGGAGGGCAGTTTGGAAACGGGGAACTGATTACAAGGATGTACATTTTACTTCAACAGAAAAGTGGGTGAAGGGGGATATCAGACAGTGCAAGATATGACAAAAATCAGTAAATTACCAAGGATTGATGAGCGAGGGGTAGCGCACATGGGGGGTGGGGATGGGAATGAGGAGCTGAGGCCATGGGCTTGGGTGGAGAGTGGATATTTTGAGAATGAGGGAAATGAATGTACAAATGTGCTTTACACAACTGATGTATGCATAGAATGTGTTTAGTGTTGTATGAGCCCCTAATAAAACGTTAAAAAAAAAAGATCTGTGCAGAGGACTCATTCAAGGATCATCTCAGGCTGGATTAGACCCTTCTAAGTAGAAAGTCCTGCATCTGAACAGTATCCACCAGCCATTCATGTCCAGTTCTGCTGCCTCCAAAGAGCCTTCCTGGGTTTGTCAGATCTCTCTGGGGACAGACAGACCTCGGTCCTCTGCTCTGCGTGAGAAAGAATGCATGTAGAAGCCTGATTGTCATCCAAGTGGGTTTTATGAGCATTAGGGAGGCATGGTGGGCAACCCTGGTCAACCCCAGCAGCTGAATTTAATTTACTTGGCCTTGGTGGTTCAATCAAGTTGCAGCACTCACCCAGGTGTACCTCCTCTTCCTGGCCGGAAACCTGAACCTCTGAGCACGCACAGTGTGCCACTCCTTCTTGGGCTGCTACCTTGGCCCTCTGGGCATGCATAATGGACACCCCAGTCCCTAGGATAGCTACCTAACATTTGCCCCCTGAAGAGGTATGGACCCAAATCTTTGGGGTACTGGGCGACGACATCTCTAAGTACTTCCTGCTGCAAAAGGGGCAAATGGGGCTCAGAAGGGATTGTCCACTCAGGTCCCAGGATGGATAAAGTTGAGGTTGTTCAGGAAATCGTGGTCCTGCAGCTGGCACACTTGATTTGGAGGCCTTGGTAACCTGAGAACTTCTGGAAAAACAAACAAAAAGACAAAAGGTTGAAGAGTTTAAGTGAGACAAGTCTAAGATTCGGAGGAGGTAGTTCCCTTCAAGTTAGGTGAGTGTCACAAGAAATAAGTATACTTAGGATTATCAGGCATGTGTTTGTTCACTCTAAGTACAGGAACGGGGATTAAAGCATTCACAATTTCCCTAGGAGGGCACAGGGTTTGGGCACTACTAGGTGCAGTGGGATCACTGCTTCATTTATGATCCTAAGGTCTTACACCTGCTGATAAGACCCATCCTTTTTAACCCTATAAGGGCTCAATTTTCAATTTGGGGGAAATGTTTTTGTTTTTATTCTTTATTTTCAAAGTTATCTATCTATTTATCTGTCTGTTTATCTATCTATCTATTAATATATACATTTCTTTATATGTTATGGAAATATGCTCAGCGTTATAGAGTTAAATGGTAATATTGGGGTACTACAGGGGGAGTCAACAGTAATCAAAAGTAGAGTAACTGCCTAAGTCATTTTTAATTTTCTTGGCTTCAATTTGAATAAAAGGCTGGTAAATTATCCAGGGACCAAATTTCCCTGGTGCCTCTACTATGGGTAGAATGATCAGGGGTGTGTCAGGGCTGCGAGAATAGTAACCCCTAAGTCCAGGATCCCTTAGGGCAGGGGTCCTCAAACTGTTTACCTAGGGGACCAGTTCTGTCCCTCAGATCATTGCAGGGTCAGACTATAGTTTTTTAAAAACCTATGAACAAGTTCCTATGCACACTGCACGAGTCGGCTGCTAAGTAGGACAGGCAGAGGCAGCAAAAACACCCTGAGGGTGGAATAAATGTCGTCAGGCCACACATGTGCCCCACGGGCCACAGTTTGAGGACGCCTGCCTTAGGGGTTCCTGTGTGCACTGGGGATGAAGGTCTCTACTGCTCCTCAAAAGGAGAAATGCTCTAACTTCTGGCATCTCCGCCCATTTCCCATCACTCTACAGAACTGTTCCAGGTGAATCAGGGTTGGAAGGAAAAGTGTGCCGTTCTCTGGCCACCATTCTCCTTTCTCAAATAAAGTTGCATAGTGTATCAGCTTTTGTTTGTCTAGCCTCTGTGTCAACTCTATCCCAATTGGACAGGATTCATGCAAGGGGGCAATTCCTGAGTATGAAGCTGCTAAGTCCCATCTGGAAAGCACAAAACAAGGCTATTTAGAGCTTGCTGCCTCAAGGTCAATAACCCCGCTTCAGAGCAGACCCCTGGTGTGCTATTAAACTGATGCCTCTGACAGGTGCCCCCACCATAGACAAAGGGTCAAAGAGCAGTCGCTGTGGGCGACTTTAGGTCCAACCATTTTCTAGACAATAAGCTAGGAGGACCACTGCTTGGGATGGCCCCACAGCCTTCCAAGATGCCTGCTGGCAGGAGCAGACTCTCAAATCTCTGAAGGGAAGGGGCATCTGGCAGCTCAGGGAACCTTTAGGAAAATTGGAATTTCTGGCTGGAACATCATGGCAGCTGAGCTATATTAAGAGCTGTCCCCAAAAGTGCGTGAAGAAACACCACTGAAAGCCTAAAAGTAAGGGTTACCCAGGCTAGGCTTCTGAACGCCTTTGTCTTAAGACTGAGCAACGGAAAACCAGCCAGTAACAAGGAACAAACCTACACTGGTAGAACACTAACCCTAGAACACCTGAAGTTTTCAATGCAGGAAATAATATTTTTTTGTTTTTATTCTTTACTTTCATTGTTATCTATATATATATTACAACCAAAGTATATTTTAAAAGTATAAATTTTCAAAAATATAACCAAATTGTCATATTTATAATATATAATTTTGGTACCAGATACATTTTAATTAAATGTTACAAAAAAGTCCTGCTCAGTGTTATAGGGCTCAAGCAGCTTGTTTTAAAAACCAGGAGAAAGGCAAAGGGAACGGAGGGTAAAAGGGAAACATTTGGCTGCCGGGACAAGGCAGGGCTATCTCCCAGGCCTAAATCAACCAGCTCCCGAGGCAGTGCCCTTCCACGTGTTTGGACTGGTGGGCACCATTTTGGCCAGGGTCATAGGCCCTGTTTCCCCATGGCGGCTATGTAGGTTCTCTGGGAAAGCCATAAAGAGCCTTGATAATGGTGAAGCCATTCTGAACTGACAGAAGCCACCATGAAAGGTAAATAAAGTAGCTATGAACTGTCAATGAACTAGCTGATATTGGGGTGGTAGGCCGTGCAGACGTAGCCCAAGGGAATGTCCCAAAGGAAATGGATGTTCAGAAGGCTTTTGAGAACAAGAGCAGTTTTTGTTCAACTAAGAATGGCTAACCGCAACACCCCACTTCTCTACTCTGCCTGCTTGCACACCTGCACATTGCACAAGTATAAAAACCTTTGGAAAATTCAACTGGGGGCTGCTCAGTCTCCTCTCAAGAGGGCTGACAGACCCTGTGCAGAAAATAAAACTTTTTCTGTTGAACTTGCCGGTGGTCGGAGATGCTTTCTTTCTGGGAATGGACAGTAGCTACAACATTTCGAGGTGCACCGAGATCCGAGTGCCACTGTCGGAGCCTGCTTAGAAAGGGGAACCAGGACATCCTGATCTGATCCCTTAAATTCATGTGTGGATTGACATTGCCACTAAGAAGCCAACATATATAAAAGACTTACTTCCTCCCCCAACATAAAGAGTTCTTGTTTCCAAGATTTCAGTAAACATGGCAGGACCGGAAAAACAACCTGTCCAAGTTCCTAAAACCACCAAGGTGGAGGCTGTCCCTGTCCCTCCCCCTCCCTTCCCCCTTTCCCTCCCTGTCTGATTTATCCCATTTTGCAAGAGGACTCTGGGAGCAGGAGAGCTGGCTTCCGACCCTTGGTGCCGCTGCCACCCTATCAGGTTCCCAAGGGGCCGGAGAGAGGGATACTCACAGCCTCTTTTTGAGCCCCCCCACCCCACAACAAATACACTAGGGCAGGCATGTCTTAACAACCCCCAGAGAAAGATCACTCAGCAGCAGCCATTCTCCCCTTAAGGCAAGCAGCCCCCAAACCTGGGAAGACTCCCGAATCCCTTTTTCAGTATATGTTCCCTTTTGTTCCAGGGATTTGTATAATTGGAACCAACAACACCCCTTTTTTCTGACAAACCATAAGGTCTGATTTCTTTGCTAGATATGGTTTTCCATACTCATCAGCCCACCTGAGGTGATTTCCTGCAACTTCTCCAGGTGCTGTTCATATCAGAGGAATGGGACCCCTTCCAGAGAGGCCCAGAAGGCAGTCAAGGGACCTAATGGTCAGCCAGCGGGCACTCCCCACTTGAGAGAAATTTTTTTCCCCACTGCACAACCAATGTGGGATCCAAACTCCTAGCAAGGCCCAGAGGGCTTAAGCAGATATCACCAGTTGCTCTTGCAGGGCCTCCGCTTAACCACTAGGAAGCCTATAAATTTATCTAAGGTCAGTGAGAATTCTCAGGCTCCTGCAAGAGAATGTCCGCCTGCCTTTTTAGAGTGGCTGATGGACGCCTACGGGCTTTATACCCCTATTGACCTGAAAGCCCCCTGAGAACAGGAGGGAAGTAAGTATTGCCTGTGTTATTCAGTCAGTCTGCCTCAGACATGAAAAAGAAGTGGGAAGGGTTTGAAGGGAAAAATCCTAGTGATTTGGTAGAAGTGGCTCATTGAGTGTATAACAACAGAGACAAAGAAACTAGCTAAAATACTAGTAATTGCCATGAGAGACCCCAGATGCTCAGGAAAACGAGAGCATGGCCCATTCACGGAGAGACTAACCTGTGGGCACCACCAAGCCCCGAAGAAGGATCAATGTGCCTACTGCAGGAAAGAAGGACATTGGAAACATCAGTCCCTTGAAAACGCCAGGAGAGGTGCACGACCCTCCACTAGAGAGGACGGGCCTCATTCACACCTAGAAAGACCCAAGCAAGAGACAATAATGCTTGAAGAAGCTGAATGAAGGTGTCAGGGCTGTTTCACTTGGCCTCCAGGATCCCACGCTAACACTCCAAAAAGGGGGCCAGCCAGTAAATTTCTTGGTGGACACAGGGGCCACCTTCTTGGTTTTGGAAAAGACTACAGGTGCATTGTCAAAAGGAAAGATTTTAATTACAGGTGCCACATGGCAGACCCAAGCATACCCATGGACAACGGCCAGAATAACAGATTTAGCACAAGAGACAGTTCCACACTCCTTCCTGGTAATGCCTCAGGGCCCCTTTCCCCTAATTGGTCGGGATTTATTACGATAAATGGTGGCCATGATTACTTTCTCATCTGCTGCAACCACCTTAACCCTTGAACTTGAAAAGGCAAAGGTTTTGCTCACCGCTCCACTGCCAGAGGGATATGTGTTTTATCAAAGAGCAGAAGAAACCTCCTCAAAGGAACTTCTTGATAAATGGCTAAAAGATATTCCTTTTGTTTGGGCAGAGAACAACCTGCCAGACCTTGCTGAACATCAGGTGCCTGCGGTCGTACAACTTCTGAGCTCAGCCACACTGGTGAGTGTCAAGCAAAACCCTACTCCCTGGAAAGCACAGGTGGGTATTGCTGTTCACATATGCAGACTAAAGAGGACAGGCATTTTGGTGCCCTGCAAGTCCACATGGAACGCTCCCCTGCTGCCCATGCCGAAACCGGGAACTGAGGACTTCCAAATGGTGCAGGATCTCGGAGAGGTAAATGCGAGGGTAGAAACTGTCCACTCCACGGTACCAAACTCCGAGACCCTCCTGAGTACTATCCCGTCAAACTGAATTTGTTATACTGTTTTGGACTTAAAGGATGCTTTGTTCTCCATACCCTTGTCCTCTGTACGTCAACCCAATGAAGACTTACAGGAATACAAGGAGGAACACCCCCAAACCCCCTTGCTCCAGTATGCAGATGACCTCCTCCTGGCCTCCGAAACCCTGGAGGAATGCCCAAGTGCTACCGAGGACCTGTTAATAGTCCTTGGCCAATTGGGGTCCAGGGAATCTGAAAGAGAGGCTCAACTGTGTGTCAATAAAGCTGTATACCTAGGCTACCAACTGGAGGAGGGAAAACAGACCTTGTCCCCCAGCCGCACTGAGGTAATCCTCAAAATCCCAGTCCCTGAGACTAAGAGGCAGGTGTGAGAGTTTCTAGGATTTGTGGGGTACTGTCCATTGTGGAATTTGGGATTTGAGGGATTAGCCAAACTCCTATATGCAAGTACTGGGGAAAGGAAAAAACTTCAATGGACTGAAGTAGAACAGCAAGCCTTTGAATCCTTAAAAACGTCGTTCATATGGGCACCCTCTCTTCCCCTTCCAGACATAGAAAATCCCTTCCAATTGTCTATGAGGCCAGGGGCACAGCAAAAGGAATGCTAACTCAGAACCTGCAGCCATGAAAGAGACCTGTGGCCGATCTTTCAATCACACTAGACTCTGTAACTGCAGGATGGCCGAGCTGCATGCGAGCTGAGGCTGCCACGGCCATCCTAGTTATAGAAGCTAGGAAGCTTACACTGGGGCAGGATATTGCTGGGGTAGGGGGACCTATGGTTGAGCCCCTCCTAACAAGTCCCCTGGACCGGTGGATCTCGAATGCCAGGATTATACCACAAATCCCCAAGGTAATGGCCATGACCATGCCATCCCCAGTGTTTACTGCCACAACCTACATACTCGGAAAATGATCTAAAGGTAAGCCAAGAGCTGGGCTGCCAAAGAAACTCGGAGCATCCAGGTGGCTGCTCCATCCTGATGGAAGAAGATTCATGCCAGAAGCTCTGGGAGAGATCTGATTCAAGGACTACATGAAGGTATGCACTCAGGATCCTCTAAATGGTCTCAGTTGCTCCTCAGGTACTTTTACATACCCAGGCTTGGACACTGGGTGGCAGATGACACCACTGTTGCTTGCACTGTGCTCGCTCGGGGAAACATCCCTAGAAAAGAAAAGGAGCAACCCCAACCACGAGCTCGAGGTAGTACTCCTGGAGAATTCTGGGAGGTGGACTTTATGGATATCAAACTTAGAAAGTATGGCTACGGGTATTTGCTGGTGCTAGTGGACACCTATTTTGGATGGGTGGGAGCCTTCCCAACGAAGAAGGACACTGCTGCCACTGGGTGTAAATTATTAGTAACTAAAATTGTCCCTAGATTTGGCTTCCCACCACCTTGGGGTCCAACAATGGCCCAGTATTCATTGCTCAAATTACTAAAGTATTAGCAATGCTTCTAAATATTAACTGGAAGCTCTACTGGGCTTATAGGCCCCAAAGTTCAAGGCAAGTAGAAAGAATAAACAGAACCCTAAAGGAATTGTTAGTTAAGTTGCATTTAGAAACTGGCGAGAACTGGATTGATCCTTTCTTTAACTTTTGCCCTACTTCGAGTCCGATGCACTCCCTATGTGAAAAGCACGACCCCGTTTGAATTTAAGTTTGGCAGACCTTCCCCAATCCTCCCAAGACTGAAGGAAGTAGAAGTAATGGAAGTCACTACTTGTTCCTTCATGAAGTGCCTGCAGGCTGTCCAGCAGGTGAGACAAATCATCTGCTCCGACACCTTCATTTTGGGCCCAACCAAGGGAAAGGTGAAGAGGCAGCCCACAACTTGCAACCTGGAGACTGAACGTGGGTAAAGAAGCACTGACCCGAGACCTTAGAACCTAGGGGGACTGGCCCATACTAGGTGATACTTATAACACCAACTGCTATTAAAGTAGTGGGGAAGGGGCCGTGGATTCATCAGTCACAAGTCAAAAAAAGCCCTCCCTGAGCATATCCTGAAAAGATGAACACTCAGAAAGACAGAAAAACCCTCAAAATTAAGGCTTTACAGAACTTAATTGTTTTTGTCTGAGCATTGCTGTCAGCACCCGCCATTTCGCCCAACCACAAACACATCTGTGGACTGCTACTCGAACCTCCAACAGTGAATATGTAACTTCTTACACTGGGTCTGACCCCCGTTTCCGCTTTGATTTGTTTGATTTGCTAGGAAAGAGCTGGCATTCCGGATCCTTTAAAGGTAAAGGGCACAATGGGGCCCATAACCGGAATCCCGTCCTATGGGTGCGGAATACCCTCTTTAGAAAGAAGGCTCCAAACACACCATTTCTATAGATGCCCGGCTCATGGGCTCCCTAACTGCCAAGGGGAGGGACATTGCCATTGTGCAGCTTAGGGTTGTGAAACTATCATCTTCAGGGTGGAAACTTGTTAAAGACGACCCTATTGTTTTTACAAGAATGGGACTCAAGTCGGAGGGGTTTGATCCCACCACGTGTATGGTTTCCAAATGTAACCCAATAAGAACTGGATTCAAGCGTTATTGGGTTCACTGGGAACACATGGGAATTCAGTATTATGTAAATGATAGAGATCCCGGGACAACCTTTACTATGCAGCAAAGTAAAATATGGCAACTTCCTGTCCATAAATAGGCCCAAACCTGGTGATAAATCCTGAAGAGCCACAGCTGGGTGTCATTAAGATTCCTTTGCCGCACCCTCCAGACTCTTCAGTAACTTTCCCGTTCACTGCCAGCCCAACTCAAAGGGCCCTTCCCATTCAGGAGCCACCTCAAGGTTCTGTGTTTGATACTCTGGATGCTGTATTCCAATTTATGAACTCAAATCCTAACCTCGCAACTGATTGTTGGCTTTGTCTGAACCCTGCTCCCCCTTACTCGGTAGGCACGGCTACAAATAGCACTATTGGTGCAGAGCGTAATCCAATTAGAAATGTTAGTAAGAAGGATTACACGAAGCAGCAGTCTGTAGGTGAGGTTAGAGTGGACTCAACTCTAGCTCACTTTAAAAGATTACCAAGGGCGAAGACTGTTTTTATTCATCTAATTATCCCTTTAATATATCAAAATATCAAGATTTTTGCCTTCAAGCTGTTCCTATTGAACCAAATGGTGATCCTTATTTGTTATCTGCCCCAACGGGTACTTGCTTTACTTGTTCCACAGGACTAGCACCCTGTCTCCTTTCCCCAGTATTAGCAGCAGACCCGGGTATTTGTGTCCTAGTGCATGTTATTCCTCAAGTGTACCTGTGTTCTGGTGAAGGAGGTAGGGATAACTTTGGAATTTCTGGATGAGCTAAAAGAGCCCCAATGTCAGTCCCACTGTTAACGGGGCTTGGGATATGGGATTAGCTGCAGTCGGGTCAGTTGCTTTAATACAAGGAAACTTAAACTATCAGACTCTTAGTCAGCAAATTGCTTTAGATTTACAGGGATAAAAATACCATGTTTCCCATTTAGAAAGATCCTTAGACTCCCTTGTAGAAGTGTGTTGCCAAACCGCCGAGGGCTTGACTTGCTCCTTTTGAAACAAGGAGTGTTGTGCATGGCATTAGGAGAAACTTGTTTTATGCAAACCATTCAGGAATCATTAAAGATAGTTTAGCCCTGGTTAGGAAAAGATTAGAGGAAAGAGTCAAGAAAAGAAATGAAGAAACCAATTGGTTTGAAAAGCTACTTAATTGGGCAACCTGGCGAACCACCCTAGTAACGCCCCTAGCCGGACCCCTAATCCTCCTCCTGCTAAACCTCACGTTTGGACCAATAATAACCAATAAGCTAGTGGCAGTCCTCACACAGAAAGTACAAACCATAAAACTCTTAGTGCTGAGCCCACCATACACTGGGCTGGCTACCGCAGATTCAATGATTTGAACTCGGCTAAGAAGAGGAGGGAATGTAGCAGCTCTGGGCAAAGCTTAAACAGCCTTGACAAGAGAAGTCATTTTGAGCTGATAGAAGCCATTATGAACAGTAAATAAACTAGCTATGAACTGTCAACGAACTAGCTGATATTGGGGAGGTAGGCTGTGCAGACGTAGCCCAAGGGAACGTACAGAAGGAAAGACCAGAGCAGGTAATGTTCAACTAAGAATGGCTAACTGCAACACCCTGCTTCTCTACTCTACCTGCTTGCACACCTGCACATTGCAAAAGTATAAAAACCTTTGGAAAATTAGACTGGGGGCCACTCAGTCTCCTCTCAAGAGAGCTGACAGTCTCTGCGCAGAAAATAAAACTTGTTCTGTTGAACTTGCCCGCGGTCTGGGTGGCTTTCTTTCTGGGAAGAGACAGTAGCTACAACAGACACAGGTGGCGCCATTCTGCCTGGGAGTGGAGTCATGTGGCTGGGAAAATGGAAGCCGCAGATTGTGGCCTAGCCGAAAGCCAGCCTGGAGCCAACCACCCAGCCAGAGACCTGCCCAAACCAACAGGGTAGATGTGGGCGCTCCCAGCCATCCTGCTTGGCGGAGCCGCAGCACACCACTGTGTCCCAGTCTTGGTGCAACAGACTCCATTTTGAGGCCTGCACCTCCATCTTAGCTCTCAAGACTGACCCCTAACCGACCTCCCCTCCCCTGCTCTACCCCAAATTCCTGGAACCAGCTCGTCCCAAAGCCAGAATGTTTTCTGAATATATGATCACTCCACCCCTCCCTCACATATAGATAAGATTAACGACCCCTCTGAAGCACCTATGTGCGCAGATCCTCCCCAGCCATGATCGAAATACTCTACGGACAACCTTTTCTTTTCTCGCCTCTTCCTGCAACTGATTGCCCTCTGCTAGCTTCGTACCTTCCATACTTGTCCTTGCTCCGCAACCTTCTTAGACAACACGAAAACTCCCCCATCCCTGAACCATCTCCGACCTCTGCTGATCACCAAAAACCAGTGCATCCTGGAAATGCTGTGTTAATTAAATCCCTAGCACCCAGACCCTTAGCACCCCGGTGGGAAGGCCCTTACACCGTAGTGCTCACTACTCCCTTGGCAGTCAAGGGTCTTGGAATAGATTCCTGGGTACATTTGTCCCGAGTCAAGGCAGCAGTGAACTCTGACCATGGCTCCCAGTGGTCTGGCTCAGTCTACTGGTCCTATGTCTCTCCGCCTCACTCGCCTCACCAAGCCAGCCAGCTAAACCTAATATAATTTCCCCTTTTGCTAGCGATTTTACTTGACTGAAAACTATACCAATTACGCCCGCACTAAGCGTTATGATTATTTGCTGGCCACCGCTGACTGCCCACCCACAGGGTGCAGAACACCCATATACTTAAATTTCCCTGACTTTAAGCGGCATCAAGGAAAAGCTGATCCCATTATTTGCTACCTGTATGACCAGAAGGCAACTACCCAATGTGCAAAAGGTGAATACAGAAAAATGTAGGGTGTCCTTGGTCTTCCTGCCAGATACTTTACCTTTCCCTTTGTCCCCAGGGATGATTCTACTACCATAAATCTAAATACACTCTCACAATCCCAGACCCCTGGGATAGCCGCTGGACACCTCTGGTTCCAGGAGCGTGGTGCGCCACTCGCCGAGAGAAATTTCCAGACGCCAAACTCTATGTATGGAGGTCGCTACTCCAGGTCCAATCCACCATCCACTGTAATATTCAGATCCAAGACCTTCAACTCACTAAGCAAATTTCTAAACCTTCTGAGTCTCCCTTCTCCCAGCTTACCCTGCTACAGCAGGGACTGGCCATCGCCACTTTGCTGGACTAGCCAACCTCTCCACCTGCTGCATGCGTGCAGCCCTAGAACGCCCTCCTCTGGTAGCAGTACCAGGTCCTGCCCTGTCATTTTCATCCAACGTAAAGACCACAAAACCCATAACCATCCCCAATATTCCTCTGTACATCCAACCAGAAAACACTCAAGTGCCCTTTTGCTACTCCAATCCATCGACACAGACATGTAATGTCACCCAAATCCCCTCCAAACCACTAACAGCGCCAGAAAAAAATTTTCTTTTGGTGCAACTATACACTAAGCATTTAAACATCAGTTCTACCTTACTCTTTTGTGCCTGCCCGTCACTCTGGTTCCGCAGCTCACTACATACACTCCGGCTGAGGTCCAGGACAAATACATCCAGGTATACAGTCGCCAAACTAAAAGAGCAGTTTTTCTTCTGATAGCAGTGAGAATCTCCTTAGCCTCAGCAGCAGGTGCAGTAGGACTCAGCGGCGGGACCCTTAGACCCTCTATCACCACAGCAGACAAGTTATCCACACGCTTCCAGCTGGCAGTCGATGCCTCTGCCAAATCTCTAGCCTCCCTGCAGAAACAAACAACCTCTGTTGCCCAAGTTGCCTTGCAGAGCCGCTGCACTTTAGACCTCATCACTGCTGAAAAAGGAGGAACCTGCTAATTCCTCCAGGAGGAATGCCGTTATTACATCAATAAGCTGGGAATTGTGGAAACTAGAGTCCAGACCCTCAACAAGCTAAACCGTGAGCTGCAAAACAACAGATTCAGAACAGACGGATCCTCTTCCTGGTGGAACTCTTCTCTGTACTCCTTCCTAGCCCCCATACTAGAACCCATAATTTTAGTAGTAATTTTGCTCTTAATTGCTCCTTGTCTCATTCAGCTCCTGCAAAGTTGATTCCGCGAAATCACCCGTATAGCAGTCCACCAGCAACAACAACCTCTCCACCCTGTGCCAGGCCGCAACTCCCAGTACTCTGCCTGGAAAAGCCCCTCCCCTTGCTCTTCGCCCACTACCCACAGGAAGCAGTTACAGAAATGGACTAATGTTGTCCCTTTTCCCTATAGGGTCAGTCTAAAACGTCCTGTCTTGGCACAACAGACTCCATTTTAGCTCTCAAGACTGACCCCTAACTGACCTCCCCTCCTCTGCTCAACCCCAAATTCCTGGAACCAGCTCCTCCCAAAGCCAGAAGGTTTTCTGAAGATATGGTCACTCCACGCGTCCCTGACATATGTAGGTAAGATTAACGACCTTCTCCCTTCGGAAGCACCTGTGTGCGCAGATCCACCACCACCCCCCAAGCTATGATTCTCTCCAGCTGTGCCTGCCAGCAGTGGGCATAAAAACGCCGCCAGGATTTTTTCCCTGGCGTGGCTTCAATAGCTCAATACCCTGAGTTGCTGAACCCGCCACAAGTTCGCAATAAAGCCTGCTTCTAAAACTTAATTAATTGGGTCTTTGATTCTGTTTTCGAGTCCAAATAAACTTTTACACTGAGCCTCGAGAAGGCTTTGGGAGTCAAAATCCTCCCAGCCTCCAGGCAGCAGCGTCCCAGCCCCCACCCAAATGCAGCCCGGGAAGGCAGGCACAGAGAGGCACATCAAGTCCCGCACACCAGCAAGAAACGGCGCAAAGACCGACACCAGCAAGAAACAGCGCAAAGACCGACACCAGCAAGAAATGGCGCAAAGACAGACACCAGCAAGAAATGGCGCAAAGACAGACACCAGCAAGAAACGGCGCAAAGACCGACACCAGCAAGAAACGGCGCAAAGACCGACACCAGCAAGAAACGGCGGAAAGTCCGACACCAGCAAGAAACGGCGCAAAGACCGACACCAGCAAGAAACGGCGCAAAGACCGACACCAGCAAGAAACGGCGCAAAGACCGACACCAGCAAGAAACGGCGCAAAGACCGACACCAGCAGGAAACGGCGCAAAGACTGACACCAGCAAGAAATGGCGCAAAGACCGACACAAAAGGCTGGGGCTGCGGCAATACGCTACAAGCGTCCCCAGGGACCTCCACCGTATTGGGTGGGGCGCCACTTGGATTGGCTCACCTAGGCCAGGTGAACTCAACCCAACAATTCTCCCAAGGGTGGTGAGGTGAAAGGAGCCCAGAGGGGCCCACAACCCGTGAGACCAGCATGGGAAGGCCCACTCCTGGGGCCGGCTTACCTCATAGCTTCCAGTCACACAGCACCGCTTCTGTTCGAACATCACCGCTTCTGTTGGACCTCACCTGGGGCAGGTGTGCCTCGGTCCTCGGCTCCACGCCAGAAACAGCTCACGCCGAGGCCTGGTTTGGGATCCTCTTGAGTTTTATGAGCGGTTAGGGAGGCGTGGTCGATGACGTAGTTCGACCTCATTGGCTGTATTGTTGAATTGAATTCACCTGGCCTAGGTGAGCCAATGCAGGTACAGCGCCCACCCAGGCGTAGCTCCCCCTGCTGGCTGGAAACCTGAACTTCTGAGCATGCAGTGAGCCTCTACTTCATGAGCCGGTAGCTCAGACCTCTGAGCTTGTGTAATGGGCCTGCCAGTCCCTATGCTAGCTCCCTAACAGGTTTTCCAGCCAAAGGTCTGCCTTCTGGGGCTGTTCTACAGAAAGCACTTGGTTCCTGACCCCTACGCATTCGGGGTGGTGGATGCCCTTGCTTCCATGCTTGCTTCTATGTAATTCTGGAATGGTCCTTGTTTCACACGGTCGGCGAGGTCAGGAATTCTGGGCTGGTTGGCTACCAGGCACAAAATAAATAGCCAACGGATTGAAATCTCAACCCCTATATTGGTTTATTATGGACCACACAGACTTGTCTTCTGGAACTTCCCTCCTCAATTTCTGAACCCTTGAACTCCTTGCCACCTCTACGTGGAAAACAAGGATTCCAAACTCCGATCACCACATCTGCCTGCCCCCCCCCCCCAGTCCCTCTGTGGTCCCCCTTGTCTTCCAGAGGTGCACTGTCAACCAGCAAAGTCGGGCCTCTCCATTTCTCAGAAGCTGCAGATTGTTACGTGACATCACCCTGTGTTTAAATGTTAGTGATTATGCTATCTAAAAAACAAATCTGAGCCAACTGGGGACAAACAAAACTCATTTCAAACACCAGCTCTGTCTCCCATAAGGTCCCGTGTACAACTGCTACAACACAACAGTGGGTCCTGCTGGGTCTCCACTAGCATCTGGGAGGAAGGCTATTTATTACCGGGAATCCTACCTTGGTCCCTTGGTGTTAATTGCAGACTCACTGGGTGACAGATTGTATGTGACACGCACCATGTTTCCCGCAGCAAACACAACACTTTGTCAAACTCCGTTTGGTATTGCTCCATCCCTCCATCATTCTCCCTAATGACAAAAATAATTAACACATTCATATAAAAGCACAGGATGAGGAGAGCTTTAATTTATTCATCTAGTTCAGGGTCCTCCCTGTTATCAATATATGACAAGTTAATGTCATATATTAATTAAAAAGCAACAGTGAAGCAATTTAGGAAACTGAGGGATTGTCATGGGTCCTGGTTGTGACAGCATGTTTTGGGCATCATGGAAGATTACAGATTTGCCTTCTGTGGTATCTCATATCCATCATCCAAAAACTACCTGCTCTTAAGGGTAGAGAGAGCGAGCTTGTCTTTGAAAAAGGTGCCTGGGTCTCTTTTCCGGTTGCCGCAGCGCTAGGAACCATGAGTACCAAAGTCTCTCGCGACACCCTCTACGAGGCGGTGCGGGAAGTCCTGCACAGGAAGCAGCGCAAGCGCCGGAAGTTTTTGGAGACGGTGGAGCTGCAGATCAGCCTGAAGAACTACGACCCTCAGAAGGACAAACGCTTCTCTGGCACCGTCAGGCTTAAGTCCACCCTGCGCCCCAAGTTCTCAGTGTGTGTCCTTGGGGACCAGCAGCACTGCGACAAGCGAAGGCCGTGGAGATCCCTCACATGGACATCGAGGCGCTCAAGAAGCTCAACAAGAATAAGAAGTTGGTCAAAAAGCTGGCCAAGAAGTATGATGCCTTTTTGGCCTCAGAGACCCTGATCAAGCAGATTCCTCGAATTCTGGGCCCGGGCCTGAACAAGGCCGGGAAATTCCCTTCCCTGCTGACCCACAATGAGAACATGGTGGCCAAGGTCGACGAGGTGAAGTCCACCTTCAAGTTCCAGATGAAGAAGGTGCTGTGTCTGGCAGTGGCAGTTGGCTATGTGAAGATGACAGATGATGAACTCGTGTACAACATCCACTTGGCTGTCAACTTTTTGGTTTCGCTGCTGAAGAAGAATTGGCAGAATATCCGTGCTTTGTACATTAAGAGCACCGTGGGGAAACCCCAGCGCCTGTACTAAGCTACGGTTCAATAAACTTTATTGTTCCTGTTAAAAAAAAAAAAAAAAGAAAGAAAAAAGTGCCTGGGTTTGGTAGCTGCTCACAGGATGGCAGGTGTAACGTATTATGAGAATTTAACAAGGCTCTGAGAAGACGGTTATTGGAAGTTCTGGCTGGAGGGCAAGGCCATGACTCCTGAAAGATTCTGGATCCAAAAGTCAAGTCAGAACTGGATGCCACAGACTTTCTCAATCCAGCCCTCTTTGCCCCTCCCCTAAGGCCAATACATTTCTTTTTTTTTTCTTTCATTATTTATTTATTTATTTTAATCGTTTTATTGGGGCTCATAAGGCTCTTATCACAATCTGTACATACATCAATTGAGCAAAGCACCCTTATACATTCGTTGCACTCATCACTCTCATAATTCACCTTCCACTTGGGTTCCTGGAATCAGCTCGGTTTCCCTTTTTTTCCCCCCATCCCCCTCCCTCCCCGATCCCACCCCTGGTCCCTTGATAATTTATAAATAATTATTACATCTTATCTTACACTCCCCGGCGTCTCCCCTCACCCGCCTCCCCCTTGCCAATCTCCCAGAGAGGAAGTTACACATAGATCTCTGAGATCGGTTCTCCCTTTCTACATGCCCTTCCCTCCTGGTGTCGCCACTCCCACAGCTGGTGTTGAGGGGTTCGTCTGTCCTAGATTCCCTGTGCCTCCAGATCCCCACTGCACCGCTGTACATCCTCTGGTATAACCAGGTCCGCAAGGCAAGGTAGGATTGGGGTCATGATGATTGGGAGGGGAGGAAGCGTTCAGGAACTAGAGGAAGGTTTTGAGTTTCATTGTTGCTACACTGAACCCTGAGTGGCCCATCTCCTCCTCACTACCCCTCTGGAAGGGGGTCCAGCTGTCTACAGGTGGGCGTTGGGTCCCCATCATGCACTCCCCCTCTTTCACGGTGATGTGATTCTCACCACCACCCCACCTTTGATGTTGGAGACCTGGTCTCCTCTGTCCTTCATGATCACCTATGTTGGTGTGCTGCTTCCGTGTGGGCTCGGTTGCTTCTGGGCTAGATGGCCGCTTGTTTGCGTTCAAGCCTTTAAGTCCCCAGACGCTACATCTCTCAGTAGCCGGGCACCATCCGCCTTCTTCACCACACTTGCTTATGCACACTTTCGTCTTCAGCCATTATGTGAGAGAGGTGATCACACAATGATTGTTTTTGTTCCTTTGTATCTGCTACATGGTCCATTCAACACCTTGTATTCACTTAGGCCGTGTGCTTCTTCTCTGTGGGCTTTGTTGCTTCTGAGCTAGATGGCCGCTTATTTGCCTTCAAGCCTTTAAGACCCCAGACGCTATATCTTTTTTTGATAAGCCGGGCACCATCAGCTTTCTTCACCACATTTGCTTACACACATGGCTGTCTTCAGTGATCATGTCGGGAAGATGGGTATCCTGCAATGGCTGCTTAGCAGGGCGAGGTGCTATTGTATTGGGGGATTATGCATGAGGAGGCCCAATGTCCATCTGCTACCCTACTACTGAACCTATAAATATATGCATATAAATCTATTGCCCCCATAATCATAAATATGTTTACATATGTACATGTCTGTATTTAGGCTTCTCTGTATGCACTTTGCCTCCTACTCCTTTCCTCTATTTCCTTTCGCTTTCCTCCCGACCCATTACCATGTTTAGCCTTCATTCTGGATTCAGTAGTTCCTCTCAGTTACCTTGCTCTTGGTCACTCCCTTCCAGTCCTCCCCTCCCCTCCCTCCTCTGGTTTTGAACCATTCGCTGTTCCCTTGTCCCTGTGTTGGGCGACACCTCCTCCCTTCCCCTACCTCCCACGCTCTCATGTCCCTCCAGGACCGTTGGTCCTGTTGTTTTCTTCTCTCATTATTTGTCCAGCCTATCTTGTCTAGGTGGACCTGCTGACATAGTAATACGTGCATACAAATGGATATGACTTTGACTGCGCCCAAGTGGCCCATAAGAACATGGCTTTGACAGAAGCAACATCGACACGCTGATAAGCAGAAAAGCCACTAACATACAAAATTTACTGGGTAAAAAAACAAAACAAGTTTAAAAAGACTAAACAAAAAGATAGCAAATATTAAAAGAAAAAATTGCTAGTAGTTCAAGGTCCTTTCATTGGCCTTTAGGAGTGTTTTCTAGGTGTAGCTTGTGAGGCGCCACGTCCTGGCCCAGAAGACCATCCTTTCTACTCCCTCGGGCTCCCTTTGCTCTGCTTCCTCCGCTGCTCCATTGCATGTCCCCAGTGTTTGCCTCAGTGTGGCGGGGTCAGCTCAGTTGCCCATCCCCCATTGTGTCTCAGGTGCTGTCCCGTGTAGGGCCATGTGTTGGTGCAGGATGTCATATCTCGTAGTGTGGTCAGCTGAATGGTCCTCTCTGTATGATGGGCTCTTCTAGCTGGTCTATCGACTTTGGGCTTGGTGGACCCAGGTGTACTCCACTATGTCCTTTCTCCTTCTTTTGTTTCAGCTTCCTTCTGGATGTGGTGTGGTGGGTCAGTTCCTTTCCCACTCCAGACGATCTATTTTTGTTTTCTGTGGTATTCCCTTCGAGTGTGGGGGTCGGCCTAATTCTGGTTTGGGCCGGCTTGTCGTCCAGCCTCTTTGTGTAGATCTCTGTACTTTGCGTTGTCCTCCTTGTTTGGTGTGTCGTGTTGGGGTCCGTATGCATGTTCCAAATCTGTGGGGACATAACCAATACTCTCCCCCGGGTGGGTTAGTACCCTGCCCCCCCCCCCCATACCATCCATTCGGATTCTCCCCCTCCCGGTTCTCCCTCTCCCTACCCCACTACCCCTTCTTTATGCTGGGCTCTTATGTACCTCCCTAGGTGTGGCCTGTCCTCCCTCCAACTATCTATGCTTCCTGCCGTTTATTGTGGGATGGATGTTTATTCTTCTATTTCTGTCATGCTGATTGTACTTACCTCAGGGGACTCATGTTGTACCTGTCCCTTTGGGTCTGGCTTACCTCGCTTAACATAATTCCTTCCAGCTCTTCCCATGAAATAACGTGTTTCATGTGCTCATCGGTGCTTTTCAGTGCTGCATAATACTCCATTGTGTGTATGTGCCAAAGTTTGCTAATCCACTCGTCTGTCGATGGAAACTTAGGCTGTTTCAAAGTCTTTGCCATTGTGAATTGTGCCGCAATAAACATTAGAGCGCATATGACTGGTCGTGTTTTATTTGCTGCTTCAACCGGGTATATGCCCAGTAGAGGGATGGCTGGGTCATGAGGTAGATCAATTTCCATTTTCTTTAGGTATCGCCAGATTGCTTTCCACAGTGGCTGTACAAATGTACACGACCACCAGCAGTGGAGGAGGGTTCCTACTTCACCACAGCCCCTCCAACACTTGTTGCTCTCTGATTTACTGATCTGGGCTAGCCTCAGGGGTGTTAGGTGGTATCTCATGGTTGTTTTGATTTGCATTTCTCTTATGGCAAGGGACTTCGAGCACTTTCTCATATGTTTATTGGCCATATTGATCTCCTCTCTAGTGAAAGTTCTTCTCATTTCTTTTGCCCACTTCCTTAGGGGGTTAACTGTTTTCCTCTTTTTGCAGGTCACGATGGTGTTGTAGATTTTAGTAATGAGCCCTTTGTCTGATGTGTCATTACTAAAAATCTTCTCCCAGTCTGTGGGTTGCCTTGTCACCCTCTTGGCAAAGTCTTTCGAGGTGCACATGCATTTTATTCTTATTAGATCCCATTTGTCGATTTCCAATTCACCTGTGTGTGTCCCCTTCCCTGTTGCAGTGAGCCTATGTGCTCCCTGGGCCAGTACTCTGAGATTAGTCCCAATTCCCTCCTTAATGGTCCTGATGGTTTGGGGTTTGACTTCTAGATCTGTGATCCACCTTGAGTGTATTCTTGTGCATGGGGTGAGGTAGACGTCTTATTTCAACTTTCTACATGTGGATATCCATTGTTTCCAGCACCACTTATTAAAGAGGGCATCTGCTTCCCACTTGACATTTTTGGAACCCTTGTCGAAGATCAGTTGTCTATATGCTGATGATTTTACTCCTGGGCTTTCTATTCTTTTCCACTGGTCTGAGTGTCTATCATTGTGCCAGTACCATGCTGTTTTGACCACTGTAGCTGTGTAGTAGGCATTGAAATCAGGTAGGGCGAGTCCTCCAATTGTGTCCTTCTTCTTGAGGAGTTCTCTGCTAATTCTGGGTTTCTTCCCTCTCCATATGAAGTTGGTGGTCAGTTTTTCCAATTCTTTGAAGAAGGTTGAGGGTAATTGGATTGGTATAGCAGGCCAATACATTTCTAAGGGTTATGGATTCTACTTCAGAATCGTTCTCAATCTCAATCCCAGGGCCCTCTTCACCATTGCTGGCTAGACCTGTTCACCTCTTGCCATATATGTGTGTGTGTGTGTGTGTGTGTGTGTATCACACACACACACACACACACACATATGGGTTTATTGTAAGTCTGGGTCTGTAGGTTTCTCGGGTGGGAAATGTCTCGGTCCTTGGCTACACACTAGAAAGAAATTCACACCAAAGCCTGGTTGGTGATCCGAGTGGGTTTATATACAGGAGAGAAGAAGGTTCCGGCGTTACAGTAAACTGAACACGGGCACCCTCATGACACTGCACACCCAGCCCTGCTGAGCGGAAGGCAGAGAAGCAGCTGAAGGGAAGGTTCCAGCCTTTTAAGGGCTTTCAGCTGTGAGGCGTCAATTAAGCTCTCCTGGCTTGGCCTTGAATTGGTGCATGCCCTTTAGCCTGCATTGGCTTCCAACCTCCTGTAGGGGGCCCCCTAAGCATGGAGAGGAACAACCCCTTGTCTTGCTACCTAACAGGTCTACATTCCTGTATGGTTACATTGAGATGGAAGTAGCCCCTTTAGACAGCCTGTGAGGTTCACCAGGAGCCACAGGCCCCAGCGTTCCCTGTTACCACCTTAAACCTTAAACTACTGTTGGAGTTTATATTATTTGTGCGGGTCTGTGGACATGGAATGTTTCCATGCCAGACCCTGAAGTTGCACAAATAAGCATCCAGAACAGAACTCATACAGGCTCTAATAAGATGCTCAGATGCTTCTTGCTAGGATGAGAATTCATCGAAGTTTGTGAGCAGTTCAGATCTTGTAAGGGAGAACAGGTCAGTAGTGTATCCAGAGAAGAGAGCAAAGGTCAGGGGAAAGGGAGGAGGCCCACAGACATCTGTGCTCTGTGTTTGGCCACAAGACAAGAAACCAGGTCTCCCTGAAAAAGAAAGCAGAACAGCAAGTCCCTCGGAACTAGGACATCTTTAAACCTGACCTATACAACACTCGGCTCAGGGAGGCGCCTTGGAAAACCGTAAAAGCCCGAAAAGAGGGACAAGGAGGAAGCCCAAGTCTTTGGTTTTCCCTGCTGTGCTTTCAGTGTTGAAATGTCTGTGCACGGAGCCTTTGAAATTTCAGAATCAGAGAGTGGATTCATAAGCCAAGCTCCTGCTTTATTCTTCAATGCATTTTAGCCCAACTCCTCCTTGGTGACACATGTAACAGAAATTCTGGACTTAGGAGCCACTTGGTCCTTGGACACTAGGAGATTACAGTGGAATCTGAAACAGGGCTCTAACCACCAACTGGACTGGCCTAGGAAGCCCAAGTATTCAGTCTCCCAAACACCAACCTCCCGTTGCTCTTCATCTGCCTCCACCTTGTTCAGCTTTAGTTGTCCGTGGAAGCGTTTGGCACCCATCTGATGCTTCAGAACCCAGAAAGGAGGAAAGGTAAAACTGGGATTCAAATGAAACAAGATGTGCCCGGGGCTCCTCATGGCATTTGTCACCTTCAGTTCCCTCTTCGGACGCAGATGTGGCAAGGTTCACAAACAAGCTTTACCAGAAAGAACAGCCTGCTTCCAAGTGAGAAAAAGCCCTTTACACATGAGTTCCTGAGGTCAGCCCAGCCCTGTGCGCCCCCCACCCCTCCCAGAGTCCCCTGCTCTCCGGCGAAGCATTAAAGCAAGTGGAAGCAGAGATTTGCTCAGAATAAAAAATCATTTTTCACAATAGCATGCCACATTCTGGATGGCAGTCACGGCTGCACAAACCGTATCCATCCCCAGTCATAATGTTGCCGCCTCAGTGACCACACACACACATTGTGTGGCGAGACTCAGAGTCTATTCCATTTGTGATCAATTGTTTCCTCCCTCTCCACACTTGGCACTTAGGAGACATGCTCTCTGGAGGCGATTAAGGCTTGTCTTGTGGCCAATAATCATCTCCTACGCCTTCCTTTCCAGTCACTAATTTGATGTCTTCACTCAAAGAAATGCCCATAAGTTGAGGTTTCAGAGGAGAGCTCCTTGAGCTCCCCAGACAACAAGGGGGCCGAGTGTCACCGTCATTATCCTGAGCTGGGAGGGAACACTAGTGTTCCGGAGGCTGGGAATCCGTCACTGCCTGCCCATCGCACAGACAGAGCAGGTGCTGGTTATAATTGCTTCTAGACGTCCTGCCATGCTCAGTTGAACGTCAAAGCCATAAACGCTGCCAGACTACAATAAAACTGGAGTACGCAGACATTTCTGCATCACTGCCGGGTGAAAATACACTGAGTGGAGTTGGATGAGATGGCAGCAAGCGCTTAAGGAGGGGGTGCTGTGGGAATACCAACAAGATGACTGCCAGTCTCCGTTTCCTCCTCTCCTCTGCTTTGTGTTTTCTTTCAGGACCAGAAGAAATGATGCATATGTAAGGATAAAAAATTTTCCATTTCCAGAGGAGTTTTCCACCCCCCAATCTACCCGCAGCCTCCTTTGAGCAAGCCAGTAAAAGCTTTTTTTAAATTTTTTTAAACCTGCCTTCTCACTATGGCAATTTCCGGAGCTGCTATGTGGCTGTGTTTAAAAGTCCCCCTTGGGATCCAGAGTGCAATCCATATCACAAAGGCATCCTCCCAGTCCCAAATAGCAATGCAACCTCAATTCAGAAGGTTGTTCTTGTTTCCATAGACCCAGAATGGAGTTTAAGCTGTTGATCTTGACTGTGGTTGTCGCGTCAGCCTCTCATGGGCACCTCATGGGCAGTGGAGCAAACTGTGCCTATCTGTGCTACCACCAGGACTGGGAGAGGAAGCCAACAGTGGTGGGCCATAGGTCAATGTGTGGATGGGGATGATCAGGTCTTTCTTCATTATTCTGTTTCAGTCTGGAAACACCACTGAAGCCTGCTCAGTGTCATAGCAACACACAAACCTTCACTGACAGTCTCGGGCACATTGGCTGCAAATCAAACCCGGGTCTTCCCGGTGAAAGTCGATGAGAGGTCTACCACTGAAGCACCGTGGCCCTCACCTCAAACCAGGGCAGTCATTTCCGGAGTTCAAACCAGACCACAATGCAGGATGACTGAGATTGCCACCAGAATCTGATACTGATGCAGAAAAAAACCTAACTACCATTTTATTGACTCCCTGTAGGACAAAGATCTGCCCCTTTGGGGTTTTGAGACTTTAAATCCTTACAGCAGGGGTCGCAACCTGTGGGTCGCGACCCCTTTGGGGATCAAATAACCCTTTAACAGGGGTCATCCAATTCATAACGATAGCAAAATTACAGTTATAAAGTAGCAATGAAAATAATTTTATGGTTGCAGGTGACCAAAACATGAACTGTATTAAAGGGTGGCGGCATTCAGAAGGTTGAGAACCATTGCCTTACAGAAATAGACAACCTCATATTTCTCCCACGGACGGGCTAGTCAGTTCAAACCCTTGACCTTGCGATTAGCAGGTTAATGCATAGTCCACTACACCACCAGGGCTCCTAATGATATAATAAGAGATACTATTGTTAGATCTCTCGTGGGAGAAATATACCTCAGTCCTTGGCTTCGCGAGAGAAAGAATTCACTCCGCAGCCTGGATTGTGATCCAAGTGAGTTTTTTGAGAGAAGAAGTTTCAGGTTTACACAGGCACCTCAGGGCCCCTCACCCCTGCACAGCTTGCCTAGAAGCTGCTGGAGAGAAAGTCACTACGTGGGCTCCAGGATCCTGCCTTTTCTTTCTTTTCTTTTTTTTTGAAATCGTTTTATTAGGGGCTCATACAATTCTTATCACAATCCATACATACATCAATTGTGTAAAGCACATTGTACACTCACTGCCCTCATTATTCTCAAAACATTTGCCTCCACATAAGCCCTTGGCATCAATCAAGTCCTCATTTTTACCCCTTCCTCCCCGCTCCCCCATCCCTCAAGAAACCTTGATAATTTGTGAGTGGTGATATTGGGAGGGTAGCGGGAGGGTGGATTGGAAAGAGGGAACCGATTACAAGTATCTACATGTGACCTCCTCCCTGGGGGACGGACAACAGAAAAGTGGGTGAAGGGAGACATCGGAGAGGTCAAGATCCTGCCTTTTCAATTCCTCCATAGGGAGGCATGGTTGATGGTCCTGGTCAACCCCATTGGCTGGATTGAATTCACCTGGCCCAGATGGGCCAATCCAGATGTAACACCCACCTAGGTGTACCACCCCTTCCTGGCCGGAAGTTTGAACCTGAGCATATGTAATGGATGACCCAGTCCCTATGCTAAGCTACCTAACAGTATTTGCAAGATGCCGAGCAATGTTCTAAGCTTTTTGTATATAATAATTCAATTATTTCACTTAACAAGCCTATGTGTGGACTCTATTCTTGCCTCATTTTACAGATGAAAAATCAGTGGCACAGGATGATAAAGTCATGAGCCTATGACCACACAGTGAGGAAGTGGAAAGGAGAGATTTGAACCCAGACTGCAGAGCCCATGCCTTGGGTGCCTACAGCGCCACATAGGACACAGGAAAGCATGGAGCAGACTCGGCATAAGACCTTAGGGAGTTGGGAGGACTGTGCATGCATGTATGTGCTAGGACTGCATGAGAGTAGCTGCTACTCAGATCCAGAAGAGAATACAAGGCTATTGCAAAAATTATTTTTGCCAAAAGAGGGTGGAATTCTGCATCTTGTGCGAAATCCCCTAACCTGCACATGGCACAGCTACTTCAGAAGGTTCCCAACAATGTGTGCTGTGCGGCAAACCAAACTGAGCTCAGGGGGAGCTGGTCTGTGGGTTTTGTTAGCCAGAAGGTGAGCAGTTTGAACTCACCAGCCACCACTCCAAGGGAGAAAGAGGAGGCTTTCTGCTCCCATGGACTTACAGTCTTTGAAGTGGCAGAGAGCATTTCCAAGCGGCCTGTGATTAGGATCTAGGAGGGTGAGGGTGGATGGAGTTGGTTGAGACCTGGCTTCAGGGCATTTCCCAGAAGGGCTTCCTGCAGTGACTCTGCCTTCAGGAATGTCTGGTGACCCTGAGGGTAGCAAAGTCCTAAGCACACTCAGGCAGTGGTTCTCAACCTTCCTAATATAGGTCCTCTTGTTGTGGTGACCCCCTGACCATTAAATGATTTTCTTGCTACTTCATCACTGTAATTTTGCTACAGTTATGAATTGGATGAGCCCTGTGAAAGGGTCATATGACTCCCAAAGGGGTCGCAACCCACAGGGTGAGAACCACTGCACTAAGGGTTCCCCTTCCGGGCAGCTCTACCAGTGTCTGATGTGCATAGTTCTGTGAGGTGAGAGAAATGAACTTAGTGTCTGCTTCTGGTGACAGTTGATGTGGGTGGGCTTTCTCCCTATGTCAAATCCCTCTCAAGCCATTTGTCACCACAACATAAAGCAAGAAGAGGAGGCAGCATAGCAGGACGGCAAGCAGAACAAAGATTGAATAAACACAATTCACTTCAATCATGAATCGGGTGCCCTTGAGATGTGAGGAAGACCCCAGTCTAGTGACATTAGATCAGGTTTAGGGATTGAGTGATGGGACCCTCTTGGCTCCCCTCAGCCCCTATCTTGCTTTCCCACTGACCCTGCCCCTTACATCGTGATTGGTCCTTATTCCAGCATGATGGTTGGTTTCATAATCACGACATGTGGGAATGTGTTAGTCGATAGGTTATACAGGCACAGTCTCTGGAATGGGTAAGTGAGGAGGCGCGACTGGTGACATGACTGGTGGAATGGATCATGTGAAGTGATTTGAGATCGTTGTTCAGACCTAATAGGTCATCCAGGCCTCTAGTTGATCCTGGCAGTACTCTAGTTTAAGGAAACAGAATGTTAGGCATTTAAGTCATATTTGAGCTTAAATTTTGAGCAATAGGCTGTGGCTCACAGTGAGAGTCTATGTGGAGACCCTAAATCCATTTTGAGGGGCCACACATTCAGCCACCATTGAGTTCCTTCCTACTGCTGACTGGCAGTAGAAAGCTTGTCCATCAGGCAGTGTGCTTGCGTCCACTCCCCGGGCCAGACTCAGCGATATACGGTCGTGTGCACATCCCAATGAAGGTCCCGCTCATGCTCTCACAGGCCCTCCCGCAACTCCATGAATTGATCCGTCTTCAGGGACAGTTTTGTGACAAAGGTGTTTGTTTTCCATGTCTCATTTAAGCTTTCAGGAGCTCAGGTGGTGATGCTGGATAGTGTTGGACTATTAACAGCAAGGTCGCTGGTTCAAAGCCACTAGTCATTCCACAGGAGAAAGATGAGGTTATTGCTTCCTGTAAAGGTAGCAACTTCAGGATCCCTACACAGAGTCACTATGAGTCAGAGTCAGCAGGACAGAATGGGTGTCATTTTATTTAAGTAACTGTGGCTGTGGGTCCTTCCGACACCATTGGGGCCTCATGCGGATGCTCTCCTTCATCCAGAACAGCGGTTTGTGCCTTTTTCTTGTGTAAAACATAGCAAAGGAGTTCCTAATAAAATATAGTTGAATTGGGAGTCTTTTTTCCCTCAAACAAAGTAAATCCATAAATAGAAATGAGACTATGGTGCTAATAACCAGTTGGAGAGTTGAGAGAGCTGAACTCTCAATCCTGGTAGAAACCCATTGTGACTTTAAAAACTTGCTCAAGGTCATCCATAGCCTATGAGGTTGAGTTGAGCAGACACAAAACAGATGTGTTGGGGAGTAATTGTGTACATTAAGTAAACAATTTATCTTTCTAAAGATTCTGTCTAAAACTTACTTTAAATAGTAAGTTTTCCCCTGGGCTAGGGAAAGGTCAGGGAGCTTAACCCCCTAGTATCCACCCCATCTCAGCATTCATCATGTTAGGCCAGAGGAGCCAAATCACACCCACTACCCAGGGAGCACTGCTTCCAAAAGCCCATTGCCTGTGCCGGGGCAGAGGGCAGGTACCCGGACCAGAAATGCTGACGGAGTGGAACCAGCGGGCTCAGCCCCCAGCTTCCTGAGAGAGCAGCTGTGATGGTTCACTTTTGGAAAAATGTCAATGCATGACTTGGGCAGCACGAAAAGCAGATGTGCAGAGGTTGTTCGCTGTATTCCAGAAGTTCCCACACTCTCCGGAGGCTCCTTGGCTCAATGGCAGGAAGCCGTTGGTGGCTTCCACCTTCAATCCCAAAAGGCCACTGCCGTCCAGTGGATTCCAACCACAGTGACCCTATATGGAGTTTTCAAGACTGTAAATCTTCATGGGAGCCAGCAGTCTCATTGTCCTCCTTGGGACAGGGAGCTAGCAGCCCGTTTCACCTCCAGCACCCCTTCCTCTCTAATTCTGGATCCAGTCCCTCCAAATATCCTGCCCTGCCCTTGTCTAGGCTTCTTAAATGCGTTCCATGCTGCTTATGTTAGTCTGGGTGCCTTAGCGAAACAAATCCACAGAAACGCGTATGTATAAGAGAGAGTTTTATGTAAAGGGTGAGTGCACATCAAGAAAACATGCCCACATTTGCTTATGCACCCGCTTTGTCTTCAGCGATCATGTTGGGGTAGGCTGGTGTGCTTTTTCCATGTGGGCTTTGTTGTTTCTTAGCTAGATGGCCCCTTGTTTATCTTCCAGTCTTTAAGACCCTGGACACTATATCTTTTGATAGCCGGGCCCCAGGGTGCTTAACCAATACACCACAAGGGTTCATTAGCATGTGACTTATCTCCTGCCATTCACACTAGATGCTCAAAATAGCAGGAAACCAGGTTTCTCCTTTGTGGACACACCAGGTACTGACAGAACCAAGAACAGAGACATGCTTAGTTATATATCTTGACTATCATTAGCATATTATATGCCAGGCAATCTGTAAGCCTTCGCTCCCCTGACCTCTCACAGCCTCGGTAAATTGAAGCTAATAAAAGTAGTGCTCTCACAAGCTTGGTAGGAGATTAAACAACTCACATAAGGGTACACAGCCTATCAACGAGGAGGCGAGATGAGGCAGTGTGTGGCTGCTGAACCCACACCCTTCACAACACCTCCATTAAAATGACTGAGGGCTATGAGGAACCAGACAGAAGCAGGTTCACAGCCCAGATTGAGTCAATTTAACTGCCTATTGTGCCTGACCCTTCTATCTCTGATCTTAGAAATGGGGTTAACAACAACAAAACACTGTAGAAGAAATGTCCAGCAGATGACAGGCACGCGATTAAACAACAAAAAATAAATCACTTAAGTTGAAATTCGAGCTCTTGGAAACCCCTCACATGCGTGCAGAGAAGGATTGGGCCCCATGTGGTGTTTCCAGTGCCCCCGTCCTTCCCCCCTAAAATGAGCAGTTGATAAGGTAATGCCTGGATTGTCCCAAGCCCCAGACTGTGGAGAACTAAAGGAAAACCCAGCATTATGAATCTTTGAGCACAGCCCTGCTGGGAAACCGCCCTGCAGTCACTTGTTGAAGACTGGAGGAGGGACAAGAGTAGGGAGAAGAACGAGGACTGAATGTGACACATAAGCAGGGGTGGCCTACATTCCATAAAGGAAAAAACTCAAGGTCTGCTTTTCTGGTGCCGGAAAGTTAAAACCCATCTGGTGCAGTTGAAAAGGTGTGTGTGTGTAGTGGGGGGGGGGTGTTAGGGAGGAGGGGCGATGAGTCCAAAGGATGAACTCCATCTGCAATTGTGTCCTCAACTGCTTTCCCCTGCTAGCCACACGATATTTGTGGCTGGCCTGCCCTGCTTTTGTTATCAAGCCCAGAGAGGGCAAGAGACTAGCTCGAAGTCACACTGCAAGTTGGCAGCAGAATCAGGCCGAGAACTCTGGATGCTTAGAAAGCTTCACACAGACCTGAGAAAGTACCAAGGGAAGACCTGTTCGCTAACTGGGCAGCACTCACTGCATGCCAGCGCTGTTCCAGTGCCCCAGCCAGGGCATTGCTCCCTGTGTCCGTGTGTCTTCAGTGATGCACACAGGTGACGGATTGGCTTTTAATAGCATGCTTGGAAGGTTGAGGCCACCCAGCGGCACGTAGAAAGAAGGGCCTGCAAATCTACTTCAGACCAAGCAGCCTTTCAAGACCCTGGGGAGCACAGTTCTTCTTGGACACACAAGGAGGCCAGGAGTTGAAGTTGATTCCATGATGTAGTTGATTCCATGGTTCTAGCTATACCTAGAGTCACATCCACATTCATGTTTATATCTCTTCACTCCATGGGGTGTTCATGGCTCCAACTCTTCTGAAGCAGACCACCAGGATTTTGTTTAAGAGGCCTCTGGATAGGTTTGAACTGCCAACCTTTTAGTTTGTAGCTGAGTGCTAAACAACTTGTGCCATGCAGGGTGCTAAGCTCAGAAACTCAGTCGGTGCTTCATGATCTCAGTTGGAATTATAGAGAGGGTCAGTGATGACCCATTGACTGCTGGGTAATTGTTGATGTAGTCTCCCTGTGCAGACATGTAAAGTACCTGAAAACTTAAAATCCAACTCATTGAGTGCATCATCCTGCCGTGCGCCAGCCCAGCAGCATGCTCTGCTGGGGACATTTGGCCATGCCTGGAGACATTCTGAAGAAGGGAGTCCCACTGCCATCTAGTGGGCTGAGACCAGGGATGCTCGCTTAGCATCCTGGTGCAGGGAACAACACAGCCCCACAAGAAGGATGTTGGCCAAAATGTCAGCAGAGCTGCCACTGGGAAAATGGTCTAGTCCAAGCGCTGACCTTCGTAGAGGAAGAAAGCCAATCCAGAGCAGCTAAGTGACCTGCTGTGGGTTGCACAGCCTGATTCCAAGCCCAGTACTATACCCAAAGCTGTTACCACGCCCAAAATTAAACAGCAATAGCTGCCCAAAGGCCTCTTAGTTTGAGGACCAAGTAAGACAGTAAATGAGAAAGCCCTTTGACAAATGTGGCATGCTGCACAAACATGAGATGTTATTACCCAGGATCTTTTGATATATGTAAATAGATCTTGTACCAGGTCAGTTAATTTTCCAACTGCTCTATCTGAGCTTTCAGATGGCAGCACCTCTGTCCAACCCAGGAAAGGACTCCTGTGCATGCTGAGCAGCCCTGGAAAGCCTCATGCCTGGCTTCTCCCACCCCTCAGCTAATCTCCAAATGATTAATAAGGGCTCTCACTATGTTGTGGCTCCCAGCTGACAGATACTAGGCTATCAATGCATTCGTATCACCTCCTTCATGCCAGAGGGACTCAGTTATTCGAGGGGTTCCAAGGAGGACCCAGCCTGAAAGAGAAACGGGCGAGAGAGAGGAGCGAGACCAAGCAGATTCTTGTCAAGGTCTGAGTTTATTGCTACACAAGCCTCTCTATAAAGGGTGAGGCAAACAAGGGAGTTCAAAGGGGAGATAAAAAAAAAGGAAGGGCGGGGGTGTAGAGCACACAGGGCAGGCGGCCGCAAGTCTGCAGTTGGAATGTCCGGTGCTGGAGCAGACAAGGGTGGGCCATCTGGTGTGTGTCAGGGTAGAGATAAGGTTGAGGTGACGTGGCTTTAGCCCTGCTGGGCAGGCAATATGGCCTTGGTTTTGTCAGGCTGATTATGTCCGGTTCCCAACATGAGAGAAGCCAGGAATATCTCCTCTCACAACTGTGCAGCAAACGAGATCAGATCTCCCAATCTGATTTTCAGCCCTCCTGTCTTTCCAAGTGAAGTGGATGGTCCATTTCACGTTGTCTCAAGTCTTTGCACATTGCATGCCAACATTGCGACACAGGGCGCGGCTGTGGGTCTTAGTAGACAAAGCCCCCACCCAGAACCCTGCCCCCAGAGCTCCTTAGTCACCCTTCACAACGCAGGTCCAGGCTGGGCTCCACACTGCAAGGCGATCAACCCTGACCCTCCAGTGTGGCCGTCCTCACACGCTCCCACATCCACCTAGAAGGACTGGAGATGAGAGATTCCGGAAGCTCCCTGCCTCATCTGCCTCCCTCCCCAGAGTGACAGAGCAACTGTAACTGATTAGGCAGGATGCAGCCTCATTCCCAGTCCCCACCCTCTCTGGGAAAGCAGGGCTGTCTGGCACCTCATCCAAGGCCTTTCCCCTGTGATCTCATTACTGAGTAGCTGCTCCTCTACCACCCACCTCCGTCACCTCATCTAAATACAGGGGAGATGAGTATGTCTTCTTTGCTGCTCCTTCCCTGAGTCCACCCCAGGAGCTCCCTGAACAGATCATCAATCACTTCTCATTACACCTGCAGCAGCCGTCAGATACTGCTGAACAGAGACAGGCGCCTCCCCTGCTGCTGCCAGGCTCCAGTGCACATGTGCACACACACGTGCACACACATTGTACAGGCCCACTCACATGGACACACAAGCATGCACACCCATGTGCACAAACTTTGTTCAGAGGTGGGAATTCTGCCCATTTTAGCCTCTAATATTGCAATCAGAGAGTGATAGAACAATGAAAGATGAAGGTGGATGAAGGAAGATCTATTTATTCCCTTACTTGTTACATAACCATTCAGGGCTCTTTTTTTATCCGTACAAACACACCACCACCACCATCAACAATCATCAAGTAGCTGTCATGTATGCAGTGCTGCCCTATTCAAGGCGGTGCTGAGTATGTGAGGAGGATTCTCTCTAAAGCACAGCTCTGAGGAAGTCTGTCTCCTTCGCACTTTTACACACGCTGGGAGAGGAGCCTGCAGGAGGCTCCGTGCGTTGGGTGAAGCCACACGATGAGTGAGGAGACCGAGTGTGAAGCCAGGGGAATGAGAGCGCAGAGTTCACCACTTCACCACCATGCTGGTGTGCACAATCGATGAAAGGGTGGCTGCCAGCTGCAGGACAGAAAAAAAGTAAAGCATGTAACTTGTGGTTTTAGCTCTGGCTTACTTCCAAAAGGAATTGTTTTTGTTGTTCTAAAAAGCTTTATACCAAAAAAAAAAGAAAGAAAGCTTTTTACCTCTATAAAAACAAAAGGCTACTGCTGTCAAGCACCTTCAGACTCAAGCCAGAGGAGAGCTCTCCCAGTGGGCTTCCAAGCTGTAAATCTTCACAGAAACACAGTACCTCCTGTGGAGTAGCTGGTTGGTTCAAGCCAGCAACCTGGCAGTTAACAAGTATGTCCCTTGTACCTGTAATACCTGTATAAAGTGTATTAAATATGAACTACTCCTGGTGTGTAATTTTAAATTGAATTATTGTGCCTGGAACTTTTTTTTTAATAGCTAAGAATGGTGAAATCAGACTCCTTTAGATGTTATGAGAAGAATAGACACTACACAGGGCTTGGACCCAACCCAGCTTAATTCAAAGGAAGGCAGATTTATTTTCTTCTGCTTCCCAGAAGGTTCCTCAGCAGAACGTGTGTTAAACAAAATTGTTTAGCTATGGAAAAGAGCAATCTCCTCTTGGGAAGATTCTGGTAGAAAGGGGCTTTGGTTACATATCCAGCTCAACCCAGCCCCAGAGCCCTCGTCATGTTTTATTTTGTTTTGCCCTTGACACTGATTGTCTTGGGAACTGTGGCCCCCGAGCAATGGCCAGGAAGTCAGGTCTTCTTGATGTAAATCCTCTAATATCCCCTACAATGATTTTCAGTGCCAATGGTAAGGCCCGCCTAGTGGCTGCCACATGCCCCTGAGCAGACACGTCAGAGCAGATGAGAGCATGAGACAGCATTTAAGAGAATGGTAGGCTGGCCTTGACTTAGCTGTTTGGCCTCTCCTCAGAAGTCATTTGTGACACTGACTGTCATGGGTTTCATTAAGAACAAGTCTATCTCTACCAAAGAAAACTGCAAGGTAAGAGGACTTTCAGCTCCAGCTACATATGTCTCCAAACTTACTTACATATTGTCCTGTTTTCAGAAGAAAAAAAATTTACTCAGTGCCTCCCGGGCAAATAAAAACTTTGGTACTACAACCTACAATCCCAGATAAAGTGTAGGTATCTGCTTTGGCAGCTCCCCTGGATCGAGCTGCTCCAGTAGCTCTCCACAAAAACCCTGTGAAGAGATGATCAGGCAGGATAGCCTAGTCTGTTCTGCAGAAAGAAGCTACCCCTGGAACCTCAGTGGCTTAAAATCTAGAAGTTTATTCTTGTTCATGCAAATTCTGACACTGGAAGGGCAATTCTACAGGGTGTTTGTCCTGCACACCGTCCGTCAGTGATTCGGGCTGCTTCACAAATATGGTGCCACCAGATCAAAAGGTGGATTCCAGGTCATCACAGAAGAGGAAGAGAGAAGTGGGGGTTGTGGATCAGTCTTTACATGCTTTGACACTTTAGTTGACATAGATCGCTGGATAGGGCTGCTTATATAAAGGTTATCAGTTCAAACCACCTAGCTGTACCACAAAAGGAAGGAGTCATCTGTTTTCATAAAGGGTACAGCCTAGCCAACCTCATGCAACAATTGTACTCTGTACCACAAGGGGTGAGCATGAGTCAGAACTGACTTGAAGGCAACAGGATTTGGGTTTTTTGTTTGTTTGGTTGGTTGGTTGGTTGATTGGTTTGGTTTGGTGAGTGGGAGGTGGTTCTACCTACAGCATATTAATCTGAAGTAGTCACTTTAGGTTTTTTTGTTTGTTTTTTGAGAGATGTGGAAAAGCTCATTGGCTTTAATGGGGAGTTAACTCTGCCGCAGACGGCCTCCTCAAAATTTCCCTCCCGCTTCAGAAACTAGCAGAGATTTTCAATGAAGGAGCCTGCTGGCACCCGCTGGACATCTCCTTGCAAGGTCAGTCCTTTGGAGCCATTGGGAGGGAGAAAAAAGAGACTTTTATTCCTGTAAAGAATTCCAGCCCCAGAAATCCTGAGGGGGAAATTCTGCCCTGTCCTCTCGGGTCACTATGAGTCCGAATTGAATTTATGGCTATGAGTTGAGTTGTAATTCCATTCACTTACTGCTATTGACAGGTTGCTAGATTAGGGCTTGTCTTCCCAAATGCCAGCACTAAACGAAATTGAGCTGTCCAGGCCACAACAAAGGGGTTGGAAATACATCAGGCACACTCATTAGACACCTATGGCAAAATTCAGAACTGAGCATGCTCTGACCCAAGTCATGTAGACCCAGGTGGAAGGTCCACCTGGTCATACAGAATAGGACTTCACAAAAGTGCACCGAAATCAACCAATACGATCGACCAATGTCCTCCAGTGGTGTTGGGAGGTGATAGAAGTAGGCCTGGGCTCCTTGTCACCCTCCCTTGTTCACGTGCTCTGCAAGTGGAGGGTGAGGCCCTTGGGGGTTCCTGCCGTGGCTCCTCAGCTGGTTCTGCACTCCTGCTCAGGTATTCCTCCCATGAAACCGCCATATTCAGCTGCAAACTTTCCCCACCCCTGCCATGCAGCCCGGCGTGCTTTCCGGAGATACTGGGGACTTTTGGGGACTGCGATACCTGAAACTTTCTTCCATAACATTCACTTGGATTTACAAAACTGCTTCTGCCATATGAATTCTTTCAGCGTTGCTAAGCAAGAACTGAGGTCAACCACCCCAGAAACCTAACACTATCAAGTCAATTCTGACTTATATCAATCTAGGGGGTCCTCAAACTATGGCCTGCGGGCCGCATGGCCCTCAGAGGACATTTATTCAGCACGCCGGGTGTTTTTGCCCCGTTTTTTTTAACTTCAAATTAGGTATGTGCAGTGCGCATAGGCATTTGTGCATAGTTTTATTTTTAAACTATCATCCGGCCCTCCAGCGGGTTTGAGGGACAATGAACTGGCCTGCTGTTTAAAAAGTTTGAGGACCCCTGAAAGGACAACGTAGAACTATGCCTGTGGGTTCCCGAAGTTCTAAATCTTTACAGGAGCTGAGAACCGCATCTTTCTCTGTGAGCCACTAGCGGATTCCAACTGGCCGGCCTCATGGTCACACACATTCCACCAGGCTCCTTGAGCCTTAACTTGATAATTTAATGAAATGATACTTCTCCAAGTCACACTGTATCATGGTCTATAATCTTGCTATTCTAATATCAAATTTAAAATAAGGAATATAGTTAAGCTCCAAATCCATAAGCAATAAGATCATTGAATCTCTTTGGACACTATTACTTAAAAAAAGAAAAAACTCTGTTCAATTATTTTCAGCACAGAAAAGCTTCCAGCGTTTACAGCTTAGTATTTAATTGCTTTTTCTCTTCTTCTTTTGCATTGGTGAATCATTTTGAGCTTATAATAATGTCAAAATAATAGTTTCCAGAGCCTCCAGGCATTCACTGTGTAATGATCATTTAAAAGATTTCTTGGTTAGAGGGTCCTCAAAAGAATAAAAAGCGTGTCCGCATCCCTGGTCATTTCTATATTCAAAAGAAGAAATTGCTCATCAAATGCTACAAGCCAATTTCTTTCTTCAGCCAAACTGTCCATTTTAGCATCACTGAATTAAGCAAATGGTTCTACATTTCAAAGTCAACAATGATACTCTTTTCCCTTTAACACGAGCATCTTAAACAGCTCAAAAAGTAGTCGAGCTCTTTATTATGGCTTTTCCTGAGAAAGCTGTTTCGTTGTTTATTTTATTTATTCATCTAGACTTTCATGTTAAGATTTGTGTATTTTAAGTTCTGCTAGTCAGGACATTTTAAACGGAGCCAGATTTTTTTTTATACTTTGTCTTTTAAAATATAATGAGACTGAGCAGTACATCCCTTAATAAAATATAAAGTCTTCCTATTTCTGTTTGTTTGTAATTTCCCTAAGGATAACTCTTAAAGTAGTAAAACCAAAACCCCCCATAATGAATTACATTTGGTCTACTGGGGGTTGTGGCCAACCTTTAGATAGAAAAATCCAGAGACTCCCTTCTGCATCTCCTTTCCCAACCAAACCCCGGTGGCTGGAGGCCGGAAGGAAGAAAGAGGCTGGGCTGCTGGGGCAGGGTGGGGAAGGGGTAACCTTGCAGATTATTTCAAATTCTACTCTGAAGGCAGAAAGTTATCCAAATGAGATAGCTAGAGATTCACTTCCTTAGAAAAAGATTGAAATTAATGTGTCCCTTAGAAAAGCCAAAGGAAAAAAGTCGTTATTAATTTAGGCAATTGAAGAACTTTGAAAGCCATGTCTAGTACATAAAAACACCTGTCCCTCGAGCCCATTGGCCTAGGAAACTGAATTTTTATACCATGTAAAATAAAGGAAGGTCATTTCTTAGACTTGCTCAACAGAAGATTGTCATTTTAAACCAGTTACTGTAATGAGAAGCTGGGTTTTCGTAAAAAGGACTGAATGCTTGAGTCAGTGTGAAATGAAATTAGAGATGCATGTTCTGCGCATGGCAGCATTTCCGGAGGAGTCTGTGTTCCCGTGACTGCTCTCAATCTGTCTCGTGCCTTCTGGGAAACTCACAGCGTGGTGCCCACATCTAGTCTCTCGGACTTTCTTGCCAGCTTTGGAAAGGTGTTGAGTCTGTTGGATCTGCTGCACAGAGACAGCATGCAAGTGGACCCTTCCCACATTCCTCAGAGAGCAGCCCCCCAGTGTAAAGCTGTGGGTGAGGTTTGATGACCTTTGCCCCTTCATCATCCCGCATTCTTTGACGGACCCAAGCGCTCCCCCGAGGCATTACCGGAGAAGCAGCTACCCCATAGTTTCCAGATGGTGGGTATCAGCCTGTGTGCTCATTGGGATTGCCAGAGAGCTGTCCAAAAGACATCTTTGTCCCATCTCCACTGAGTCCGATTTTATTGGTCTGGAATGCAGCCTAGGTGCTTGGATTTTTTTCTCTCTCATAAGTTTTTATTGTGAATTGGGTGAAGGTTTACCAAGATCATCAGTTTTTTATTCAACAATTCATACACATTGTGTTTTATGCCACTTATTGCAATCTCCACAATATAATATGACTTATTCCACTCCCTACTTATGTCTTCTGTTTCCCTTCCTCCTCTCTTCCTACCCTTCTGAACTTGGGCCTTGGATTAATACTGCCCTTTTGAGATCAAATGGTTTGCTGTTTTCAGGTTTGTGTGCCTCACTTGTGTAATTGCTCCCATTATAGACCAATCTATTATTTGGCTGAATATTGAACCACAGGTAGGAGTTCATTTTCAAACTTAGTGAATAAGGACCATCATTTCAGAGGTTCTGTTAGTCCCTATCCAGCCAATAAGCCTGGTCTCTTTTATGACTGTGAATTTTGCTTCACTATCTAGGACCTTTTGATGTGATCCCTTTCAAAGAAGTTGGAATTGATAGTTGGAGATCATCTAGTTATTCTGTGCTCAGAGTCATGAAGTCTAATGTTCATGTGGTCCACTCACCACTCTTTCCTCCAGAGTGAGGGTGACAATACTTGCCACCTAGATGGCCACTTGTGAGCTTCTGAGATCCAGCTGCTACTCACCAGCGTGGATGTCGACCATAGTCTTTACAGTCTAGGTAATGACAATTGTCCTTGGTGTCCTTCACAACTATAATCCCCAGCCCCCAAGCCCAATAAAGCACTCCCTCCAGTTGTTCGGTTATGCCTAAGGAGTTTTGATAACTTCATCTTCTGTGTGCTCCGGAATATTCAATTCCCTGGATGATCAGAATGGTCAGTCAGGGCTCAGAATCTTGGTGTTAAGGCTCCTGGTGAGATCCTGGCACATCAGACACAGAGGTTGTGAGGCTAGAGGATGGGCAGAAGGGGATCATACTGAGTCTAACAAGGAAAGAAAAGGAAATGAAGGATATAAGCAATTAAAAGCAAGCGCATAAATAGATACAAATACACAGATGGCCCTTGCAACATTATTCCCAATCTCGCAAACGTGTCAACGGTCTAAATACCCATCAATAGGTGAATGGATAAGTCAAACATGTTGCCTATGGTATATACAATGGACTACTACTCAGCCATAAAGAGAAATGAACTCTTGACACAGGCTACAAGAGGAATGAACCTCATAAGCATTATGCTGAGTGAAATAAATCAGCTTCAAAAAGGACACATTTTGCTTAATTCCACTTACAAGAAATATCTAGGCTAGGAAAATGAATAGAGACAAACATATCCCAATTGTTTCCAGGGATAGGTAGGAAGGTAAGTATGGTTGTTACATAATGCCATGTCAATTGGACAAATAAGTGAGGTGGAGTCTTTCTTATACCTATATGAGTGTCCTTGGATTTATTTCTCTAGTCAACCCAGCCTAACCCAGTAGGGCCTGGAGGGGAAGTGCCATCCCTGAGACGATACTGAGCTTCCATAAGGGTGATGACATAATTTTGGAATGGGTAAGGATGATAATATGAACAACATGCAGAATGCCACTTAGTTATAATCTTGTAGAGCGTGGAAGTGACGAATGTTTTGATGCATGTATATTTAGTACGATTTTTAAAGAGTGTACGCAAAAGAGCAATATGGCAAGTCTGTGTTGCCATTTGCTGTTGCTCAGCTAAAAGCGATTCGGGCCTGTGTAGTCCAAAGGGAACCACAGAGGCTCAGGAGGAAAGCTGGTACCATCTCCAACTAAGACTTGTCTGACCAAATGCAGAGTCTCCCTTCAAGTAACTGACAGGTCAGAGGCAGCTCATCTCTGCTGCAGAAGCAATGATTTGTCTCAATTCCCAGACCACTGTCACAACCATGTCTTGTTGCCCTCGGTGCCCCCCTTCCCCACCACAATAAGTCACTAGAAAGCCATGCTTCATTTAAAAACAAACAAATAAACCCCTTCTGCCTCCATCCTGGCACTGTTTCAGCTTATTTAGCATCATAACATATGTCATCTGTTTCCCTAAACAATCTAACATGGACATGGCACGATGGGACTGATGAGTTAGGCAAATGAGAACCAGCCTGCCCTCTGAACACACACGATGGCATTTGACTTGCTGTCAGTAGATGCTGTCGCGTTTCTTCTCCTCTTTCCTGGAAAATAAATACAGAAAAGAAAGAGGACATGAAAAGGGCTGCAAGATGTTTAGCTCTGGTCTTTCTAGAAAGTGTAGAAAAAAAGTATGTGACCCCTGCCTGCCTTTAGATGCCCCACTCCTCTGGCTAACAAGGATTGCGCACTGACCATGGACAAGACATCTGGATCTGGGGGGAGGATATAACAATTGCCCCCACCAGCAAAGAGTTTCCAGATTTACGGGACTGCACAGGCCAGGGAGCAGCTCATAAAAAGAACAAGAAGAATCGCAAAGGAGGGTGTGCTCCAGCACCACTTCGTCCAGCTGCAGACACATGAAGGCAAAGTTTCCTTTGCTTTCAGTCAAGTTTATGATTTCCGCGGCATCCCTTACCAACACCTTCACAAAGATCTAGGTTCTTGGGTTGTTTCGTTCCAGGGCGGACATCACCTTGGTAAAGCCACACTCTAAGGACAGCTCATGGTCCTCCACCTATATGTTTTGAAAGGGGCCATGTTAAAACCCCTGGCTCAGACTTTCAGGACTGGGCACAATACAGCAAACCCACCATGGGGACAGCAGGATTTGGTAACACTCTCATCTCCATCACAACCTGGACCTGGCAAAGCTATTTTCTTCCACTCACCATCTTTCAATCAATATTTACTCAGCTATTAGTTGCTCCCCAGGCTCAGCATCAGAAAAGTGTTCAAACGTTACCTAATTGTCCATCTAATGGTAGAGGTCTGTGCAAGGGATATGAGAGCAAGAGGCTCAGAGATGATCAGTGGGTAACGAGAGAGGGATTCACCTTTATCATTTGTAGAAAGCCCCTGGCAGACTTTCCCTGGAGCAAGCAAATAAAGCTGCTCCCGGCTCAGCTCCATTCCTGATCTGGTCTTGCCATGAGACTATCCAGGCTTTGTCCAAACCCCACGTTCTGGAAACCACGAGTGGAAGGAGGTGGATCTTGGGGATACCATGGAAAAGAATGGGCATTGCACAACACTTCATTGTACTCATATGGAGCTTATACAAAGGCCAAGAGATAGAACCAGGTGAGACTGTGAACAGGACAAGGTGATACTGCATGGTTTAAAATCAGAAAAGGTGTGCATCAGGGTTGTATCCTTTCACTGTTTTTATTCCATCTGTATGCTGAGCAATTTATACAAGAAGCTGGCCTATGTGAAAAAGAACATGGCATCAGGATTAGAGGAAGACCCAAGTAATGTCATTAGGAACATTTTCTCACTAAAAATTTTAGGTCATGGCATCAAAAAAGTGTCATTTTAACCTAAATGGGTTTTTAGACCAGTGAAATAACAGCGAGAGTGAGTCAGCATTGTGCACAGAATTGAGCGATACTGGTTCTTTGGGAAATTCATAATCCAACACTGACACTGCTGAGATAAAGGATGACAGTGAGGAAGATTCTACACCTGAGCTCTGTGATGGGCCAACGTGGTGCTCTACTCTCTTCAGGAATGGATGAGCCAGCTCCACCAAGATTCCCCTTTACTGGAGCACCTGCTATGTATGTAGACGTTGAACACAAGAACGCTTTGGCGTTCCTACAATGATTTCTGACCGATGAGGTCATCGAAAAATTGATTATGATAGCCCGGAGGTTTACTTTCAGGTTTTAACCCCTCTTCAGTTAATTTCTGTGCATGGGGGAAGGTTTGGGGCTTGCTTCATTTTCCTACATACGGTATCTCAGTTTCTCCAACACCATTTGTTGAGCAAGCAGAATTTGTCCCTTTGGATATTTCTGTGTCCTTTTTCGAAGGCTAGTTTCCTGTTGACTGGTGAATATATGTGTAGCTTTTCTGTTCGAATCCATTGATCTATATACCTCTCAGTGTACCAATACACTGCTCTCCCTTAGGGAAAAACAACAACAAAAGTTGTATGAGCCCCTATATAATGATTTTTTTTAATGGACGATGAACTATTTTCCAGGCCAGCACTATCCTATGTTTGAGCACATTGCTGCAGCCACTGTGTCAATCCATCATGCCTTATAGCCTGCGGTACTCATGTTCAGGTATAGTGTTCTGCCATTCACAAGGTTCACACTGGCCAGTTCTTTCAGAAGTGGAAGACCAGGTCCTCCTCCCTCGTCTCTCTGTCTGGAAACTGCTGAAGTCTACCTGCAGTGAGTGACCCAGCAGGCATTTGAACTACTGGCTGCAAAATTTCCACCATTACAGCCAAATGCAGGCCACCACAGTACAACAGACAGTAACAGCATCTTAACACCACACAAAGGCTCCTCCCTGGGGAGACCACGTGTTCAGGCAATTGCTGCTGTTACACATGTAAGTGGGGGCTACATGAAGTCGCACCATCTCCTGTGGCCCTTCCAGGAACAGGCCATTCTGCTGTTGTTTCTACTGGACTTAGGCTCAGCTGCCAACCTGCCCTCTGCACGCATTCTTCTCCTTACCCTTCCATGTCACCTTCTCTTTGCCCAAGTCAATACTGCTGGTCAGTCACCTACTGGTGGATGCTTGCTTCTGAAGTTTCTGAACCACATTTCCCCATGGTTATGAGACATTGCTGCTGCCACTGCGAGCATTTAACAGGTTACTTTACACCTTCAATGAGAAATCTAGGGGAATAGAAAGAAAGCTTCTTCTTTCTCCCAAGGAGTGGGTGGTGGTTTTGAACCGTTTCCCTTGAGGTTAGCAGCCCAATGTGTAACCCACTACACCAGTAGAGCCTTGGTGGCACTGTCCAGCAATTATTAGACTGCTAAATATGAGGTCAGGGTTTCAAACCTACCAACTTCTCCTTGGGAGAACGATAAAGCTGTTCCCATAAAAGACTGACAGCTCCAGAATCCCTCTTATAGGGTGGCTATGAGTTGGAATTTTGCGGTCATTTAGGGCTTTTTGGTGGCATGTGATTTTTTAGGGCTTTTAGGTTGTTTGTGGACGTTCAAGGTGTGTTTGGGGCATTCGGGTGGTTTGGGGTTTTTAGGGTGTTTTATAAGATTTTAGGGAGTGTTTAAGGGATTTAGGGGTGGTTTTTTAGAGTGTATAGGTATTTTTCAGCACAATAGGGTGTTTTTAGTGATGTTGCAGAGTTCCTTAGGGATTTTAGGGTATTTTTAATATTATATGTGTTTTTTCCCCCCAGCATTTTAGGTTTTCTTAGGGCTTTCATGGTGTTTTCAGGGCATATATGGGGTTTAGGAATGTTTAGGGTTTGGGAATCTTCTAAGGATGATTTTTGGAAGTTTCACATGTTTGGGTGGGCATTTGGTGTTTTTTTGTGGCTTTAGAGTGTTTATGGGATCCTGTCAATTTGCAGCTTTAATTCCGCAAAGAAAAGTCAGACAGCAAGCCAGAAAGGAGCAGGAAATGAAGGGGAAGCCCAGGCCACATGTTACAGCTGCCAAGTCCGGAGAACCTAGGTGTGGTCGTTGGCTACCTGGGACCGGGAGTGGGGCTGTGCTCCTGCCCAAGGGTGCTAGGGAGTAAACCAATCTCAGCTGGACGTTTGGCTTTTCTACTAATTAGCCGACTCCATGAACTTTCCCAAGGGCAGCTGGCGAATTGCCAGGGGAACCCAGCTAGACCCCCCACACAAAAGCACAGGGATGGTTACAGGAACAGGAGGTTTCACACAGTGGATGTGCAGGGCTTGGGGTCGGGATTGGGGGCCAAGGTGAGGAAGGGGCAGCAATAAGGCCTGGTCCCAAATAATCAGACACTGAGCAATAAAAGTACAAGGACTGCCAAGAGAACATGGGGACAAAGGATGGCTGGACTTCATTTGATATCTTTGGACGTGCTGTCAGGAGAGACCAGTCCCTGAAGGGACATCAAGTCCATGAAGGACATGATGCTTGGCAAAAAGTGGAGGACGGGCAATAAAACAGCTCGAACCAGTGGCTACACCAGTGGGCATAGTAACAATGGTGAGGATGGTTCGAGACCTGGCAGTGTTTTATTTTACTGCTTGTGTTTTTCTAGAACTGTCTTTCCTGGATGCACGAGGAAGGATAACTGTGCTTGTGGGAAGCAAATGCACAGTGGGCAGCGCTTTGGCCAACATAGGTACACCACCGGCACACAGTGCCCCCTTACTTGGCATCCAAAGTGACACGGTTTGTCTTTCCCCAGAGCTCTCCAGCCCTGGGGGAAGCGGCCCTGCCTTCGGCGCACCGCCAGGGGGCAGCACTGCTGCTCTCTCACTGGCTACATCTGTGAGGACCCAGAGAGCAGCTCCTTTCTGCTGCTCTCCTCTCAGACTTCTGCCAGAAGCCTTGGCTCGTCCTGGATCCTCCCTTGATTCCCACTCTGCACCTTTGGGGACGCCCAGCCCATTAACTCTCTCCCATCCTTCCTTGCTGCCTCTTGTCCAGATGCCTGAGCTGGGCTTCAGGTAGTTGTAATGTTATGCTTAGGTGAGATGTGTTCAGCTTGTTTACTGTCTGTATACAAGAAAAGAGTGCAGCCCAAGACATCCACCCTTTTGTTCCTCTATGGAAAGCCTGTTACGTGTCATAGTCTTCTCTCTGTGCAGTGCTTTCCTCTGCTGCTGATGCTTTTACATGAAATAGGACTCGGTGTGTCACCGCTACAGGAAATTATCTCTGAAAAAATAATATGCCCAGAACTCAGAAACAGTGTCAGCTTGCATCTGGCATCATGGAAGCATCATGGGTGTGTTTCCATTCATTCGCTCCTGAGTGTCACATGTTAAACTCAGTGCATAGCATAAACAGCAGCAGGCACAAACTGAGACAAAGCACACCCTTTGCTGTGAAGCACATTCCGACTCCTGGCTGCCCCTGTGCCACAGAGTAGAACTGCCCCGCAGGGGCTCCCTAGCTGTCATCTTTACAGAGGCACATGGCCACACCTCCCTTTTGGGAAGCCACTGGGTAGGTTTGAACTTCAGGGTTGTAGTAGTTGATGTTGTAGAGCCCTGGAGTCAGTTCGGATTCATAGGGGCCTGTGCACTAGAGAGAGAAACAAAGCCCAGTCCTGCGCCATCCTCGCACTTGTTACTGTATTTGAGCCGATTCTCGCAGCCACGGTGTCAATCCACCTAAGTAAGGGTCTTCCTCTTGTTTGCTAACCCTCTGCCAAAAATGACGCCCTTCTTGCAGGACTGGTTCCACCATAGTAATATGTCCAAAGTACCTGAGACAACGTGTCCGCATCCTCTTTCAGATCTCCTGCCTTTAGTTTGTCAGCTCACTTCGATGGAGTCGATGCTGAGCCATAGCGACTCTATGAGATCAGAGCAGAACTATCTCTGTGGGTTTCCCAAAGGCTAACTCTATGGGAGTAGAACGCCTCATCCTTTTCTTCTGAGGACTGACTGGTGGTTCCCCACTGCTGACATTACAGTTGACACCCAAGGCATAAGGTACTATGCCACCAGAAGTCCCTTGCCCCTGTGCAATAACCAACACCACCTACACACAAAACCCACCCCTTCTCTGTCAGTTTGATGTATGGTGATGGCTTGAGTTGCTATGAAATTGGAAGCTACTAGGGGGAACCCGACAAAAACTACAATTTTTTCAAAACTATGCATTTAAATTTTTTATCCCCTTCATAGTACTCTCCATTACACTTCACACATTTGTCTAATCTGTGATTACATTCTTGGAAACATTTTTCAAACTCAGCAGTTTGGGTGACACCCTTGTTTTTTCTCCCCCTCTTCTGTGTTGTCAAACCACTGTCCTTCATTCATGGAAACAGAAAGAAGTCACATGGAGTGAGTTCAGGTGATTAGGATATGAGGGACAAGAGAGGCATGCTTTTTGGGGGGATGTTTTCATACTGTTATTTCTTTTCTCTTTTTTTATAATCAATTTTTGGGGCCTCATACAACTCTTATCACAATTGATACATACATCATATTTGTACATTCATTGCCCTCATCATTCTGAAAGCATTTGCTCTCCACTTAATCCGCTGGCATCAGCTGATAATTATTCCCCATCCCTCATGAACCCTGAATAATTTCTAAATTATTATTTTGTCATATCTTACACTATACAATATCTCCCTTCAGCCACTTTTCTGTTGTCTGTCCCCCAGGGAGATGGTTATATGTAGATCCTTGTAATCCGTTTCCCCTTTCCATTCCTCCCTCCCTCTACCCTCCTCGTATCGCCACTCTCACCACTGGTCCTGAAGGGATCATCGGCCCTGGATTCCCTGTGTTTCCAGTTCCTATCTGTACCAGTGTACATCCTCAGGTCTAGCTAGATTTGTAAGGTAGAATGGGGATCATTTTAGTTGTGGGGGAAGAAGCATTTAGGAGCTAGAGGAAAGTTGTATGTTTCATTGTTGCTACAGTGCACCCTGACTGGCTCCTCTCCTCCCTGCTACCCTTCTGTAAGGGGATGTCCAATTATCTACAAATGAGCTTTGGGTTTTCACTCCACACTCCCCCGTATTCACAAAGATATGATTTTTTTGTTCCGATGATGTCTGATACCTGATTCTTCCGACACCTCGTGATCACACATGCTGGTGTGCTTCTTTCATGTGGGCTTTGTTGCTTCTCAGCTACATGACCACTTGTTTAACTTCAAGCTTTTAAGACCCCAGAATGTATAACTTTTGATAGTCGACCACCATCAACTTCAGTCACCACATTTGCTTATGCACCCATTTGCCTCCAGCAATTGTGTTGGGGAGGTGAGCATCACGGAATGCCACTTTAATACAACAAAGTATTTTTGCATTGAGGGAGTACTTGAATGGAGGCCCAATGTACATCTGTTACCTTAATACTAAACCTATAAATATATGCATATAGATCTATTTCCCCATCGTTATACATAAATATATTTACATATGCACATGCCTTTATTTAGACCTCTATAAATGCCCTTTGCTTCCTACCTCTTTCCTTGATTTCCTTTTACTTTCTGATTGTCCCACTCTCGTGTTCAGCCTTCATTTGTGTTTCAGTAATTCCTCTAGGTTACATTACTCTTGGTTACACTCTACCAAGCCTCCTACACCCTCCTCACCATCTATTTGGATCACTTGGTGTTCCCTTGTCCCTGGGTTTGTTAACAGCACTTCCTTTTTCCCTACACCCCCCTTTCCCATCTTCCTCCCCCAGCTGTCAGTCCCATTGTTTTCTCCTCCAGATTGTTCATCCAGCCTATCTCATTTAGACAGACCTGTGGAAATCATAGCATGCACAAAAACGAGACAGAGCAAACCCAAGCAACAAAATGAAACAAAAGAACAACACCACCACCAACAAGCCAATGACAAAAAGCAAAACAAAACACAAGAAAGAAAAGCTTTTAGTTAGTTCAAGGACTGTTTGTTGGCCTTTAGGAGTGCTTTCTCATAGAGTATGATGGGTCAGCTAGCCCTGGCCCCAAAGTCTATTTTTGGTATTCCCTGGGGACTTCGTTGCTCTGTTCCCCTTCCTGTTCTGTTGTACACCCTTAGTATTTTGCCTCGGTGTGCTGGGATCAGATCGGGCGATAGAGGCATGCTGTTTTTTGTGTGTGAGCAGGTGCACTGTCATGGTGGCAAAACCAGTCCCCTGTCTACCACTAATCAGTCCTTTTTATTTTAAATAAATCATTTTATTGGGGGATCTTACAGCTCTTGTAACAATTCATACACCAATTTGTATGAAGCACATTTGTACATACATTGCTATCATCATTTCCAAACATGTTCTTTCTCCTTGAGCTCCTTTTTTCCCCTCCTCCCACCCACGTGAACCACTGATACTTTATACATACTTTTTATTTTTATATTTTACGCCTCTGCTGTATCCCTTCACCCAAACTTCTGCTGTTTGTTCCCCTGGGTGGTGGAGTGGGGCTGTATGTCCATCATTGAGATTGGTTTCCCCTTTCTTCTGCTTCTCCCCCCTACCTTCCCTCGTGGTGTTGCTACTCTCAGTATTGGTCCTGAGGGGTTTATCTGTCCTGGATTCTGTGTGTCGGAACTTCTAGTCAATAGCAGTGTGCAAGCTCTGGTCTAGCCAGACAACTCAGACCTTCTTACACAATATCTTCAGAACCTCTATATAGGAAGCTTGATTAACAGTCTGACCTAGTGCAATGACTAAACTCCAATGCACTATCACCCTCACATCAACAAAACCAAACAAATGAGCATCTTCTTGAAGTTTGAGTTCACTTGACGAGGTGTATTTGAGTGAGGTGATGATGGCGTCTTACACTGACTTGATTTATGTTTGCATTCTGGCTTGTGAGAAGAGCACAAGGTCTTGTCACCAGCAATGACCTTGGGAAAAAAGTGTGGGTGCACTAGCTCAGAGCAAGTTGCCAGATGCCTGCCCAAACAGGAGAATGTATATTTTGAAATGTGTACCCAGTGGAGCTTTGTACCGCTTGGTTTTTTGGCGGGGGTGGGGTGGGGGTGGGTGGAAGGCCGGCTACTCCTTTGTAGGTTAGATAATCTGAGATGTGCTATTTGAAATTTCCTGGGGCCAGTTTTAGACAAAACTAGAAAAGTTAATTTTGCTGTATGGAAAAATCTGACAGTCTGGAAGTATCTAATTTTCCTCACATGCCATCATTCCCCTAGTAGCATTATTCTTAGTTAAAGCTCTCCTCTGTTCCTCCTTAGGGTTTCCCCCACTACCTGATGTTCCTTTTCTCCTACTCATCATCAAGGGACTTGTGTCCAAAGTGAGGACAGCAAATAATTAAGAGACCCTCCTGACTCTCTGTTAAGAAGGGTGCTCTGGTGCATGCGTGTGTTTATGTGTGCACATACAATCGCATTTGAATTTTGTTGGAAGAGGCTTCATAGAGACAGAGGGTGACATGGTTAGAGCTGCTGCACATGTAGAGCACTGTACTCTATGGTGTTCTAATTCAAATGCATGTAAGGTCCAAGAGAGGTAATAGAAGCAAGTGACCAGGGTCAGGGAAGGCAGCAGGAGGAACTGAGGGAGCCTGAATGCCTCACACCCTGCCAGTTTCACTGATTCTTGGATGGGAGAGTACCAACCTAGTGCTGTGAAATCTTCGCAGTTTTCAGAGGCTTGGGGGATTTAAATTTTGTATGTAAAAAATAGACATCAAAAATGCTTGTAATTTATTGATTTCGATAAACACACTGAATGCCAGTACTCAAGTCAAAAAAACCAAACTGACAGCCATCGAGTCTTTGCCAACTCATAGTGACCCTATTAGACAGGGTAGAACTGCCCCTCAGTTCAGCTCCCAGCCCTGGAGGCCCACCAGTTCCTCGTTATTATCATGAGGAATACTATTTTCACAAGAGCATTACATACCCCTAGAGACTAAACCATAAAGCCATATAGGCTTTGACCATCAATTCTGATATGCTTTTTCCTCAAACTGATGGGTCATTTGATGGAATCCTTGTATTACTTCCCTAACATAAAAATTAATCAAGCAAAGGAGATTCAGTGCTCAGTACTACAGCCCCTTATTTAGAGATTAACTCTTAAAAACCACCACCACCACCACCACCACCACCACCACCACCACCACCACCACCGCCACCTTATCTATTTTGATAAAAACTTGAGTAGGCTGTATAAATATCTCAAGTATTTAGGATAAAATGGATTCTTATTCTACTGTCACATATTTAGTTTGAGTTATGTGTTTCCATCTGAACACAAATTAAATAGACCTCATTGACATCTTTTCAAAATGCCATAAAAATTAAATGATTACCTTAAAAGATACTCAGTATAATTAGGCATCAGAAAAATGTACATCAACACTAGAGCGAGATAGTGTTTCAACCCATCAAGATGACACTAGCCAAGAATATTAAAAATACCATTGAGTGCTGGAAGAATGAACAGATTTGTGTCAGAAGAACAGTCTGAGAGGTCCTTAGAAGCAAGCACGGGGAGACTTCACATGCTTTGGGTATGTTATCAGGAGATGCCAGTCCCTGGAAAAGGCTGAAATGTTAGGTTCAAGTATAACAACAGTTTTGAAGATGGTGTAGGACTGCGCAGTGGTTCATTCTGCCTTGAGTTGGAACTGACTCAATAGCACCTAATGCTAAAAGCTAGATGCTTTTGATCCTAAATGAAAAGTGGATGGTCCAGCCTCCATACCAGCTACGTGGACAACTGCCCCTCCCCCCAGAAGAATTTACTTTAGAAGACGGCACTGAACCTGTAGCTAGGGGAGATGGACATGTCTGATCAGAGCACACAGGGGCAAATGAAGGGGGAGGAAGAGAGTGGAGCACACACTGGTCCACCAGGCTTGGAGGATGATTTTGGCACTCTGAACAGCCAATGTACAGAGTGGACCATATGGCTGATCCCACTATGAGACATGCCATCCCTTGCTGGCCCAGGGCCCTATGGGGACAATACCGGAGACTCTGTGTTGGGACTGACCCGACTGGCCCTCCAACACGGAGGCAAATCACTAAAAGCATGCAGCAGAGCAACCATGGGAGCAGAGCGGGTAGCCCCTGAGGGAGTACAAAGGACAGACTCTGGGGCCAGAGCATGATACGCCATCAGACCTGACTGAAGGACACACCTATAGAAAAAAAAAATCAGACCTTGATCTATTTACAGGTTTTTCTTTCTTAAAAATTTTTTTTGTCTTTTAATTAATTTACTCTTTTATTGATCATTGGTTTTCTGTTGTTGTTTTTTTGTCATCACTGTGTTCTCACCCATCGCCTATCTTGCTATGGTTTGATTTTTGGTGCATATTATTATCTCAACAGATCTATCTAGATAAGATAGGCTGGAAGAATAGTCTGGAGGAGAAAACAACAGGACCAATGGTTCCCGGGGACATGGGAGAGAGAGAGGAGGGGGTAAGGAGGTGATGCTGACCAATCCAGCGACAGGGGAGCAACAAGTAATCCAAAATCCGTCGCAAGGAGGGTGTGAGAAGCCTGGTAGGTATTCAGCAAGGGCAATGTAACCAAGAGAAATTACTCAAACCCAAGTGAAAGCTGAGCATGATAGTCGGACAAGAGGAAAGTAAAAGTAAATAGAGGAAAGAACTAGGTGACAAAGGGTATTTCTAGAGGTCTACATACTGGCATGTACATATGTAAATATATTTATACAGGAGGGTTCGTAAATAGATCAACGTGCATATATTTATAGACTTAGTATTAAGGCAGTAGATGGACATTGCCAAATACTTACTCAATGCAAGAACACGTTATATTAAATTGGCATTCCATGATGAACACCTTTCCAACATGATGGTTGAAGAAAAATGTGTGCACTAGCAAATGTGGTGAAGAAAGCTGATGGTGCCTGGCTATCAAAAGTTATAGCATCTGGGATCTTACAGGCTTGAAAATAAAGAAGCGGCCATCTAGCTCAGAAGCAACAAAGCCCACATGGAGGAAGCACACCAGCCTGTGTGACCATGAACTGTTGAAGGGATCAGATATCAAGCATCAAAGAACACAAAAATCATGTCATTGTAAATGAGGGTGAGTGCAGAGTGGAGACTCAAAGCCCATTGGTAGGTAACTGGACACCCCCTTCCTGAAGGGATGTGGGGAGGAGATAAGCCAGTCAGGGTGCAGGGTAGCAACAATGAAACATGTTTCCTCTAGTTCCTAAATGCTTCCTCCCCCCACTATCATGATCCAAATTCTACTTTACAAATCTGGCTAGACAAGGGAATGTACAGAGAGATCGCCTTGGAGATTGGGCGGATGTTCCCACAGTAGCGTGGAGCCTCACAAGTGGTGGTCAGGCGTTTCCCACAGTCACTTGTAGGACCTCAGGATTTAGGCTGGGGATGCCCCCACTTTTTATAGGGGAGAACAACCTGTGGCTTAGTGTGTGGGAGAGGACCAGCGTGAATTCCCCAGCTGCTTGCCACACCAATAAGTGGGGGGTGGGAGCTCCCTCAGTTGGGCCTTCAGGTTTGCCCTAGGCAGAGGGGAGTGGCCTGGAGACAGCTATTGTCTTGTGATGGGAAAGAGAGTGAAAGGAGAGGAAAAAGAGAGAAAGAGGAAGACACAGACTGGGGCAATAATGCCAACCAGACTGACAACCACTCACCCACAGACAACTAAAATGCACAGAGTAAACAAAGGTGACAACAGTAAAAAAAAAAAAAAGAAAGAAAGAAAAGAAAAGAAAACAACTAAAAAGGAGAACCAAATCTGTGGAGGCTGTGGTAGGAAGTAGAGAAGAGCTAGATGGAGTGGAGAAAAGCAGAAAACCTGTAAGAAGAGCCCAATAAAAGGAAAAAGAGAGAAGAGAAAAGGAAGGAGGAGGAGAGAGTATTTTTTAAATGGTTAAAGAAATAACTGACCCTGTGTTATGCTGTGTGTAGCTCTGACTCGTCCTGTGTGCAGTACTTTCTTAGGGGTCAGGCTGCCCACTAGGAGGACAGGGTTGCCCTAGGCAGAGTGTAGGGCTCTGGAAACCAGCAGTGGTATGTGCAAGCAATGAGAGGGAGCAGAGAGAATCGTACAAGCTAAGAGAGAGGTGAAGAAAGCAAAGACAGAAAGAGGAAAGAAAGAAAAAGAGAAAGAAGGAAATAAATCCAACTGAGTTCACTAAGGTTGGCTGTGATGGTAAAGAGCAAGGAGAGAGAGAAGGAGGAAATAAAGTATAAAGTAGTAGCTGATCCCTGATTGCTTGGATGAGGGGCCAGAGGGGTTTAGACACTGCTCCAACATGGCAGGTCAGTGTGCCCTTTTAATGCCGGGACCCAGTGGTGCTGGGCAGAATTGCCCTAGTTGACGAGATCACCTTAGGGGCATGACGGAGGTTTCTTCAACGGTGCAGCGCACTGTAGGTGTTTGTCCCAGGTGCCTTGTGTGGTGTACAGCACTCCCACACAGGGCAGGCTGGAGTGCCTCCTGCTATTTGGGTTGATTTGCCCTAAGCGGAGGGAAGTGACCTGGAAGCCTTTAGTGGCATATGAGAGGAGAGAGTGGGAGAGAAGAGGAAAAAGAGGGGAAAAGGGGAAAAAAAGAGGGATAAAGAAGAAAGCGAGTAAATAAAAGCCCAACACCAACCTGAGCACGTTGAAACTGAGTGTGGTGGAAAAGTTAGAAGGGCTAGTGAATAAAGTGAGAATAAGTAGAGCAGTGGGTAAGGAGGTAATGATACTTGATCACCTGTCCTTGAGGCCAGAGGAATTCCAACTCTTCCTCAAGGTCACAGGGTCATGGACTTGTAAGGTCTCTCTCTCTGGCCTAAATTCCAACCCCAGTCCTTGGCTCCCCGCGAGAAAAATTTCATGCGGAAGCCGGGCTCGTGATCCAAGTGAATTTAATGAGAGTTAAAAGAAGCTTCAGGTTTTACAAGGCACCCATAGGATTCCTTTGACCATGGGGCCTGGCAGAGACTGCCTCAGGTCATGCAAGGATCTCTCTCCTCCCAGGAAGACGACCTGGACCACCCCTCTCCCTTCTGGTTCCTGCCTTTTCAAGGGTTCCCGGGGAGGCTGGTGAAGGACCCCAGGTCAATCCCATTGGCTGAACTGCAATCATCTGGCCCAGGTGGGCTGCTCCAGGTGCAACATCCATCGGAGCCCACGGGCAGGAAAATCCAGCTTTCCTATGCTGGCTCTCCTGGGCATGCGTTAATGGACTTTCCCATCCCTGATGTAGGGTTCCACAGATGCTGTGTGAGATTACTTCAAAAGCAAGATCGAGCCTGTGGCCAGGGGTCACTTGGGTGCTGGAGTACCTGCCTTGTGCTGCATGTAGCACTGCAGCAGGGGCTGGGAGGGGGCACTGGGGGGCTCCCTCAGCCCCGTCTAGGGCTCCAAGACCGGCAGGGCCTCCCCAGCTATGTGTAGAATCACTGAGAGGGAAGCTTGTTGTCCTATCTAGACTGCTGATGCTTCCTAGATCAGAGGATTTTCTTTTTTATCCCTCTGGCCAGCTAGAATGAAATTGTCTCCCACAGTCTCTGGGCTACAGCTCAGTGCGGTTTAAGGCTAACACTGCTACAGCGGGTCTTTGTTATGGTAAAAGCTGCCAGGCCCTGTGGCTGAGTTCTGGCATTCCTTAGCTAGGTTGCTTCTTATGCTGATTTATGTTAAGGGACTCCCCATGTGGTGCTTGGAGCTGAGCAACCAGACTTGGGTTTGAGTTTTAAACCAATCATTTATTTTTCACCCTTAAAAAAAATTCTACTTGTGATGTGCTCAGATTTGGTGGCTGTCAAGCTGACCCCCAGAGGGGGAGATGCAGCTTATCAGGGGGGTTGTTTACTAGTCGGCCAATTGGAACTAAATTTGCTCCCTGGACTCCGGACTTTCTGCCTTTTTCTCCCACACCATGATCTTCCTAAGGTAATAATATATTTTTTCTTCTACTCTAAATTATGGCTACCCTACCACCAACCCCTGACCGTGAGCTCAAGGCATCCAACCGCATGGAGAGCTCAGTGTGGGGTTCCCCTCGTGTCTGAGATTCTGCCCCCTCTCAGGGCGTCCACCTGCAGGGATCCCTGCTCCAGGCAAGGGCATATCTGGCGCCTGCCACTTCGTCAAAATTATAGTGCTGCTTTAAAGCATTCTTGGTTTGCTTTGTGAGTGGAAATCCCACAAAAGAAGGGGTTCAGGAGAAACCCTGTTACCCTAGTTCTAATTTCAGAACTCCACCTCCCCGTTTCCTTCACCTAATTTCCTATTTTTCTGGTCTGGCAGCAGGAGCTCCAGATAGATGGGTCCTATCTGGTTGCCATTTTCTCTGAATCCCTCCATCTATTTTTTTTACACTCTTAAAAAGTACAAAACATTTACTCTACAAGCGCAAACAGATTTTCCAAAGCAGGGAAAAACCTGAACGTTCAGTACATGGTTCAATCGTCTTTTCATCTCTGCACCCTAACTATGCTGAGCTCCATGGAACTGCATGGAGGGGAGCTATTCTGGCGTCATCGAGCCAAGTGAGTGTTTTGAATTACCTCAAGTGAATATTTGACTGGAAAGCATAGGGTGTAAAAAAACCCTGAAATCAGATGGTGCACATCTATCACAAAGAACAGGGCCTTGTACTTAAACCTTTTTTCTGAAAATAAGCAGCCATCTAAGTGAGATGTCAACTAAGTCCGCCCAGAACAAGCAGCACAGCCAGTGTGATGCCAGGGTGATAAATAATAGAATCTCAATCTGCAGGTATGAACAAGAATCAGAGCTTAAGTTCGGAACACCCAGTTTGCAAAAGGACTCAAATGCACATGCGGGGTGAATTCCCTCTGACCACAGCCCATGGACATGAACAGATACAGTTAAGTTCAAATGTAACACCTGATCATTTGATCTCTTCAGACTAATTTTAATTTGGTTCCAGTTTTTAGTATTTTTCACTTTCTGTTCGATTGAGGATTTTCTCTCTTTTATCATTGTTAGTTTTTCTTTTCTACTTGTTTCTTGATTTTGTTTTGTATTTTTTTTAATACATATGAAATCCAGGAGAGGCAAATCCAGAGAGACACTAACAGAATTAACAATCTCCTAGGGACAGGCAGGGAAGATTTGGGGGAGTGAGGGGGGGGGCTAACAAAAATGAATATAAAAGAAGGAAATGATGTAAACCTGATTGTGGTGAGGATTACACAAATCTTAATATGACTGAATTATTGAATGATATATGTGAATTATATGAGAATTAAAATAAAACAAAAGCTGAGGTCAGAGATAGGGCAGCAATTTAGCCCTGAATCTCTTGGTGAAGATTGAATGCCATTTTGTGCCAAGAGCCCATTTTTCCACTCATGAAGTTTGGGGAACCGGCGGCGGCGGCGGCTCGGGACGGGGGGGGGGGCGCTAGGGGAGGGGGCAGACACCAGGGGCAGCGGTGGCGGCGGTGGCGGCTCGGGGCCGGGGGGGGGGGCGCCAGGGGAGGGGGCAGACACCAGGAGCAGCAGTGGCAGCGGCGGCTCCCGGCGCCATCTTGGGCTGATCGATGAATTGAACAAAGAGGATCAATTTCCGATCAAGCGAGTTATCAATGGGGGCCGGGGAGTGAGAGGGACTTGTCCCCGAGTCGGCCCCGCTTTTCCCGGCACCCCCCTCCTCCCCTCCGCCGCGGCCCCCCGGCGGCGAGGCAGCCCGGCGCCCCCGGGGAGGCCGCGACCGCCCGCAGCCCCCACCCCCGAGCGAGAGGCCGAGAGAGGAGAAGCCTGACCTGCAGCTGCTGTAAATCAAAGCGCTTCCAATATTGAAACATCGATCCCACATTGGCCGCCATCTTGAGACATATTGAGACGGAGTGAGAGGCTGATAGAGAGGGGGCTGGAGTTCAGGAGCCGCCAGGAGGCAGCAGGCGGGCGGCGCCAAAACCCGGCCTGGAGCCGGCCGCCGCCGCCGCCACAGAGGAGCGCGGACTCCTCCTCACGGCGCCACCGCCGCCAGGGCGAGCCGAGCCGGAGCCGGGGTCGGAGGCCGAGGGCGCGGCGGCAGCTGGCCCGGCCTCGCGCGTGGCCGCCCGGCCCCCGCCCCCCGCCAGCGGCCGAACGAGCGACCCGCCCGCGACCCCCGCCCCTCCCAACCCCCAGCCCCGGCCGGCGGCCGCCCGGCTCGGCGCGGCCCGGCCCCAAGGGGGCGCTGGAGGGCGGCGAGAGGGCAGCCCCGCGGCCCGCCGAGGCCCAGGCCCGGCTCACCTGGCGCGGGGGGGCGCGGAGGGAGGGGGCCCTGGCGGCGGCGGAGCGCAGCCCCCCCGCCCGCCTCTACGCCCGGGCGCTGGGTGCCGGCGACGCGCCGGGGGTCGTCGGTCGTCCTGCTGGGCGCCCGCCCGCCCGCGGAGCCGCCGCGACCACCTGCCTGAGCCCAGACCCCCGCACGGCGAAGGCCTCAGCGCACCCGCGCGTGTGCCCGAAGCCTTGACCGTGGGCGGCCCCGCCAGCCGGGGCCTCAAGGACCCAGCACCCCAGAGCGCCCTTGCTGGGGGAGGGCAGGGGCGTGGGGAGGCATCAGCCCCTGACCCTCTTGAACTTGCACCCGCCAGCGTCCCACGCCGGGGCCCCAGAGTCCCCGCTCAACACCACCCGGTGACCCAGGGCCCCCGAGCTGTCGCCGCCGACTTTTCACGACCGGAAAAGTCTCGACGCGCAGTCCTTGCAGCCCCAGAGGCGCGTCTGGGGAACAGCCCCGGAAACTTCCAGGGCTGCGGACCCCCTGGTTGGGTATTCGTTTGGAGGCAGACATTTGGGAAACCGAATTCAAAAACAGAAAGCAAGGCGAAAACGGCGACATGGGGACCGAATCCGAATAGCACGATCCCTCTTGATTGGCTTCCTCACGGACACCTGGCAAAAGCATGTTTGGGGATGGTCCTAAGTGTTGACACGCACGTGTGGCTCGGCGCTTCCAGTGGGACACCGCGCCGCGCTGGCTCGCACTGCAAGTAAAGTGCAGTTAGATCAAACCAATCCCCATCTCCAGGACTCGGGGTACATAAACCCTGTAGGGACTCCAAACTAAAATGCATATACGTGGGAGAGCATTCCTTTTCCCACTGGGCTGGGTGTGTGCCACTGATCAGGCGAGCGGGGTCGGCCTGCGTGAATGGATGGAGGAACCAGAAACGAGACGACGCAACATTCGAGGAGCCGCGCGTCCCCACGGTCTCCCGCTGCTGACCAAGGGGGGTCTCTCGTTTTATCCAGCCGCAGGTCCTGCGACACCCCCGCTCGCAGCCCCTCGGGGGGGCCCCGCGGGCAGGAAGACGGTGGGGTGCGCGAGGGCGTCGAGGGGCGCGTCCCGAGTCCCCGCCTGCAAGGCCGCCCGTGCGCCCTGCGGGGCGCTCCCAGCCTCCGGCTGCACTGGGCGGCCCGTAGCGCGTGACGCCCGGGCCCGCGCACCCAGCGGGCGGGTGGCCGCCTCCTCAAGTTCTTAATGCTTCCTCTTGCCCCACTAACCAGAACCCAGTTCTACCATACTAATCTGGCCAAACTAGAGAAGGTATTGTAGTACCGATAGGAATTTCAAACACGGGGAATCCAGGGTGGATGGGCCTGTGAGGACCAGTGTTATGAGTGGAGATACTGGGAGGGTGGAGGAAAGGCAGGATGGAAAGTGGGAACCGATTACAAGGATCTTCATTGACCTCAAAAGAAAGGTGGGTGAAGATATGACAAAAGAATTAGTACATTTCCAAGGATTGATGAGGGATGGGTGGCGGGCATTGAGGGGGGGAAAAATGAGGAGCTGAGGCCAGGGGCTTGGGTGAAGAGTGGAGATTTTGAGAATAATGAGGGCAATTAATGGTCAGATGTGCTTCAAACAGCTGATGTATATATGGATTGTGGTTAGTGTTGTAAGAGCCCCTAATAAAATGATCATAAAAGAAACAAAAATAATCTGGGCAGAGGGCTCATGCAAGGATGATCTCAGGCTGGATTAGACCAGTCAAAACAGCTACTGGAGTCGCCTCACCCTGTGTCAATTCCTGAGTCAGGCATGAAGCTTAGGGCCCACAGCCCCAGCAGCTGGCCAGTGAGGGACGTGGGTCTCTGAGGCCATTCCACAGGGGGAATGGTCCTCTGTGCTGCAGGGCCCACCCTCCTATGTAAGCGTGCTGTCTGGGACAGGGCTTACATGGAGTCCACACCATGGGAGCTCTACTACTCATGGGGGATTGGCAGGAAGCCTCTGCTCATGCGCACACACCACCAACTAGCTGGAGGATCTCCGTGAACAAAGCCTGAGGCAGACAACAAGCCCACTAACTGATGCTGTAAGAGATACAGCGAGAGTGAGTCAGCATTGTGCACAGAATTGAGCGATACTGGTTCTTTGGGAAATTCATAATCCAACACTGACACTGCTGAGATAAAGGATGACAGTGAGGAAGATTCTACACCTGAGCTCTGTGATGGGCCAACGTGGTGCTCTACTCTCTTCAGGAATGGATGAGCCAGCTCCACCAAGATTCCCCTTTACTGGAGCACCTGCTATGTATGTAGACGTTGAACACAAGAACGCTTTGGCGTTCCTACAATGATTTCTGACCGATGAGGTCATCGAAAAATTGATTATGATAGCCCGGAGGTTTACTTTCAGGTTTTAACCCCTCTTCAGTTAATTTCTGTGCATGGGGGAAGGTTTGGGGCTTGCTTCATTTTCCTACATACGGTATCTCAGTTTCTCCAACACCATTTGTTGAGCAAGCAGAATTTGTCCCTTTGGATATTTCTGTGTCCTTTTTCGAAGGCTAGTTTCCTGTTGACTGGTGAATATATGTGTAGCTTTTCTGTTCGAATCCATTGATCTATATACCTCTCAGTGTACCAATACACTGCTCTCCCTTAGGGAAAAACAACAACAAAAGTTGTATGAGCCCCTATATAATGATTTTTTTTTAATGGACGATGAACTATTTTCCAGGCCAGCACTATCCTATGTTTGAGCACATTGCTGCAGCCACTGTGTCAATCCATCATGCCTTATAGCCTGCGGTACTCATGTTCAGGTATAGTGTTCTGCCATTCACAAGGTTCACACTGGCCAGTTCTTTCAGAAGTGGAAGACCAGGTCCTCCTCCCTCGTCTCTCTGTCTGGAAACTGCTGAAGTCTACCTGCAGTGAGTGACCCAGCAGGCATTTGAACTACTGGCTGCAAAATTTCCACCATTACAGTCAAATGCAGGCCACCACAGTACAACAGACAGTAACAGCATCTTAACACCACACAAAGGCTCCTCCCTGGGGAGACCACGTGTTCAGGCAATTGCTGCTGTTACACATGTAAGTGGGGGCTACATGAAGTCGCACCATCTCCTGTGGCCCTTCCAGGAACAGGCCATTCTGCTGTTGTTTCTACTGGACTTAGGCTCAGCTGCCAACCTGCCCTCTGCACGCATTCTTCTCCTTACCCTTCCATGTCACCTTCTCTTTGCCCAAGTCAATACTGCTGGTCAGTCACCTACTGGTGGATGCTTGCTTCTGAAGTTTCTGAACCACATTTCCCCATGGTTATGAGACATTGCTGCTGCCACTGCGCGCATTTAACAGGTTACTTTACACCTTCAATGAGAAATCTAGGGGAATAGAAAGAAAGCTTCTTCTTTCTCCCAAGGAGTGGGTGGTGGTTTTGAACCGTTTCCCTTGAGGTTAGCAGCCCAATGTGTAACCCACTACACCAGTAGAGCCTTGGTGGCACTGTCCAGCAATTATTAGACTGCTAAATATGAGGTCAGGGTTTCAAACCTACCAACTTCTCCTTGGGAGAACGATAAAGCTGTTCCCATAAAAGACTGACAGCTCCAGAAGCCCTCTATAGGGTGGCTATGAGTTGGAATTTTGCGGTCATTTAGGGCTTTTTGGTGGCATGTGATTTTTTAGGGCTTTTAGGTTGTTTGTGGACGTTCAAGGTGTGTTTGGGGCATTCGGGTGGTTTGGGGTTTTTAGGGTGTTTTATAAGATTTTAGGGAGTGTTTAAGGGATTTAGGGGTGGTTTTTTAGAGTGTATAGGTATTTTTCAGCACAATAGGGTGTTTTTAGTGATGTTGCAGAGTTCCTTAGGGATTTTAGGGTATTTTTAATATTATATGTGTTTTTTTCCCCCAGCATTTTAGGTTTTCTTAGGGCTTTCATGGTGTTTTCAGGGCATATATGGGGTTTAGGAATGTTTAGGGTTTGGGAATCTTCTAAGGATGATTTTTGGAAGTTTCACATGTTTGGGTGGGCATTTGGTGTTTTTTTGTGGCTTTAGAGTGTTTATGGGATCCTGTCAATTTGCAGCTTTAATTCCGCAAAGAAAAGTCAGACAGCAAGCCAGAAAGGAGCAGGAAATGAAGGGGAAGCCCAGGCCACATGTTACAGCTGCCAAGTCCGGAGAACCTAGGTGTGGTCGTTGGCTACCTGGGACCGGGAGTGGGGCTGTGCTCCTGCCCAAGGGTGCTAGGGAGTAAACCAATCTCAGCTGGACGTTTGGCTTTTCTACTAATTAGCCGACTCCATGAACTTTCCCAAGGGCAGCTGGCGAATTGCCAGGGGAACCCAGCTAGACCCCCCACACAAAAGCACAGGGATGGTTACAGGAACAGGAGGTTTCACACAGTGGATGTGCAGGGCTTGGGGTCGGGATTGGGGGCCAAGGTGAGGAAGGGGCAGCAATAAGGCCTGGTCCCAAATAATCAGACACTGAGCAATAAAAGTACAAGGACTGCCAAGAGAACATGGGGACAAAGGATGGCTGGACTTCATTTGATATCTTTGGACGTGCTGTCAGGAGAGACCAGTCCCTGAAGGGACATCAAGTCCATGAAGGACATGATGCTTGGCAAAAAGTGGAGGACGGGCAATAAAACAGCTCGAACCAGTGGCTACACCAGTGGGCATAGTAACAATGGTGAGGATGGTTCGAGACCTGGCAGTGTTTTATTTTACTGCTTGTGTTTTTCTAGAACTGTCTTTCCTGGATGCACGAGGAAGGATAACTGTGCTTGTGGGAAGCAAATGCACAGTGGGCAGCGCTTTGGCCAACATAGGTACACCACCGGCACACAGTGCCCCCTTACTTGGCATCCAAAGTGACACGGTTTGTCTTTCCCCAGAGCTCTCCAGCCCTGGGGGAAGCGGCCCTGCCTTCGGCGCACCGCCAGGGGGCAGCACTGCTGCTCTCTCACTGGCTACATCTGTGAGGACCCAGAGAGCAGCTCCTTTCTGCTGCTCTCCTCTCAGACTTCTGCCAGAAGCCTTGGCTCGTCCTGGATCCTCCCTTGATTCCCACTCTGCACCTTTGGGGACGCCCAGCCCATTAACTCTCTCCCATCCTTCCTTGCTGCCTCTTGTCCAGATGCCTGAGCTGGGCTTCAGGTAGTTGTAATGTTATGCTTAGGTGAGATGTGTTCAGCTTGTTTACTGTCTGTATACAAGAAAAGAGTGCAGCCCAAGACATCCACCCTTTTGTTCCTCTATGGAAAGCCTGTTACGTGTCATAGTCTTCTCTCTGTGCAGTGCTTTCCTCTGCTGCTGATGCTTTTACATGAAATAGGACTCGGTGTGTCACCGCTACAGGAAATTATCTCTGAAAAAATAATATGCCCAAAACTCAGAAACAGTGACAGCTTGCATCTGGCATCATGGAAGCATCATGGGTGTGTTTCCATTCATTCGCTCCTGAGTGTCACATGTTAAACTCAGTGCATAGCATAAACAGCAGCAGGCACAAACTGAGACAAAGCACACCCTTTGCTGTGAAGCACATTCCGACTCCTGGCTGCCCCTGTGCCACAGAGTAGAACTGCCCCGCAGGGGCTCCCTAGCTGTCATCTTTACAGAGGCACATGGCCACACCTCCCTTTTGGGAAGCCACTGGGTAGGTTTGAACTTCAGGGTTGTAGTAGTTGATGTTGTAGAGCCCTGGAGTCAGTTCGGATTCATAGGGGCCTGTGCACTAGAGAGAGAAACAAAGCCCAGTCCTGCGCCATCCTCGCACTTGTTACTGTATTTGAGCCGATTCTCGCAGCCACGGTGTCAATCCACCTAAGTAAGGGTCTTCCTCTTGTTTGCTAACCCTCTGCCAAAAATGACGCCCTTCTTGCAGGACTGGTTCCACCATAGTAATAGGTCCAAAGTACCTGAGACAACGTCTCCGCATCCTCTTTCAGATCTCCTGCCTTTAGTTTGTCAGCTCACTTCGATGGAGTCGATGCTGAGCCATAGCGACTCTATGAGATCAGAGCAGAACTATCTCTGTGGGTTTCCCAAAGGCTAACTCTATGGGAGTAGAACGCCTCATCCTTTTCTTCTGAGGACTGACTGGTGGTTCCCCACTGCTGACATTACAGTTGACACCCAAGGCATAAGGTACTATGCCACCAGAAGTCCCTTGCCCCTGTGCAATAACCAACACCACCTACACACAAAACCCACCCCTTCTCTGTCAGTTTGATGTATGGTGATGGCTTGAGTTGCTATGAAATTGGAAGCTACTAGGGGGAACCCGACAAAAACTACAATTTTTTCAAAACTATGCATTTAAATTTTTTATCCCCTTCATAGTACTCTCCATTACACTTCACACATTTGTCTAATCTGTGATTACATTCTTGGAAACATTTTTCAAACTCAGCAGTTTGGGTGACACCCTTGTTTTTTCTCCCCCTCTTCTGTGTTGTCAAACCACTGTCCTTCATTCATGGAAACAGAAAGAAGTCACATGGAGTGAGTTCAGGTGATTAGGATATGAGGGACAAGAGAGGCATGCTTTTTTGGGGGATGTTTTCATACTGTTATTTCTTTTCTCTTTTTTTATAATCAATTTTTGGGGCCTCATACAACTCTTATCACAATTGATACATACATCATATTTGTACATTCATTGCCCTCATCATTCTGAAAACATTTGCTCTCCACTTAATCCGCTGGCATCAGCTGATAATTATTCCCCATCCCTCATGAACCCTGAATAATTTCTAAATTATTATTTTGTCATATCTTACACTATACAATATCTCCCTTCAGCCACTTTTCTGTTGTCTGTCCCCCAGGGAGATGGTTATATGTAGATCCTTGTAATCCGTTTCCCCTTTCCATTCCTCCCTCCCTCTACCCTCCTCGTATCGCCACTCTCACCACTGGTCCTGAAGGGATCATCCGCCCTGGATTCCCTGTGTTTCCAGTTCCTATCTGTACCAGTGTACATCCTCAGGTCTAGCTAGATTTGTAAGGTAGAATGGGGATCATTTTAGTTGTGGGGGAAGAAGCATTTAGGAGCTAGAGGAAAGTTGTATGTTTCATTGTTGCTACAGTGCACCCTGACTGGCTCCTCTCCTCCCTGCTACCCTTCTGTAAGGGGATGTCCAATTATCTACAAATGAGCTTTGGGTTTTCACTCCACACTCCCCCGTATTCACAAAGATATGATTTTTTTGTTCCGATGATGTCTGATACCTGATTCTTCCGACACCTCGTGATCACACATGCTGGTGTGCTTCTTTCATGTGGGCTTTGTTGCTTCTCAGCTACATGACCACTTGTTTAACTTCAAGCTTTTAAGACCCCAGAATGTATAACTTTTGATAGTCGACCACCATCAACTTCAGTCACCACATTTGCTTATGCACCCATTTGCCTCCAGCAATTGTGTTGGGGAGGTGAGCATCACGGAATGCCACTTTAATACAACAAAGTATTTTTGCATTGAGGGAGTACTTGAATGGAGGCCCAATGTACATCTGTTACCTTAATACTAAACCTATAAATATATGCATATAGATCTATTTCCCCATCGTTATACATAAATATATTTACATATGCACATGCCTTTATTTAGACCTCTATAAATGCCCTTTGCTTCCTACCTCTTTCCTTGATTTCCTTTTACTTTCTGATTGTCCCACTCTCGTGTTCAGCCTTCATTTGTGTTTCAGTAATTCCTCTAGGTTACATTACTCTTGGTTACACTCTACCAAGCCTCCTACACCCTCCTCACCATCTATTTGGATCACTTGGTGTTCCCTTGTCCCTGGGTTTGTTAACAGCACTTCCTTTTTCCCTACACCCCCCTTTCCCATCTTCCTCCCCCAGCTGTCAGTCCCATTGTTTTCTCCTCCAGATTGTTCATCCAGCCTATCTCATTTAGACAGACCTGTGGAAATCATAGCATGCACAAAAACGAGACAGAGCAAACCCAAGCAACAAAATGAAACAAAAGAACAACACCACCACCAACAAGCCAATGACAAAAAGCAAAACAAAACACAAGAAAGAAAAGCTTTTAGTTAGTTCAAGGACTGTTTGTTGGCCTTTAGGAGTGCTTTCTCATAGAGTATGATGGGTCAGCTAGCCCTGGCCCCAAAGTCTATTTTTGGTATTCCCTGGGGACTTCGTTGCTCTGTTCCCCTTCCTGTTCTGTTGTACACCCTTAGTATTTTGCCTCGGTGTGCTGGGATCAGATCGGGCGATAGAGGCATGCTGTTTTTTGTGTGTGAGCAGGTGCACTGTCATGGTGGCAAAACCAGTCCCCTGTCTACCACTAATCAGTCCTTTTTATTTTAAATAAATCATTTTATTGGGGGATCTTACAGCTCTTGTAACAATTCATACACCAATTTGTATGAAGCACATTTGTACATACATTGCTATCATCATTTCCAAACATGTTCTTTCTCCTTGAGCTCCTTTTTTCCCCTCCTCCCACCCACGTGAACCACTGATACTTTATACATACTTTTTATTTTTATATTTTACGCCTCTGCTGTATCCCTTCACCCAAACTTCTGCTGTTTGTTCCCCTGGGTGGTGGAGTGGGGCTGTATGTCCATCATTGAGATTGGTTTCCCCTTTCTTCTGCTTCTCCCCCCTACCTTCCCTCGTGGTGTTGCTACTCTCAGTATTGGTCCTGAGGGGTTTATCTGTCCTGGATTCTGTGTGTCGGAACTTCTAGTCAATAGCAGTGTGCAAGCTCTGGTCTAGCCAGACAACTCAGACCTTCTTACACAATATCTTCAGAACCTCTATATAGGAAGCTTGATTAACAGTCTGACCTAGTGCAATGACTAAACTCCAAATGCACTTTCACCCTCACATCAACAAAACCAAACAAATGAGCATCTTCTTGAAGTTTGAGTTCACTTGACGAGGTGTATTTGAGTGAGGTGATGATGGCGTCTTACACTGACTTGATTTATGTTTGCATTCTGGCTTGTGAGAAGAGCACAAGGTCTTGTCACCAGCAATGACCTTGGGAAAAAAGTGTGGGTGCACTAGCTCAGAGCAAGTTGCCAGATGCCTGCCCAAACAGGAGAATGTATATTTTGAAATGTGTACCCAGTGGAGCTTTGTACCGCTTGGTTTTTTGGCGGGGGTGGGGTGGGGGTGGGTGGAAGGCCGGCTACTCCTTTGTAGGTTAGATAATCTGAGATGTGCTATTTGAAATTTCCTGGGGCCAGTTTTAGACAAAACTAGAAAAGTTAATTTTGCTGTATGGAAAAATCTGACAGTCTGGAAGTATCTAATTTTCCTCACATGCCATCATTCCCCTAGTAGCATTATTCTTAGTTAAAGCTCTCCTCTGTTCCTCCTTAGGGTTTCCCCCACTACCTGATGTTCCTTTTCTCCTACTCATCATCAAGGGACTTGTGTCCAAAGTGAGGACAGCAAATAATTAAGAGACCCTCCTGACTCTCTGTTAAGAAGGGTGCTCTGGTGCATGCGTGTGTTTATGTGTGCACATACAATCGCATTTGAATTTTGTTGGAAGAGGCTTCATAGAGACAGAGGGTGACATGGTTAGAGCTGCTGCACATGTAGAGCACTGTACTCTATGGTGTTCTAATTCAAATGCATGTAAGGTCCAAGAGAGGTAATAGAAGCAAGTGACCAGGGTCAGGGAAGGCAGCAGGAGGAACTGAGGGAGCCTGAATGCCTCACACCCTGCCAGTTTCACTGATTCTTGGATGGGAGAGTACCAACCTAGTGCTGTGAAATCTTCGCAGTTTTCAGAGGCTTGGGGGATTTAAATTTTGTATGTAAAAAATAGACATCAAAAATGCTTGTAATTTATTGATTTCGATAAACACACTGAATGCCAGTACTCAAGTCAAAAAAACCAAACTGACAGCCATCGAGTCTTTGCCAACTCATAGTGACCCTATTAGACAGGGTAGAACTGCCCCTCAGTTCAGCTCCCAGCCCTGGAGGCCCACCAGTTCCTCGTTATTATCATGAGGAATACTATTTTCACAAGAGCATTACATACCCCTAGAGACTAAACCATAAAGCCATATAGGCTTTGACCATCAATTCTGATATGCTTTTTCCTCAAACTGATGGGTCATTTGATGGAATCCTTGTATTACTTCCCTAACATAAAAATTAATCAAGCAAAGGAGATTCAGTGCTCAGTACTACAGCCCCTTATTTAGAGATTAACTCTTAAAAACCACCACCACCACCACCACCACCACCACCACCACCACCACCGCCACCTTATCTATGTTGATAAAAACTTGAGTAGGCTGTATAAATATCTCAAGTATTTAGGATAAAATGGATTCTTATTCTACTGTCACATATTTAGTTTGAGTTATGTGTTTCCATCTGAACACAAATTAAATAGACCTCATTGACATCTTTTCAAAATGCCATAAAAATTAAATGATTACCTTAAAAGATACTCAGTATAATTAGGCATCAGAAAAATGTACATCAACACTAGAGCGAGATAGTGTTTCAACCCATCAAGATGACACTAGCCAAGAATATTAAAAATACCATTGAGTGCTGGAAGAATGAACAGATTTGTGTCAGAAGAACAGTCTGAGAGGTCCTTAGAAGCAAGCACGGGGAGACTTCACATGCTTTGGGTATGTTATCAGGAGATGCCAGTCCCTGGAAAAGGCTGAAATGTTAGGTTCAAGTATAACAACAGTTTTGAAGATGGTGTAGGACTGCGCAGTGGTTCATTCTGCCTTGAGTTGGAACTGACTCAATAGCACCTAATGCTAAAAGCTAGATGCTTTTGATCCTAAATGAAAAGTGGATGGTCCAGCCTCCATACCAGCTACGTGGACAACTGCCCCTCCCCCCAGAAGAATTTACTTTAGAAGACGGCACTGAACCTGTAGCTAGGGGAGATGGACATGTCTGATCAGAGCACACAGGGGCAAATGAAGGGGGAGGAAGAGAGTGGAGCACACACTGGTCCACCAGGCTTGGAGGATGATTTTGGCACTCTGAACAGCCAATGTACAGAGTGGACCATATGGCTGATCCCACTATGAGACATGCCATCCCTTGCTGGCCCAGGGCCCTATGGGGACAATACCGGAGACTCTGTGTTGGGACTGACCCGACTGGCCCTCCAACACGGAGGCAAATCACTAAAAGCATGCAGCAGAGCAACCATGGGAGCAGAGCGGGTAGCCCCTGAGGGAGTACAAAGGACAGACTCTGGGGCCAGAGCATGATACGCCATCAGACCTGACTGAAGGACACACCTATAGAAAAAAAAAAATCAGACCTTGATCTATTTACAGGTTTTTCTTTCTTAAAAATTTTTTTTGTCTTTTAATTAATTTACTCTTTTATTGATCATTGGTTTTCTGTTGTTGTTTTTTTGTCATCACTGTGTTCTCACCCATCGCCTATCTTGCTATGGTTTGATTTTTGGTGCATATTATTATCTCAACAGATCTATCTAGATAAGATAGGCTGGAAGAATAGGCTGGAGGAGAAAACAACAGGACCAATGGTTCCCGGGGACATGGGAGAGAGAGAGGAGGGGGTAAGGAGGTGATGCTGACCAATCCAGCGACAGGGGAGCAACAAGTAATCCAAAATCCGTCGCAAGGAGGGTGTGAGAAGCCTGGTAGGTATTCAGCAAGGGCAATGTAACCAAGAGAAATTACTCAAACCCAAGTGAAAGCTGAGCATGATAGTCGGACAAGAGGAAAGTAAAAGTAAATAGAGGAAAGAACTAGGTGACAAAGGGTATTTCTAGAGGTCTACATACTGGCATGTACATATGTAAATATATTTATACAGGAGGGTTCGTAAATAGATCAACGTGCATATATTTATAGACTTAGTATTAAGGCAGTAGATGGACATTGCCAAATACTTACTCAATGCAAGAACACGTTATATTAAATTGGCATTCCATGATGAACACCTTTCCAACATGATGGTTGAAGAAAAATGTGTGCACTAGCAAATGTGGTGAAGAAAGCTGATGGTGCCTGGCTATCAAAAGTTATAGCATCTGGGATCTTACAGGCTTGAAAATAAAGAAGCGGCCATCTAGCTCAGAAGCAACAAAGCCCACATGGAGGAAGCACACCAGCCTGTGTGACCATGAACTGTTGAAGGGATCAGATATCAAGCATCAAAGAACACAAAAATCATGTCATTGTAAATGAGGGTGAGTGCAGAGTGGAGACTCAAATCCCATTGGTAGGTAACTGGACACCCCCTTCCTGAAGGGATGTGGGGAGGAGATAAGCCAGTCAGGGTGCAGGGTAGCAACAATGAAACATGTTTCCTCTAGTTCCTAAATGCTTCCTCCCCCCACTATCATGATCCAAATTCTACTTTACAAATCTGGCTAGACAAGGGGATGTACAGAGATCGCCTTGGAGATTGGGTGGATGTTCCCACAGTAGCGTGGAGCCTCACAAGTGGTGGTCAGGCGTTTCCCACAGTCACTTGTAGGACCTCAGGATTTAGGCTGGGGATGCCCCCACTTTTTATAGGGGAGAACAACCTGTGGCTTAGTGTGTGGGAGAGGACCAGCGTGAATTCCCCAGCTGCTTGCCACGCCAATAAGTGGGGGGTGGGAGCTCCCTCAGTTGGGCCTTCAGGTTTGCCCTAGGCAGAGAGGAGTGGCCTGGAGACAGCTATTGTCTTGTGATGGGAAAGAGAGTGAAAGGAGAGGAAAAAGAGAGAAAGAGGAAGACACAGACTGGGGCAATAATGCCAACCAGACTGACAACCACTCACCCACAGACAACTAAAATGCAGAGAGTAAACAAAGGTGACAACAGTAAAAAAAAAAAAAGAAGAAAGAAAAGAAAAGAAAACAACTAAAAAGGAGAACCAAATCTGTGGAGGCTGTGGTAGGAAGTAGAGAAGAGCTAGATGGAGCGGAGAAAAGCAGAAAACCTGTAAGAAGAGCCCAATAAAAGGAAAAAGAGAGAAGAGAAAAGGAAGGAGGAGGAGAGAGTATTTTTTAAATGGTTAAAGAAATAACTGACCCTGTGTTATGCTGTGTGTAGCTCTGACTCGTCCTGTGTGCAGTACTGTCTTAGGGGTCAGGCTGCCCACTAGGAGGACAGGGTTGCCCTAGGCAGAGTGTAGGGCTCTGGAAACCAGCAGTGGTATGTGCAAGCAATGAGAGGGAGCAGAGAGAATCGTACAAGCTAAGAGAGAGGTGAAGAAAGCAAAGACAGAAAGAGGAAAGAAAGAAAAAGAGAATAAAGAGAAAGAAGGAAATAAATCCAACTGAGTTCACTAAGGTTGGCTGTGATGGTAAAGAGCAAGGAGAGAGAGAAGGAGGAAATAAAGTATAAAGTAGTAGCTGATCCCTGATTGCTTGGATGAGGGGCCAGAGGGGTTTAGACACTGCTCCAACATGGCAGGTCAGTGTGCCCTTTTAATGCCGGGACCCAGTGGTGCTGGGCAGAATTGCCCTAGTTGACGAGATCACCTTAGGGGCATGACGGAGGTTTCTTCAACGGTGCAGCGCACTGTAGGTGTTTGTCCCAGGTGCCTTGTGTGGTGTACAGCACTCCCACACAGGGCAGGCTGGAGTGCCTCCTGCTATTTGGGTTGATTTGCCCTAAGCGGAGGGAAGTGACCTGGAAGCCTTTAGTGGCATATGAGAGGAGAGAGTGGGAGAGAAGAGGAAAAAGAGGGGAAAAAAAGAGGGATAAAGAAGAAAGCGAGTAAATAAAAGCCCAACACCAACCTGAGCACGTTGAAACTGAGTGCGGTGGAAAAGTTAGAAGGGCTAGTGAATAAAGTGAGAATAAGTAGAGCAGTGGGATAGGAGGTAATGATACTTGATCACCTGTCCTTGAGGCCAGAGGAATTCCAACTCTTCCTCAAGGTCACGGGGTCATGGACTTGTAAGGTCTCTCTCTCTGGCCTAAATTCCAACCCCAGTCCTTGGCTCCCCGCGAGAAAAATTTCATGCGGAAGCCGGGCTCGTGATCCAAGTGAATTTAATGAGAGTTAAAAGAAGCTTCAGGTTTTACAAGGCACCCATAGGATTCCTTTGACCATGGGGCCTGGCAGAGACTGCCTCAGGTCATGCAAGGATCTCTCTCCTCCCAGGAAGACGACCTGGACCACCCCTCTCCCTTCTGGTTCCTGCCTTTTCAAGGGTTCCCGGGGAGGCTGGTGAAGGACCCCAGGTCAATCCCATTGGCTGAACTTCAATCATCTGGCCCAGGTGGGCTGCTCCAGGTGCAACATCCATCGGAGCCGACGGGCAGGAAAATCCAGCTTTCCTATGCTGGCTCTCCTGGGCATGCGTTAATGGACTTTCCCATCCCTGATGTAGGGTTCCACAGATGCTGTGTGAGATTACTTCAAAAGCAAGATTGCGCCCGTGGCCAGGGGTCACTTGGGTGCTGGAGTACCTGCCTTGTGCTGCATGTAGCACTACAGCAGGGGCTGGGAGGGGGCACTGGGGGGCTCCCTCAGCCCCGTCTAGGGCTCCAAGACCGGCAGGGCCTCCCCAGCTATGTGTAGAATCACTGAGAGGGAAGCTTGTTGTCCTATCTAGACTGCTGATGCTTCCTAGATCAGAGGATTTTCTTTTTTATCCCTCTGGCCAGCTAGAATGAAATTGTCTCCCACAGTCTCTGGGCTACAGCTCAGTGCTGTTTAAGGCTGACACTGCTACAGCGGGTCTTTGTTATGGTAAAAGCTGCCAGGCCCTGTGGCTGAGTTCTGGCATTCCTTAGCTAGGTTGCTTCTTATGCTGATTTATGTTAAGGGACTCCCCATGTGGTGCTTGGAGCTGAGCAACCAGACTTGGGTTTGAGTTTTAAACCAATCATTTATGTTTCACCCTTAAAAAAAATTCTACTTGTGATGTGCTCAGATTTGGTGGCTGTCAAGCTGACCCCCAGAGGGGGAGATGCAGCTTATCAGGGGGGTTTTTTACTAGTCGGCCAATTGGAACTAAATTTGCTCCCTGGACTCCCGACTTTCTGTCTTTTTCTCCCACACCATGATCTTCCTAAGGTAATAATATATTTTTTCTTCTACTCTAAATTATGGCTACCCACCACCAACCCCTGACCTGAGCTCAAGGCATCCAACCGCATGGAGAGCTCAGTGTGGGATTCCCCTCGTGTCTGAGATTCTGCCCCCTCTCAGGGCGTCCACCTGCAGGGATCCCTGCTCCAGGCAAGGGCATATCTGGCGCCTGCCACTTCGTCAAAATTATAGTGCTGCTTTAAAGCATTCTTGGTTTGCTTTGTGAGTGGAAATCCCACAAAAGAAGGGGTTCAGGAGAAACCCTGTTACCCTAGTTCTAATTTCAGAACTCCACCTCCCCGTTTCCTTCACCTAATTTCCTATTTTTCTGGTCTGGCAGCAGGAGCTCCAGATAGATGGGTCCTATCTGGTTGCCATTTTCTCTGAATCCCTCCATCTATTTTTTTTTACACTCTTAAAAAGTACAAAACATTTACTCTACAAGCGCAAACAGATTTTCCAAAGCAGGGAAAAACCTGAACGTTCAGTACATGGTTCAATCGTCTTTTCATCTCTGCGCCCTAACTATGCTGAGCTCCATGGAACTGCATGGAGGGGAGCTATTCTGGCGTCATCGAGCCAAGTGAGTGTTTTGAATTACCTCAAGTGAATATTTGACTGGAAAGCATAGGGTGTAAAAAAACCCTGAAATCAGATGGTGCACATCTATCACAAAGAACAGGGCCTTGTACTTAAACCTTTTTTCTGAAAATAAGCAGCCATCTAAGTGAGATGTCAACTAAGTCCGCCCAGAACAAGCAGCACAGCCAGTGTGATGCCAGGGTGATAAATAATAGAATCTCAATCTGCAGGTATGAACAAGAATCAGAGCTTAAGTTCGGAACACCCAGTTTGCAAAAGGACTCAAATGCACATGCGGGGTGAATTCCCTCTGACCACAGCCCATGGACATGAACAGATACAGTTAAGTTCAAATGTAACACCTGATCATTTGATCTCTTCAGACTAATTTTAATTTGGTTCCAGTTTTTAGTATTTTTCACTTTCTGTTCGATTGAGGTTTTTCTCTCTTTTATCATTGTTAGTTTTTCTTTTCTACTTGTTTCTTGATTTTGTTTTGTATTTTTTTTTAATACATATGAAATCCAGGAGAGGCAAATCCAGAGAGACACTAACAGAATTAACAATCTCCTAGGGACAGGCAGGGAAGATTTGGGGGAGTGAGGGGGGGGCTAACAAAAATGAATATAAAAGAAGGAAATGATGTAAACCTGATTGTGGTGAGGATTACACAAATCTTAATATGACTGAAGTATTGAATGATATATGTGAATTATATGAGAATTAAAATAAAACAAAAGCTGAGGTCAGAGATAGGGCAGCAATTTAGCCCTGAATCTCTTGGTGAAGATTGAATGCCATTTTGTGCCAAGAGCCCATTTTTCCACTCATGAAGTTTGGGGAACCGGCGGCGGCGGCGGCTCGGGACGGGGGGGGGGGGCGCCAGGGGAGGGGGCAGACACCAGGGGCAGCGGTGGCGGCGGTGGCGGCTCGGGGCCGGGGGGGGGGCGCCAGGGGAGGGGGCAGACACCAGGAGCAGCGGTGGCAGCGGCGGCTCCCGGCGCCATCTTGGGCTGATCGATGAATTGAACAAAGAGGATCAATTTCCGATCAAGCGAGTTATCAATGGGGGCCGGGGAGTGAGAGGGACTTGTCCCCGAGTCGGCCCCGCTTTTCCCGGCACCCCCCTCCTCCCCTCCGCCGCGGCCCCGCGACGGCGAGGCAGCCCGGCGCCCCCGGGGAGGCCGCGACCGCCCGCAGCCCCCACCCCCGAGCGAGAGGCCGAGAGAGGAGAAGCCTGACCTGCAGCTGCTGTAAATCAAAGCGCTTCCAATATTGAAACATCGATCCCACATTGGCCGCCATCTTGAGACATATTGAGACGGAGTGAGAGGCTGATAGAGAGGGGGCTGGAGTTCAGGAGCCGCCAGGAGGCAGCAGGCGGGCGGCGCCAAAACCCGGCCTGGAGCCGGCCGCCGCCGCCGCCACAGAGGAGCGCGGACTCCTCCTCACGGCGCCACCGCCGCCAGGGCGAGCCGAGCCTGAGCCGGAGTCGGAGGCCGAGGGCGCGGCGGCAGCTGGCCCGGCCTCGCGCGTGGCCGCCCGGCCCCTGCCCCCCGCCAGCGGCCGAACGAGCGACCCGCCCGCGACCCCCGCCCCTCCCAACCCCCAGCCCCGGCCGGCGGCCGCCCGGCTCGGCGCGGCCCGGCCCCGAGGGGGCGCTGGAGGGCGGCGAGAGGGCAGCCCCGCGGCCCGCCGAGGCCCAGGCCTGGCTCACCTGGCGCGGGGGGGCGCGGAGGGAGGGGGCCCTGGCGGCGGCGGAGCGCAGCCCCCCCGCCCGCCTCTACGCCCGGGCGCTGGGTGCCGGCGACGCGCCGGGGGTCGTCGGTCGTCCTGCTGGGCGCCCGCCCGCCCGCGGAGCCGCCGCGACCACCTGCCTGAGCCCAGACCCCCGCACGGCGCAGGCCTCAGAGCACCCGCGCGTGTGCCCGAAGCCTTGACCGTGGGCGGCCCCGCCAGCCGGGGCCTCAAGGACCCAGCACCCCAGAGCGCCCTTGCTGGGGGAGGGCAGGGGCGTGGGGAGGCATCAGCCCCTGACCCTCTTGAACTTGCACCCGCCAGCGTCCCACGCCGGGGCCCCAGAGTCCCCGCTCAACACCACCCGGTGACCCAGGGCCCCCGAGCTGTCGCCGCCGACTTTTCACGACCGGAAAAGTCTCGACGCGCAGTCCTTGCAGCCCCAGAGGCACGTCTGGGGAACAGCCCCGGAAACTTCCAGGGCTGCGGACCCCCTGGTTGGGTATTCGTTTGGAGGCAGACATTTGGGAAACCGAATTCAAAAACAGAAAGCAAGGCGAAAACGGCGACATGGGGACCGAATCCGAATAGCACGATCCCTCTTGATTGGCTTCCTCACGGACACCTGGCAAAAGCATGTTTGGGGATGGTCCTAAGTGTTGACACGCACGTGTGGCTCGGCGCTTCCAGTGGGACACCGCGCCGCGCTGGCTCGCACTGCAAGTAAAGTGCAGTTAGATCAAACCAATCCCCATCTCCAGGACTCGGGGTACATAAACCCTGTAGGGACTCCAAACTAAAATGCATATACGTGGGAGAGCATTCCTTTTCCCACTGGGCTGGGTGTGTGCCACTGATCAGGCGAGCGGGGTCGGCCTGCGTGAATGGATGGAGGAACCAGAAACGAGACGACGCAACATTCGAGGAGCCGCGCGTCCCCACGGTCTCCCGCTGCTGACCAAGGGGGGTCTCTCGTTTTATCCAGCCGCAGGTCCTGCGACACCCCCGCTCGCAGCCCCTCGGGGGGGCCCCGCGGGCAGGAAGACGGTGGGGTGCGCGAGGGCGTCGAGGGGCGCGTCCCGAGTCCCCGCCTGCAAGGCCGCCCGTGCGCCCTGCGGGGCGCTCCCAGCCTCCGGCTGCGCTGGGCGGCCCATAGCGCGTGACGCCCGGGCCCGCGCACCCAGCGGGCGGGTGGCCGCCTCCTCAAGTTCTTAATGCTTCCTCTTGCCCCACTAACCAGAACCCAGTTCTACCATACTAATCTGGCCAAACTAGAGAAGGTATTGTAGTACCGATAGGAATTTCAAACACGGGGAATCCAGGGTGGATGGGCCTGTGAGGACCAGTGTTATGAGTGGAGATACTGGGAGGGTGGAGGAAAGGCAGGATGGAAAGTGGGAACCGATTACAAGGATCTTCATTGACCTCAAAAGAAAGGTGGGTGAAGATATGACAAAAGAATTAGTACATTTCCAAGGATTGATGAGGGATGGGTGGCGGGCATTGAGGGGGGGAAAAATGAGGAGCTGAGGCCAGGGGCTTGGGTGAAGAGTGGAGATTTTGAGAATAATGAGGGCAATTAATGGTCAGATGTGCTTCAAACAGCTGATGTATATATGGATTGTGGTTAGTGTTGTAAGAGCCCCTAATAAAATGATCATAAAAGAAACAAAAATAATCTGGGCAGAGGGCTCATGCAAGGATGATCTCAGGCTGGATTAGACCAGTCAAAACAGCTACTGGAGTCGCCTCACCCTGTGTCAATTCCTGAGTCAGGCATGAAGCTTAGGGCCCACAGCCCCAGCAGCTGGCCAGTGAGGGACGTGGGTCTCTGAGGCCATTCCACAGGGGGAATGGTCCTCTGTGCTGCAGGGCCCACCCTCCTATGTAAGCGTGCTGTCTGGGACAGGGCTTACATGGAGTCCACACCATGGGAGCTCTACTACTCATGGGGGATTGGCAGGAAGCCTCTGCTCATGCGCACACACCACCAACTAGCTGGAGGATCTCCGTGAACAAAGCCTGAGGCAGACAACAAGCCCACTAACTGATGCTGTAAGAGATACAGCGAGAGTGAGTCAGCATTGTGCACAGAATTGAGCGATACTGGTTCTTTGGGAAATTCATAATCCAACACTGACACTGCTGAGATAAAGGATGACAGTGAGGAAGATTCTACACCTGAGCTCTGTGATGGGCCAACGTGGTGCTCTACTCTCTTCAGGAATGGATGAGCCAGCTCCACCAAGATTCCCCTTTACTGGAGCACCTGCTATGTATGTAGACGTTGAACACAAGAACGCTTTGGCGTTCCTACAATGATTTCTGACCGATGAGGTCATCGAAAAATTGATTATGATAGCCCGGAGGTTTACTTTCAGGTTTTAACCCCTCTTCAGTTAATTTCTGTGCATGGGGGAAGGTTTGGGGCTTGCTTCATTTTCCTACATACGGTATCTCAGTTTCTCCAACACCATTTGTTGAGCAAGCAGAATTTGTCCCTTTGGATATTTCTGTGTCCTTTTTCGAAGGCTAGTTTCCTGTTGACTGGTGAATATATGTGTAGCTTTTCTGTTCGAATCCATTGATCTATATACCTCTCAGTGTACCAATACACTGCTCTCCCTTAGGGAAAAACAACAACAAAAGTTGTATGAGCCCCTATATAATGATTTTTTTTAATGGACGATGAACTATTTTCCAGGCCAGCACTATCCTATGTTTGAGCACATTGCTGCAGCCACTGTGTCAATCCATCATGCCTTATAGCCTGCGGTACTCATGTTCAGGTATAGTGTTCTGCCATTCACAAGGTTCACACTGGCCAGTTCTTTCAGAAGTGGAAGACCAGGTCCTCCTCCCTCGTCTCTCTGTCTGGAAACTGCTGAAGTCTATCTGCAGTGAGTGACCCAGCAGGCATTTGAACTACTGGCTGCAAAATTTCCACCATTACAGCCAAATGCAGGCCACCACAGTACAACAGACAGTAACAGCATCTTAACACCACACAAAGGCTCCTCCCTGGGGAGACCACGTGTTCAGGCAATTGCTGCTGTTACACATGTAAGTGGGGGCTACATGAAGTCGCACCATCTCCTGTGGCCCTTCCAGGAACAGGCCATTCTGCTGTTGTTTCTACTGGACTTAGGCTCAGCTGCCAACCTGCCCTCTGCACGCATTCTTCTCCTTACCCTTCCATGTCACCTTCTCTTTGCCCAAGTCAATACTGCTGGTCAGTCACCTACTGGTGGATGCTTGCTTCTGAAGTTTCTGAACCACATTTCCCCATGGTTATGAGACATTGCTGCTGCCACTGCGCGCATTTAACAGGTTACTTTACACCTTCAATGAGAAATCTAGGGGAATAGAAAGAAAGCTTCTTCTTTCTCCCAAGGAGTGGGTGGTGGTTTTGAACCGTTTCCCTTGAGGTTAGCAGCCCAATGTGTAACCCACTACACCAGTAGAGCCTTGGTGGCACTGTCCAGCAATTATTAGACTGCTAAATATGAGGTCAGGGTTTCAAACCTACCAACTTCTCCTTGGGAGAACGATAAAGCTGTTCCCATAAAAGACTGACAGCTCCAGAAGCCCTCTATAGGGTGGCTATGAGTTGGAATTTTGCGGTCATTTAGGGCTTTTTGGTGGCATGTGATTTTTTAGGGCTTTTAGGTTGTTTGTGGACGTTCAAGGTGTGTTTGGGGCATTCGGGTGGTTTGGGGTTTTTAGGGTGTTTTATAAGATTTTAGGGAGTGTTTAAGGGATTTAGGGGTGGTTTTTTAGAGTGTATAGGTATTTTTCAGCACAGTAGGGTGTTTTTAGTGATGTTCCAGAGTTCCTTAGGGATTTTAGGGTATTTTTAATATTATATGTGTTTTTTTCCCCCAGCATTTTAGGTTTTCTTAGGGCTTTCATGGTGTTTTCAGGGCATATATGGGGTTTAGGAATGTTTAGGGTTTGGGAATCTTCTAAGGATGATTTTTGGAAGTTTCACATGTTTGGGTGGGCATTTGGTGTTTTTTTGTGGCTTTAGAGTGTTTATGGGATCCTGTCAATTTGCAGCTTTAATTCCGCAAAGAAAAGTCAGACAGCAAGCCAGAAAGGAGCAGGAAATGAAGGGGAAGCCCAGGCCACATGTTACAGCTGCCAAGTCCGGAGAACCTAGGTGTGGTCGTTGGCTACCTGGGACCGGGAGTGGGGCTGTGCTCCTGCCCAAGGGTGCTAGGGAGTAAACCAATCTCAGCTGGACGTTTGGCTTTTCTACTAATTAGCCGACTCCATGAACTTTCCCAAGGGCAGCTGGCGAATTGCCAGGGGAACCCAGCTAGACCCCCCACACAAAAGCACAGGGATGGTTACAGGAACAGGAGGTTTCACACAGTGGATGTGCAGGGCTTGGGGTCGGGATTGGGGGCCAAGGTGAGGAAGGGGCAGCAATAAGGCCTGGTCCCAAATAATCAGACACTGAGCAATAAAAGTACAAGGACTGCCAAGAGAACATGGGGACAAAGGATGGCTGGACTTCATTTGATATCTTTGGACGTGCTGTCAGGAGAGACCAGTCCCTGAAGGGACATCAAGTCCATGAAGGACATGATGCTTGGCAAAAAGTGGAGGACGGGCAATAAAACAGCTCGAACCAGTGGCTACACCAGTGGGCATAGTAACAATGGTGAGGATGGTTCGAGACCTGGCAGTGTTTTATTTTACTGCTTGTGTTTTTCTAGAACTGTCTTTCCTGGATGCACGAGGAAGGATAACTGTGCTTGTGGGAAGCAAATGCACAGTGGGCAGCGCTTTGGCCAACATAGGTACACCACCGGCACACAGTGCCCCCTTACTTGGCATCCAAAGTGACAGGGTTTGTCTTTCCCCAGAGCTCTCCAGCCCTGGGGGAAGCGGCCCTGCCTTCGGCGCACCGCCAGGGGGCAGCACTGCTGCTCTCTCACTGGCTACATCTGTGAGGACCCAGAGAGCAGCTCCTTTCTGCTGCTCTCCTCTCAGACTTCTGCCAGAAGCCTTGGCTCGTCCTGGATCCTCCCTTGATTCCCACTCTGCACCTTTGGGGACGCCCAGCCCATTAACTCTCTCCCATCCTTCCTTGCTGCCTCTTGTCCAGATGCCTGAGCTGGGCTTCAGGTAGTTGTAATGTTATGCTTAGGTGAGATGTGTTCAGCTTGTTTACTGTCTGTATACAAGAAAAGAGTGCAGCCCAAGACATCCACCCTTTTGTTCCTCTATGGAAAGCCTGTTACGTGTCATAGTCTTCTCTCTGTGCAGTGCTTTCCTCTGCTGCTGATGCTTTTACATGAAATAGGACTCGGTGTGTCACCGCTACAGGAAATTATCTCTGAAAAAATAATATGCCCAGAACTCAGAAACAGTGTCAGCTTGCATCTGGCATCATGGAAGCATCATGGGTGTGTTTCCATTCATTCGCTCCTGAGTGTCACATGTTAAAATCAGTGCATAGCATAAACAGCAGCAGGCACAAACTGAGACAAAGCACACCCTTTGCTGTGAAGCACATTCCGACTCCTGGCTGCCCCTGTGCCACAGAGTAGAACTGCCCCGCAGGGGCTCCCTAGCTGTCATCTTTACAGAGGCACATGGCCACACCTCCCTTTTGGGAAGCCACTGGGTAGGTTTGAACTTCAGGGTTGTAGTAGTTGATGTTGTAGAGCCCTGGAGTCAGTTCGGATTCATAGGGGCCTGTGCACTAGAGAGAGAAACAAAGCCCAGTCCTGCGCCATCCTCGCACTTGTTACTGTATTTGAGCCGATTCTCGCAGCCACGGTGTCAATCCACCTAAGTAAGGGTCTTCCTCTTGTTTGCTAACCCTCTGCCAAAAATGACGCCCTTCTTGCAGGACTGGTTCCACCATAGTAATATGTCCAAAGTACCTGAGACAACGTGTCCGCATCCTCTTTCAGATCTCCTGCCTTTAGTTTGTCAGCTCACTTCGATGGAGTCGATGCTGAGCCATAGCGACTCTATGAGATCAGAGCAGAACTATCTCTGTGGGTTTCCCAAAGGCTAACTCTATGGGAGTAGAACGCCTCATCCTTTTCTTCTGAGGACTGACTGGTGGTTCCCCACTGCTGACATTACAGTTGACACCCAAGGCATAAGGTACTATGCCACCAGAAGTCCCTTGCCCCTGTGCAATAACCAACACCACCTACACACAAAACCCACCCCTTCTCTGTCAGTTTGATGTATGGTGATGGCTTGAGTTGCTATGAAATTGGAAGCTACTAGGGGGAACCCGACAAAAACTACAATTTTTTCAAAACTATGCATTTAAATTTTTTATCCCCTTCATAGTACTCTCCATTACACTTCACACATTTGTCTAATCTGTGATTACATTTTTGGAAACATTTTTCAAACTCAGCAGTTTGGGTGACACCCTTGTTTTTTCTCCCCCTCTTCTGTGTTGTCAAACCACTGTCCTTCATTCATGGAAACAGAAAGAAGTCACATGGAGTGAGTTCAGGTGATTAGGATATGAGGGACAAGAGAGGCATGCTTTTTGGGGGGATGTTTTCATACTGTTATTTCTTTTCTCTTTTTTTATAATCAATTTTTGGGGCCTCATACAACTCTTATCACAATTGATACATACATCATATTTGTACATTCATTGCCCTCATCATTCTGAAAACATTTGCTCTCCACTTAATCCGCTGGCATCAGCTGATAATTATTCCCCATCCCTCATGAACCCTGAATAATTTCTAAATTATTATTTTGTCATATCTTACACTATACAATATCTCCCTTCAGCCACTTTTCTGTTGTCTGTCCCCCAGGGAGATGGTTATATGTAGATCCTTGTAATCCGTTTCCCCTTTCCATTCCTCCCTCCCTCTACCCTCCTCGTATCGCCACTCTCACCACTGGTCCTGAAGGGATCATCGGCCCTGGATTCCCTGTGTTTCCAGTTCCTATCTGTACCAGTGTACATCCTCAGGTCTAGCTAGATTTGTAAGGTAGAATGGGGATCATTTTAGTTGTGGGGGAAGAAGCATTTAGGAGCTAGAGGAAAGTTGTATGTTTCATTGTTGCTACAGTGCACCCTGACTGGCTCCTCTCCTCCCTGCTACCCTTCTGTAAGGGGATGTCCAATTATCTACAAATGAGCTTTGGGTTTTCACTCCACACTCCCCCGTATTCACAAAGATATGATTTTTTTGTTCCGATGATGTCTGATACCTGATTCTTCCGACACCTCGTGATCACACATGCTGGTGTGCTTCTTTCATGTGGGCTTTGTTGCTTCTCAGCTACATGACCACTTGTTTAACTTCAAGCTTTTAAGACCCCAGAATGTATAACTTTTGATAGTCGACCACCATCAACTTCAGTCACCACATTTGCTTATGCACCCATTTGCCTCCAGCAATTGTGTTGGGGAGGTGAGCATCACGGAATGCCACTTTAATACAACAAAGTATTTTTGCATTGAGGGAGTACTTGAATGGAGGCCCAATGTACATCTGTTACCTTAATACTAAACCTATAAATATATGCATATAGATCTATTTCCCCATCGTTATACATAAATATATTTACATATGCACATGCCTTTATTTAGACCTCTATAAATGCCCTTTGCTTCCTACCTCTTTCCTTGATTTCCTTTTACTTTCTGATTGTCCCACTCTCATGTTCAGCCTTCATTTGTGTTTCAGTAATTCCTCTAGGTTACATTACTCTTGGTTACACTCTACCAAGCCTCCTACACCCTCCTCACCATCTATTTGGATCACTTGGTGTTCCCTTGTCCCTGGGTTTGTTAACAGCACTTCCTTTTTCCCTACACCCCCCTTTCCCATCTCCCTCCCCCAGCTGTCAGTCCCATTGTTTTCTCCTCCAGATTGTTCATCCAGCCTATCTCATTTAGACAGACCTGTGGAAATCATAGCATGCACAAAAACGAGACAGAGCAAACCCAAGCAACAAAATGAAACAAAAGAACAACACCACCACCAACAAGCCAATGACAAAAAGCAAAACAAAACACAAGAAAGAAAAGCTTTTAGTTAGTTCAAGGACTGTTTGTTGGCCTTTAGGAGTGCTTTCTCATAGAGTATGATGGGTCAGCTAGCCCTGGCCCCAAAGTCTATTTTTGGTATTCCCTGGGGACTTCGTTGCTCTGTTCCCCTTCCTGTTCTGTTGTACACCCTTAGTATTTTGCCTCGGTGTGCTGGGATCAGATCGGGCGATAGAGGCATGCTGTTTTTTGTGTGTGAGCAGGTGCACTGTCATGGTGGCAAAACCAGTCCCCTGTCTACCACTAATCAGTCCTTTTTATTTTAAATAAATCATTTTATTGGGGGATCTTACAGCTCTTGTAACAATTCATACACCAATTTGTATGAAGCACATTTGTACATACATTGCTATCATCATTTCCAAACATGTTCTTTCTCCTTGAGCTCCTTTTTTCCCCTCCTCCCACCCACGTGAACCACTGATACTTTATACATACTTTTTATTTTTAGATTTTACGCCTCTGCTGTATCCCTTCACCCAAACTTCTGCTGTTTGTTCCCCTGGGTGGTGGAGTGGGGCTGTATGTCCATCATTGAGATTGGTTTCCCCTTTCTTCTGCTTCTCCCCCCTACCTTCCCTCGTGGTGTTGCTACTCTCAGTATTGGTCCTGAGGGGTTTATCTGTCCTGGATTCTGTGTGTCGGAACTTCTAGTCAATAGCAGTGTGCAAGCTCTGGTCTAGCCAGACAACTCAGACCTTCTTACACAATATCTTCAGAACCTCTATATAGGAAGCTTGATTAACAGTCTGACCTAGTGCAATGACTAAACTCCAAATGCACTTTCACCCTCACATCAACAAAACCAAACAAATGAGCATCTTCTTGAAGTTTGAGTTCACTTGACGAGGTGTATTTGAGTGAGGTGATGATGGCGTCTTACACTGACTTGATTTATGTTTGCATTCTGGCTTGTGAGAAGAGCACAAGGTCTTGTCACCAGCAATGACCTTGGGAAAAAAGTGTGGGTGCACTAGCTCAGAGCAAGTTGCCAGATGCCTGCCCAAACAGGAGAATGTATATTTTGAAATGTGTACCCAGTGGAGCTTTGTACCGCTTGGTTTTTTGGCGGGGGTGGGGTGGGGGTGGGTGGAAGGCCGGCTACTCCTTTGTAGGTTAGATAATCTGAGATGTGCTATTTGAAATTTCCTGGGGCCAGTTTTAGACAAAACTAGAAAAGTTAATTTTGCTGTATGGAAAAATCTGACAGTCTGGAAGTATCTAATTTTCCTCACATGCCATCATTCCCCTAGTAGCATTATTCTTAGTTAAAGCTCTCCTCTGTTCCTCCTTAGGGTTTCCCCCACTACCTGATGTTCCTTTTCTCCTACTCATCATCAAGGGACTTGTGTCCAAAGTGAGGACAGCAAATAATTAAGAGACCCTCCTGACTCTCTGTTAAGAAGGGTGCTCTGGTGCATGCGTGTGTTTATGTGTGCACATACAATCGCATTTGAATTTTGTTGGAAGAGGCTTCATAGAGACAGAGAGTGACATGGTTAGAGCTGCTGCACATGTAGAGCACTGTACTCTATGGTGTTCTAATTCAAATGCATGTAAGGTCCAAGAGAGGTAATAGAAGCAAGTGACCAGGGTCAGGGAAGGCAGCAGGAGGAACTGAGGGAGCCTGAATGCCTCACACCCTGCCAGTTTCACTGATTCTTGGATGGGAGAGTACCAACCTAGTGCTGTGAAATCTTCGCAGTTTTCAGAGGCTTGGGGGATTTAAATTTTGTATGTAAAAAATAGACATCAAAAATGCTTGTAATTTATTGATTTCGATAAACACACTGAATGCCAGTACTCAAGTCAAAAAAACCAAACTGACAGCCATCGAGTCTTTGCCAACTCATAGTGACCCTATTAGACAGGGTAGAACTGCCCCTCAGTTCAGCTCCCAGCCCTGGAGGCCCACCAGTTCCTCGTTATTATCATGAGGAATACTATTTTCACAAGAGCATTACATACCCCTAGAGACTAAACCATAAAGCCATATAGGCTTTGACCATCAATTCTGATATGCTTTTTCCTCAAACTGATGGGTCATTTGATGGAATCCTTGTATTACTTCCCTAACATAAAAATTAATCAAGCAAAGGAGATTCAGTGCTCAGTACTACAGCCCCTTATTTAGAGATTAACTCTTAAAAACCACCACCACCACCACCACCACCACCACCACCACCACCACCGCCACCTTATCTATGTTGATAAAAACTTGAGTAGGCTGTATAAATATCTCAAGTATTTAGGATAAAATGGATTCTTATTCTACTGTCACATATTTAGTTTGAGTTATGTGTTTCCATCTGAACACAAATTAAATAGACCTCATTGACATCTTTTCAAAATGCCATAAAAATTAAATGATTACCTTAAAAGATACTCAGTATAATTAGGCATCAGAAAAATGTACATCAACACTAGAGCGAGATAGTGTTTCAACCCATCAAGATGACACTAGCCAAGAATATTAAAAATACCATTGAGTGCTGGAAGAATGAACAGATTTGTGTCAGAAGAACAGTCTGAGAGGTCCTTAGAAGCAAGCACGGGGAGACTTCACATGCTTTGGGTATGTTATCAGGAGATAACATACAGTTTTGAAGATAACAACAGTTTGAAGATGGTGTAGGACTGCGCAGTGGTTCATTCTGCCTTGAGTTGGAACTGACTCAATAGCACCTAATGCTAAAAGCTAGATGCTTTTGATCCTAAATGAAAAGTGGATGGTCCAGCCTCCATACCAGCTACGTGGACAACTGCCCCTCCCCCCAGAAGAATTTACTTTAGAAGACGGCACTGAACCTGTAGCTAGGGGAGATGGACATGTCTGATCAGAGCACACAGGGGCAAATGAAGGGGGAGGAAGAGAGTGGAGCACACACTGGTCCACCAGGCTTGGAGGATGATTTTGGCACTCTGAACAGCCAATGTACAGAGTGGACCATATGGCTGATCCCACTATGAGACATGCCATCCCTTGCTGGCCCAGGGCCCTATGGGGACAATACCGGAGACTCTGTGTTGGGACTGACCCGACTGGCCCTCCAACACCGAGGCAAATCACTAAAAGCATGCAGCAGAGCAACCATGGGAGCAGAGCGGGTAGCCCCTGAGGGAGTACAAAGGACAGACTTTGGGGCCAGAGCATGATACGCCATCAGACCTGACTGAAGGACACACCTATAGAAAAAAAAAATCAGACCTTGATCTATTTACAGGTTTTTCTTTCTTAAAAATTTTTTTTGTCTTTTAATTAATTTACTCTTTTATTGATCATTGGTTTTCTGTTGTTGTTTTTTTGTCATCACTGTGTTCTCACCCATCGCCTATCTTGCTATGGTTTGATTTTTGGTGCATATTATTATCTCAACAGATCTATCTAGATAAGATAGGCTGGAAGAATAGGCTGGAGGAGAAAACAACAGGACCAATGGTTTCCGGGGACATGGGAGAGAGAGAGGAGGGGGTAAGGAGGTGATGCTGACCAATCCAGCGACAGGGGAGCAACAAGTAATCCAAAATCCGTCGCAAGGAGGGTGTGAGAAGCCTGGTAGGTATTCAGCAAGGGCAATGTAACCAAGAGAAATTACTCAAACCCAAGTGAAAGCTGAGCATGATAGTCGGACAAGAGGAAAGTAAAAGTAAATAGAGGAAAGAACTAGGTGACAAAGGGTATTTCTAGAGGTCTACATACTGGCATGTACATATGTAAATATATTTATACAGGAGGGTTCGTAAATAGATCAACGTGCATATATTTATAGACTTAGTATTAAGGCAGTAGATGGACATTGCCAAATACTTACTCAATGCAAGAACACGTTATATTAAATTGGCATTCCATGATGAACACCTTCCCAACATGATGGTTGAAGAAAAATGTGTGCACTAGCAAATGTGGTGAAGAAAGCTGATGGTGCCTGGCTATCAAAAGTTATAGCATCTGGGATCTTACAGGCTTGAAAATAAAGAAGCGGCCATCTAGCTCAGAAGCAACAAAGCCCACATGGAGGAAGCACACCAGCCTGTGTGACCATGAACTGTTGAAGGGATCAGATATCAAGCATCAAAGAACACAAAAATCATGTCATTGTAAATGAGGGTGAGTGCAGAGTGGAGACTCAAAGCCCATTGGTAGGTAACTGGACACCCCCTTCCTGAAGGGATGTGGGGACGAGATAAGCCAGTCAGGGTGCAGGGTAGCAACAATGAAACATGTTTCCTCTAGTTCCTAAATGCTTCCTCCCCCCACTATCATGATCCAAATTCTACTTTACAAATCTGGCTAGACAAGGGGATGTACAGAGAGATCGCCTTGGAGATTGGGTGGATGTTCCCACAGTAGCGTGGAGCCTCACAAGTGGTGGTCAGGCGTTTCCCACAGTCACTTGTAGGACCTCAGGATTTAGGCTGGGGATGCCCCCACTTTTTATAGGGGAGAACAACCTGTGGCTTAGTGTGTGGGAGAGGACCAGCGTGAATTCCCCAGCTGCTTGCCACACCAATAAGTGGGGGGTGGGAGCTCCCTCAGTTGGGCCTTCAGGTTTGCCCTAGGCAGAGGGGAGTGGCCTGGAGACAGCTATTGTCTTGTGATGTGAAAGAGAGTGAAAGGAGAGGAAAAAGAGAGAAAGAGGAAGACACAGACTGGGGCAATAATGCCAACCAGACTGACAACCACTCACCCACAGACAACTAAAATGCACAGAGTAAACAAAGGTGACAACAGTAAAAAAAAAAAAAAAAGAAAGAAAGAAAAGAAAAGAAAACAACTAAAAAGGAGAACCAAATCTGTGGAGGCTGTGGTAGGAAGTAGAGAAGAGCTAGATGGAGCGGAGAAAAGCTGAAAACCTGTAAGAAGAGCCCAATAAAAGGAAAAAGAGAGAAGAGAAAAGGAAGGAGGAGGAGAGAGTATTTTTTAAATGGTTAAAGAAATAACTGACCCTGTGTTATGCTGTGTGTAGCTCTGACTCGTCCTGTGTGCAGTACTGTCTTAGGGGTCAGGCTGCCCACTAGGAGGACAGGGTTGCCCTAGGCAGAGTGTAGGGCTCTGGAAACCAGCAGTGGTATGTGCAAGCAATGAGAGGGAGCAGAGAGAATCGTACAAGCTAAGAGAGAGGTGAAGAAAGCAAAGACAGAAAGAGGAAAGAAAGAAAAAGAGAATAAAGAGAAAGAAGGAAATAAATCCAACTGAGTTCACTAAGGTTGGCTGTGATGGTAAAGAGCAAGGAGAGAGAGAAGGAGGAAATAAAGTATAAAGTAGTAGCTGATCCCTGATTGCTTGGATGAGGGGCCAGAGGGGTTTAGACACTGCTCCAACATGGCAGGTCAGTGTGCCCTTTTAATGCCGGGACCCAGTGGTGCTGGGCAGAATTGCCCTAGTTGACGAGATCACCTTAGGGGCATGACGGAGGTTTCTTCAACGGTGCAGCGCACTGTAGGTGTTTGTCCCAGGTGCCTTGTGTGGTGTACAGCACTCCCACACAGGGCAGGCTGGAGTGCCTCCTGCTATTTGGGTTGATTTGCCCTAAGCGGAGGGAAGTGACCTGGAAGCCTTTAGTGGCATATGAGAGGAGAGAGTGGGAGAGAAGAGGAAAAAGAGGGGAAAAAAAGAGGGATAAAGAAGAAAGCGAGTAAATAAAAGCCCAACACCAACCTGAGCACGTTGAAACTGAGTGCGGTGGAAAAGTTAGAAGGGCTAGTGAATAAAGTGAGAATAAGTAGAGCAGTGGGATAGGAGGTAATGATACTTGATCACCTGTCCTTGAGGCCAGAGGAATTCCAACTCTTCCTCAAGGTCACGGGGTCATGGACTTGTAAGGTCTCTCTCTCTGGCCTAAATTCCAACCCCAGTCCTTGGCTCCCCGCGAGAAAAATTTCATGCGGAAGCCGGGCTCGTGATCCAAGTGAATTTAATGAGAGTTAAAAGAAGCTTCAGGTTTTACAAGGCACCCATAGGATTCCTTTGACCATGGGGCCTGGCAGAGACTGCCTCAGGTCATGCAAGGATCTCTCTCCTCCCAGGAAGACGACCTGGACCACCCCTCTCCCTTCTGGTTCCTGCCTTTTCAAGGGTTCCCGGGGAGGCTGGTGAAGGACCCCAGGTCAATCCCATTGGCTGAACTTCAATCATCTGGCCCAGGTGGGCTGCTCCAGGTGCAACATCCATCGGAGCCGACGGGCAGGAAAATCCAGCTTTCCTATGCTGGCTCTCCTGGGCATGCGTTAATGGACTTTCCCATCCCTGATGTAGGGTTCCACAGATGCTGTGTGAGATTACTTCAAAAGCAAGATTGCGCCCGTGGCCAGGGGTCACTTGGGTGCTGGAGTACCTGCCTTGTGCTGCATGTAGCACTACAGCAGGGGCTGGGAGGGGGCACTGGGGGGCTCCCTCAGCCCCGTCTAGGGCTCCAAGACCGGCAGGGCCTCCCCAGCTATGTGCAGAATCACTGAGAGGGAAGCTTGTTGTCCTATCTAGACTGCTGATGCTTCCTAGATCAGAGGATTTTCTTTTTTATCCCTCTGGCCAGCTAGAATGAAATTGTCTCCCACAGTCTCTGGGCTACAGCTCAGTGCTGTTTAAGGCTGACACTGCTACAGCGGGTCTTTGTTATGGTAAAAGCTGCCAGGCCCTGTGGCTGAGTTCTGGCATTCCTTAGCTAGGTTGCTTCTTATGCTGATTTATGTTAAGGGACTCCCCATGTGGTGCTTGGAGCTGAGCAACCAGACTTGGGTTTGAGTTTTAAACCAATCATTTATGTTTCACCCTTAAAAAAAATTCTACTTGTGATGTGCTCAGATTTGGTGGCTGTCAAGCTGACCCCCAGAGGGGGAGATGCAGCTTATCAGGGGGGTTTTTTACTAGTCGGCCAATTGGAACTAAATTTGCTCCCTGGACTCCCGACTTTCTGCCTTTTTCTCCCACACCATGATCTTCCTAAGGTAATAATATATTTTTTCTTCTACTCTAAATTATGGCTACCCACCACCAACCCCTGACCGTGAGCTCAAGGCATCCAACCGCATGGAGAGCTCAGTGTGGGATTCCCCTCGTGTCTGAGATTCTGCCCCCTCTCAGGGCGTCCACCTGCAGGGATCCCTGCTCCAGGCAAGGGCATATCTGGCGCCTGCCACTTCGTCAAAATTATAGTGCTGCTTTAAAGCATTCTTGGTTTGCTTTGTGAGTGGAAATCCCACAAAAGAAGGGGTTCAGGAGAAACCCTGTTACCCTAGTTCTAATTTCAGAACTCCACCTCCCCGTTTCCTTCACCTAATTTCCTATTTTTCTGGTCTGGCAGCAGGAGCTCCAGATAGATGGGTCCTATCTGGTTGCCATTTTCTCTGAATCCCTCCATCTATTTTTTTTTACACTCTTAAAAAGTACAAAACATTTACTCTACAAGCGCAAACAGATTTTCCAAAGCAGGGAAAAACCTGAACGTTCAGTACATGGTTCAATCGTCTTTTCATCTCTGCGCCCTAACTATGCTGAGCTCCATGGAACTGCATGGAGGGGAGCTATTCTGGCGTCATCGAGCCAAGTGAGTGTTTTGAATTACCTCAAGTGAATATTTGACTGGAAAGCATAGGGTGTAAAAAAACCCTGAAATCAGATGGTGCACATCTATCACAAAGAACAGGGCCTTGTACTTAAACCTTTTTTCTGAAAATAAGCAGCCATCTAAGTGAGATGTCAACTAAGTCCGCCCAGAACAAGCAGCACAGCCAGTGTGATGCCAGGGTGATAAATAATAGAATCTCAATCTGCAGGTATGAACAAGAATCAGAGCTTAAGTTCGGAACACCCAGTTTGCAAAAGGACTCAAATGCACATGCGGGGTGAATTCCCTCTGACCACAGCCCATGGACATGAACAGATACAGTTAAGTTCAAATGTAACACCTGATCATTTGATCTCTTCAGACTAATTTTAATTTGGTTCCAGTTTTTAGTATTTTTCACTTTCTGTTCGATTGAGGTTTTTCTCTCTTTTATCATTGTTAGTTTTTCTTTTCTACTTGTTTCTTGATTTTGTTTTGTATTTTTTTTTAATACATATGAAATCCAGGAGAGGCAAATCCAGAGAGACACTAACAGAATTAACAATCTCCTAGGGACAGGCAGGGAAGATTTGGGGGAGTGAGGGGGGGGCTAACAAAAATGAATATAAAAGAAGGAAATGATGTAAACCTGATTGTGGTGAGGATTACACAAATCTTAATATGACTGAAGTATTGAATGATATATGTGAATTATATGAGAATTAAAATAAAACAAAAGCTGAGGTCAGAGATAGGGCAGCAATTTAGCCCTGAATCTCTTGGTGAAGATTGAATGCCATTTTGTGCCAAGAGCCCATTTTTCCACTCATGAAGTTTGGGGAACCGGCGGCGGCGGCGGCTCGGGACGGGGGGGGGGGGCGCCAGGGGAGGGGGCAGACACCAGGGGCAGCGGTGGCGGCGGTGGCGGCTCGGGGCCGGGGGGGGGGGCGCCAGGGGAGGGGGCAGACACCAGGAGCAGCGGTGGCAGCGGCGGCTCCCGGCGCCATCTTGGGCTGATCGATGAATTGAACAAAGAGGATCAATTTCCGATCAAGCGAGTTATCAATGGGGGCCGGGGAGTGAGAGGGACTTGTCCCCGAGTCGGCCCCGCTTTTCCCGGCACCCCCCTCCTCCCCTCCGCCGCGGCCCCGCGACGGCGAGGCAGCCCGGCGCCCCCGGGGAGGCCGCGACCGCCCGCAGCCCCCACCCCCGAGCGAGAGGCCGAGAGAGGAGAAGCCTGACCTGCAGCTGCTGTAAATCAAAGCGCTTCCAATATTGAAACATCGATCCCACATTGGCCGCCATCTTGAGACATATTGAGACGGAGTGAGAGGCTGATAGAGAGGGGGCTGGAGTTCAGGAGCCGCCAGGAGGCAGCAGGCGGGCGGCGCCAAAACCCGGCCTGGAGCCGGCCGCCGCCGCCGCCACAGAGGAGCGCGGACTCCTCCTCACGGCGCCACCGCCGCCAGGGCGAGCCGAGCCTGAGCCGGAGTCGGAGGCCGAGGGCGCGGCGGCAGCTGGCCCGGCCTCGCGCGTGGCCGCCCGGCCCCTGCCCCCCGCCAGCGGCCGAACGAGCGACCCGCCCGCGACCCCCGCCCCTCCCAACCCCCAGCCCCGGCCGGCGGCCGCCCGGCTCGGCGCGGCCCGGCCCCGAGGGGGCGCTGGAGGGCGGCGAGAGGGCAGCCCCGCGGCCCGCCGAGGCCCAGGCCTGGCTCACCTGGCGCGGGGGGGCGCGGAGGGAGGGGGCCCTGGCGGCGGCGGAGCGCAGCCCCCCCGCCCGCCTCTACGCCCGGGCGCTGGGTGCCGGCGACGCGCCGGGGGTCGTCGGTCGTCCTGCTGGGCGCCCGCCCGCCCGCGGAGCCGCCGCGACCACCTGCCTGAGCCCAGACCCCCGCACGGCGCAGGCCTCAGCGCACCCGCGCGTGTGCCCGAAGCCTTGACCGTGGGCGGCCCCGCCAGCCGGGGCCTCAAGGACCCAGCACCCCAGAGCGCCCTTGCTGGGGGAGGGCAGGGGCGTGGGGAGGCATCAGCCCCTGACCCTCTTGAACTTGCACCCGCCAGCGTCCCACGCCGGGGCCCCAGAGTCCCCGCTCAACACCACCCGGTGACCCAGGGCCCCCGAGCTGTCGCCGCCGACTTTTCACGACCGGAAAAGTCTCGACGCGCAGTCCTTGCAGCCCCAGAGGCACGTCTGGGGAACAGCCCCGGAAACTTCCAGGGCTGCGGACCCCCTGGTTGGGTATTCGTTTGGAGGCAGACATTTGGGAAACCGAATTCAAAAACAGAAAGCAAGGCGAAAACGGCGACATGGGGACCGAATCCGAATAGCACGATCCCTCTTGATTGGCTTCCTCACGGACACCTGGCAAAAGCATGTTTGGGGATGGTCCTAAGTGTTGACACGCACGTGTGGCTCGGCGCTTCCAGTGGGACACCGCGCCGCGCTGGCTCGCACTGCAAGTAAAGTGCAGTTAGATCAAACCAATCCCCATCTCCAGGACTCGGGGTACATAAACCCTGTAGGGACTCCAAACTAAAATGCATATACGTGGGAGAGCATTCCTTTTCCCACTGGGCTGGGTGTGTGCCACTGATCAGGCGAGCGGGGTCGGCCTGCGTGAATGGATGGAGGAACCAGAAACGAGACGACGCAACATTCGAGGAGCCGCGCGTCCCCACGGTCTCCCGCTGCTGACCAAGGGGGGTCTCTCGTTTTATCCAGCCGCAGGTCCTGCGACACCCCCGCTCGCAGCCCCTCGGGGGGGCCCCGCGGGCAGGAAGACGGTGGGGTGCGCGAGGGCGTCGAGGGGCGCGTCCCGAGTCCCCGCCTGCAAGGCCGCCCGTGCGCCCTGCGGGGCGCTCCCAGCCTCCGGCTGCGCTGGGCGGCCCGTAGCGCGTGACGCCCGGGCCCGCGCACCCAGCGGGCGGGTGGCCGCCTCCTCAAGTTCTTAATGCTTCCTCTTGCCCCACTAACCAGAACCCAGTTCTACCATACTAATCTGGCCAAACTAGAGAAGGTATTGTAGTACCGATAGGAATTTCAAACACGGGGAATCCAGGGTGGATGGGCCTGTGAGGACCAGTGTTATGAGTGGAGATACTGGGAGGGTGGAGGAAAGGCAGGATGGAAAGTGGGAACCGATTACAAGGATCTTCATTGACCTCAAAAGAAAGGTGGGTGAAGATATGACAAAAGAATTAGTACATTTCCAAGGATTGATGAGGGATGGGTGGCGGGCATTGAGGGGGGGAAAAATGAGGAGCTGAGGCCAGGGGCTTGGGTGAAGAGTGGAGATTTTGAGAATAATGAGGGCAATTAATGGTCAGATGTGCTTCAAACAGCTGATGTATATATGGATTGTGGTTAGTGTTGTAAGAGCCCCTAATAAAATGATCATAAAAGAAACAAAAATAATCTGGGCAGAGGGCTCATGCAAGGATGATCTCAGGCTGGATTAGACCAGTCAAAACAGCTACTGGAGTCGCTTCACCCTGTGTCAATTCCTGAGTCAGGCATGAAGCTTAGGGCCCACAGCCCCAGCAGCTGGCCAGTGAGGGACGTGGGTCTCTGAGGCCATTCCACAGGGGGAATGGTCCTCTGTGCTGCAGGGCCCACCCTCCTATGTAAGCGTGCTGTCTGGGACAGGGCTTACATGGAGTCCACACCATGGGAGCTCTACTACTCATGGGGGATTGGCAGGAAGCCTCTGCTCATGCGCACACACCACCAACTAGCTGGAGGATCTCCGTGAACAAAGCCTGAGGCAGACAACAAGCCCACTAACTGATGCTGTAAGAGATACAGCGAGAGTGAGTCAGCATTGTGCACAGAATTGAGCGATACTGGTTCTTTGGGAAATTCATAATCCAACACTGACACTGCTGAGATAAAGGATGACAGTGAGGAAGATTCTACACCTGAGCTCTGTGATGGGCCAACGTGGTGCTCTACTCTCTTCAGGAATGGATGAGCCAGCTCCACCAAGATTCCCCTTTACTGGAGCACCTGCTATGTATGTAGACGTTGAACACAAGAACGCTTTGGCGTTCCTACAATGATTTCTGACCGATGAGGTCATCGAAAAATTGATTATGATAGCCCGGAGGTTTACTTTCAGGTTTTAACCCCTCTTCAGTTAATTTCTGTGCATGGGGGAAGGTTTGGGGCTTGCTTCATTTTCCTACATACGGTATCTCAGTTTCTCCAACACCATTTGTTGAGCAAGCAGAATTTGTCCCTTTGGATATTTCTGTGTCCTTTTTCGAAGGCTAGTTTCCTGTTGACTGGTGAATATATGTGTAGCTTTTCTGTTCGAATCCATTGATCTATATACCTCTCAGTGTACCAATACACTGCTCTCCCTTAGGGAAAAACAACAACAAAAGTTGTATGAGCCCCTATATAATGATTTTTTTTAATGGACGATGAACTATTTTCCAGGCCAGCACTATCCTATGTTTGAGCACATTGCTGCAGCCACTGTGTCAATCCATCATGCCTTATAGCCTGCGGTACTCATGTTCAGGTATAGTGTTCTGCCATTCACAAGGTTCACACTGGCCAGTTCTTTCAGAAGTGGAAGACCAGGTCCTCCTCCCTCGTCTCTCTGTCTGGAAACTGCTGAAGTCTATCTGCAGTGAGTGACCCAGCAGGCATTTGAACTACTGGCTGCAAAATTTCCACCATTACAGCCAAATGCAGGCCACCACAGTACAACAGACAGTAACAGCATCTTAACACCACACAAAGGCTCCTCCCTGGGGAGACCACGTGTTCAGGCAATTGCTGCTGTTACACATGTAAGTGGGGGCTACATGAAGTCGCACCATCTCCTGTGGCCCTTCCAGGAACAGGCCATTCTGCTGTTGTTTCTACTGGACTTAGGCTCAGCTGCCAACCTGCCCTCTGCACGCATTCTTCTCCTTACCCTTCCATGTCACCTTCTCTTTGCCCAAGTCAATACTGCTGGTCAGTCACCTACTGGTGGATGCTTGCTTCTGAAGTTTCTGAACCACATTTCCCCATGGTTATGAGACATTGCTGCTGCCACTGCGCGCATTTAACAGGTTACTTTACACCTTCAATGAGAAATCTAGGGGAATAGAAAGAAAGCTTCTTCTTTCTCCCAAGGAGTGGGTGGTGGTTTTGAACCGTTTCCCTTGAGGTTAGCAGCCCAATGTGTAACCCACTACACCAGTAGAGCCTTGGTGGCACTGTCCAGCAATTATTAGACTGCTAAATATGAGGTCAGGGTTTCAAACCTACCAACTTCTCCTTGGGAGAACGATAAAGCTGTTCCCATAAAAGACTGACAGCTCCAGAAGCCCTCTATAGGGTGGCTATGAGTTGGAATTTTGCGGTCATTTAGGGCTTTTTGGTGGCATGTGATTTTTTAGGGCTTTTAGGTTGTTTGTGGACGTTCAAGGTGTGTTTGGGGCATTCGGGTGGTTTGGGGTTTTTAGGGTGTTTTATAAGATTTTAGGGAGTGTTTAAGGGATTTAGGGGTGGTTTTTTAGAGTGTATAGGTATTTTTCAGCACAGTAGGGTGTTTTTAGTGATGTTCCAGAGTTCCTTAGGGATTTTAGGGTATTTTTAATATTATATGTGTTTTTTTCCCCCAGCATTTTAGGTTTTCTTAGGGCTTTCATGGTGTTTTCAGGGCATATATGGGGTTTAGGAATGTTTAGGGTTTGGGAATCTTCTAAGGATGATTTTTGGAAGTTTCACATGTTTGGGTGGGCATTTGGTGTTTTTTTGTGGCTTTAGAGTGTTTATGGGATCCTGTCAATTTGCAGCTTTAATTCCGCAAAGAAAAGTCAGACAGCAAGCCAGAAAGGAGCAGGAAATGAAGGGGAAGCCCAGGCCACATGTTACAGCTGCCAAGTCCGGAGAACCTAGGTGTGGTCGTTGGCTACCTGGGACCGGGAGTGGGGCTGTGCTCCTGCCCAAGGGTGCTAGGGAGTAAACCAATCTCAGCTGGACGTTTGGCTTTTCTACTAATTAGCCGACTCCATGAACTTTCCCAAGGGCAGCTGGCGAATTGCCAGGGGAACCCAGCTAGACCCCCCACACAAAAGCACAGGGATGGTTACAGGAACAGGAGGTTTCACACAGTGGATGTGCAGGGCTTGGGGTCGGGATTGGGGGCCAAGGTGAGGAAGGGGCAGCAATAAGGCCTGGTCCCAAATAATCAGACACTGAGCAATAAAAGTACAAGGACTGCCAAGAGAACATGGGGACAAAGGATGGCTGGACTTCATTTGATATCTTTGGACGTGCTGTCAGGAGAGACCAGTCCCTGAAGGGACATCAAGTCCATGAAGGACATGATGCTTGGCAAAAAGTGGAGGACGGGCAATAAAACAGCTCGAACCAGTGGCTACACCAGTGGGCATAGTAACAATGGTGAGGATGGTTCGAGACCTGGCAGTGTTTTATTTTACTGCTTGTGTTTTTCTAGAACTGTCTTTCCTGGATGCACGAGGAAGGATAACTGTGCTTGTGGGAAGCAAATGCACAGTGGGCAGCGCTTTGGCCAACATAGGTACACCACCGGCACACAGTGCCCCCTTACTTGGCATCCAAAGTGACAGGGTTTGTCTTTCCCCAGAGCTCTCCAGCCCTGGGGGAAGCGGCCCTGCCTTCGGCGCACCGCCAGGGGGCAGCACTGCTGCTCTCTCACTGGCTACATCTGTGAGGACCCAGAGAGCAGCTCCTTTCTGCTGCTCTCCTCTCAGACTTCTGCCAGAAGCCTTGGCTCGTCCTGGATCCTCCCTTGATTCCCACTCTGCACCTTTGGGGACGCCCAGCCCATTAACTCTCTCCCATCCTTCCTTGCTGCCTCTTGTCCAGATGCCTGAGCTGGGCTTCAGGTAGTTGTAATGTTATGCTTAGGTGAGATGTGTTCAGCTTGTTTACTGTCTGTATACAAGAAAAGAGTGCAGCCCAAGACATCCACCCTTTTGTTCCTCTATGGAAAGCCTGTTACGTGTCATAGTCTTCTCTCTGTGCAGTGCTTTCCTCTGCTGCTGATGCTTTTACATGAAATAGGACTCGGTGTGTCACCGCTACAGGAAATTATCTCTGAAAAAATAATATGCCCAGAACTCAGAAACAGTGTCAGCTTGCATCTGGCATCATGGAAGCATCATGGGTGTGTTTCCATTCATTCGCTCCTGAGTGTCACATGTTAAAATCAGTGCATAGCATAAACAGCAGCAGGCACAAACTGAGACAAAGCACACCCTTTGCTGTGAAGCACATTCCGACTCCTGGCTGCCCCTGTGCCACAGAGTAGAACTGCCCCGCAGGGGCTCCCTAGCTGTCATCTTTACAGAGGCACATGGCCACACCTCCCTTTTGGGAAGCCACTGGGTAGGTTTGAACTTCAGGGTTGTAGTAGTTGATGTTGTAGAGCCCTGGAGTCAGTTCGGATTCATAGGGGCCTGTGCACTAGAGAGAGAAACAAAGCCCAGTCCTGCGCCATCCTCGCACTTGTTACTGTATTTGAGCCGATTCTCGCAGCCACGGTGTCAATCCACCTAAGTAAGGGTCTTCCTCTTGTTTGCTAACCCTCTGCCAAAAATGACGCCCTTCTTGCAGGACTGGTTCCACCATAGTAATATGTCCAAAGTACCTGAGACAACGTGTCCGCATCCTCTTTCAGATCTCCTGCCTTTAGTTTGTCAGCTCACTTCGATGGAGTCGATGCTGAGCCATAGCGACTCTATGAGATCAGAGCAGAACTATCTCTGTGGGTTTCCCAAAGGCTAACTCTATGGGAGTAGAACGCCTCATCCTTTTCTTCTGAGGACTGACTGGTGGTTCCCCACTGCTGACATTACAGTTGACACCCAAGGCATAAGGTACTATGCCACCAGAAGTCCCTTGCCCCTGTGCAATAACCAACACCACCTACACACAAAACCCACCCCTTCTCTGTCAGTTTGATGTATGGTGATGGCTTGAGTTGCTATGAAATTGGAAGCTACTAGGGGGAACCCGACAAAAACTACAATTTTTTCAAAACTATGCATTTAAATTTTTTATCCCCTTCATAGTACTCTCCATTACACTTCACACATTTGTCTAATCTGTGATTACATTCTTGGAAACATTTTTCAAACTCAGCAGTTTGGGTGACACCCTTGTTTTTTCTCCCCCTCTTCTGTGTTGTCAAACCACTGTCCTTCATTCATGGAAACAGAAAGAAGTCACATGGAGTGAGTTCAGGTGATTAGGATATGAGGGACAAGAGAGGCATGCTTTTTTGGGGGATGTTTTCATACTGTTATTTCTTTTCTCTTTTTTTATAATCAATTTTTGGGGCCTCATACAACTCTTATCACAATTGATACATACATCATATTTGTACATTCATTGCCCTCATCATTCTGAAAACATTTGCTCTCCACTTAATCCGCTGGCATCAGCTGATAATTATTCCCCATCCCTCATGAACCCTGAATAATTTCTAAATTATTATTTTGTCATATCTTACACTATACAATATCTCCCTTCAGCCACTTTTCTGTTGTCTGTCCCCCAGGGAGATGGTTATATGTAGATCCTTGTAATGCGTTTCCCCTTTCCATTCCTCCCTCCCTCTACCCTCCTCGTATCGCCACTCTCACCACTGGTCCTGAAGGGATCATCGGCCCTGGATTCCCTGTGTTTCCAGTTCCTATCTGTACCAGTGTACATCCTCAGGTCTAGCTAGATTTGTAAGGTAGAATGGGGATCATTTTAGTTGTGGGGGAAGAAGCATTTAGGAGCTAGAGGAAAGTTGTAAGTTTCATTGTTGCTACAGTGCACCCTGACTGGCTCCTCTCCTCCCTGCTACCCTTCTGTAAGGGGATGTCCAATTATCTACAAATGAGCTTTGGGTTTTCACTCCACACTCCCCCGTATTCACAAAGATATGATTTTTTTGTTCCGATGATGTCTGATACCTGATTCTTCCGACACCTCGTGATCACACATGCTGATGTGCTTCTTTCATGTGGGCTTTGTTGCTTCTCAGCTACATGACCACTTGTTTAACTTCAAGCTTTTAAGACCCCAGAATGTATAACTTTTGATAGTCGACCACCATCAACTTCAGTCACCACATTTGCTTATGCACCCATTTGCCTCCAGCAATTGTGTTGGGGAGGTGAGCATCACGGAATGCCACTTTAATACAACAAAGTATTTTTGCATTGAGGGAGTACTTGAATGGAGGCCCAATGTACATCTGTTACCTTAATACTAAACCTATAAATATATGCATATAGATCTATTTCCCCATCGTTATACATAAATATATTTACATATGCACATGCCTTTATTTAGACCTCTATAAATGCCCTTTGCTTCCTACCTCTTTCCTTGATTTCCTTTTACTTTCTGATTGTCCCACTCTCGTGTTCAGCCTTCATTTGTGTTTCAGTAATTCCTCTAGGTTACATTACTCTTGGTTACACTCTACCAAGCCTCCTACACCCTCCTCACCATCTATTTGGATCACTTGGTGTTCCCTTGTCCCTGGGTTTGTTAACAGCACTTCCTTTTTCCCTACACCCCCCTTTCCCATCTCCCTCCCCCAGCTGTCAGTCCCATTGTTTTCTCCTCCAGATTGTTCATCCAGCCTATCTCATTTAGACAGACCTGTGGAAATCATAGCATGCACAAAAACGAGACAGAGCAAACCCAAGCAACAAAATGAAACAAAAGAACAACACCACCACCAACAAGCCAATGACAAAAAGCAAAACAAAACACAAGAAAGAAAAGCTTTTAGTTAGTTCAAGGACTGTTTGTTGGCCTTTAGGAGTGCTTTCTCATAGAGTATGATGGGTCAGCTAGCCCTGGCCCCAAAGTCTATTTTTGGTATTCCCTGGGGACTTCGTTGCTCTGTTCCCCTTCCTGTTCTGTTGTACACCCTTAGTATTTTGCCTCGGTGTGCTGGGATCAGATCGGGCGATAGAGGCATGCTGTTTTTTGTGTGTGAGCAGGTGCACTGTCATGGTGGCAAAACCAGTCCCCTGTCTACCACTAATCAGTCCTTTTTATTTTAAATAAATCATTTTATTGGGGGATCTTACAGCTCTTGTAACAATTCATACACCAATTTGTATGAAGCACATTTGTACATACATTGCTATCATCATTTCCAAACATGTTCTTTCTCCTTGAGCTCCTTTTTTCCCCTCCTCCCACCCACGTGAACCACTGATACTTTATACATACTTTTTATTTTTATATTTTACGCCTCTGCTGTATCCCTTCACCCAAACTTCTGCTGTTTGTTCCCCTGGGTGGTGGAGTGGGGCTGTATGTCCATCATTGAGATTGGTTTCCCCTTTCTTCTGCTTCTCCCCCCTACCTTCCCTCGTGGTGTTGCTACTCTCAGTATTGGTCCTGAGGGGTTTATCTGTCCTGGATTCTGTGTGTCGGAACTTCTAGTCAATAGCAGTGTGCAAGCTCTGGTCTAGCCAGACAACTCAGACCTTCTTACACAATATCTTCAGAACCTCTATATAGGAAGCTTGATTAACAGTCTGACCTAGTGCAATGACTAAACTCCAAATGCACTATCACCCTCACATCAACAAAACCAAACAAATGAGCATCTTCTTGAAGTTTGAGTTCACTTGACGAGGTGTATTTGAGTGAGGTGATGATGGCGTCTTACACTGACTTGATTTATGTTTGCATTCTGGCTTGTGAGAAGAGCACAAGGTCTTGTCACCAGCAATGACCTTGGGAAAAAAGTGTGGGTGCACTAGCTCAGAGCAAGTTGCCAGATGCCTGCCCAAACAGGAGAATGTATATTTTGAAATGTGTACCCAGTGGAGCTTTGTACCGCTTGGTTTTTTGGCGGGGGTGGGGTGGGGGTGGGTGGAAGGCCGGCTACTCCTTTGTAGGTTAGATAATCTGAGATGTGCTATTTGAAATTTCCTGGGGCCAGTTTTAGACAAAACTAGAAAAGTTAATTTTGCTGTATGGAAAAATCTGACAGTCTGGAAGTATCTAATTTTCCTCACATGCCATCATTCCCCTAGTAGCATTATTCTTAGTTAAAGCTCTCCTCTGTTCCTCCTTAGGGTTTCCCCCACTACCTGATGTTCCTTTTCTCCTACTCATCATCAAGGGACTTGTGTCCAAAGTGAGGACAGCAAATAATTAAGAGACCCTCCTGACTCTCTGTTAAGAAGGGTGCTCTGGTGCATGCGTGTGTTTTTGTGTGCACATACAATCGCATTTGAATTTTGTTGGAAGAGGCTTCATAGAGACAGAGAGTGACATGGTTAGAGCTGCTGCACATGTAGAGCACTGTACTCTATGGTGTTCTAATTCAAATGCATGTAAGGTCCAAGAGAGGTAATAGAAGCAAGTGACCAGGGTCAGGGAAGGCAGCAGGAGGAACTGAGGGAGGCTGAATGCCTCACACCCTGCCAGTTTCACTGATTCTTGGATGGGAGAGTACCAACCTAGTGCTGTGAAATCTTCGCAGTTTTCAGAGGCTTGGGGGATTTAAATTTTGTATGTAAAAAATAGACATCAAAAATGCTTGTAATTTATTGATTTCGATAAACACACTGAATGCCAGTACTCAAGTCAAACAAACCAAACTGACAGCCATCGAGTCTTTGCCAACTCATAGTGACCCTATTAGACAGGGTAGAACTGCCCCTCAGTTCAGCTCCCAGCCCTGGAAGCCCACCAGTTCCTCGTTATTATCATGAGGAATACTATTTTCACAAGAGCATTACATACCCCTAGAGACTAAACCATAAAGCCATATAGGCTTTGACCATCAATTCTGATATGCTTTTTCCTCAAACTGATGGGTCATTTGATGGAATCCTTGTATTACTTCCCTAACATAAAAATTAATCAAGCAAAGGAGATTCAGTGCTCAGTACTACAGCCCCCTATTTAGAGATTAACTCTTAAAAACCACCACCACCACCACCACCACCACCACCACCACCGCCACCTTATCTATGTTGATAAAAACTTGAGTAGGCTGTATAAATATCTCAAGTATTTAGGATAAAATGGATTCTTATTCTACTGTCACATATTTAGTTTGAGTTATGTGTTTCCATCTGAACACAAATTAAATAGACCTCATTGACATCTTTTCAAAATGCCATAAAAATTAAATGATTACCTTAAAAGATACTCAGTATAATTAGGCATCAGAAAAATGTACATCAACACTAGAGCGAGATAGTGTTTCAACCCATCAAGATGACACTAGCCAAGAATATTAAAAATACCATTGAGTGCTGGAAGAATGAACAGATTTGTGTCAGAAGAACAGTCTGAGAGGTCCTTAGAAGCAAGCACGGGGAGACTTCACATGCTTTGGGTATGTTATCAGGAGATGCCAGTCCCTGGAAAAGGCTGAAATGTTAGGTTCAAGTATAACAACAGTTTTGAAGATGGTGTAGGACTGCGCAGTGGTTCATTCTGCCTTGAGTTGGAACTGACTCAATCGCACCTAATGCTAAAAGCTAGATGCTTTTGATCCTAAATGAAAAGTGGATGGTCCAGCCTCCATACCAGCTACGTGGACAACTGCCCCTCCCCCCAGAAGAATTTACTTTAGAAGACGGCACTGAACCTGTAGCTAGGGGAGATGGACATGTCTGATCAGAGCACACAGGGGCAAATGAAGGGGGAGGAAGAGAGTGGAGCACACACTGGTCCACCAGGCTTGGAGGATGATTTTGGCACTCTGAACAGCCAATGTACAGAGTGGACCATATGGCTGATCCCACTATGAGACATGCCATCCCTTGCTGGCCCAGGGCCCTATGGGGACAATACCGGAGACTCTGTGTTGGGACTGACCCGACTGGCCCTCCAACCCGGAGGCAAATCACTAAAAGCATGCAGCAGAGCAACCATGGGAGCAGAGCGGGTAGCCCCTGAGGGAGTACAAAGGACAGACTCTGGGGCCAGAGCATGATACGCCATCAGACCTGACTGAAGGACACACCTATAGAAAAAAAAAAATCAGACCTTGATCTATTTACAGGTTTTTCTTTCTTAAAAATTTTTTTTGTCTTTTAATTAATTTACTCTTTTATTGATCATTGGTTTTCTGTTGTTGTTTTTTTGTCATCACTGTGTTCTCACCCATCGCCTATCTTGCTATGGTTTGATTTTTGGTGCATATTATTATCTCAACAGATCTATCTAGATAAGATAGGCTGGAAGAATAGGCTGGAGGAGAAAACAACAGGACCAATGGTTCCCGGGGACATGGGAGAGAGAGAGGAGGGGGTAAGGAGGTGATGCTGACCAATCCAGCGACAGGGGAGCAACAAGTAATCCAAAATCCGTCGCAAGGAGGGTGTGAGAAGCCTGGTAGGTATTCAGCAAGGGCAATGTAACCAAGAGAAATTACTCAAACCCAAGTGAAAGCTGAGCATGATAGTCGGACAAGAGGAAAGTAAAAGTAAATAGAGGAAAGAACTAGGTGACAAAGGGTATTTCTAGAGGTCTACATACTGGCATGTACATATGTAAATATATTTATACAGGAGGGTTCGTAAATAGATCAACGTGCATATATTTATAGACTTAGTATTAAGGCAGTAGATGGACATTGCCAAATACTTACTCAATGCAAGAACACGTTATATTAAATTGGCATTCCATGATGAACACCTTCCCAACATGATGGTTGAAGAAAAATGTGTGCACTAGCAAATGTGGTGAAGAAAGCTGATGGTGCCTGGCTATCAAAAGTTATAGCATCTGGGATCTTACAGGCTTGAAAATAAAGAAGCGGCCATCTAGCTCAGAAGCAACAAAGCCCACATGGAGGAAGCACACCAGCCTGTGTGACCATGAACTGTTGAAGGGATCAGATATCAAGCATCAAAGAACACAAAAATCATGTCATTGTAAATGAGGGTGAGTGCAGAGTGGAGACTCAAAGCCCATTGGTAGGTAACTGGACACCCCCTTCCTGAAGGGATGTGGGGACGAGATAAGCCAGTCAGGGTGCAGGGTAGCAACAATGAAACATGTTTCCTCTAGTTCCTAAATGCTTCCTCCCCCCACTATCATGATCCAAATTCTACTTTACAAATCTGGCTAGACAAGGGGATGTACAGAGAGATCGCCTTGGAGATTGGGTGGATGTTCCCACAGTAGCGTGGAGCCTCACAAGTGGTGGTCAGGCGTTTCCCACAGTCACTTGTAGGACCTCAGGATTTAGGCTGGGGATGCCCCCACTTTTTATAGGGGAGAACAACCTGTGGCTTAGTGTGTGGGAGAGGACCAGCGTGAATTCCCCAGCTGCTTGCCACGCCAATAAGTGGGGGGTGGGAGCTCCCTCAGTTGGGCCTTCAGGTTTGCCCTAGGCAGAGGGGAGTGGCCTGGAGACAGCTATTGTCTTGTGATGGGAAAGAGAGTGAAAGGAGAGGAAAAAGAGAGAAAGAGGAAGACACAGACTGGGGCAATAATGCCAACCAGACTGACAACCACTCACCCACAGACAACTAAAATGCACAGAGTAAACAAAGGTGACAACAGTAAAAAAAAAAAAGAAGAAAAGAAAACAACTAAAAAGGAGAACCAAATCTGTGGAGGCTGTGGTAGGAAGTAGAGAAGAGCTAGATGGAGCGGAGAAAAGCTGAAAACCTGTAAGAAGAGCCCAATAAAAGGAAAAAGAGAGAAGAGAAAAGGAAGGAGGAGGAGAGAGTATTTTTTAAATGGTTAAAGAAATAACTGACCCTGTGTTATGCTGTGTGTAGCTCTGACTCGTCCTGTGTGCAGTACTGTCTTAGGGGTCAGGCTGCCCACTAGGAGGACAGGGTTGCCCTAGGCAGAGTGTAGGGCTCTGGAAACCAGCAGTGGTATGTGCAAGCAATGAGAGGGAGCAGAGAGAATCGTACAAGCTAAGAGAGAGGTGAAGAAAGCAAAGACAGAAAGAGGAAAGAAAGAAAAAGAGAATAAAGAGAAAGAAGGAAATAAATCCAACTGAGTTCACTAAGGTTGGCTGTGATGGTAAAGAGCAAGCAGAGAGAGAAGGAGGAAATAAAGTATAAAGTAGTAGCTGATCCCTGATTGCTTGGATGAGGGGCCAGAGGTGTTTAGACACTGCTCCAACATGGCAGGTCAGTGTGCCCTTTTAATGCCGGGACCCAGTGGTGCTGGGCAGAATTGCCCTAGTTGACGAGATTACCTTAGGGGCATGACGGAGGTTTCTTCAACGGTGCAGCGCACTGTAGGTGTTTGTCCCAGGTGCCTTGTGTGGTGTACAGCACTCCCACACAGGGCAGGCTGGAGTGCCTCCTGCTATTTGGGTTGATTTGCCCTAAGCGGAGGGAAGTGACCTGGAAGCCTTTAGTGGCATATGAGAGGAGAGAGTGGGAGAGAAGAGGAAAAAGAGGGGAAAAGGGGAAAAAAAGAGGGATAAAGAAGAAAGCGAGTAAATAAAAGCCCAACACCAACCTGAGCACGTTGAAACTGAGTGCGGTGGAAAAGTTAGAAGGGCTAGTGAATAAAGTGAGAATAAGTAGAGCAGTGGGTAAGGAGGTAATGATACTTGATCACCTGTCCTTGAGGCCAGAGGAATTCCAACTCTTCCTCAAGGTCACGGGGTCATGGACTTGTAAGGTCTCTCTCTCTGGCCTAAATTCCAACCCCAGTCCTTGGCTCCCTGCGAGAAAAATTTCATGCGGAAGCCGGGCTCGTGATCCAAGTGAATTTAATGAGAGTTAAAAGAAGCTTCAGGTTTTACAAGGCACCCATAGGATTCCTTTGACCATGGGGCCTGGCAGAGACTGCCTCAGGTCATGCAAGGATGTCTCTCCTCCCAGGAAGACTACCAGACCACCCCTCTCCCTTCTGGTTCCTGCCTTTTCAAGGGTTCCCGGGGAGGCTGGTGAAGGACCCCAGGTCAATCCCATTGGCTGAACTGCAATCATCTGGCCCAGGTGGACTGCTCCAGGTGCAACATCCATCGGAGCCCACGGGCAGGAAAATCCAGCTTTCCTATGCTGGCTCTCCTGGGCATGCGTTAATGGACTTTCCCATCCCTGATGTAGGGTTCCACAGATGCTGTGTGAGATTACTTCAAAAGCAAGATCGTGCCCGTGGCCAGGGGTCACTTGGGTGCTGGAGTACCTGCCTTGTGCTGCATGTAGCACTGCAGCAGGGGCTGGGAGGGGGCACTGGGGGGCTCCCTCAGCCCCGTCTAGGGCTCCAAGACCGGCAGGGCCTCCCCAGCTATGTGTAGAATCACTGAGAGGGAAGCTTGTTGTCCTATCTAGACTGCTGATGCTTCCTAGATCAGAGGATTTTCTTTTTTATCCCTCTGGCCAGCTAGAATGAAATTGTCTCCCACAGTCTCTGGGCTACAGCTCAGTGCTGTTTAAGGCTGACACTGCTACAGCGGGTCTTTGTTATGGGAAAAGCTGCCAGGCCCTGTGGCTGAGTTCTGGCATTCCTTAGCTAGGTTGCTTCTTATGCTGATTTATGTTAAGGGACTCCCCATGTGGTGCTTGGAGCTGAGCAACCAGACTTGGGTTTGAGTTTTAAACCAATCATTTATGTTTCACCCTTAAAAAAAATTCTACTTGTGATGTGCTCAGATTTGGTGGCTGTCAAGCTGACCCCCAGAGGGGGAGATGCAGCTTATCAGGGGGGTTGTTTACTAGTCGGCCAATTGGAACTAAATTTGCTCCCTGGACTCCCGACTTTCTGCCTTTTTCTCCCACACCATGATCTTCCTAAGGTAATAATATATTTTTTCTTCTACTCTAAATTATGGCTACCCACCACCAACCCCTGACCGTGAGCTCAAGGCATCCAACCGCATGGAGAGCTCAGTGTGGGGTTCCCCTCGTGTCTGAGATTCTGCCCCCTCTCAGGGCGTCCACCTGCAGGGATCCCTGCTCCAGGCAAGGGCATATCTGGCGCCTGCCACTTCGTCAAAATTATAGTGCTGCTTTAAAGCATTCTTGGTTTGCTTTGTGAGTGGAAATCCCACAAAAGAAGGGGTTCAGGAGAAACCCTGTTACCCTAGTTCTAATTTCAGAACTCCACCTCCCCGTTTCCTTCACCTAATTTCCTATTTTTCTGGTCTGGCAGCAGGAGCTCCAGATAGATGGGTCCTATCTGGTTGCCATTTTCTCTGAATCCCTCCATCTATTTTTTTTACACTCTTAAAAAGTACAAAACATTTACTCTACAAGCGCAAACAGATTTTCCAAAGCAGGGAAAAACCTGAACGTTCAGTACATGGTTCAATCGTCTTTTCATCTCTGCGCCCTAACTATGCTGAGCTCCATGGAACTGCATGGAGGGGAGCTATTCTGGCGTCATCGAGCCAAGTGAGTGTTTTGAATTACCTCAAGTGAATATTTGACTGGAAAGCATAGGGTGTAAAAAAACCCTGAAATCAGATGGTGCACATCTATCACAAAGAACAGGGCCTTGTACTTAAACCTTTTTTCTGAAAATAAGCAGCCATCTAAGTGAGATGTCAACTAAGTCCGCCCAGAACAAGCAGCACAGCCAGTGTGATGCCAGGGTGATAAATAATAGAATCTCAATCTGCAGGTATGAACAAGAATCAGAGCTTAAGTTCGGAACACCCAGTTTGCAAAAGGACTCAAATGCACATGCGGGGTGAATTCCCTCTGACCACAGCCCATGGACATGAACAGATACAGTTAAGTTCAAATGTAACACCTGATCATTTGATCTCTTCAGACTAATTTTAATTTGGTTCCAGTTTTTAGTATTTTTCACTTTCTGTTCGATTGAGGTTTTTCTCTCTTTTATCATTGTTAGTTTTTCTTTTCTACTTGTTTCTTGATTTTGTTTTGTATTTTTTTTTAATACATATGAAATCCAGGAGAGGCAAATCCAGAGAGACACTAACAGAATTAACAATCTCCTAGGGACAGGCAGGGAAGATTTGGGGGAGTGAGGGGGGGGCTAACAAAAATGAATATAAAAGAAGGAAATGATGTAAACCTGATTGTGGTGAGGATTACACAAATCTTAATATGACTGAAGTATTGAATGATATATGTGAATTATATGAGAATTAAAATAAAACAAAAGCTGAGGTCAGAGATAGGGCAGCAATTTAGCCCTGAATCTCTTGGTGAAGATTGAATGTCATTTTGTGCCAAGAGCCCATTTTTCCACTCATGAAGTTTGGGGAACCGGCCATGCTCCTTCATCACTTTTCTTACCTCAATAAATGGGTACAGTTCACTCTTCTCCCTTTTCTTCTCTGTCACATACTTTGCAGCAGTCAGGGGAACAGAACTTACAGTCCTGAAAGGGATCCATGAGTGTTAGTCCAGGTAGACTAGAGAAACAAATCCACACTCATATGTGTATAGGAAAGACCTTTATATACAAGAACAGTTGTATATTGAGAAAGCATTCCAGCCCAACCAAGATCAAGTCCATAAGTCCAATATTAGCCCATGTCTGATATCAATCTATAATGTTCTCTTCAGACTCATGAAACACCTTCAATGACCCCAAATGCAGGAAGGTCACAGGTCAGTAGTTGCAAAGTCTTCTGCATCCAGTGGTGGTAGAAGCATCTCAGCTTTGGCAGGGTCTCCATGTGGCTCCTCCAGTTCCCAGGGCATGGGTTCTATCAGTGTGGTGCCATGTGTCTTGTTAGTAGGACATCTCTCAGGGAATGAGCAGAAAGATAGTCTGCTGCCTCCAAGGAGGAAAGACCAGATTTCCCAGAACCCTGACGGGAAGGCCAGGCCCACAAAGAGGCCTCATTGGCCATAACCCAATAGAGAGACTAGAGTCTACCCCTTCACTCTTAATCCTCTCAAGTCCCAAATTGACACCAGATTGTATAACTACAACAGACTACCCCTTGTCCATTTGACATTTTCACAAAATTCTTTAGCCGTATATAATTTCAAAACAATAATAGAATCATATCAGTATCTAACAGTATAATATGAAAATGCATACATTTCACTCCGTGCCACCCTCCTTTAAACATAATATTCTGTAAGTGATGAAACAAAAATATCCTATGCTTAACAATTGCAGGTAAGGTACACCCACATATTAATCCTATAATTCTATGAATATATTCCAGTATCTATGAAATCTTGTAAGCTAGCCACTTCACGCCTTTATCTGGCCCATTTTGGCTATCCAGTTTCTCTACTGCCTACTTCCATCAACCCAGTGCTCTGAGGAGACAATCATATTCTTCAATATAAAGAGTCTTCATGCCAGTTGGAACCTTGTGAAGTCCACATCCACAAGAAAGTCAAAGCAGGACAGTTCGTCTATACAGTCTGCAGCAGTATACACCAGTGCACAGGCTCAACATTCTTCTCTTCATCTGGTCGGGTTCGGGTCAAGTCAATGTGGGCTCCCTCTCTTGGCCTCACCTCAGTGTCCATTGGTCGCATTGCCTTTAGGCCTTGGCCCCATCACCAATTCTCTACAACTCTAGTCCCCTCAGAGTAGGTCATGGACTTCAAACGAGTCAACCTGCTCTCATCTTCTTCTCTACTGCCTGTAAACCAGGTCCACGAGTGTCAGTGGTCAGAATGAACCCGCTGCTCTATTGCTGCTATTCTGCCACTTTCACTCAACAAGCAGATCCAGGTGGTCACCTAGCAATCATTTCAGGCTTCTACAGGCTCCCTTGAATGTTCAGTACTAGAAAGGAATTTCTTCAGGCTTTGAGATTTTTTCCAGTTTCTGACAAAGACCACTATTCAAAATTCAAATATTACAAAAGTTCCCTTTTAATGCACATGAAGCTCTTCCTCACAGTGGGAGCAGTGCACAGAAACGGACCTTGATGCTGGGCTGCTGTGTGCGTGCTTTGGTCAGTTGGGAGCTGCTGATTCACAGATTCACTTCACGTGGATGAAGATGCTTGTTTGCTTCCCCGTGAGTTTATCGCGCTTCAACAGAGAAGAACCCTGTTCTTGGGTTTTGCCTCTGCCTTGCTCCTAGCACCGCTGGAATAGAAAGATTACAAATGATTTTTTTTTTGTTGTTTTAAAAAACAGAAAAGAAATGCCGTGTACCTGTTAGGTAAGTAGAGGCAGAACTGAGGGTGGTCGCTGTGCATGCCAAACCTCCTCCCCATCACAGACAGTTGAAAGCTGCGTCAGGCTGGAAAGATGCACACATTTAGGTCCTTGTGACAGGAAGCAGGTCAACCTGGGCGGGCCCCCATCTAGACCAGGTGGGCTTAATTCAGTCAATGGGGTCAAACAGTACCGTCAGCCATGCCTACTAACAGGGTATGGGTGGGGGCCTCAAACCAGCTGTCATGCAACCCAGCGCGCGTGGGCTGTCCAGTCCGCCCCCACCCCCCACGAGCATATTTGCCTCTTCTATCCTTTATAAAGTCACTTGGATCACAAACTAGGTTTCTGCGTCAATTGGTTCTTGTGTGAAGCCAAGGACAGAGGTACATTTCTCCCAGAGAGAGCCCTCACATAACCAAATCAGATTATAGCCTTCAGTGTTAGGGTTCCAACGAATTTTGGGGGAATATCTCAAGTGGTAGTGGTAAGGACACAACTCAATCCATATTATCTCTTTATTTTGCTCAGCCAGATGCTTGCCCTTTGAGCCTGAATTGTTGCAAGGCTTATTACCCCATCAAGTGTTCCCAGAGCAAGCCCTAAATGGGCAGTAGTCACACACAAGGAAGATTTACAGGGGACACTGTTAAGAATGATTAATGCTTAAGTGTTCCTTGTCTCCCCAAATGTACCATCTGGCAGAAAATTTGTTAGATCACTCTCCTGGGAGAGATATACCTCAGCTCTTGAATAACTCTCCTGGTCATAGAAGTCAAATTCCAAGCTTTTCATCCAACATTCATAAAGCTAAATAAATGTTACATAAACCTAAGTTCTCTACCTTGGATAAGACAAAGTAAAACCATGACTTGAGAAGGTTTTCATTGAGGACAGAGACAACTTCAGATATTCTAAGCCTATGAAATTGGTCATGATTCAGGCAACTTGCCAAGGAAGCACGTAATACCAAGGTGGGAGGTGGAATGAATAAGAACTTGCACTAAGATTCCATTCCATCAGGTGCAGCTGGTGACTTTGGAGGCCCAGAGCAGGCAGTGGGAGAGAGAAGACCAGAGCAGGGGAGGGATGTGATGAGCTGGAGGGTAGAGGGAGGGATTATGTGTTGTCCTGCTGTCACCTCCCACCCCACTGTGACCCTTTAGTGATGTGGGCCCAGGTTTGTGATGCAAGTGGGTTTGAAGCCAGAGGGGACTCAGAGTGCTCAGTTGCCTGAGTGCAACTGCTGTATCCAGAAGATGGAGGAGATTCTCTTTCTGCTGGAACTGAAAAGTGCTTCCTGGCTGACCTACCAATACCCCACCTGGTTCACTGTTTTGACCTTGGGCATCCTGTATGGAGTGGGTTGCTTCTTCCTGGTCCTCCCCTTCCTTCCAAATACTCCACCTGTGCGACCACCCAGGAAAAGGATAAAGGTAAGAAATTCTCAACCCAGCCATAGGAGAGATTGATTTTTCCTTGTTTTATAAATTTTTCCTTTCGTAATTAATTTCCTGATAGGGGAAATCTCAAGAAAGAAGAGACCATCAGCCCTGGCTTTGGAATGTTGATGAGGGCTGGTGCGTCCTTACTCACTGTTAGGACTTTGTTCACTGCATTGGTATCATTTTATCCTTGCCGGCTTATGTTGATTTTCATTATTTCTGTTGGCTTTCCCTGTTTGTGAAGCACAGGAGGCGTGGATGCATCATGATCATGGACACAAGGGTTGACAGAGTTGCAGGTGGAGAGATCTCATGGCAGAGGGAGGGATTGTGAGATCAGCAGTGTGGAGAACTTCCCCATCGGGAAGCTAGGGAGTGAAGGGGGATTGATTTCAAGACGAAAAAATGAAGGAGGCCAGAGGGGACAGAGAGCTTTAGACCTGACTGTAATTACACAACTCCTTTTGAAGGCAATTTAACCATGGAGGGGGGGCGGGGTGTTGTTCTAAAATGGATATGGTAATCATTGATTGTACCATTGCCCTTGATCTGATTGAACGACTGAACTATTGACTCGTATGATATGTAAATCATTTGCCAGTAAGATGAGCATTCAAAAATATTTCTCTTTGAAGATCTCAGACCTCCCATCTCTAGTTGTTATAGAGGGCAATAGGTAAAAATCCCCAATATAGTGACGCAGTGGCTAAGGACTAGATGACTAGACATTTCAAAGGGCAGCTCTCATTACTGGTCCTCAGTCTCTTTCCTTGAGCTCCAGTCTCTGGGCCAAGGCTCCTTTTCTGTCTGGGCTAATTGAGAAAGCATGGCTGACCCCGGGGAGGAAGTGGTCAAGGGCTGGCCCAGAGCTTCAGCCTCCATAATCAAAATCTTGCCCACCAGAACACTGAGTGCTGAGAGTGTGTGCTCTCCGTGAGCAGAGGAAGGCTGACGGAAGAAATGCACTCTAGGTCTCACACAGAAGCTGGTTTCTGGGCTTTAGTCATTCCATGGAGATTGTCATTCTTCTAATCACCAGTAAATGCCTGCAGTTTGTCACAAAGAACAGACGCAGGATTGGATTCCAGCCTGACTTCCTCTCTTGTGCCCCAGCCTCAGGTGGAGACAAGGAGAAGCAGCAGGTCAAGGGACAAAGGTGACGCTCTGAAAGGTAAGGTTCTGCCCATTCAACCAAGCTCTGTAAGCTCTCCTGTCCCCTCCTCTGCAGGATGCCAGTGGCAACAGCCCGTCTCTCTCAGGTAATAATCCTGAACAAAAGGATATTGTGGATGGAAACAGAACCCAGAAATTTCCCAGATGTACAGGAGGGGCCTAGGATGGGATGAAGGCTGGCCAAGGTAGGACCCAGTAGGGAGCAGTGGGGGTGTCAGGAGCAGATTCTGGTGGATTTGGAGGTGGAACATTGAGGGGTAACTGCGATAAGCTGTGTAACTTTGCCAAGGTTCAGATTGCTCACTGAGACCCCACAGACAATATTGGAAACCGATGCTCCTTGAAATGCCAAAGCACCTCCTGCCCGTGGGAGTAAGCTATCATTTGACCTTGAGCTCTGGAGAGTCCAACGTCCTAAGTGCACAGCCCGTGTGACATTCCTTTCGGTCCTCTGGGAGGGCTGCACCATAACGGTTCTCTTGATTTCCAGTTTTCCGAAGCTTCCTGCAAGAACTATATGGCGCTCAGAACCTGCGTTTGTGTCTTAGGCAGAAGTAAGTAACCTTCCTGCTTCAACGCGGGGTGCATCTTCCAACCAGGGTGCCTGTGTGGCCTCGGGCTGCAGAGAAGCTGGGATGCGCTGGTTTGGGGGACACTTTCAGGGATGGGCAGAGAATGACAGGAGTCCCGGGCAGTGGGGTGGGGCAGGAAGAGCAGGCCATCAAGGCTTGGGGAGGTGCTGAGCTTGCACCGACCCTTGCTAGCCTGCTAGGTCTCTTGCCCCTTCAGTCCTGGCAGTAATCTGGTCCTTCTGTCTCCTGCAGCCACTTGGGAAACCCACTTGACACTGGCAGCTTTGGTCAACAGAAAGCTCAAGCCCTCTCTGGTAGCTGGCGAAATAGAGGTACGGCTGAAGTCCACGTCGGTAAGCGCGCCCCACACGGTTCTGCAGCTCATCCATTCCGGACACCTAGGTCTCAGAACTCCACCCTTCCACGGGCCCAGATGTGCATCTCAACTTCTCATGTCTTACCCGCCTTGAGTCAATCACCAGACTGCGCACATTCCCGTGAACCTGACAGTCTTTCACCCACACCACTGGCTCTTCCCTCACCCAGTGCCAAACCCCCGGATTCAAAGGCCTACCTGCAGCCTCCAAGCACTCTCTGGGACTCACCAGCCCCGCACCCCACAGGGACTCCTTCTCAGAATGACTTGTTGGCAAGGCCCAGGCAGAGCCCATCTCCACACAACCGCTGCTCCACACCTGCCATGGCAGCCATCACAAGTCAGGATCCCACAGGCCTCCCTACTGCCTCCCCACCCCAGTGTTGGGCAGCTGCCAAGAACTTACAGCTTCCCTCCTTGGAATACTTTGGGTCTCTGAAAGAGCACTCTACCTGGCACCCCCAAGAAGACACCTTTCAGGAAGGACCCACAAAGAGGCAGGGGGAAGTAGGGAGGCCCACCTTGCTCAACCCCAATGTCCACAAGCTGCTGGAAATAGAAATCACAAAGGCAGAGAAATGGAATATTTGGGAAGAAAAAGGAAAGGGTGTATCAGAATACCATCTGCAGGCCTTAAATATGTTGAAGGCACTCGATGGGGAGCAGATCACTGCACCTCCCCAGCCCTTCTGGAATGCCAGCATCAAAGCAGAGCAGATACCCAGCCCTCAGAAGCATTTTCCACAAAAATTCAGTGAGTTTTTCTGGGGTCTACCTTTTCTGCACAGGGAGTCTCTGGCAGCTGCTCTCAGGGTCTCTGGATCCACCCTAGAGTTTCCCACTGTCTTATTTAATGAAATTCCTAATGCCTTACCAGCTCAAATGCAAGCTAAAGAGTACCCACTCTTGTTGCAACGTCACTCCTTGCCCTACACTGAAGGCCGATTCCAACTTTTACTTCCAACTGCATGCCAAGCCCAGGCCCCACCGCCGGCTACAGTCCTGACTCCGCCCGGTCCACAGCCCCGTGGCCCACTCGCAGTACCTTTTCCTCCTCCTCACAAGAGTCCCTGTGATGAATCCTGTCTTACCGTCCACACTAAGTCCCAATCACGCATTCCAAATTCACTTCAACAGCTGGAAAGCCATTTTTTAAAGAAACAACAGGAAAGTGAGAGTTCTTTACCCTTTATGATGCCACGACCCCAGGAAGCTTTTTGTCTTCGCAAACCCACTCATCCCCAGGACAATCAGAAGGTGCAGACCCCAAAGACAGACCCCAAGCTTCCTGGCTGCTTGAAGCAATCGGAGCTCCACCGCCAAGAGAACTTCCCTCAATTGCAGGGGCCCCTCGGCAATGGGACTCTTGAGTCTCTGACACTAAAGCAGCCTCAGGAAAAATGGCCAGGGACTTGTCTGGATATGAAGCAGCCCGAATGCTCCTGCTCAACACCTGGAGACAAGCAGGGGAAGAATGTAATGAAGACGGTGTCCCCAGGAAGATGCACACACCCTGGACCGTCGCTTGCGTGCTGCAGAGCCGGTGTCCAGCTGAGGAACAACTCGGTCAATGGACAAGGGAATTACTTGAGGAAAATATCCAAATGTAATCTATCTCTCTGTGGATCAGGAAACTACTGCCCAAAAGGAAGTCCGGGAGCCGACTCAAAGGAGTTAAGTGATTTGAGGATACACAAGGGGATTAACGCAGGAACTTACACCCTAAGGGGTCCAAATAAAATCCTACTGGAAAACACCCTGAATGTCCACATGTGCAGGAAGGTGGAGCAGATTAGAAAGGATCAGATCCCTGGCATTGTTTGCCGTTCATGTCTTACGACGACCACGCACGCTTTGTCTATTTCCCTGACCCACCCACATGTTGTCAATGTGGCCTCCTGGGGAGAGCTGGAAGATCTGAACACAACGCAGAGCCTTTCCTTTCTCAGCCCGGGCACTCAACAGGTGCTGGACTCGCATATCGTAAGGCTCCAAATGAGGCAGAGGTGGTGCATGCCCCTCAAAGTCCTTGAGCCCACAAACCTCTGTAGGACAAGAAAAGACAACGCAATGTCCTTTCCAAAGTCCACCTGCTTAGCCACCCCTAAGTATTGAACTAACCTAGTAACTGAGGCTGTCAAGGTCCTGGGAGAACCCTGTCAGGCAGACTGGGGAGAGAGAGTGACCCCAAAGAAATCAAGCCCTACCCTGGAGAGTCCTTTTGCTGATTGCTCCCCTACAGAGGAGCCTGTTCAGGGAACCCCAGCCTACCCCCCACTTGATAATGATAGTGGATGCTCATTGGCCCTCAGGCAGCCGTTTCCAGCCTTCATGCCCAGTATCCTTGGCAGAACCTTCCAGAATGAAAGTGTCCAGAGAGAGAGCCTAGAGCAAACCTCAAATCCAGTACTGACCAGCAAGGGGTCAAGGAAAGAGGGTGCTAGTTGTGCCCCAGGAGGCCCCAGATTGGAAGTGAACTCTGAATGTCCATCTTCAAGAGCCAAAGAGACAGGGTTGGTGGTGGTCAAGAAGTCCTCTTCAATAGAGCTAGACGATAGAGACACTTTCAAAACCAGTGTGCTGGCAAAATCTCAAACCAATGATGTGGACCGGGGGTGCTTCGAGGCTCTAGGATGTAGTAAAAGTTTCCTGCTACCTGGAAAGTGTGCTCCAGTTCCTGAAAAGCCAAGCCTTACAGCACGAGTGTGCAGTGAGATTAAGCTCCAGGTGGAGGTAAAGGCAGAGGATGGTTCTCCATGCTGTCCTGTTGACGGGCTCCTTCAGGACTGCACCACTGATGTGCTCACTGCCACCAATGTTTTGCCTTCTCAGGTGGTCCATTGCCGCCCCCAGCATTTGTTCACTGGGGATAAGCCAATATGTCAAGGGCCAAGTGGCTTCGTGGTGGCTAGAGCAAGTTACATGGGGCAGCAGAAGCTCAAAAGCCCCAACCTTCAGGACCCCTCGACAAGGAGAAGGAAGGATGCTGTTCCCACTGACAAGAGGGAGACTCATAAATGGCCCAATCCAGAAGAGCATGGAAAAGGATTAGCGGGAAGAGGCATCTCCCAAGTCTGTGGGTTAAGCCAGCCTGTGCAAGACAAGGCATTGGCTGAGTGCCTTGAGATCAAGTCCTCACAGCTCCCACCAGAGAAGGGACAGCTTCCTGCTGAGGGCCACAGCAAAAAATGGAGGAAGCACTTTGTCCAGTGGATTTGCTCCAGCAAAAAATCTACAGGACACGGTGATCCTTTGCAAAAAGGAAAGCCCGTATTACCCTGTGGTCACAGCCTTGGGCCCCTTCAAAGACAACCAGTGTCTCCTAACAAGGTCACGGAGGCTCAGGTGCTCACGACAGATATTGGCCAAGTCCTAGACGGGACACCAGGCTGTCATCAGGAGTATCTTGCGTCAACGTTATGTCCACGAAAAGAAGCGCAGGCCTCAGTTAATGGATGTCCCTCCAGCTGCAGGGCTCCTTTCTTTGTAGAACACAGGAGAGTGGCAAGTGTGAGACCCTGCCTCCACCAGGCGATACCTGACTGCCAGAGCCTTCCCACCACGAGCACCTGTATCAGGGATGTATTCACAAATTTCTGTCCGTTCAGGGGATTCAGTGTCAGAAGCCACACTCAGCCATTGCCCCCCAGGGTGTTTGTGTGCCCAGTCAGCTTGCAGCAGCAGAGGCGGAGGAGGTGGGCTTACTCCAGTTACCCTTACCACTGCCCACGTCACTGTCTTCGAGAATATGTCTTATCTGGCAAATTAGAAGACGCTTCTTCTGCTCTGATTAGTAGGAAAGTATCCATGCCAGCCACTTTAGCCTGTTCTGCACAGGCTAATGGCTTCTCTCAGCCATGATATTCATTGTTCCAAATTGAGATTTTCCCCCTCCTACATTAAAGTGTGACTTCTGTGCTGCATGGCGGGATCTAGAGGGGGTGTCATGTGTGTTAGTCTGTGTAGACTAGAGAAACAAAATTCATACACTCATATTTTATGAGTTTTATATAAAGGTTAAGTGAACATTGAAAAGCATCCCAACCCAGTTCAATCTAAGACCACCAGTCCAATAGTATCCCATGTGTCTGACACCAATCTACAAAGTCCTCCTCACAATCCAAAAACACACGGGGAGACAAGGACTGCAGGAGGAAATTGTAGTCCATGCGCTGGCAGGTTCTCCATGAGGCTGCTGCAGAAACCAGGGCTGCAACAGGGTAGGTCCATGCGGCTTCTCCTCAGGGATCTCCCAGGAAATGAGTCTTTCCAGCTGCTTTAGGGACCTAACAAATGCATATCCACCCTGGTGGCACTATCAGAGAGCAAGAGACCAGAAAGGCTAGGCTCACAGAGCCATTGATCTCCCTGCCCTTCAATTAACCCCACATGAGTTCATTGACGAGGTTGGCATAATATACCTTTAACTATGTTAGATACTGCGTCTCCTTCTCTGAGTGCTAGCTTTGACTTCTCAAAGGGCAGGGCTCTGGAGGAGATTTTCAGCAGTGTTTCCCACCCACTTCCATCCCAAGTTCTTCATTTTGCACCTCTTATGATTTATGGTAACACCCCTACTGTGAAAACCTCAGAAGGTCCCAACACAGTGAAGAATGTTCCCTGGTGCCATTACTTTGTCTTCAACGTTATGTGGCTGCAGTTGATAGGTTTTGAGAGGCGCAATCCAGCCAAGAAATTCCATCGAGGGTCCAGAAGAGGTTTAGACCAAAGTAGCGTCTCATGGTACCAAGCAGGCATGAGACATGTGGTGGCCTGTCTAAGTCCCACATGTGCATTTGATGAAGGCTGCCAAGTTTGGCATGGAGGTTCCGCCTCAATACACCTGTCACAAAATGGGAAATGACATATTTTGCTACCTTTGCCTCTCTCCCAGCCTAGGGTAACCTCCAGGATGGAAGTCCCAGGTCTGACACATGTGGGTGGGAACTGCTAGGGAGGCTGCCAGCGGGGGACTGTGCTCACCCACTGCACCAAGGGAAAATCCGGTTCACAGCTCACATGCCTTCCTCTGTATATAAACCCGGAGAAGGAGCAACAGCTAAGGCTGAGTGGTACAGGATGAGCGTCTGTGTAATAACCACTAATGGTTAGGCACCATGGACACAGGGTAGGGAAGGATACAGTGAAGAAGAATATGAAGCGTTGGACATAGCAAAGGAGGCCAAAGAGCATGAGGATCCCCAGAAATGATGCAAGACACAAGCGGAGCTAACACAGGCTTACAAAGGGGAATCGGCCAGGTGCTTCACCCCAGCTTTAGCTAGCTGCCCCCACAGCAGAACTTTATCTCCTACAGAGAGCACTGGGTTGTATAGCAAAGGCACAGCTTTCAAGCAGGGAAGGTTACTTTCTCAATACTATCTTTAGTGGGGCGACAAACTGTTATTTTACTTGATTTCCATCTCCTGACTGGGGGAAGGATGAGTTGATAGCCAGGGTGGGGTAGAGTGGGGATGAGTCAATAACAGGGTGCCAGGACTCAGGAAACATGACCCCAGGCTTTTGGGCTTCACACATGCATACACACACGCGTCCGCGCTCTAGGAATGTTCTCACGAAACATGACCCCAGGCTGGTGGTCTTCACATGCACACACACGCGTGCGCACACACACACATACATGCTCTAGGAATGTTCTCAGCAAACATGACCCCAGGCTGGTGGTCTTCACACACACACACACACACACACACACACACACACGCACACACACACACACGCTCTAGGAATGTTCTCAGGAAACATGATCCCAGGCTGGTGGTTTTCACACACACACTCACGCGCACACTCTAGGAATGTTCTCAGGAAACATGACCCCAGGCTGGTGATCTTCACACACACGCACACACACACACACACACGTGTGCACGTACTCTAGGAATGTTCTCCGGAGAGAGTGGCTTCTAAGGACTGAGTGCTGCAAAGAAAGTCACAACTGGGAGCAGCCTTCCCTTCCCGTAGAGACTCCTGGGAAATCAGGATGTGCACGGAGATTAGACATCACCTGTCTTGATAAGGGAAACCAGTTCAATAGTGGTCAGTGTTTCCTCTGTGCTTCTAACACAGGGTTTTATTTCCTGGGCACCAGATTATAGAAGGAGGCAGGAGGGCCCCCCAAAATATGATTAGTTGATCCACTAGAGTAAATTCTCATGTGCTTAAAAGAACACCCCTGGTGGGCCAGGGTTTACTGTTTACTGAACTAAACAGTAAAGGATGGCGAGGAAGACATCCACTGAGCCTTGACCTCCATGCCTCAGTCAGGACACCAAGTGTGTGTGTGGCGTGGGTGGGGACTGACACCAGTGGTGGAGGAGGGAAGTGGACATAGGCCCCAGAGACTGCTGGTACAGCAGCATGATGTTGTTTCTGGAGTCCTGATTGTGCCAAGGCAGCCTCTGGAGTGACTGTGGCAGTAAAAAATCAGATTCTGGATCTGCAGAGCCTGGATCTGGGGCCTCTTGGGTAGCAGGTAGCTTGGGTGTGTTCCTAGAGAGAGTGAAGAGCTGGACACCGGACTACCCGCTGCTGAACCCTACCGTTCGTGCTGGGTAAGTGCACGGAGAGAAGACCCTGAAAGAACAGCAAGGGGTGCATGGACCAAGCCCCTTCCCTTTCCCCTGCCACCAGGTCCTCTTATATGGTGCTGGAGGTCAAACAAAGGGAAGCCCACTCAGACCTGCAGAGACCTCAGCGAAACAACTGCCCCCCACCCCCCACAATTCAGCAGACATCTCACAAGGACACTCACACATACCCGAGAGAGAAACCTCACACACATACTTCCTTGGAGACTTCCAGAGAGACTCAGAGGCCTCGCACAGAGACTTCATATGAAGTTCTCAGCATCCTTTATGGAGACTTCTCAGAGACCCCACAGGGACCTCACACAAAGCCCTCCCACATAGCTCACTGCCAGCACGGGAGAATTAGCAGCCGCTGTCCACCCCTGAGCTCCTGGAAACTTTCACACATTGTCTGCAGTGCCCCCCATGCTTGTGCATCTTTGTCCTCATAGCCTTGCTTGGGAACAACAGAATCACAAACTGCACGTAGTTGTGTGCAAATTTTTTCCACTGAAACGTTTTCACTAGCCTGAACTCTGAAGTGTAGTTTACAATTGAAATACAAGTAAAACTGCCAACACCAAATGAGAGTGTGATTTTAGATGGTGTGCAGTCAAATGTCGTACGCCACACTTTTACTTTTGCTTCGGACAAATTCTCTAATTGGTGGGGAAGTGACTGACTACTTTGGAAGCAACAGAACAGTCCATCAAATGGGCTTCAGGACTCAAATATATAAATAGACATCTGATCTGAACTCAAACTCATTCCCCAAGGGGCTCATGAACCTAATTTTTTTGGAAGAGTGAAGGAACCCACATGAAAATAACAAAATTTACATCACATTGTGTCTGTCTGGCTTAATTTCTCAATGAAACAGCTGTCATATCTGAAGATATTCAGGGCAACATTCCTTTTATAGCTCTGTCGACATAATTAATATGATTTTTCTGTGAAATGTAATATTTCTAAGTTATGCAAAGTCCTAATGTTTATCTACCACAACAAACTGATAATATTTCGAAGGATGAAGAAATAGATCAAGAAATAATAAATAATGAAATACACATTTTCAGGTAGTACCATTTACAATAGCCAAGCGTAAATGAAAATATCTATATCTATACTTGAATTAAAAAACAACAGATTTATATGAGGAAAACTACAGAAATTACAAGAAATCAAGAGTGACCTCAGCAAATGGGATAATATCCCATGCTCCTTGACCAGACGACTCAATGTAGTACAGTTATCAGTTCTACTCAAGGCACTAGACAAGTTTAATTCACTCCTGATAAAATTACCCTCATCTTTCTTCAAAGAATTGCAAAACCACTGATTACTAACTTCATATGGTAAGGGCATAGGTCAGGGGTTGAACCTACAAACTTCTCCTTGGTAGAAAGATAAAACTGTTCTCATAAAAGACTTGTAGGCTGGTTTTGAGTTGGAATTTTGGGGTCATTTAGGATTTTTTTGTGGCATGTGATTTTTAGGGCTTTAAGGTCATTTGGGGTCATTTAATTTTTTTTGCGCATTAGGGTGGTTTGGGCTTTAAGGGTGTTTTATAAGGTTTAAGGGAGTTTTTAAGGGATTTAGGGGTGATTTTTTGGAGTGTATAAGTATTTTTTAGCAGGTAGGGGTGTTTTTAGTGATCTTACAGGGTTTCTTAGAGATTTTAGGGTATTTTAAAATATTTTATGTGTTTTTCCCCAGCATTTTATGTTTTGTTGGGGCTTTCATGTTGTCTTCAGGGCATTTATGTGGTTTTGGAAGTTCATGGTTTGGGAATCTTCTAGGGATATGGTTTGGAAGTTCCACATGTTTTGGGAGGCATTTAGTGTGTTATTTGTGGCTTCAGAGTGTTATTTGAATTTTAGGGAATATTATGGCTTTTCAGACATTTTAAGGCTTTTAGGGTGATTTTAGTGTTTAAGGGTGTTTATTAGGCTTATATGTGTTTTTATGGCTTTTAGTGTTTTGTTAAAATTTTAGGGTGCTTCTTAAGGCCTTAGAGTGTTTGGGGGGATTAGGTTTTGGTTTTCAGGGCTTTAGGGTTTTGTTGGATTATTTTTTGCTTTCATGGTGAATTCATGTCTATTAGGCTGTTGGACTTTTACAGGGTTTTATAATGCTTCGGGTTGCTTTGTAGGGATTTTCTTGGGGTTTTAAATGACTTTTAGCGTGTTTTTAGGGCTTCACGTGTTCTTTATTTTGCGTTTTAAGGCATTTGCATAATATTAGGGCATTTATTATGTTTTCGGGACGTAAGGAGTTTTTTTTTAAGACTTATGGCGCATTAGGGTGTTTTAGAAAGCCTTTTACCATGTATTTAATGGTCTTAAGATGTTTTAAAGAGTCTTTAGGTGTGGTCTTAGTATTTTAGAAATATTTTAGACGTTTTAGGGTTTTTAAGGCATTTATAGTGTTTTTAAGACTTTTAAGGTGTTTTTAGAACACGCCTGACAGGTACACACTATTTCAATCAGGCTCTGGTTAGTGCCTCTCAATCAATTGGTGACATGGGAGTCTGGATAATGGATTACCTTTACTCTGCAGATGAGAAAACTCACTCAAAAAGACACAGGTGTTGACCCACAGGCACACAACTGGTTAACAACAAAGACATATTCACAACCAGTGTTGGGAGCCAGAGCCCTAAGCCCCACATACCTGTCCCCAGCCGAACAGTCAATCTATCCTGAACCATCAAATGATCTGAGCAGATCCTCCCACCCAACTCACCTTCCCATGCCAAATATTTTATTTCAGAAGGTGGCAGTGAATCTGCAGCTCTGAGAGAGGGACATATCTGATCGGAGCACATGGAGCAGATGAAGGGGGAGGAGGGGAATGTGGAGCACATCCTGGCACACCAGGACTTGAGGATGATGTTCCCACTCAGAGAATCCAGTCCACATAGAAGACCACATGGCCAGCCCCACGATGAGACAAGACACCCCTCAAAGACCCATAGCCTTAGAGGGGACAACACTGAAGACACAGTGTGGGAAATGCGCCCGAACTAATCCTGCCACACCGAGGCATAACACTAAAGGGGTACAGCAGAAGAGCAAGAAAACGAAGCATCAAGGTCCCCAGGGAATGCCAAAGGATGACTTTGGGGCCAGTACTTGGTACACCAACAGACTGGACTGGAAAACACTCTTAAAGGCCAACAAACCGACCTTGAACTAACGATGAGCCACTTCTTTCTTGTTGAGTTGTTTTCATTCATTGTCATTGGATTTTGGTTGTTTTGTTGCTTTTAGTGCTTGGTTTTGCTCTGTCTTGTTTTGTGTATGTTATTACATCTACAGGTCTGTCTAAATAAGATAGGCTGGATGAACAATCTGGAGGAGAGAAAACAGGACCAACACTTCTGGGGAGACATGGGAGAGAGGGAGGTGTGGGGAAAGGTAGTGGTGTTAAGAAACCCAGAGAAAAGGGAAGAACAGGTGATGCAAATCGGTGGTGAGGGGGATGTAGGAGGCCTGGTAGGGAGTGATCAAGGGAAATGGAACCAATGGAACCAAGAGGAATTACTGAATTACTGAAGCACAAATGAAAAGTGAGCATGGCAGTGGGCCCAAGAGGCAAATCAAAAGGAATAGAAAAGCAAGCTAGGAAGCAAGGGTCAATTATAGAGGTTTAAAAAAAGGCAAGTACATATTTAAATATATGAGCATGGGGAAATAGATCTATGTCCCTATATTTATAGGTTTTGTATTAAGGTAGCAGATGGACATTGGGCCACTGCTCAAGGACTCCCTCGTTGCAAAAATACTGTTCTATTAAATTGGCATTCTATGATGCTCACCTTCCCTACACGATCACTGAACACAAAGCAGGTACATAAGCAAATGTGGTGAAGAAAGCTAATGGTGCCCAGCTATCAAATATATAGCATGTGAGGTCTTAAAGGCTTAAAGGAAAACAAGCGCCCATCTAGCTCAGAAGAAACAAAGCCCACATGGAAGAAGCACACCAGCTTGTGTGATCATGAGGTTTTGAAAAGATTTGGTAGCAGGCATCATCAGAACAAAAAAAATCTTATCATTGCGAATGAGCGGGGAGTGCTGGGTACAGACACAAAGCCCATTTACAGTCCTCTGGACATCCCTAACAGAAGGGTGTCAGGGAGGAGATAAACCAAGACAGGTACCAGATAATAACGATGAAACACAACTTTCCCCTAGTTCCTACATGTTTCCTCTCTCCCACTATCATGATCCTAATTCTAATTTACAAATCAGGCTAGACTAGAGAATGTACACTTGGACAGATAGGAACAGGAAACATGGGGAATCCAGGGTGGATGAGCCCTTGAGGACCAGTGTTATGAGTGCAGACTCGGGAAGGGTGGAGGGAGGGTAGGTTGGAAAACGGAAACCGTATACAGGGATCTACATTTAACCTCAACAGAAAAGTGGGTGAAGGAACACCAGACAGTGCAAGATATGAGAAAATAATTAGTAAATTATCAAGGGTAGCTCGAATGGAGGGGGAAAAATGAGGAGCTGAGGCCAGGGGCTTGGGTGGGGTGGAGAGTGGATATTTTGAGAATAATGAGGGCAATGAATGTACAAATGTGCTTTACACAACCGATGTATATATGCATTGTGGTTAGTGTTGCATGAACAATTTAAAAAAAGGTCTGGACAGAGGGCACATGCAAGGATGATCTCAGGCTGGATTAGATCAGCAAAATCACCTACTGGAGTTGCCTCACCCTGTGTCTATTCCTGGGTCAGGCATGAAGCTTAGGGCCCATAGTCCCAGGAGCTGGACAGGGAGGGAGGCGGGGTTCTGAGGTCATTCCATAGGGGCAATGGCCCTCCTGTCCTGCCCGGCCCACCCTCCTTTGTAATCCTGCTGGCTGGAGCACGGCTTTCATGGAGTCCACACCATGGGAGCTCTACTACTCATGGGGGATTGGCAGGAAGCCTCTGCTTATGCGCACACACCACCACCTAGCTGGAGGATCTCTGTGAACAAAGCCTGAGGCAGACAACAAGCCCACTAATTGATGCTGTAAGAGATACAATCAGCATCCAGAAACCTGCAACTGGGAGTAAGAGGCAGCATACTTGGCCCCAGCCACTCCCACTGCCATCTTCAAGGAGTGACATTCTAAAGCAGAGGGTTTTCAAAAGGCACTGCCAGGACTGTGGAATGAGCAGCTCATTTGTGGACATGGATACTGTGTGATCCAGAAGTATTACCTCTTCCTTTCCATTCAGGTGAGACAAAAAAAAGTTCCAAATAGAAAGCCATGCATCTAAACAGTATCCAATAGCCACTCATGTGCAGTGCTGCTGCCTCCAAAGAGCTTTCCTAGGTTTTTCTCTCTGTGGACAGATATACCTTGGTCCTTGGCTCTGCATGAGAAAGAATTCACGCCAAAGCCAGGTTTGTGATCCAATTGTGTTTTAGGAGAGATAGGGAGGTATGGTAGGCAACCCTGGCGGACCCCAGTGGCTGAATTGAATTTACTTGGCCTAGGTGGGTCAATGTGGGTGCAGCACCCACCCAGGTGTACCTGGCCTTCCTGACTGGAAACCTGGACCTCTGAGCACGCTCGGTGTGCCACTCTTTCCTGGGTGGCTAGCTTGGCCCTCTGAGCATGTATCATGGACAACCTAGTCCCTATGCTAGCTACCTAAAATTTACACCCTGAAGAGATATGGACCCAAATCTTTGGGGTACAAGGCGACGACATCTTTAGGTACTTCCTGCTGGCAAAAGGGTGAAGTGCGGCTTTGGGTCCATACCCTTTCTACTCTGCTGGGAGGGGTTGTCCATTCAGGTCTAGGATGGATAAGGTTGAGGTGGTCCAGGAGATGGTGGTCCTAGAGGTGGCACACTTGGTTCAGAGGGCTTGGTAACTTGAGAACTTCTGGAAAAACAAACAAACGGACAAAAGGGTGAACAGTTTAACTGAGACAAGGCTAGGCTTGTGAGGTGGCAGTGCCCTTGAAATTAGGTGAGTGTCACAGGAAACAAAAAAAATCTTAGGATTATCAGGCATGTGTGTTTGTTCGTTCTAAGTATAGGCACGGGAGTAAAAGCATCCACAATTTCCCCTATGAGGGTACAGGGTTTGGGAACTACTGGGTGCACTGAGATCACTGTTTCATTTATGATCCTAATGTTTGGACCCACTGATAAGAACCATGCTTCTATTTAATCCTATTATCCCTCAATTATTAACTTTGGTCAAACAAATTTTGTTTTCATTAATTACTTTCATAGTTATCTATCTATCTATCTATACACACACATTTAATTGAATGGAATGAAAAGGTCATGCGTTATAGCGTTAAATTGTAATATTGGAATACTACAGCGGGAGTCAACAGGGATCAAAAGAAAGTAAGTGTCTGAGTCATTTTTAATTTTCTTGGCTTCAAATTGAATAAAAGACTTGTAAATTACCCAGAGACCAAATTCCCATGGTGCCTCCTACAACGGGTAGAATGTTCAGGGATGTTTCAGGGCTGGGAGATTAGTAACCCCTAAGTCCAGGATCCCTTAGGGCAGGGGTCCTCAAACTGTTTACACAGGGGCCCAGTTCACTGTCCCTCAGACCGTTGGAGCACCAGACTATAGTTAAAAAAAACCAAACTATGAACAAATTCCTATGCACATTGCGCGAATCGGCTACTAAGTAGGACATGCAGAGGCAGCAAAAACACCCTGAGGGTGGGATAAATGTCGTCAGGCCACATGTGCCCCACGGGCCACAGTTTGAGGATGCCTGCCTTAGGGGTTCCTGGGTGCACTGGGGATGAAGGTCTCTACTGCTCCTCAAAAGGAGAAATGCTGTAACTTCTGGCATTTCGGCCCACTTTCCAATCACTTTACAAAACTGTTCCAGGTGAATCAGGGTTAGAAGGGAAAGTGTACCATTCTCTGGCCACCATTCTCCTTTCTCAAATAAAGTTGCATAGTGTATCTGCTTTTGTTTGTCTAGCCTCTGTGTCAACTCTATCCCAATTGGACAGGATTCATGCAAGGGGGCAATTCCTGAGTATGAAGCTGCTAAGTCCCATCTAGAAAGCACAAAAGAAGGCTATGTAGAGCTTGCTGCCTCAAGGTCAATAAACCCCACTTGAGAGCGAGCCCTTTGTTGCCCTGAATCTGTTACCTCAGGAAGATGCCCCAGCAAGAAGGGATCAAAGACAACTCACTGAGGTAGACTTTAAGTCCAACCATTATTCTAGACAAGCTAGGAGAACCACTGCTTGGGATGGCCCCATGGCCCTCCAAGATGCCTGCTGGCGGGAGCAGACTCTCAAATCTCTGAAGGGAAGGGGCATCTGGAAGCTCAGGGAACCTTAAGGGAATTGGAATTTCTGTCTGGAACATCGTGGCAGTGGAACTGTGTATTAAGAGCTTTCCCCAAAAGTGCCTTAAGCAGCAACACTGAAAGCCTAAAGGTAACAGTTACACAGGAAGGGTTCCATATGCCATTGGCCTAAGCCTGGGCCACGGAAAACCAGCCTGTAACAAGGAACAAACCTACACTGGTAGAACACTAACACTATAACGCCTCAAGTTTTAAATTCAGGAAATAATTTTAAACATTTTTATTCTTTACTTTCATAGTTATCAATATGTATATATGGCATTCAAATATATAAAACGTGCAATGTTTTTGAAATGTAACCAAATTGTCACATTGATAATTTATAAGTTTGGTACCAGATAAGTTTCAATTAAATGTTATAAAAATGTTGTGCTGGGCATTATAGGGCTAAAGCAGCTTGTTTGAAAAGCCAGGAGGAAGGGAATGGAGGGGAAAAGGGAAATATTTGGCTCCCAGGACAAGGCAGGGCTAACTCCCAGGTCTATTCAACCAGCTCCCTAGGCAGTGCCCTTCCACATGTTTGGGCTGGTGGGCACCATCTTGGCCAGGGTCACAGGCCCCGTTTCCCCATGGCCACAATGGCGGCTATATAGGATCTCTGGGAAAAGCTTAAACAGCCTTGACAAGAGTGAAGCCATTATGAGCTGACAGAAGGCACCATGTAAAGTAAATAAAGTAGCTATGAACTGTAAATGAACTAGCTGATATAGGGCAGGTAGGCTGTGCAGATGTGCCCAAGGGAATGTCCCAAAGGTTATGGATGCCCAGAAGATTCGCGAGAGCGACCAGAGCAGTCTTTGTTCAACTAAGAATGACTAACTGCAACACCCTGCTTCTCTACTCTGCCTGCTTGCACACCTGCACATTGCAAAAGTATAAAAACCTTTGGACAATTAGACTGGGGCTGCTCAGGAAAAAAAACTTTTTCTGTTGAACTTGCCAGCGGTCGGAGTAGTTTTCTTTCTGGGAATGGAGAGTGGCTACAACATTTCGAGGTGCACCGAGATCCAATTGCCACTGTCTGGGCTTGCTTAGAAAGGAAACCTCCTTAACAGGAGTGCTCTCCCCAGAACTGCGGATTTCTGATTTCTCTAGGCCAGGGGTCCTTAAACTCTTTAAACAGGGACCAGTTCACTGTCCCTCTGATCAGTTGGAGGGCCAAACTATCGTTTCAATAAAACTATGAACAAATTCCTATGCTTCCTGCACATACCTTATTTTGAAGTTTAAAAAAAACACACAAACAAACGGGGCACAAACACTCGGCGGACAGGATCAAGGTCCTCGGCTATCCGCATGTGGCTCACAGGCTATTGTTTGAGGACCCCTGCTCTAGGCGCTCACAAAGAGAATGTAGTTTCAGCCCTAAAGCCTGGAGACTCCGCAATTTGTTTAAAGGTGATTGGACAGAAGGAGTTCCTGATTTGCCCATGCAAGACTGGTTTTCCCTTCCCCTATTTCTCAGAGTTCATAGTTATGTTTATGGGGAACCAGGACATCCCTATCTGATCCCTAACATTGATGCGTGGAATGACATTGCCACTAATAAGCCAGCATAAACAAAAGACTTACTTCCTCCTGCAACAGAAAGGGTTCTTGTTTCAAGATTTCAGGAAACATGGCAGGACCAGAAAAAAAATAGACCCAAGGTCCTAAAACCACTAAGGTGGAGGCTGCCCTTCCCCAACCCCTCCCCATACCCCTCTGTCTCGGCTTTATTCCTTTTTGCAGGAGGACTCTGGGAGTGGGAGAACTAGCTTACGACCCTTCATTATCACTGCCACCCTGTCAGGTGCATGGGGCTGGAGAGAGAGAAATACTCATAACTCCTTTCTGAGTCCACACCCCAACATACACTAGGGCTGGTATGGGATCTCGACCGCCCCACCCCCCAAGAAGGATGATTCGGCAGCAGCCATTCTACACTCAAGGCAAGCAGCCCCAACACCTGGGGAAGATCCCTGAGTCCCTTTTTGGGTATATATCCCCTTGTATTCCAGTGATTTGTATAATTGGAATCAACAAAATCCCTTTTTCTGACAAAGCAGGTCTGATTCCTTGATAGAAAGGGTTTTCCATATGCATTAGCCCACCTCCAGAAATTTCCAGCAACTTCTCCAGGTGCTGCTCACAACACAGGTACAGTAGCCCTGCCAGAGAGAGGCCCAGTAAGCAGTCAATGGACATGATGGTCAGACAGCAGGCACTCCCCATGTGAGGGAAACTCTTTTTGCCACTGCATGAAAAATGTGAGATCCAAACGCCTAGCAAGGCACAGAAGGCCTAACCAGGTATCACCAGTTTCTCTTGCAGGCCCTCAGTGGAACAGCTAGAAAACCTATGAATTTATCTAAGGTCAGTGAGAATTTTCAGACTCTTACAAGAGAATGTCTGCGTGCTTTTTTAGAGTGACTGATGGAAGCCTACGGGCTTTATATCCCTAACGGCCTGGAGGCCCTGAGAACAGGAGGGCAATAAGTATTGCCTTTATTACTCAGTCTGCCTCAGACATGAAAAAGAAGTGGGAAGGGTTTGACGGGAAAAATCTTAGTGATTTGGTACAAGTGGCTCAGCGGGTGTGTAACAACAGAGATGATCCTACCACGACAGAGACAAAGAAACTAGTTAAAATACTAGGAATTGCCATGAGAGACCCCAGAGACTCAGGAAAAGGAGAGCATGGCCCACTTACGGAGAGACTGACCTGTGGGCACCGCCAAGTCATGGGGCAGGATCAATGTGCCTACTGCAGGAAAGAAGGACATTGGAAAAATCAGTGCCTTGAATACCCCAGGAGAAGCAGACAACCCTCCAATAGAGAGGACGGGCCTCATCCACACCTAGAAAATCCCAAGCAAGAGACAATAATGCTTGAAGAAGCTGAATGAAGGTGTCAGTGCTCTGTTTCACTTGGTCCCCAGGATCCCAGGCTAACTGTCCAAGTAGGAGGCCAGTCAGTCAATTTCTTAGTGGACACAGGGATTACCTTCTCAGGTTCAGAAAAGAGTACAGGCAAATTGTCAAAAGGAAAGATTTGAATTACTGTCAGCATATGATTGCTTCCAAAAATAACTCACACCAGAAGATTTGCATGGAGGTTAAGTGGGTTTCTCAAGATATCATGATAAAAAATATCTGTCTGCCCTTTGTCCCAGTTAGCCACATGATTTTTATGGCACTGGCCCCTGGCTTGGCTGTTGAGCCATGGAAACTGTTTTTGCAGGACGTGAGGCGGTGGCCTGTGGCCATCAGTGGAAGGACAAAATCTCCACAGTGGTCTTCCTGTTTCAATATGGAGCCACCTATATCACCTCTCGGACATTATTGTTGTCCTGGGCTCAGAATCGCCACCCCAGGTCTAGAAGGCACCTAACAGATTCACACTATTTGAATCAGGCTCTGGTTAGCCCCTATCGATCACTTGGTGACATGGGAGTCTGGACAATGGAGTACCTTTACTTTTCGGATCAGAAAACTAACTCAAAAAAACACAGGTGTTGACCCAGAGGCACACAACTGGTTAAAAACAAAGCCAAACTTACAACCATTTTCTGGAGTCAGAGTTCTGAGCCCCTCGTGGCTGTGCCCAGCCGAGCAGTCCCTCTCTCCTGGACCCACCAAAGATCTGAACAGATATTCCACACAACCCCTCCCAAAGATTTTATTTCAGAGGATAGCATTGAATTTGCATCTCCTGGACAGAGACATTATCTGATCAGAGTACACAGAGATGAAGGGGAGAAGGGGAGAGTGGAGCACATCCTGTCCCACCAGACCTTGAGGATGATGTTCCCACTCAGAGAAGTCAGTTCACATAGAAGACCACATGGCCAGCCCCACGATGAGACACAACATCCCTCAAAGACCCATAGCCCTAGAGGGGACAACACTGGAGACACAGTGTGGGAATTACCCCCAAACTGATCTCGCTACACCGAGGCATAACACTAAGGGGGTACAGCAGAAGATCAAGTAAAAGGAGCAGCAAGATCCCAAGGAAATGCTAAAGGTGGACTTTAGGGTCAGGGTTTGGTGCCCCAAAAGACTGAACTAGAAAACACTTCTAAAGGCCAACACATAGTCCTTAAACTATCTATGAGCTTTTCTATCTTGTTGACCTTTGTTTTCTTTTATTGTCATTGGATTTTTGTTGTTTTGTTTATTTTGCTGCTTGGTTTTGTTCTTTCTTGTTTTTGTGCATGTTATTGCCTCTACAGGTCTGTCTAAATAAGATAGGCTGAACGAACAATCTGGAGGAGAAAAAAAAACGGGACTAGCACATCCTGGAGGACATGCGAGAGAGGGAGGTGGGAAGAAAGGTAGTGGTGTTAAGAATTCCAGAGACAAGGGAACAAAAAGTGATGGAAATCGGTGTTGAGGGGGATGTAGGAGGACTGGTAGGGCGTGATCAAGGGTAATGTAACCAAGAGGAATTACTGAAACTCAAAGGAAGACTGAGCATGACAGTGGGCACAAGAGGAAAATCAAAGGGTATAGAAGAGTGAGCTGGGAAGCAAGGGCCAGTTATAGATGTCTAAATAAAGGCATGTACATATATTTACAAAGGGGCATGGGGAAATAGATCTATGTCCATATGTTTATAGATTTAGTATTAAGGTAGCAGATGGACATAGGGCCTCCGCTCAAGGACTCGTTCATTGCAAGAACATTGTTCTATTAAATTGGCATTAAACGATGCTCACCTTCCCTACACGATCACTGACCACAAAGCGGCTGCAAAAGCAAATGTGATGAAGAAAGCCGATGGTGTCCAGCTACCAAAAGATATAGCGTGTGGGGTCTTAAAGGCTTGAAGGTAAAGAAGCAACCATCTAGCTCAGAAGCAACAGAGCCCACATGGAGGAAGCATACCAGCCTGTGTAATCACAAAGTTTCAAAGGGATAAGGCAACAGGCATCATGAGAACAAAAAAATCTTATCATGGAGAATGAGAGGGGACGGCCGGGTATAGACCCAAAACCTATTTGCAGTGCACTGGACATCCCCTTACAGAAGGATCTCAGAGAGGAGATAAAAGAATACAAGGTATGAGACAACAAAGAAAAACAAAACTTTCCTCAAGTTATTTTTTTTTTGTTTTTTTGCGCACCCCGCGGGCGCCCGGGGCCGCCCCCTCCCCGGTCCCGCGGCGGCGGCGGCGGCGGCGGCTCGGGGCCGGGGGGGGGGGGGCGCCAGGGGAGGGGGCAGACACCAGGTGCAGCGGTGGCAGCGGCGGCTCCCGGCGCCATCTTGGGCTGATCGATGAATTGAACAAAGAGGATCAATTTCCGATCAAGCGAGTTATCAATGGGGGCCGGGGAGTGAGAGGGACTTGTCCCCGAGTCGGCCCCGCTTTCCCCGGTACCCCCCTCCTCCCCTCTGCCGCGGCCCCCGGCGGCGGGGCAGCCCAGCGTCCCCGGGGAGGCCGCGACCGCCCGCAGCCCCCACCCCCGAGCGAGAGGCCGAGAGAGGAGAAGCCTGACCTGCAGCTGCTGTAAATCAAAGCTCTTCCAATATTGAAACATCGATCCCACATTGGCCGCCATCTTGAGACATATTGAGACGGAGTGAGAGGCTGATAGAGAGGGGGCTGGAGTTCAGGAGCCGCCAGGAGGCAGCAGGCGGGCGGCGCCAAAACCCGGCCTGGAGCCGGCCGCCGCCGCCGCCACAGAGGAGCGCGGACTCCTCCTCACGGCGCCACCGCCGCCAGGGCGAGCCGAGCCGGAGCCGGAGTCAGAGGCCGAGGGCACGGCGGCCGCTGGCCCGGCCTCGCGCGCGGCCGCCCGGCCCCCGCCCCCCGCCAGCGGCCGAAGGAGCGACCCGCCCGCGACCCCCGCCCCTCCCAACCCCCAGCCCGGCCGGCGGCCGCCCGGCTCGGCGCGGCTTGGCCCCGAGGGGGCGCTGGAGGGCGGCGAGAGGGCAGCCCCGCGGCCCGCCGAGGCCCAGGCCCAGCTCACCTGGCGCGGGGGGGGGCACGGAGGGAGGGGGCCCTGGCGGCGGCGGAGCGCAGCCCCCCCGCCCGCCTCTACGCCCGGGCGCTGGGTGCCGGGGACGCGCCTGGGGTCGTCGGTCGTCCTGCTGGGCGCCCGCCCGCCCGCGGAGCCGCCGCGACCACCTGCCTGAGCCCAGACCCCCGCACGGCGCAGGCCTCAGCGCACCCGCGCGTGTGCCCGAAGCCTTGACCGTGGGCGGCCCCGCCAGCCGGGGCCTCAAGGACCCAGCACCCCAGAGCGCCCTTGCTGGGGGAGGGCAGGGGCGTGGGGAGGCATCAGCCCCTGACCCTCTTGAACTTGCACCCGCCAGCGTCCCACGCCGGGGCCCCAGAATCCCTGCTCAACACCACCCGGTGACCCAGGGCCCCCGAGCTGTCGCCGCCGACTTTTCACGACTGGAAAAGTCTCGACGCGCAGTCCTTGCGGCCCCCGAGGCGCTTCTGGGGAACAGCCCCGGAAACTTCCAGGGCTTCGGACCCCCTGGTTGGGTATTCGTTTGGAGGCAGACATTTGGGAAACCGAATTCAAAAACAGAAAGCAAGGCGAAAACGGCGACATGGGGACCGAATCCGAATAGCACGATCCCTCTTGATTGGCTTCCTCACGGACACCTGGCAAAAGCATGTTTGGGGATGGTCCTAAGTGTTGACATGCACATGTGGCTCAGCGCTTCCAGTGGGACACCGCGCCGCGCTGGCTCGCACTGCAAGTAAAGTGCAGTTAGATCAAACCAATCCCCATCTCCAGGACTCGGGGTACATAAACCCTGTAGGGACTCCAAACTAAAATGCATATACGTGGGAGAGCATTCCTTTTCCCACTGGGCTGGGTGTGTGCCACTGATCAGGCGAGCGGGGTCGGCCTGCGTGAATGGATGGAGGAACCAGAAATGAGACGACGCAACATTCGAGGAGCCGCGCGTCCCCACGGTCTCGCGCTGCTGACCAAGGGGGGTCTCTCGTTTTATCCAGCCGCAGGTCCTGCGACACCCCCGCTCGCAGCCCGTCGGGGGGCCCCGCGGACAGGAAGACGGTGGGGTGCGCGAGGGCCTCGAGGGGCGCGTCCCGAGTCCCCGCCTGCAAGGCCGCCCGTGCACCCTGCGGGGCGCTCCCAGCCTCCGCCTGCGCTGGGCGGCCCGTTGCACGCGACGCCCGGGCCCGCCCACCCAGCGGGCGGGTGGCCGCCTCCTCAAGTTCTTAATGCTTCCCCACTAACCTGAACCCAGTTCTAATCTGGCCAAACTAGAGAAGGTATTGTAGTACCGATAGGAATTTCAAACACGGGGAATCCAGGGTGGATGGGCCTGTGAGGACCAGTGTTATGAGTGGAGATACTGGGAGGGTGGAGGAAGGGCAGGATGGAAAGTGGGAACCGATTACAAGGATCTTCATTGACCTCAAAAGAAAGGTGGGTGAAGATATGACAAAAGAATTAGTACATTTCCACGGATTGATGAGGGATGGGTGGCGGGCATTGAGGGGGGAAAAAATGAGGAGCTGAGGCCAGGGGCTTGGGTGAAGAGTGGAGATTTTGAGAATAATGAGGGCAATTAATGGTCAGATGTGCTTCAAACAGCTGATGTATATATGGATTGTGGTTAGTGTTGTAAGAGCCCCTAATAAAATGATCATAAAAGAAACAAAAATAATCTGGGCAGAGGGCTCATGCAAGGATGATCTCAGGCTGGATTAGACCAGTCAAAACAGCTACTGGAGTCGCCTCACCCTGTGTCAATTCCTGAGTCAGGCATGAAGCTTAGGGCCCACAGCCCCAGCAGCTGGCCAGTGAAGGACCTGGGTCTCTGAGGCCATTCCACAGGGGGAATGGTCGTCTCTCCTGCAGGGCCCACCCTCCTTTGTAAGCGTGCTGTCTGGGGCACGGCTTTCATGGAGTCCACAACATGGGAGCTCTACTACTCATGGGAGATTGGCAGGAAGCCTCTGCTCATGCGCACACACCACCAACAAGCTGGAGGATCTCCGTGAACAAAGCCTGAGGCAGACAGCAAGCCCACTAACTGATGCTGTAAGAGATACATTCAGCATCCAGAAACCTGCAACAGGGAGTAAGAGGCAGCATACGTTGCTCCCAGCCCCTCCCATTCTAATCTACAAGGAGTGACATTGCAAAGCAGAGGGTTTTCATAAAGCACTGCCAGGACTGTGGAATGAGCAGCCTCATTTGTGGACATGGATACTCTGTGATCCAGACGTACTACCTCCTCCCTTCCAGTCACCTGAGACAAAAACCCTTGCAAGCAGAGAGCCATGCATCTGAACAGTATCCACCAGCCACTCTTGTGCAGCCCTGCTGCCTCCAAAAAGCCTTCCTGAGTGAGAGAGAAATCACGCAGAAGCCTGGTCTGTCACTCAAGTGATTTTTTGAGCGTTAGGGAGGCGTGGTGGGCAAATCTGGCCATCCCCAGTGGCTGATTTGAATTTACATGGCCTAGGTTGGTCAATCCATGTACAGGAACCACTCAGGTGTTCCTCCCTTTCATTGCTAGAAACCTGGACCTCTGAGCATGCACCAGGTGCCTCTCCTAACTGGGCTCTTATCTTGGCCCTATGGGCATGCATAACGGATGCCCCAGTCCCTAGGATAGCTACCTAACATTTGCCCCCCTGAAGAGATATGGACCCAAATCTTTGGGGTACTGGGCGACGACATCTCTAGCTTCTCCCTGCTGGCAAAAGGGGTGAAGTAGGGCTTTGGGTCCATACCCTTCCTACACTGCTGGGAGGGGTTGTCCATTGAGGTCAACTTTATCCAGGATGGATAAGGTTGAGGTGGTCCAGGAGGTGGTAGTAGTGGACCTGGCACACTTGGTTCAGAAGTTTTAGTCACCCAATAACTTCTGGGAAAAACAAACGGTCTAAAAGGTGAACAGTTTGACTACGACAAGATTAAGCTTGTGAGGTGGCAGTGGCCTTGAAATTAGGTGAGTGTCACAGGAAACAAAAAAATCTTAGGATTACCAGACATGTGTGTTTGTTCATTGGAAATACAAGAAGAGGGATAAACGCATTCACACTTTCCCCTAGGAGTGCACAAGTTTGAGCACTACTAGGTGCAGTGGGATCACTGATTCATTTATGATGCTAAGGTCTTGGACCCGCTGATAAGACCCATCCTTCCATCCTTCTTTTTAAACCTATTCTGCTTCAATTATAATTTTGGGAAAAATTATTTTTTTTGCTGTGGACTTTCATAGTTATATATATATATATATATATATATATATATATATATATATATATATATATATATATATATATTTATATATTTTAAAATGCTATTAAAACATCATATTCCGCGTTATAGTGTTAAATGGAAATAATGGGCTAGTACAGGAGGAGTCAATAGTGACCAAAATAGAGTAACTACCTAAGTTATTTTGAATTTTCTTGGGTTCAATTGGAGTAAAGGCTTGTAAATTACCCGGGGTCCAAATTCCCATGGTGCCTCCCACAACGGGTAGAATGTTCAGGGATGTTTCAGGGCTGGGAGATTAGTAACCCCTAAGTCCAGGATACCTTAAGGCAGGGGTCCTGAAACTGTTTACCAAGGGGGGCAGTTCACTGTCCCTCAGGCCATTGGAGGGACAGACTATAGTTTAAAAAAAAACAAAAATTACGAACAAATTCATGTGCACACTGCACATCTTGATTTGAAGTTCAAAAAAAAATAAATGGGGCACATACACCCGGCAGAAAGGATCAACGTCCTCGGCTGTCTGCATGTGGCCCACAGGTTGTAGTTTGAGGACCCATGCTCTAGGTGTTCACCAAGAGGATGTGGTTTCAACCCAAAAGCTTGGAGACTCTACAATTTGTTTAAAAGTGATGGGGCAGAAGGAGTCCCTGATTGACCCACGCAAGACTAGTTTTCCCATCCCCTATTACTAAGAGTTCATAGTTATGGTTAAAGGGAACCAGGATATCCCGATCTGATCCCGTTACTTCAAGTGTGGGCTGACATTGCCACTAAGAAGCCTGCAAATACAAAAGACTTACTCCCTCCTGCAAAGAAAGGGCCCTTGTTTCCAAGGTTTCAGGAAACATGGAAGGACCGGAAAAACAAACGGTCCAAGTTCCCAAAACCACATAGGTGGAGGCCATCCCTCCCCATCACCCTCCCCCGCCCCTCCCCTCCCCCACCCCTCCCCTCCCTCACCCCTCCCTTCCCTCACCTCTCCCCTCCCCTACCGCTCTCCCCTCCCCTCCCCCTCCCCCCTCCCCTCCCCTCCCCTCCCCTCCCCTCCCCATCACTCTCCCCTAATCGGCTTTATCCCATTTTGCAGGAGAACTCCGGGAGTGGGAGAGCTGGCTTCAAACCCTTTCTTTCAACCCCCGCCCCATAAGGTTTCTAGGGTCCAGAAATAGAAAACTTCTAACAGGCCCTTATTGAGTCACTCCCTCCCCCACCGGCCCCCCAAATACACCCCCACCCCTAACAAGCAGCCCCCCACACACACTAGTACTGGTATGACTTCCATACTCATCAGCCCACCTGGAATGCTTGCCAACAACTTCTCCAGGTGCTGTTCACAACGGAGGAGGGTAGCCCTTCCAGACAGAGGCCCAGTAAGCAGTCAGTGAACCTGATGGTCAGCGAGCGGGCACTCCCCACTTGAGAGAAACTCTTTTGGCCACTACACCAACAATGTGGGATCTCAATTCCTAGCAAGGCCCAGAGGGCTTTACCAGGTATCACCCGTTGCTCTTACATGACCCTCTGCGGAAGAGCTAGGAAACCTATGAATTTATCTAAGGTCAGTGAGAATTTTCAGGCTCTTATAAGAGAATATCCGCCTGCCTTTCTAGAGTGGCTGATGGAAGCCTATGGGCTTTATACCCTTCATGGCCCGGAGGCCCCGAGAACAGGAGGGCAATAAGTATTGCCTTTATGACTCAGTCAGTCTGCCTCAGACATGAAAAAGTAGTTGGAATGGTTTGAAGGGAAAAATCTTAGTGATTTGGTACAAGTGGCTCATTGAATGTATACCAACAGAGATGACCCTAGCACGACAGAGACAAAGAAGCTAACTAAAATTATCGTAATTGCCATGAGAGACCCCAGAGACTCAGGAAAAGGAGAGCATGGCCCACTCACGGAGAGACTAACCTGTGGGCACCGCGAAGCCATGGGGAAGGATCAATGTGCCTACTGCAGGAAAGAAGGACACTGGAAAAATCAGTGCTTTGAAAACCCCAGGAGAGTGGACGGGCCTCATCTGCACCTAGAGAGACCCAAGCAAGAGACAATAATGCTTGAAGAAGCTGAATAAAGGGGTCAGGGCTCTGTTTCACTTTGCCGCCAAAAGCCCAGGCTAACTCTCCATGTAGGAGGCCAGCCAGTAAATTTCTTGGTGGACACAGGGGCCACCTTCTCAGGTTCAGAAAGGAATACGGGCACATTGTCAAAAAGAAAGATGTGAATTACTGTGAGCCTATGATTCCTTCCACAGATAACTCACACCAGAAGGTTTGCATGGAGGTTAGGTGGGCTTCCCAAGACAACAAGATAACAAATATCTATCTGCCCTTTTTCCGAGGTAGCCACCTGGTTATGATGGCACTGGCTCCTGGCTCAGCTGCTGAGCCAGTGAAGCATTTATAGCAGGAGACTAGGTGGCCAGTGGACATCAACGGACGGACCAAATCTCCACAGTGGGCTTCCTGTTTCAATATGGAGCCACGTATGTTACCTGCTGGATACCATCTCTATCCTGAGCTCATAATTGCCACCCCAGGTCTAGATTACAGCGCGCAGGTACACACTATATGAAATAGTCTCTGATTAACCCCTCTCGATAACTTGCTGACATGGGAGTCTGGATAATCCAGTACATTTACTTTCCAGATAAGAAAACTCACTCAAAAACACACATCAGTTGACCCAGAGACACACAACTGGTTAACAACAAAGTCATATTCACAACCAGCGTCTGGACCAAGAGCACGGTGCCCCACAGAACTGTGCCCATCGAACAGTCAATATCTCCTGGACTCCCAAAAGATCTGAGCTGACACCCACCCTCCCACATCCTTGCAGCGCCCAAAGATTGTATTTCACAGGATGGCACCGGATTTGCAGCTCGCGGAGAGGGACATATCTGATCAGAGAACACAGGGCAGAACAAGGGGGAGGAGGGGAGAAAAGAGCACATCCTGGCCCAATACACCTTGAGGATGATGTTCCCAATCAGAGAAGCCAGTCCACAGTGAAGACCACACGGGCAGCCCCACGATGAGAAACGTCCCTCAAAGACCCATAGCCCTAGAGGGGACAACACTGGAGACACAGTGTGGGAACTGCGCCCGAACTGATCCTGCCACCTCGAGGCATGACACTAAGAGAGTGCAGCGGAAGAGAAAGAAAATGGAGCATCAAAGTCCCCGGGGAATGCCAAAGGTGGACTTTGTGGTCAGGGCTCGGTGCCCCAACAGACTGGACAGGAAAACACTCTTAAAGTTCACCACACAGTCCTTGTACTTTTCTTTCTTGGTTAGTGTTGTTTTCTTTTAGTGTCATTGGATTTTGGTTGGGTTTTGTTTACATTTTTGTTTGTTTTTTTCTTTTCGCTGCTTGGTTTTGCTCAGTCTTATTTTGTGCATGTTATTAATAAAGCAAGGCGAAAACGGCGACATGGGGACAGAATCCGAATAGCACGATCCCTCTTGATTGGCTTCCTCACGGACACCTGGCAAAAGCATGTTTGGGGATGGTCCTAAGTGTTGACACGCACATGTGGCTCGGCGCTTCCAGTGGGACACCGCGCCGCGCTGGCTCGCACTGCAAGTAAAGTGCAGTTAGATCAAACCAATCCCCATCTCCAGGACTCGGGGTACATAAACCCTGTAGGGACTCCAAACTAGATAGTCCAAGTGCCCGCTAGGTAACCTAGACAGTCCAAGTGCCTGCTAGGTAACCTACATATTCCAAGTGCCCGTTTGCTAACCAAGATCGTCAAAGTGCCTGCTAGTTAACCTACATAGTCCAAGGGCCCGCTAGTTAACCCAGATAGTCCAAGTGCCCGCTAGTTAACCTACATAGTACAAGGACCCACTAGTTAACCGACATAGTCCTAGTGCCCGCTAGTTAACCTACATTGTCCAAGTCCCTGATAGGGAACCTACATAGTCCAAGTATCCGCTAGGTAACCTACATAGTCCAAGTGCCCGTTAGGTAACCTAGATAGTCCAAAGGCCCGCTAGGGAACCCACATAGTCCAAGTTCCCATTAGAGTACTTACATAGTCAAAGGGCCTGCTATGGAACCTACATAGTCCAAGTGCCCACAAGGGAACCTTCATAGTCCGAGTGCCTGCTAGGGAACCTACATAGTCCAAGTGCCCTGTAGGGAACCTATGTAGTCCAAGTACCCGCTAGGGAACGTACATAGTCCAAGTGCCCACTAGGTAACTTAGATAGAGCAAGTGCCCGCTAGTTAACCTAGATAGTTCTAGTACCCGCTAGGTAACCTGGATCGTTCAAGGGCCCCCTAGTTAGCCTACATAGTCCAAGTGCCCGCTAGATAACCTAGATAGTTCATGTTCCCGTTCGGTAACCTAGATAGCCCAAGTGCCCTTTAGGGAACCTAGATAGTCCAAAGGCCCGCTAGTAAACCTAAATAGTCCATGGGCCCGCTAGTTAACCTACATAGTGCAAGTGTCCGCTAGTTAACCTACATATTCCAAGTGCCCCCTAGTTAACCTACATAATCTAAGTGCCCGTTAGCTAACCTAGGTAGTCCAAGGGCCCGCTAGTTGACCTACATAGTCCAAGTGCCAGCTAGGTAACCTAGATAGTACAAGTGCCCGCTAGGGAACCTAGATAGTCCAAGTGCCTGTTAGCTAACCTAGATAGTCCAAGTGCCCGCTAGGCAACCTACATAGTCCAAGTGCCCGTTAGTTAACCTAGATAATCCAAGTGCCCGCTAGGTAACCTAGACAGTCCAAGTGCTATCTAGGTAACCTACATAGTCCAAGTTCCCGCTTGGTAACCTTAAGAGTCCAAATGCCCGCTAGGGAAACTACATAATCCAAGTGCCCGCTAGTTAACCTAGATAGTCCAAGTGCCTGCTAGTAAACCTACATAATCCATGGGCCCGCTAGTTAACCTACATAGTGCAAAGGCCCGCTAGTTAACCTAGATCGTGCAAGTGTCCGCTAGTTAACCTACATAGTCCAAATGCCCGCTAGTTAACCTAGATAGTCCAAGTGCCCGCTAGGGATCCTTCATAATCCAAGTGCCTGCTAGGTAACCTAGATAGTCCAAATGCCCGCTAGTTAACCTAGATAGTCCACGTGCCCACTAGGGGAAGTACATAGTCCAAGTGCCCGCTAGGTAAGCTAGATAATCCAAGTGCGCGCTAGGGTATGTACATAGTCCAACTGCCTGCTAGGAAACCTAGATAGTCCAAATGCCCGCTAGTTAACCTACATAGTCCAAGGGCCCGCTAGTTATCCTACATAGTCCAAGGTCTGCTAGTTAACCTAGATAGTTCAAGTACCCGCTAGGTAACCTAGATCGTCCAAGGGCCGCCTAGTTCGCCTACAGAGTCCAAGTGCCCGCTAGGTAACCTAGATAGTCCAAGTGCCCGCTAGGTAACCTAGATAGTCAAAGTGCCCTTTAGTGAACCTAGATAGTACAAGGGCCCGCTAATAAACCTACATAGTCCAAGTGCCCGCTAGGGAACCTACATAGTCCAAGTGCCCATTAGGTAACCTAGATAGTCCAAATGCCCGCTAGGGAACCCACATAGTCCAAGTGCCCGCTAGGGAACTTACATAGTCCAAGAGCCCGCTAGGGAACCTAGATAGTCCAAGAGCCCTTTAGTGAACCTAGATAGTACAAGGGCCCGCTAATAAACCTACATAGTCCAAGTGCCCGCTAGGGAACCTACATAGTCCAAGTGCCCATTAGGTAACCTAGATAGTCCAAATGCCCGCTAGGGAACCCACATAGTCCAAGTGCCCGCTAGGGAACTTACATAGTCCAAGAGCCCGCTAGGGAACCTACATAGTCCAAGTGCCCGTTAGTTAACCTAGATAGTCCAAGTGCCTGCTTGGTAACCTAGATAGTTCAACAGCCCGCTGGGTAACCTACATACTCCAAGAACCCGCTAAGTAACGTAGATAGTTCAAGTGCCAGCTAGGTAACCTAGAAAGTCCAACTGCCTGCTAGGTAACCTACAAAGTCTAAGTGCCCGCTAGGTTATCTATATAGTCCAAATGCCCGCTAGGGAATCTACATAGTCCAAGGGCCCGCTAGTTAACGTAGATAGTCCAAGTGCCGCTAGTTAATCTACATAGTCCAAGAGCCCGCTAGGTAACCTACATAGTCCAAATACCCGCTAGTTAACCTAGATCGTCCAAGTGCCCGATAGGTAACCTACATAGTCCATGGGACCGCTAGTTAACCTACATAGTCCAAGGGCCCGCTAGGTAACCTACAATGTCTAAGTGCCCGCTAGGTTATCTATATAGTCCAAAAGCCCGCTAGGGAACCTACATAGTCCAAGTGCCCGCTAGGTAACCTAGATAATCCAAGTGCCCACTAGTTAACCTATATCGTCCAAGTGCCCGCTAGTTAACCTAGATCGTCCAAGTGACCGCTAGTTAACCAACATAGTCAATGGGCCCGCTAGTTAACCTACATAGTGCAAGAGCCCGCTAGTTAACCTAGATCGTGCAAGTGTCCGCTAGTTAACCTACATAGTCCAAGTGCCAGTTAGCTAACCTAGATAGACCAAGGGGCCGCTAGTTGACCTACATAGTACAAGTGCCCGCTAGGTAACCTAGATAATCCAAGTGCCCGCTAGGGAACCTTCATAGTCCAAGTGCCAGCTAGGTAACCTAGATAGTCCTAGTGCCCGTTAGTCAACCTAGAGTGTCCAAGTGCCCACCAGGGGACGTACTTAGTCCAAGTGCCCGTTAGATAACCTAGATAGTCCAAGTGCCCGCTAGTTAACATTGATCATCCAAGGGCCCGCTAGTTAACCTAGATAGTCCAAGTGAACGCTAGTTAACCTAGATAGTCCAAGTGCCCTCTAGTTAACCTAGATCGTCCAAGTGCCCGCTAGTTAACCTACATAGTCCAAGGGCCTGCTAGTTAACCTACGTAGTCCAAGGTCCGCTAGTTAACCTAGATAGTCCAAGTGCTCGCTAGTTAACCTACATACTACAAGGGTCCGCTAGTTGACCTAGATAGTCCAAGTGCCTGCTAGTTAACCTAGATAGTCCAAGTGCCCGCTAGGTAACCAAAGTAGTCCAAATGTCCGATAGGGATCCTACATAGTCCAAGTGCCCGCTAGGTAAACTACATAGTCCAAGTGCCCGTTCGTTAACCTAGATAGTCCAAGTGCCCGCTAGGTAACCTAGATAATCCAAGTGCCCGCTAGGTAACCTAGAGTCCAAGTGCTCGCTAGTTAACCTACATAGTCCAAGTGCCCGCTATGTAACCTAGATAGTCAAAGTGCCCGTTAGGTAACCTAGATAGTCCAAGTGCCCGCTAGGTAACTTACATTGTCCAAGTTCCCGCTAGGTAACCTAGATACTCAAAGTGCCCGTTACCTAACCTACATAGTCCAAGTGCCCGTTCGTTAACCTAGAATTCCAAGTGCCCGCTAGGTTACCTGCATATTTCAAGTGCCCGTTCGTTAACCTAGATAGTCCAAGTGCCCACTAGGTAACCTACATAATCCAAGAGCCCGCTAGGTAAACTATATAGTCCATGTGCCCGCTAGGTAACCTAGATAGTCCAAGGGCCCGCTAGTTAACCTACATAGTCCAAGGGCTGACTTATTAACTTTGATAGTCCAAGTGCCCGCTAGTTAACCTAGATCGTCGAAGTGCCCGCTAGTTAACCTAGATTGTCCAAGTGCCTGATAGTTAACCTACATAGTCCAAGTGTCCTCTAGTTAACCTACATAGTCCAAGTGCCCACTAGTTAACCTATATACCAAGTGCCCACTACGTAACCTAGATAGTCCAAGGGCAGGCTAGTTAACCTACATACTCCAAGTGACCGCTTGGCAACCTACATAGTCCAAGTGCCCGCTAAGGAACCTACATAGTCCAAGTGCACGCTAGTTAACCTAGATATTCCAAGTGCCCGCTAGTTAAACTAGATATTCCAAGTGCCTGCTAGGTAACCTACATATTGCAAGTGTCCGCTAGTTAACCTACATATTCCAAGTGCCCGCTAGTTAACATAGATAGTCCAAGTGCCCGCTAAGGAACGTACAGAGTCCAAGTTCCCACTAGGTAACCTAGATAGTGCAAGTGCCTGCTAGTTAACCTAGATAGTTCAAGTAACCGCTAGGTAACCTAGATCGTCCAAGTGCCCCCTAGTTAGCCTACAAAATCCAAGTGCCCGCTAAGTAACCTAGATAGTCCAAGTGCCCGTTCGGTAACCCAGATAGTCCAAGTGCCCTTTAGGGAACCAAGATAGTCCAAGGGCCCTCTAATAAACCTACATAGTCCATGGGCCCGCTAGTTAACATACATATCCCAAGTGCCCGCTAGTTAACCTAGATAGTCCATGTGCCCGTTAGCTAACCTAGATAGGCCAAGGGCCCGCTAGTTGACCTACATAGTCCAAGTGCCAGCTAGGTAACCTAGATAGTACAAATGCCCGCTAGGGAACCTAGATAGTCCAAGTGCCAGTTAGCTAACCTAGATAGTCCAAGTGGCGACTAGGTAACCTACATAGTCAAAGTGCCCGTTTGTTAACCTAGATAATCCAAGTGCCCGCTAGGTAACCTAGACATTCAAAGTGCCCGCTAGTTAACCTACATAGTCCAAGTGCCCGATAGGGAACCTACATAATCAAAGTGCCCGCTAGGCAACCTACATAGTCCAAGTGCCCGTTACATAACCTAGAGAGTCAAAGTGCCTGCTAGGCAACCTTTATAGTCCAATTGCCCGCTAGGTAACCTACATAGTCCAAGTGCCCGCTAGTTAACCTAGATAGTCCAAGTGCCTGCTAGTAAACCTACATAATCCATGGGCCCGCTAGTTAACCTATATAGTGCAAGGGCCTGCTAGTTATCCTAGATCGTGCAAGTGTCCGCTAGTTAACCTATATAGTCCAAGTGCCCGCTAGTTAATCTATATACCAAGTGCCCGCTACGTAACCTAGATAGTCCTAGTGCCCGTTAGTTAACCTAGATAGTCCAAGTGCCCACTAGGGGACGTACATAGTCCAAGTGACCACTAGGTAACCTAGATAGTTCTAGTGCCCGTTACCTAATCTAGATAGTCCAAGTGCCCGCTAGGCAACCTACATAGTCCAAGTGCCCGATCGTTAACCTAGAAGTCCAAGTGCCCGCTATGTAACCTAGACAGTCCAAGTGCCCGCTAGGTTACCTGCATAGTCCAAGTGCCCGTTCGTTAACCTAGATATTCCAAGTGCCTGCTAGGGAACCTATATAGTCCAAGTGCTATCTAGGTAACCTAGATAGTCCAAGGGCCCGCTAGTTAACCTACATAGTCCTAGGGCTCGCTTGTTAACTTTGATAGTCCAAGTGCCCCTTAGTTAACCTAGATCGTCCAAGTGCCCGCTAGTTAACCTAGATCGTCCAAGTACTGGCTAGTTAACCTACACCGTCCAAGGGCCCACTAGTTAACCTAGATCGTCCAAGTGTCCGCTAGTTAACCTATATAGTCCAAGTGCCCGCTAGTTAATCTATATACCAAGTGCCCGCTACGTAACCTAGATAGTCCAAGTGCCCGCTAGCGAACGTACATAGTCCCAGTGCCCGCTAGGTAACCTAGATAGTGCATGTGCCCGCTAGTTAACCTAGAAAGTTCAAGTACCCGCTAGGTAACCTAGATCGTCCAAGCGCCCCCTAATTAGCCTACATAGTCCAAGTGCCCTTTAGGCAACCTACATAGTCCAAGTGCCCGTTACATAACCTAGAGAGTCAAAGTGCTTGCTAGGCAACCTTTATAGTCCAATTGCCCGCTAGGTAACCTACATAGTCCAAGTGCCCGCTAGGTAACCAAAATAGTCCAAATGCCCGCTAGGGAAACTACATAGTCTAAGTGCCCGCTAGTTAACCTAGATAGTGCAAGTGCCCGCTAGTTAGCTTAGAAAGTTCAACTACCCGCTAGGTAACCTAGATCGTCCAAGCGCCCCCTAATTAGCCTACATAGTCCAAGTGCCCTTTAGGTAACCTAGATAGTCCTAGTGCCCGTTCGGTAGCCTAGATAGTCAATGTGCCCTTTAGGGAACCTAGATAGTCCAAGCGCCTGTTAGTAAACCTACATAGTCCATGGGCCCGCTAGTTAACCTACATATTCCAAGTGCCCACTAGTTAACCTACATAATCTAAGTGCCCGTTAGCTAACCTAGATAGTCCAAGGGACCGCTAGTTGACCTACAGAGTCCAAGTGCCAACTAGGTATCTTAGATGGTACAAGTGCCCGCTAGGGAACCTAAATAGTCCAAGTGCCTGTTAGCTAACCTAGATAGTCCAAGTGGCGACTAGGTAACCTACATAGTCCAAGTGCCCGTTTGTTAACCTAGATAATCCAAGTGCCCACTAGGTAACCTAGACATTCAAAGTGCCCGCTAGTTAACCTACATAGTCCAAGTGCCTGATAGGGAACCTACATAATCAAAGTACCCGCTAGGCAACCTACATAGTCCAAGTGCCCGTTACATAACCTAGAGAGTCAAAGTGCTTGCTAGGCAACCTTTATAGTCCAATTGCCCGCTAGGTAACCTACATAGTCCAAGTGCCCGCTAGGTAACCAAAATAGTCCAAATGCCCGCTAGGGAAACTACATAGTCCAAGTGCCCGCTAGTTAACCTAGATAGTCCAAGTGCCTGCTAGTAAACCTACATAATCCATGGGCCCGCTAGTTAACCTATATAGTGCAAGGGCCCGCTAGTTAACCTAGATCGTGCAAGTGTCCGCTAGTTTACCTATATAGTCCAAGTGCCCGGTAGTTAATCTATATACCAAGTGCCCGCTACGTAACCTAGATAGTCCAAGTGCCCGCTAGCGAACGTACATAGTCCCAGTGCCCGCTAGGTAACCTAGATAGTGCAAGTGCCCGCTAGGTAACCTAGATAGTGCAAGTGCCCGCTAGTTAGCCTAGAAAGTTCAAGTACCCGCTAGGTAACCTAGATCGTCCAAGCGCCCCCTAATTAGCCTACATAGTCCAAGTGCCCTTTAGGTAACCTAGATAGTCCAAGTGCCCGTTCGGTAACCTAGATAGTCCATGTGCCCTTTAGGGAACCTAGATAGTCCAAGCGCCTGTTAGTAAACCTACATAGTCCATGGGCCCGCTAGTTAACCTACATATTCCAAGTGCCCACTAGTTAACCTACATAATCTAAGTGCCCGTTAGCTAACCTAGATAGTCCAAGAGACCGCTAGTTGACCTACATAGTCCAAGTGCCAACTAGGTATCTTAGGTGGTTCAAGTGCCCGCTAGGGAACCTAAATAGTCCAAGTTCCTGTTAGCTAACCTAGATAGTCCAAGTGGCGGCTAGGTAACCTACATAGTCCATGTGCCGTTCGTTAACCTAGATAATCCAAGTGCCCGCTAGGTAACCTAGACAGTCCAAGTGCCCGCTAGTTAACCTACATAGTCCAAGTGCCCGAAAGGGAACCTACATAATCCAAGTGGCCGCTAGGCAACCTACATAGTCCAAGTGCCCGTTAGTTAACCTAGATAGTCAAAGTGCCTGCTAGGTAACCTAGATAGTCCAAGTGCCCGCTTGGTAAGCTAAATAGTCCAAATGCCCGCTAGGGAAACTACATAGTCCATGTGCCCGCTAGTTAACCTAGATAGTCCAAGTGCCTGCTAGTAAACCTACATAATCCATGGGCCCGCTAGTTAACCTACATAGTGCAAGGGCCCGCTAGTTAACCTAGATCGTGCAAGTGTCCGCTAGTTAACCTACATAGTCCAAGTGCCCGCTAGTTAACCTAGATAGTCCTAATGCCCGTTAGTTAACCTAGATAGTCCTAGTGCCCGTTAGTTAATCTAGATAGTCCAAGTGCCCACTAGGGGACTTACATAGTCCAAGTGCCCGCTAGGTAACCTAGATAGTTCTAGTGCCCGTTACCTAATCTAGATAGTCCAAGTGCCCGCTAGGCAACCTACATAGTCCAAGTGCCCGATCGTTAACCTAGAAGTCCAAGTGCCCGCCATGTAACCTAGACAGTCCAAGTGCCCGCTAGGTTACCTGCATAGTCCAAGTGCCCGTTCGTTAACCTAGATATTCCAAGTGCCTGCTAGGGAACCTATATAGTCCAAGTGCTATCTAGGTAAACTAGATAGTCCAAGGGCCCGCTAGTTAACCTACATATTCCTAGGGATCGCTTGTTAACTTTGATAGTCCAAGTGCCCCTTAGTTAACCTAGATCGTCCAAGTGCGCGCTAGTTAACCTAGATCGTCCAAGTACTGGCTAGTTAACCTACATCGTCCAAGGGCCCACTAGTTAACCTAGATCGTCCAAGTGTCCGCTAATTAACCTATATAGTCCAAGTGCCCGCTAGTTAATCTATATACCAAGTGCCCGCTAGCGAACGTACATAGTCCCAGTGCCCGCTAGGTAACCTAGATAGTGCATGTGCCCGCTAGTTAACCTAGAAAGTTCAAGTACCCGCTAGGTAACCTAGATCGTCCAAGCGCCCCCTAATTAGCCTACATAGTCCAAGTGCCCTTTAGGTAACCTACATAGTCCAAGTGCCCGTTCGGTAACCTAGATAGTCCATGTGCCCTTTAGGGAACCTAGATAGTCCAAGCGCCTGTTAGTAAACCTACATAGTCCATGGGCCCACTAGTTAACCTACATATTCCAAGTGCCCACTAGTTAACCTACATAATCTAAGTGCCCGTTAGCTAACCTAGATAGTCAAAGGGACCGCTAGTTGACCTACATAGTCCAAGTGCCAACTAGGTATCTTAGATGGTACAAGTGCCCGCTAGGGAACCTAAATAGTCCAAGTTCCTGTTAGCTAACCTAGATAGTCCAAGTGGCGGCTAGGTAACCTACATAGTCCATGTGCCCGTTCGTTAACCTAGATACTCCAAGTGCCCGCTAGGTAACCTAGACAGTCCAAGTGCCCGCTACTTAACCTACATAGTCCAAGTGCCCGAAAGGGAACCTACATAATCCAAGTGCCCGCTAGGCAACCTACACAGTCCACGTGCCCGTTAGTTAACTTAGAGAGTCAAAGTGCCTGCTAGGTAACCTAGATAGTCCACGTACTCGCTAGGTAACCTACATAGTCCAAGTGCCCGCTTGGTAAGCTAAATAGTCCAAATGCCCGCTAGGGAAACTACATAGTCCAAGTGCCCGCTAGTTAACCTAGATAGTCCAAGTGCCTGCTAGTAAACCTACATAATCCATGGGCCCGCTAGTTAACCTATACAGTGCAAGGGCCCGCTAGTTAACCTAGATCGTGCAAGTGTCCGCTAGTTAACCTATATAGTCCAAGTGCCCGCTAGTTAATCTATATACCAAGTGCCTGCTACGTAACCTAGATAGTCCAAGTGCCCGCAAGCGAACGTACATAGTCCCAGTGCCGCTAGGTAACCTAGATAGTGCAAGTGCCCACTAGTTAACCTAGAAAGTTCAAGTACCCGCTAGGTAACCTAGATCGTCCAAGGGCCCCCTAATTAGCCTACATAGTCCAAGTGCCCTTTAGGTAACCTAGATAGTCCAAGTGCCCGTTCGGTAACCTAGATAGTCCATGTGCCCTTTAGGGAACCTAGATAGTCCAAGCGCCTGTTAGTAAACCTACATAGTCCATGGGCCCGCTAGTTAACCTACATATTCCAAGTGCCCACTAGTTAACCTACATAATCTAAGTGCCCGTTAGCTAACCTAGATAGTCCAAGGGACCGCTAGTTGACCTACATAGTCCAAGTGCCAACTAGGTATCTTAGATGGTACAAGTGCCCGCTAGGGAACCTAAATAGTCCAAGTTCCTGTTAGCTAACCTAGATAGTCCAAGTGGCGGCTAGGTAACCTACATAGTCCATGTGCCATTCGTTAACCTAGATACTCCAAGTGCCCGCTAGGTAACCTAGACAGTCCAAGTGCCCGCTAGTTAACCTACATAGTCCAAGTGCCCGAAAGGGAACCTACATAATCCAAGTGCCCGTTAGTTAACCTAGATAGTCAATGTGCCTGCTAGGTAACCTAGATAGTGCAAGTGCTCGCTAGGTAACCTACATAGTCCAAGTGCCCGCTTGGTAACCTAAATAGTCCAAATGCCCGCTAGGGAAACTACATAGTCCAAGTGCCCGCTAGTAAACCTACATAATCCATGGGCCCGCTAGTTAACCTAGATCGTGCAATTGTCCGCTAGTTAACCTACATAGTACAAGTGCCCGCTAGGTAACCTAGATAGTCCAAGTGCCCGCTAGTTAACCTAGATAGTCCTAGTGCCCGTTAGTTAACCTAGATAGTCCTAGTGTCCGATAGTTAACCTAGATAGTCCAAGTGCCCACTAGGGGACGTACATAGTCCAAGTGCCCGCTAGGTAACTTAGATAGTTCTAGTGCCCGTTACCTAACCTTGATTGTCCAAGTGCCCGCTAGGCAACCTACATAGTCCAAGTGCCCGATCGTTAACCTAGAATCCAAGTGCCCGCTATGTAACCTAGACAGTCCAAGTGCCCGCTAGGTTACCTGCATAGTCCAAGTGCCCGTTCGTTAACCTAGATATTCCAAGTGCCTGCTAGGGAACCTATATAGTCCAAGTGCTATCTAGGTAACCTAGATAGTCCAAGGGCCCGCTAGTTAACCTACATAGTCCTAGGGCTCGCTTGTTAACTTTGATAGTCCAAGTGCCCCTTAGTTAACCTAGATCGTCCAAGTGCCCGCTAGTTAACCTAGATCGTCCAAGTACTGGCTAGTTAACCTACATCGTCCAAGGGCCCACTAGTTAACTTAGATCGCCCAAGTGTCCGCTAGTTAACCTATAATCCAAGTGCCCGCTAGTTAATCTATATACCAAGTGCCCGCTACGTAACCTAGATAGTCCAAGTGCCCGCTAGCGAACGTACATAGTCCCAGTGCCCGCTAGGTAACCTAGATAGTGCAAGTGCCCGCTAGTTAACCTAGAAAGTTCAATTACCCGCTAGGTAACCTAGATCGTCCAAGGGCCCCCTAATTAGCCTACATAGTCCAAGTGCCCTCTAGGTAACCTAGATAGTCCAAGTGCCCGTTCGGTAACCTAGATAGTCCATGTGCCCTTTAGGGAACCTAGATAGTCCAAGCGCCTGTTAGTAAACCTACATAGTCCATGGGCCCGCTAGTTAACCTACATATTCCAAGTGCCCACTAGTTAACCTACATAATCTAAGTGCCCGTTAGCTAACCTAGATAGTCCAAGGGACCACTAGTTGACCTACATAGTCCAAGTGCCAACTAGGTATCTTAGATGGTACAAGTGCCCGCTAGGGAACCTAAATAGTCCAAGTTCCTGTTAGCTAACCTAGATAGTCCAAGTGGCGGCTAGGTAACCTACATAGTCCATGTGCCGTTCGTTAACCTAGATACTCCAAGTGCCCGCTAGGTAACCTAGACAGTCCAAGTGCCCGCTAGTTAACCTACATAGTCCAAGTGCCCGAAAGGGAACCTACATAATCCAAGTGCCCGTTAGTTAACCTAGATAGTCAATGTGCCTGCTAGGTAACCTAGATAGTCCAAGTGCTCGCTAGGTAACCTACATAGTCCAAGTGCCCGCTTGGTAACCTAAATAGTCCAAATGCCCGCTAGGGAAACTACATAGTCCAAGTGCCCGCTAGTAAACCTACATAATCCATGGGCCCGCTAGTTAACCTAGATCGTGCAATTGTCCGCTAGTTAACCTACATAGTACAAGTGCCCGCTAGGTAACCTAGATAGTCCAAGTGCCCGCTAGTTAACCTAGATAGTCCTAGTGCCCGTTAGTTAACCTAGATAGTCCTAGTGTCCGATAGTTAACCTAGATAGTCCAAGTGCCCACTAGGGGACGTACATAGTCCAAGTGCCCGCTAGGTAACTTAGATAGTTCTAGTGCCCGTTACCTAACCTTGATTGTCCAAGTGCCCGCTAGGCAACCTACATAGTCCAAGTGCCCGATCGTTAACCTAGAATCAAAGTGCCCGCTATGTAACCTAGACAGTCCAAGTGCCCGCTAGGTTACCTGCATAGTCCAAGTGCCCGTTCGTTAACCTAGATATTCCAAGTGCCTGCTAGGGAACCTATATAGTCCAAGTGCTATCTAGGTAACCTAGATAGTCCAAGGGCCCGCTAGTTAACCTACATAGTCCTAGGGCTCGCTTGTTAACTTTGATAGTCCAAGTGCCCCTTAGTTAACCTAGATCGTCCAAGTGCCCGCTAGTTAACCTAGATCGTCCAAGTACTGGCTAGTTAACCTACATCGTCCAAGGGCCCACTAGTTAACTTAGATCGCCCAAGTGTCCGCTAGTTAACCTATAATCCAAGTGCCCGCTAGTTAATCTATATACCAAGTGCCCGCTACGTAACCTAGATAGTCCAAGTGCCCGCTAGCGAACGTACATAGTCCCAGTGCCCGCTAGGTAACCTAGATAGTGCAAGTGCCCGCTAGTTAACCTAGAAAGTTCAATTACCCGCTAGGTAACCTAGATCGTCCAAGGGCCCCCTAATTAGCCTACATAGTCCAAGTGCCCTCTAGGTAACCTAGATAGTCCAAGTGCCCGTTCGGTAACCTAGATAGTCCATGTGCCCTTTAGGGAACCTAGATAGTCCAAGCGCCTGTTAGTAAACCTACATAGTCCATGGGCCCGCTAGTTAACCTACATATTCCAAGTGCCCACTAGTTAACCTACATAATCTAAGTGCCCGTTAGCTAACCTAGATAGTCCAAGGGACCACTAGTTGACCTACATAGTCCAAGTGCCAACTAGGTATCTTAGATGGTACAAGTGCCCGCTAGGGAACCTAAATAGTCCAAGTTCCTGTTAGCTAACCTAGATAGTCCAAGTGGCGGCTAGGTAACCTACATAGTCCATGTGCCGTTCGTTAACCTAGATAATCCAAGTGCCCGCTAGGTAACCTAGACAGTCCAAGTGCCCGCTAGTTAACCTACATAGTCCAAGTGCCCGAAAGGGAACCTTCATAATCCAAGTGCCCGCTAGGCAACCTACATAGTCCAAGTGCCCGTTAGTTAACCTAGATAGTCAAAGTGCCTGCTAGGTAATCTAGATAGTCCAAGTGCTCGCTAGGTAACCTACATAGTCCAAGTGCCCGTTAGGTAACCTAAATAGTCCAAATGCCCGCTAGGGAAACTACATAGTCCATGTGCCCGCTAGTTAACCTAGATAGTCCAAGTGCCTGCTAGTAAACCTACATAATCCATGGGCCCGATAGTTAACCTACATAGTGCAAGGGCCCGCTAGTTAACCTAGATCGTGCAAGTGTCCGCTAGTTAACCTACATAGTCCAAGTGCCTGCAAGGTAAACTAGATATTCCAAGTGCCCGCTAGTTAACCTAGATAGTCCTAGTGCCCGTTAGTTAACCTAGATAGTCCAAATGCCCGTTAGTTAACCTAGATAGTCCAAGTGCCCACTAGGGGACGTACATAGTCCAAGTGCCCGCTAGGTAACCTAGATAGTTCTAGTGCCCGTTACCTAACCTAGATAGTCCATGTGCCCTTTAGGGAACCTAGATAGTCCAAGCGCCTGTTAGTAAACCTACATAGTCCATGGGCCCGCTAGTTAACCAACATATTCCAAGTGCCCACTAGTTAACCTACATAATCTAAGTGCCCGTTAGCTAACCTAGATAGTCCAAGGGACCGCTAGTTGACCTACATAGTCCAAGTGCCAACTAGGTATCTTAGATGGTACAAGTGCCCGCTAGGGAACCTAAATTGTCCAAGTTCCTGTTAGCTAACCTAGATAGTCCAAGTGGCGGCTAGGTAACATACATAGTCCATGTGCCCGTTCGTTAACCTAGATACTCCAAGTGCCCGCTAGGTAACCTAGACAGTCCAAGTGCCCGCTAGTTAACCTACATAGTCCAAGTGCCCGAAAGGGAACCGACATAATCCAAGTGCCCGCTAGGCAACCTACACAGTCCAAGTGCCCGTTAGTTAACCTAGAGAGTCAAAGTGCCTGCTAGGTAACCTAGATAGTCCAAGTGCTCGCAAGGTAACCTACATAGTCCAAGTGCCCGCTAGTTAACCTAGATAGTCCAAGTGCCTGCTAGTAAACCTACATAATCCATGGGCCCGCTAGTTAACCTATACAGTGCAAGGGCCCGCTAGTTAACCTAGATCGTCCAAGTACTGGCTAGTTAACCTACATCGTCCAAGGGCCCACTAGTTAACCTAGATCGTCCAAGTGTCCGCTAGTTAACCTATATAGTCCAAGTGCCCGCTAGTTAATCTATATACCAAGTGCCCGCTACATAACCTAGATAGTCCAAGTGCCCGCTAGCGAACGTACATAGTCCCAGTGCCCGCTAGGTAACCTAGATAGTGCAAGTGCCCACTAGTTAACCTAGAAAGTTCAAGTACCAGCTAGGTAACCTAGATCGTCCAAGGGCCCCCTAATTAGCCTACATAGTCCAAGTGCCCGTTAGGTAACCTAGATAGTCCAAGTGCCCGTTCGGTAACCTAGATAGTCCATGTGCCCTTTAGCGAACCTAGATAGTCCAAGTGCCTGTTAGTAAACCTACATAGTCCATGGGCCCGCTAGTTAACCTACATATTCCAAGTGCCCACTAGTTAACCTACATAATCTAAGTGCCCGTTAGCTAACCTAGATAGTCCAAGTGCCCGCTAGTTAACCTACATAGTCCACGTGCCCGATAGGGAACCTACATAATCAAAGTGCCCGCTAGGCAACCTACATAGTCCAAGTGCCCGTTACATAACCTAGAGAGTCAAAGTGCTTGCTAGGCAACCTTTATAGTCCAATTGCCCGCTAGGTAACCTACATAGTCCAAGTGCCCGCTAGGTAACCAAAATAGTCCAAATGCCCACTAGGGAAACTACATAGTCTAAGTGCCCGCTAGTTAACCTAGATAGTGCAAGTGCCCGCTAGTTAGCTTAGAAAGTTCAACTACCCGCTAGGTAACCTAGATCGTCCAAGCGCCCCCTAATTAGCCTACATAGTCCAAGTGCCCTTTAGGTAACCTAGATAGTCCAAGTGCCCTTTCGGTAGCCTAGATAGTCATTGTGCCCTTTAGGGAACCTAGATAGTCCAAGCGCCTGTTAGTAAACCTACATAGTCCATGGGCCCGCTAGTTAACCTACATATTCCAAGTGCCCACTAGTTAACCTACATAATCTAAGTGCCCGTTAACTAACCTAGATAGTCCAAGGGACCGCTAGTTGACCTACATAGTCCAAGTGCCAACTAGGTATCTTAGGTGGTTCAAGTGCCCGCTAGGTAACCTAAATAGTCCAAGTTCCTGTTAGCTAACCTAGATAGTCCAAGTGGCGGCTAGGTAACCTACATAGTCCATGTGCCGTTCGTTAACCTAGATAATCCAAGTGCCCGCTAGGTATCCTAGACAGTACAAGTGCCCGCTAGTTAACCTACATAGTCCAAGTGCCCGAAAGGGAACCTACATAATCCAAGTGGCCGCTAGGCAACCTACATAGTCCAAGTGCCCGTTAGTTAACCTAGATAGTCAAAGTGCCTGCTAGGTAACCTAGATAGTCCAAGTGCTCGCTAGGTAACCTACATAGTCCAAGTGCCCGCTTGGTAACCTAAATAGTCCAAATACCCGCTAGGGAAACTACATAGTCCATGTGCCCGCTAGTTAACCTAGATAATCCAAGTGCCTGCTAGTAAACCTACATAATCCATGGGCCCGCTAGTTAACCTACATAGTGCAAGGGCCCGCTAGTTAACCTAGATCGTGCAAGTGTCTGCTAGTTAACCTACATAGTCCAAGTGCCCGCTAGGTAACCTAGATAGTCCAAGTGCCCGCTAGTTAACCTAGATAGTCTTAATGCCCGTTAGTTAACCTAGATAGTCCTAGTGCCCGTTAGTTAACCTAGATAGTCCAAGTGCCCACTAGGGGACGTACATAGTCCAAGTGACCGCTAGGTAACCTAGATAGTTCTAGTGCCCGTTACCTAACCTAGATAGTCCAAGTGCCCGCTAGTCAACCTACATAATCCAAGTGCCCGATCGTTAACCTAGAAGTCCAAGTGCCCGCCATGTAACCTAGACAGTCCAAGTGCCCGCTAGGTTACCTGCATAGTCCAAGTGCCCGTTCGTTAACCTAGATATTCCAAGTGCCTGCTAGGGAACCTATATAGTCCAAGTGGTATCTAGGTACCCTAGATAGTCCAAGGGCCCGCTAGTTAACCTACATAGTCCTAGGGCTCGCTTGTTAACTTTGATAGTCCAAGTGCCCCTTAGTTAACCTAGATCGTCCAAGTGCCCGCTAGTTAACCTAGATCGTCCAAGTACTGGCTAGTTAACCTACATCGTCCAAGGGCCCACTAGTTAACCTAGATCGTCCAAGTGTCCGCTAGTTAACCTATATAGTCCAAGTGCCCTCTAGTTAATCTATATACCAAGTGCCCGCTACATAACCTAGATAGTCCAAGTGCCCGCTAGCGAACGTACATAGTCCCAGTGCCCGCTAGGTAACCTAGATAGTGCAAGTGCCCACTAGTTAACCTAGAAAGTTCAAGTACCCGCTAGGTAACCTAGATCGTCCAAGGGCCCCCTAATTAGCCTACATAGTCCAAGTGCCCGTTAGGTAACCTAGATAGTCCAAGTGCCCGTTCGGTAACCTAGATAGTCCATGTGCCCTTTAGCGAACCTAGATAGTCCAAGTGCCTGTTAGTAAACCTACATAGTCCATGGGCCCGCTAGTTAACCTACATATTCCAAGTGCCCACTAGTTAACCTACATAATCTAAGTGCCCGTTAGCTAACCTAGATAGTCCAAGTGCCCGCTAGTTAACCTACATAGTCCACGTGCCCGATAGGGAACCTACATAATCAAAGTGCCCGCTAGGCAACCTACATAGTCCAAGTGCCCGTTACATAACCTAGAGAGTCAAAGTGATTGCTAGGCAACCTTTATAGTCCAATTGCCCGCTAGGTAACCTACATAGTCCAAGTGCCTGCTAGGTAACCAAAATAGTCCAAATGCCCACTAGGGAAACTACATAGTCTAAGTGCCCGCTAGTTAACCTAGATAGTGCAAGTGCCCGCTAGTTAGCTTAGAAAGTTCAACTACCCGCTAGGTAACCTAGATCGTCCAAGCGCCCCCTAATTAGCCTACATAGTCCAAGTGCCCTTTAGGTAACCTAGATAGTCCAAGTGCCCGTTCGGTAGCCTAGATAGTCATTGTGCCCTTTAGGGAACCTAGATAGTCCAAGCGCCTGTTAGTAAACCTACATAGTCCATGGGCCCGCTAGTTAACCTACATATTCCAAGTGCCCACTAGTTAACCTACATAATCTAAGTGCCCGTTAACTAACCTAGATAGTCCAAGGGACCGCTAGTTGACCTACATAGTCCAAGTGCCAACTAGGTATCTTAGGTGGTTCAAGTGCCCGCTAGGTAACCTAAATAGTCCAAGTTCCTGTTAGCTAACCTAGATAGTCCAAGTGGCGGCTAGGTAACCTACATAGTCCATGTGCCGTTCGTTAACCTAGATAATCCAAGTGCCCGCTAGGTAACCTAGACAGTCCAAGTGCCCGCTAGTTAACCTACATAGTCCAAGTGCCCGAAAGGGAACCTACATAATCCAAGTGGCCGCTAGGCAACCTACATAGTCCAAGTGCCCGTTAGTTAACCTAGATAGTCAAAGTGCCTGCTAGGTAACCTAGATAATCCAAGTGCTCGCTAGGTAACCTACATAGTCCAAGTGCCCGCTTGGTAACCTAAATAGTCCAAATACCCGCTAGGGAAACTACATAGTCCATGTGCCCGCTAGTTAACCTAGATAATCCAAGTGCCTGCTAGTAAACCTACATAATCCATGGGCCCGCTAGTTAACCTACATAGTGCAAGGGCCCGCTAGTTAACCTAGATCGTGCAAGTGTCTGCTAGTTAACCTACATAGTCCAAGTGCCCGCTAGGTAACCTAGATAGTCCAAGTGCCCGCTAGTTAACCTAGATAGTCTTAATGCCCGTTAGTTAACCTAGATAGTCCTAGTGCCCGTTAGTTAACCTAGATAGTCCAAGTGCCCACTAGGGGACGTACATAGTCCAAGTGACCGCTAGGTAACCTAGATAGTCCAAGTGCCCGTTAGTTAACCTAGAGAGTCAAAGTGCCTGCTAGGTAACCTAGATAGTCCAAGTGCTCGCTAGGTAACCTACATAGTCCAAGTGCCCGCTTGGTAACCTAAATAGTCCAAATGCCCGCTAGGGAAACTACATAGTCCAAGTGCCCGCTAGTTAACCTAGATAGTCCAAGTGCCTGCTAGTAAATCTACATAATCCATGGGCCCGCTAGTTAACCTAGATCGTGCAATTGTCCGCTAGTTAACCTACATAGTACAAGTGCCCGCTAGGTAACCTAGATAGTCCAAGTGCCCGCTAGTTAACCTAGATAGTCCTAGTGCCCGTTAGTTAACCTAGATAGTCCTAGTGTCCGATAGTTAACCTAGATAGTCCAAGTGCCCACTAGGGGACGTACATAGTCCAAGTGCCCGCTAGGTAACCTAGATAGTTCTAGTGCCCGTTACCTAACCTAGATTGTCCAAGTGCCCGCTAGGCAACCTACATAGTCCAAGTGCCCGATCGTTAACCTAGAAGTCCAAGTGCCCGCTATGTAACCTAGACAGTCCAAGTGCCCGCTAGGTTACCTGCATAGTCCAAGTGCCCGTTCGTTAACCTAGATATTCCAAGTGCCTGCTAGGGAACCTATATTGTCCAAGTGCTATCTAGGTACCCTAGATAGTCCAAGGGCCCGCTAGTTAACCTACATAGTCCAAGGGCTCGCTTGTTAACTTTGATAGTCCAAGTGCCCCTTAGTTAACCTAGATCGTCCAAGTGCCCGCTAGTTAACCTAGATCGTCCAAGTACTGGCTAGTTAACCTACATCGTCCAAGGGCCCACTAGTTAACCTAGATCGTCCAAGTGTCCGCTAGTTAACCTATATAGTCCAAGTGCCCGCTAGTTAATCTATATACCAAGTGCCCGCCACGTAACCTAGATAGTCCAAGTGCCCGCTAGCGAACGTACATAGTCCCAGTGCCCGCTAGGTAACCTAGATAGTGCAAGTGCCCGCTAGTTAACCTAGAAAGTTCAATTACCCGCTAGGTAACCTAGATTGTCCAAGGGCCCCCTAATTAGCCTACATAGTCCAAGTGCCCTTTAGGTAACCTAGATAGTCCAAGTGCCCTTTAGGGAACCTAGATAGTCCAAGAGCCTGTTAGTAAACCTACATAATCCATGGGCCCGCTAGTTAACCTACATATTCCAAGCGCCCACTAGTTAACCTACATAATCTAAGTGCCCGTTAGCTAACCTAGATAGTCCAAGGGACCGCTAGTTGACCTACATAGTCCCAGTGCCAACTAGGTATCTTAGATGGTACAAGTGCCCGCTAGGGAACCTAAATAGTCCAAGTTCCTGTTAGCTAACCTAGATAGTCCAAGTGGCGGCTAGGTAACATACATAGTCCATGTGCCCGTTCGTTAACCTAGATACTCCAAGTGCCCGCTAGGTAACCTAGACAGTCCAAGTGCCCGCTAGTTAACCTACATAGTCCAAGTGCCCGAAAGGGAACCGACATAATCCAAGTGCCCGCTAGGCAACCTACACAGTCCAAGTGCCCGTTAGTTAACCTAGAGAGTCAAAGTGCCTGCTAGGTAACCTAGATAGTCCAAGTGCTCGCTAGGTAACCTACATAGTCCAAGTGCCCGCTTGGTAACCTAAATAGTCCAAATGCCCGCTAGGGAAACTACATAGTCCAAGTGCCCGCTAGTTAACCTAGATAGTCCAAGTGCCTGCTAGTAAACCTACATAATCCATGGGCCCGCTAGTTAACCTATACAGTGCAAGGGCCCGCTAGTTAACCTAGATCGTGCAAGTGTCCGCTAGTTAACCTATATAGTCCAAGTGCCCGCTAGTTAATCTATATACCAAGTGCCCGCTACGTAACCTAGATAGTCCAACTGCCCGCTAGCGAACGTACATAGTCCCAGTGCCCGCTAGGTAACCTAGATAGTGCAAGTGCCCACTAGTTAACCTAGAAAGTTCAAGTACCCGCTAGGTAACCTAGATCGTCCAAGGGCCCCCTAATTAGCCTACATAGTCCAAGTGCCCGTTAGGTAACCTAGATAGCCAAATGCCCGTTCGGTAACCTAGATAGTCCATGTGCCCTTTAGCGAACCTAGATAGTCCAAGCGCCTGTTAGTAAACCTACATAGTCCATGGGCCCGCTAGTTAACCTACATATTCCAAGTGCCCACTAGTTAACCTACATAATCTAAGTGCCCGTTAGCTAACCTAGATAGTCCAAGGGACCGCTAGTTGACCTACATAGTCCAAGTGCCAACTAGGTATCTTAGATGGTACAAGTGCCCGCTAGGGAACCTAAATAGTCCAAGTTCCTGTTAGCTAACCTAGATAGTCCAAGTGGCGGCTAGGTAACCTACATAGTCCATGTGCCGTTTGTTAACTTAGATAATCCAAGTGCCCGCTAGGTAACCTAGACAGTCCAAGTGCCCGCTAGTTAACCTACATAGTCCAAGTTGCCGAAAGGGAACCTGCATAATCCAAGTGCCCGCTAGGCAACCTACATAGTCCAAGTGCCCGTTAGTTAACCTAGAGAGTCAAAGTGCCTGCTAGGTAACCTAGATTGTCCAAGTGCTCGCTAGGTAACCTACATAGTCCAAGTGCCCGCTTGGTAACCTAAATAGTCCAAATGCCCGCTAGGGAAACTACATAGTCCAAGTGCCCGCTAGTTAACCTAGATAGTCCAAGTGCCTGCTAGTAAACCTACATAATACATGGGCCCGCTAGTTAACCTACATAGTGCAAGGGCCCGCTAGTTAACCTAGATCGTGCAAGTGTCTGCTAGTTAACCTACATAGTCCAAGTGCCCGCTAGGTAACCTAGATAGTCCAAGTGCACGCTAGTTAACCTAGATAGTCCTAGTGCCCACTAGGGGACGTACATAGTCCAAGTGCCCGCTAGGTAACCTAGATAGTTCTAGTGCCCGTTACCTAACCTAGATAGTCCAAGTGCCCGCTAGGCAACCTACATAGTCCAAGTGCCCGATCGTTAACCTAGAAGTCCAAGTGCCCGCTATGTAACCTAGACAGTCCAATTGCCCGCTAGGTTACCTGCATAGTCCAAGTGCCCGTTCGTTAACCTAGATATTCCAAGTGCCTGCTAGGGAACCTATATAGTCCAAGTGCTATCTAGGTAACCTAGATAGTCCAAGGGCCCGCTAGTTAACATACATAGTCCAAGGGCTCGCTTGTTAACTTTGATAGTCCAAGTGCCCCTTAGTTAACCTAGATCGTCCAAGTACTGGCTAGTTAACCTACATCGTCCAAGTGCCTGCTAGGTAACCTAGATATTCCAAGTGCTCGCTAGGTAACCTACATAGTCCAAGTGCCCGCTACGGAACATATATAGTCCAAGTGCCCGCTAGGGAACCTACATAGTCCAAGTGCCCGCTAGGGAATCTACATAGTCCAAGGTCCGCTAATTAACGTAGATAGTCCAAGTGCTGCTAGTTAATCTACATAGTCCAAGGGCCCGCTAGTTAACCTACATAGTCCAAGTACCCTCTAGTTAACCTACATAGTCCAAGTGCCTGCTAGGTAACCTAGATAGTCCAAGGGCCCGCTAGGTAACCTACATTGTCCTAGTGCCCCCTAGTTAACATACATTCTCCAAGTGCCACACAGGGAACCTACATATTCCAAGTGCCCGCTAGGTAACCTACATAGTCCAAATGCCCGCTAGTTAACCTACATAGTCCAAGTGCCTGATAGGGAATCTACATAATCCAAGTGCCCGCTAGGGAAGCTACATATTCCAAGTGCCCTTTAGGTAACCTAGATAGTCCAAATGTCCGCTAGGGAACCCATATAATCCAAGTGCCCTCTAGGGAACTTACATAGTCTAAAGGCCCGCTAGGGAACATACATAGTCCTAGTGCCCCCTAGTTAACCTACATTCTCCAAGTGCCCGTTAGTTAACCTAGATAGTCCAAGTGCCCGCTAGGTAACCTAGATAGTCCTAGTGCCCGTTAGTTAACCTAGATAGTCCAAGTGCCCACTAGGGGACGTACACAGTCCAAGTGCCCGCTAGGTAACCTAGATAGTTCTAGTGCCCATTACCTAACCTAAATAGTCCAAGTGCCCGCAAGGCAACCTACATAGTCCAAGTGCCCGATCGTTAACCTAGAAGTCCAAGTGCCCGCTATGTAACCTAGACAGTCCAAGTGCCCGCTAGGTTACCTGCATAGTCCAAGTGCCCGTTCGTTAACCTAGGTATTCCAAGTGCCTGCTAGGGAACCTATATAGTCCAAGTGCTATCTAGGTAACCTAGATAGTCCAATGGCCCGCTAGTTAACCTACATAGTCCTAGGGATCGCTTGTTAACTTTGATAGTCCAAGTGCCCCTTAGTTAACCTAGATCGTCCAAGTGCCCGCTAGTTAACCTAGATCGTCCAAGTACTGGCTAGTTAACATACATCGTCCAAGGGCCCACTAGTTAACCTAGATCGTCCAAGTGTCCTCCAGTTAACCTACATAGTCCAAGTTCCCCCTAGGTAACCTACATAGGGCAAGTGTCTGCTAGGTAACCTACATAGTCCAAGCGCCCGCTAGTTAACCTAGATAGTCCAAGTGCCCGCAAGGTAACCTACATAGTGCAAGTGTCCGCTAGTTAACCTAAGTAGTCCAAGGGCCCGCTAATTAATATACATAGTCCAAGTGCCCGGTAGTTAACTTACATAGTTCAAGTGTCCGTAGGGAAAATACATAGTCCAAGTGCCCGCTAGGGAACATATATAGTCCAAGTGCCCGCTAGGGAACCTAGATAATCCAAGTGCCCGCTAGGGAATCTACATAGTCCAAGGCCCGCTAATTAACGTAGATAGTCCAAGTGCTGCTAGTTAATCTACATAGTCCAAGGGCCCGCAAGTTAGCCTACATAATCCAAGTACCCTCTAGTTAACCTAGACCATCCAAGTGTCCGCTAGTTAACCTACAGAGTCCAAGTGCCCGCTAGGGAACGTACATAGTCCAAGTGCCCGCTAGGTAACCTAGATAGTCCAAGTGCCCGCTAGTTAACCTACATAGTCCAAGTGCCCGCTAGTTAACCTACATAGTCCAAGTGCCCGCTAGGTAACCTAGATAGTCCAAGGGCCCTCTAGGTAACCTACATAGTCCAAGTGCCTGCTAGGTAACTTAGATAGTCCAAGGGCCCGCTAGGTAACCTACATTGTCCTAGTGCCCCCTAGTTAACATACATTCTCCAAGTGCCACACAGGGAACCTACATATTCCAAGTGCCCGCTAGTTAACCTACATAGTCCAAGTGCCTGCTAGGTAACCTAGATAGTCCAAGTGCCCGCTAGTTAACCTACATAGTCCAAGTGCCTCCTAGGTAACCTAGATAGTCCAAGGGCCCGCTAGGTAACCTACATTGTCCTAGTGCCCCCTAGTTAACATACATTCTCCAAGTGCCACACAGGGAACCTACATATTCCAAGTGCCCGCTAGGTAACCTACATAGTCCAAATGCCCGCTAGTTAACCTACATAGTCCAAGTGCCTGATAGGGAACCTACATAATCCAAGTGCCCGCTAGGGAAGCTACATATTCCAAGTGCCCTTTAGGTAACCTAGATAGTCCAAATGTCCGCTAGGGAACCCATATAATCCAAGTGCCCGCTAGGGAACTTACATAGTCTAAAGGCCCGCTAGGGAACCTACATAGTCCTAGTGCCCCCTAGTTAACCTACATTCTCCAAGTGCCCGTTAGTTAACCTAGATAGTCCAAGTGCCCGCTAGGTAACCTAGATAGTCCTAGTGCCCGTTAGTTAACCTAGATAGTCCAAGTGCCCACTAGGGGACGTACATATTCCAAGTGCCCCCTAGGTAACCTAGATAGTTCTAGTGCCCGTTACCTAACCTAGATAGTCCAAGTGCCCGCTAGGCAACCTACATAGTCCAAGTGCCCGATCGTTAACCTAGAAGTCCAAGTGCCCGCTATGTAAGCTAGACAGTCCAAGAGCCCGCTAGGTTACCTGCATAGTCCAAGTGCCCGTTCGTTAACCTAGATATTCCAAGTGCCTGCTAGGGAACCTATATAGTCCAAGTGCTATCTAGGTAACCTAGATAGTCCAAGGGCCCGCTAGTTAACCTACATAGTCCTAGGGCTCGCTTGTTAACTTTGATAGTCCAAGTGCCCCTTAGTTAACCTAGATCGTCCAAGTGCCCGCTAGTTAACCTAGATCGTCCAAGTACTGGCTAGTTAACCTACATCGTCCAAGGGTCCACTAGTTAACCTAGATCGTCCAAGTGTCCGCTAGTTAACCTATATAGTCCAAGTGCCCGCTAGTTAATCTATATACCAAGTGCCCGCTACGTAACCTAGATAGTCCAAGTGCCCGCTAGCAAACGTACATAGTCCCAGTGCCTGCTAGGTAACCTAGATAGTGCATGTGCCCGCTAGTTAACCTAGAAAGTTCAAGTACCCTCTAGGTAACCTAGATCGTCCAAGGGCCCCCTAATTAGCCTACATAGTCCAAGTGCCCTTTAGGTAACCTAGATAGTCCAAGTGCCCGTTCGCTAACCTAGATAGTCCATGTGCCCTTTAGGGAAACTAGATAGTCCAAGCGCCTGTTAGTAAACCTATATAGTCCATGGGCCCGCTAGTTAACCTACATATTCCAAGTGCCCATTAGTTAACCTACATAATCTAAGTGCCCGTTAGCTAACCTAGATAGTCCAAGGGACCGCTAGTTGACCTACATAGTCCAAGTGCCAACTAGGTATCTTAGATGGTACAAGTGCCCGCTAGGGAACCTAAATAGTCCAAGTTCCTGTTAGCTAACCTAGATAGTCCAAGTGGCGGCTAGGTAACCTACATAGTCCATGTGCCCGTTCGTTAACCTAGATACTCCAAGTGCCCGCTAGGTAACCTAGACAGTCCAAGTGCCCGCTAGTTAACCTACATAGTCCAAGTGCCCGAAAGGGAACCTACATAATCCAAGTGCCCTGTAGGCAACCTACATAGTCCAAGTGCCCGTTAGTTAACCTAGAGAGTCAAAGTGCCTGCTAGGTAACCTAGATAGTCCAAGTGCTCCCAAGGTAACCTACATAGTCCAAGTGCCCGCTTGGTAACTTAAATAGTCCAAATGCCCGCCAGGGAAACTACATAGTCCAAGTGCCCGCTACTTAACCTATATAGTCCTAGTGCCTGCTAGTAAACCTACATAATTCATGGGCCCGCTAGTTAACCTATATAGTGCAAGGGCCCGCTAGTTTACCTAGATCGTGCAAGTGTCCACTAGTTAACCTATATAGTCCTAGTGCCCGCTAGTTAATCTATATACCAAGTGCCCGCTACGTAACCTAGATAGTCCAAGTGCCCGTTCAGTAACCTAGATAGTCCATGTGCCCTTTAGGGAACCTAGATAGTCCAAGCGCCTGTTAGTAAACCTACATAGTCCATGGGCCCGCTAGTTAACCTACATATTCCAAGTGCCCACTAGTTAACCTACATAATCTAAGTGCCCGTTAGCTAACCTAGATAGTCCAAGGGACCGCTTGTTGACCTACATAGTCCAAGTGCCCGAAAGGGAACCGACATAATCCAAGTGCCCGCTAGGCAACCTACACAGTCCAAGTGCCCGTTAGTTAACCTAGAGAGTCAAAGTGCCTGCTAGGTAACCTAGATAGTCCAAGTGCTCGCTAGGTAACCTACATAGTCCAAGTGCCCGCTTGGTAAGCTAAATAGTCCAAATGCCCGCTAGGGAAACTACATAGTCCAAGTGCCCACTAGTTAACCTAGATAGTCCAAGTGCCTGCTAGTAAACCTACATAATCCATGGGCCCGCAAGTTAACCTATACAGTGCATGGGCCCGCTAGTTAACCTAGATCGTGCAAGTGTCCGCTAGTTAACCTATATAGTTCAAGTGCCCGCTAGTTAATCTATATACCAAGTGCCTGCTACGTAACCTAGATAGTCCAAGTGCCCGCTAGCGAACGTACATAGTCCCAGTGCCCGCTAGGTAACCTAGATAGTGCAAGTGCCCACTAGTTAACCTAGACAGTTCAAGTACCCGCTAGGTAACCTAGATCGTCCAAGGGCCCCCTAATTAGACTACATAGTCCAAGTGCCCTTTAGGTAACCTAGATAGTCCAAGTGCCCATTCGGTAACCTAGATAGTCCATGTGCCCTTTAGGGAACCTAGATAGTCCAAGCGCCTGTTAGTAAACCTACATAGTCCATGGGCCCGCTAGTTAACCTACATATTCCAAGTGCCCACTAGTTAACCTACATAATCTAAGTGCCCGTTAGCTAACCTAGATAGTCCAAGGGACCGCTAGTTGACCTACATAGTCCAAGTGCCAACTAGGTATCTTAGATGGTACAAGTGCCCGCTAGGGAACCTAAATAGTCCAAGTTCCTGTTAGCTAACCTAGATAGTCCAAGTGGCGGCTAGGTAACCTACATAGTCCATGTGCCATTCGTTAACCTAGATAATCCAAGTGCCCGCTAGTTAACCTACATAGTCCAAGTGCCCGAAAGGGAACCTACATAATCCAAGTGCCCGCTAGGCAACCTACATAGTCCAAGTGCCCGATCGTTAAGCTAGAAGTCCAAGTGCCCGCTATGTAACCTAGACAGTCCAAGTGCCCGCTAGGTTACCTGCATAGTCCAAGTGCCCGTTCGTTAACCTAGATATTCCAAGTGCCTGCTAGGGAACCTATATTGTCCAAGTGCTATCTAGGTAACCTAGATAGTCCAAGGGCCCGCTAGTTAACCTACATAGTCCTAGGGCTCGCTTGTTAACTTTGATAGTCCAAGTGCCCCTTAGTTAACCTAGATCGTCCAAGTGCCCGCTAGTTAACCTAGATCGTCCAAGTACTGGCTAGTTAACCTACATCGTCCAAGGGCCCACTAGTTAACCTAGATCGTCCAAGTGTCCGCTAGTTAACCTATATAGTCCAAGTGCCCGCTAGTTAATCTATATACCAAGTGCCCGCCACGTAACCTAGATAGTCCAAGTGCCCGCTAGCGAACGTACATAGTCCCAGTGCCCGCTAGGTAACCTAGATAGTGCAAGTGCCCGCTAGTTAACCTAGAAAGTTCAATTACCCGCTAGGTAACCTAGATCGTCCAAGGGCCCCCTAATTAGCCTACATAGTCCAAGTGCCCTTTAGGTAACCTAGATAGTCCAAGTGCCCTTTAGGGAACCTAGATGGTCCAATCGCCTGTTAGTAAACCTACATAGTCCATGGGCCCGCTACTTAACCTACATATTCCAAGTGCCCACTAGTTAACCTACATAATCTAAGTGCCCGTTAGCTAACCTAGATAGTCCAAGGGACCGCTAGTTGACCTACATAGTCCAAGTGCCAACTAGGTATCTTAGATGGTACAAGTGCCCGCTAGGGAACCTAAATAGTCCAAGTTCCTGTTAGCTAACCTAGATAGTCCAAGTGGCGGCTAGGTAACCTACATAGTCCATGTGCCGTTCGTTAACCTAGATAATCCAAGTGCCCGCTAGGTAACCTAGACAGTCCAAGTGCCCGCTAGTTAACCTACATAGTCCAAGTGCCCGAAAGGGAACCTACATAATCCAAGTGCCCGCTAGGCAACCTACATAGTCCAAGTGCCCGTTAGTTAACCTAGATAGTCAAAGTGCCTGCTAGGTAACCTAGATAGTCCAAGTGCTCGCTAGGTAACCTACATAGTCCAAGTGCCCGCTTGGTAACCTAAATAGTCCAAATGCCCGCTAGGGAAACTACATAGTCCATGTGCCCGCTAGTTAACCTAGATAGTCCAAGTGCCTGCTAGTAAACCTACATAATCCATGGGCCCGCTAGTTAACCTACATAGTGCATGGGCCCGCTAGTTAACCTAGATCGTGCAAGTGTCCGCTAGTTAACCTACATAGTCCACGTGCCTGCAAGGTAAACTAGATATTCCAAGTGCCCGCTAGTTAACCTAGATAGTCCTAGTGCCCGTTAGTTAACCTAGATAGTCCTAGTGCCCGTTAGTTAACCTAGGTAGTCCAAGTGCCCACTAGGGGACGTACATAGTCCAAGTCCCCGCTAGGTAACCTAGATAGTTCTAGTGCCCGTTACCTAACCTAGATAGTCCATGTGGCCTTTAGGGAACCTAGATAGTCCAAGCGCCTGTTAGTAAACCTACATAGTCAATGGGCCCGCTAGTTAACCTACATATTCCAAGTGCCCACTAGTTAACCTACACAATCTAAGTGCCCGTTAGCTAACCTAGATAGTCCAAGGGACCGCTAGTTGACCTACATAGTCCAAGTGCCAACTAGGTATCTTAGATGGTACAAGTGCCCGCTAGGGAACCTAAATAGTCCAAGTTCCTGTTATCTAACCTAGATAGTCCAAGTGGCGGCTAGGTAACATACATAGTCCATGTGCCCGTTCGTTAACCTAGATACTCCAAGTGCCCGCTAGGTAACCTAGACAGTCCAAGTGCCCGCTAGTTAACCTACATAGTCCAAGTGCCCGAAAGGGAACCGACATAATCCAAGTGCCCGCTAGGCAACCTACACAGTCCAAGTGCCCGTTAGTTAACCTAGAGAGTCAAAGTGCCTGCTAGGTAACCTAGATAGTCCAAGTGCTCGCTAGGTAACCTACATAGTCCAAGTGCCCGCTTGGTAACCTAAATAGTCCAAATGCCCGCTAGGGAAACTACATAGTCCAAGTGCCCGCTAGTTAACCTAGATAGTCCAAGTGCCTGCTAGTAAACCTACATAATCCATGGGCCCGCTAGTTAACCTATACAGTGCAAGGGCCCGCTAGTTAACCTAGATCGTGCAAGTGTCCGCTAGTTAACCTATATAGTCCAAGTGCCCGCTAGTTAATCTATATACCAAGTGCCCGCTACGTAACCTAGATAGTCCAAGTGCCCGCTAGCGAACGTACATAGTCCCAGTGCCCGCTAGGTAACCTAGATAGTGCAAGTGCCCACTAGTTAACCTAGAAAGTTCAAGTACCCGCTAGGTAACCTAGATCGTCCAAGGGCCCCCTAATTAACCTACATAGTCCAAGTGCCCGTTAGGTAACCTAGATAGTCCAAGTGCCTGTTAGTAAACCTACATAGTCCATGGGCCCGCTAGTTAACCTACATATTCCAAGTGCCCACTAGTTAACCTACATAATCTAAGTGCCCGTTAGCTAACCTAGATAGTCCAAGGGACCGCTAGTTGACCTACATAGTCCAAGTGCCAACTAGGTATCTTAGATGGTACAAGTGCCCGCTAGGGAACCTAAATAGTCCAAGTTCCTGTTAGCTAACCTAGATAGTCCAAGTGGCGGCTAGGTAACCTACATAGTCCATGTGCCGTTCGTTAACCTAGATAATCCAAGTGCCCGCTAGGTAACCTACATAGTCCAAGTGCCCGAAAGGGAACCTGCATAATCCAAGTGCCCGCTAGGCAACCTACATAGTCCAAGTGCCCGTTAGTTAACCTAGATAGTCAAAGTGCCTGCTAGGTAACCTAGATTGTCCAAGTGCTCGCTAGGTAACCTACATAGTCCAAGTGCCCGCTTGGTAACCTAAATAGTCCAAATGCCCGCTAGGGAAACTACATAGTCCAAGTGCCCGCTAGTTAACCTAGATAGTCCAAGTGCCTGCTAGTAAACCTACATAATCCATGGGCCCGCTAGTTAACCGACATAGTGCAAGGGCCCGCTAGTTAACCTAGATCGTGCAAGTGTCTGCTAGTTAACCTACATAGTCCAAGTGCCCGCTAGGTAACCTAGATAGTCCAAGTGCACGCTAGTTAACTTAGATAGTCCTAGTGCCCACTAGGGGACGTACATAGTCCAAGTGCCCGCTAGGTAACCTAGATAGTTCTAGTGCCCGTTACCTAACCTAGATAGTCCAAGTGCCCGCTAGGCAACCTACATAGCCCAAGTGCCCGATCGTTAACCTAGAAGTCCAAGTGCCCGCTATGTAACCTAGACAGTCCAAGTGCCCGCTAGGTTACCTGCATAGTCCAAGTGCCCGTTCGTTAACCTAGATATTCCAAGTGCCTGCTAGGGAACCTATATAGTCCAAGTGCTATCTAGGTAACCTAGATAGTCCAAGGGCCCGCTAGTTAACATACATAGTCCAAGGGCTCGCTTGTTAACTTTGATAGTCCAAGTGCCCCTTAGTTAACCTAGATCGTCCAAGTACTGGCTAGTTAACCTACATCGTCCAGTGCCTGCTAGGTAACCTAGATATTCCAAGTGCTCGCTAGGTAACCTACATAGTCCAAGTGCCTGCTACGGAACATATATAGTCCAAGTGCCCGCTAGGGAACCTACATAGTCCAAGTGCCCGCTAGGGAATCTACATAGTCCAAGGCCCGCTAATTAATGTAGATAGTCCAAGTGCTGCTAGTTAATCTACATAGTCCCAGGGCCCGCTAGTTAACCTACATAGTCCAAGTACCCGCTAGTTAACCTAGATCTTCCAAGTGTCCGCTAGTTAACCTACAGAGTCCAAGTGCCCGCTAGGTAACCTAGATAGTCCAAGGGCCCGCTAGGTAACCTACATTGTCCTAGTGCCCCCTAGTTAACATACATTCTCCAAGTGCCACACAGGGAACCTACATATTCCAAGTGCCCGCTAGGTAACCTACATAGTCCAAATGCCCGCTAGTTAACCTACATAGTCCAAGTGCCTGATAGGGAACCTACATAATCCAAGTGCCCGCTAGGGAAGCTACATATTCCAAGTGCCCTTTAGGTAACCTAGATAGTCCAAATGTCCGCTAGGGAACCCATATAATCCAAGTGCCCGCTAGGGAACTTACATAGTCTAAAGGCCCGCTAGGGAACCTACATAGTCCTAGTGCCCCCTAGTTAACCTACATTCTCCAAGTGCCCGTTAGTTAACCTAGATAGTCCAAGTGCCCGCTAGGTAACCTAGATAGTCCTAGTGCCCGTTAGTTAACCTAGATAGTCCAAGTGCCCACTAGGGGACGTACATATTCCAAGTGCCCCCTAGGTAACCTAGATAGTTCTAGTGCCCGTTACCTAACCTAGATAGTCCAAGTGCCCGCTAGGCAACCTACATAGTCCAAGTGCCCGATCGTTAACCTAGAAGTCCAAGTGCCCGCTATGTAAGCTAGACAGTCCAAGAGCCCGCTAGGTTACCTGCATAGTCCAAGTGCCCGTTCGTTAACCTAGATATTCCAAGTGCCTGCTAGGGAACCTATATAGTCCAAGTGCTATCTAGGTAACCTAGATAGTCCAAGGGCCCGCTAGTTAACCTACATAGTCCTAGGGCTCGCTTGTTAACTTTGATAGTCCAAGTGCCCCTTAGTTAACCTAGATCGTCCAAGTGCCCGCTAGTTAACCTAGATCGTCCAAGTACTGGCTAGTTAACCTACATCGTCCAAGGGTCCACTAGTTAACCTAGATCGTCCAAGTGTCCGCTAGTTAACCTATATAGTCCAAGTGCCCGCTAGTTAATCTATATACCAAGTGCCCGCTACGTAACCTAGATAGTCCAAGTGCCCGCTAGCAAACGTACATAGTCCCAGTGCCTGCTAGGTAACCTAGATAGTGCATGTGCCCGCTAGTTAACCTAGAAAGTTCAAGTACCCTCTAGGTAACCTAGATCGTCCAAGGGCCCCCTAATTAGCCTACATAGTCCAAGTGCCCTTTAGGTAACCTAGATAGTCCAAGTGCCCGTTCGCTAACCTAGATAGTCCATGTGCCCTTTAGGGAAACTAGATAGTCCAAGCGCCTGTTAGTAAACCTATATAGTCCATGGGCCCGCTAGTTAACCTACATATTCCAAGTGCCCATTAGTTAACCTACATAATCTAAGTGCCCGTTAGCTAACCTAGATAGTCCAAGGGACCGCTAGTTGACCTACATAGTCCAAGTGCCAACTAGGTATCTTAGATGGTACAAGTGCCCGCTAGGGAACCTAAATAGTCCAAGTTCCTGTTAGCTAACCTAGATAGTCCAAGTGGCGGCTAGGTAACCTACATAGTCCATGTGCCCGTTCGTTAACCTAGATACTCCAAGTGCCCGCTAGGTAACCTAGACAGTCCAAGTGCCCGCTAGTTAACCTACATAGTCCAAGTGCCCGAAAGGGAACCTACATAATCCAAGTGCCCTGTAGGCAACCTACATAGTCCAAGTGCCCGTTAGTTAACCTAGAGAGTCAAAGTGCCTGCTAGGTAACCTAGATAGTCCAAGTGCTCCCAAGGTAACCTACATAGTCCAAGTGCCCGCTTGGTAACTTAAATAGTCCAAATGCCCGCCAGGGAAACTACATAGTCCAAGTGCCCGCTACTTAACCTATATAGTCCTAGTGCCTGCTAGTAAACCTACATAATTCATGGGCCCGCTAGTTAACCTATATAGTGCAAGGGCCCGCTAGTTTACCTAGATCGTGCAAGTGTCCACTAGTTAACCTATATAGTCCTAGTGCCCGCTAGTTAATCTATATACCAAGTGCCCGCTACGTAACCTAGATAGTCCAAGTGCCCGTTCAGTAACCTAGATAGTCCATGTGCCCTTTAGGGAACCTAGATAGTCCAAGCGCCTGTTAGTAAACCTACATAGTCCATGGGCCCGCTAGTTAACCTACATATTCCAAGTGCCCACTAGTTAACCTACATAATCTAAGTGCCCGTTAGCTAACCTAGATAGTCCAAGGGACCGCTTGTTGACCTACATAGTCCAAGTGCCAACTAGGTATCTTAGATGGTACAAGTGCCCGCTAGGGAACCTAAATAGTCCAAGTTCCTGTTAGCTAACCTAGATAGTCAAAGTGGCGGCTAGGTAACCTACATAGTCCATGTGCCCGTTCGTTAACCTAGATACTCCAAGTGCCCGCTAGGTAACCTAGACAGTCCAAGTGCCCGCTACTTAACCTACATAGTCCAAGTGCCCGAAAGGGAACCTACATAATCCAAGTGCCCGCTAGGCAACCTACACAGTCCAAGTGCCCGTTAGTTAACCTAGAGAGTCAAAGTGCCTGCTAGGTAACCTAGATAGTCCAAGTGCTCGCTAGGTAACCTACATAGTCCAAGTGCCCGCTTGGTAAGCTAAATAGTCCAAATGCCCGCTAGGGAAACTACATAGTCCAAGTGCCCACTAGTTAACCTAGATAGTCCAAGTGCCTGCTAGTAAACCTACATAATCCATGGGCCCGCTAGTTAACCTATACAGTGCATGGGCCCGCTAGTTAACCTAGATCGTGCAAGTGTCCGCTAGTTAACCTATATAGTTCAAGTGCCCGCTAGTTAATCTATATACCAAGTGCCTGCTACGTAACCTAGATAGTCCAAGTGCCCGCTAGCGAACGTACATAGTCCCAGTGCCCGCTAGGTAACCTAGATAGTGCAAGTGCCCACTAGTTAACCTAGACAGTTCAAGTACCCGCTAGGTAACCTAGATCGTCCAAGGGCCCCCTAATTAGACTACATAGTCCAAGTGCCCTTTAGGTAACCTAGATAGTCCAAGTGCCCATTCGGTAACCTAGATAGTCCATGTGCCCTTTAGGGAACCTAGATAGTCCAAGCGCCTGTTAGTAAACCTACATAGTCCATGGGCCCGCTAGTTAACCTACATATTCCAAGTGCCCACTAGTTAACCTACATAATCTAAGTGCCCGTTAGCTAACCTAGATAGTCCAAGGGACCGCTAGTTGACCTACATAGTCCAAGTGCCAACTAGGTATCTTAGATGGTACAAGTGCCCGCTAGGGAACCTAAATAGTCCAAGTTCCTGTTAGCTAACCTAGATAGTCCAAGTGGCGGCTAGGTAACCTACATAGTCCATGTGCCATTCGTTAACCTAGATAATCCAAGTGCCCGCTAGTTAACCTACATAGTCCAAGTGCCCGAAAGGGAACCTACATAATCCAAGTGCCCGCTAGGCAACCTACATAGTCCAAGTGCCCGATCGTTAAGCTAGAAGTCCAAGTGCCCGCTATGTAACCTAGACAGTCCAAGTGCCCGCTAGGTTACCTGCATAGTCCAAGTGCCCGTTCGTTAACCTAGATATTCCAAGTGCCTGCTAGGGAACCTATATTGTCCAAGTGCTATCTAGGTAACCTAGATAGTCCAAGGGCCCGCTAGTTAACCTACATAGTCCTAGGGCTCGCTTGTTAACTTTGATAGTCCAAGTGCCCCTTAGTTAACCTAGATCGTCCAAGTGCCCGCTAGTTAACCTAGATCGTCCAAGTACTGGCTAGTTAACCTACATCGTCCAAGGGCCCACTAGTTAACCTAGATCGTCCAAGTGTCCGCTAGTTAACCTATATAGTCCAAGTGCCCGCTAGTTAATCTATATACCAAGTGCCCGCCACGTAACCTAGATAGTCCAAGTGCCCGCTAGCGAACGTACATAGTCCCAGTGCCCGCTAGGTAACCTAGATAGTGCAAGTGCCCGCTAGTTAACCTAGAAAGTTCAATTACCCGCTAGGTAACCTAGATCGTCCAAGGGCCCCCTAATTAGCCTACATAGTCCAAGTGCCCTTTAGGTAACCTAGATAGTCCAAGTGCCCTTTAGGGAACCTAGATGGTCCAATCGCCTGTTAGTAAACCTACATAGTCCATGGGCCCGCTACTTAACCTACATATTCCAAGTGCCCACTAGTTAACCTACATAATCTAAGTGCCCGTTAGCTAACCTAGATAGTCCAAGGGACCGCTAGTTGACCTACATAGTCCAAGTGCCAACTAGGTATCTTAGATGGTACAAGTGCCCGCTAGGGAACCTAAATAGTCCAAGTTCCTGTTAGCTAACCTAGATAGTCCAAGTGGCGGCTAGGTAACCTACATAGTCCATGTGCCGTTCGTTAACCTAGATAATCCAAGTGCCCGCTAGGTAACCTAGACAGTCCAAGTGCCCGCTAGTTAACCTACATAGTCCAAGTGCCCGAAAGGGAACCTACATAATCCAAGTGCCCGCTAGGCAACCTACATAGTCCAAGTGCCCGTTAGTTAACCTAGATAGTCAAAGTGCCTGCTAGGTAACCTAGATAGTCCAAGTGCTCGCTAGGTAACCTACATAGTCCAAGTGCCCGCTTGGTAACCTAAATAGTCCAAATGCCCGCTAGGGAAACTACATAGTCCATGTGCCCGCTAGTTAACCTAGATAGTCCAAGTGCCTGCTAGTAAACCTACATAATCCATGGGCCCGCTAGTTAACCTACATAGTGCATGGGCCCGCTAGTTAACCTAGATCGTGCAAGTGTCCGCTAGTTAACCTACATAGTCCACGTGCCTGCAAGGTAAACTAGATATTCCAAGTGCCCGCTAGTTAACCTAGATAGTCCTAGTGCCCGTTAGTTAACCTAGATAGTCCTAGTGCCCGTTAGTTAACCTAGGTAGTCCAAGTGCCCACTAGGGGACGTACATAGTCCAAGTCCCCGCTAGGTAACCTAGATAGTTCTAGTGCCCGTTACCTAACCTAGATAGTCCATGTGGCCTTTAGGGAACCTAGATAGTCCAAGCGCCTGTTAGTAAACCTACATAGTCAATGGGCCCGCTAGTTAACCTACATATTCCAAGTGCCCACTAGTTAACCTACACAATCTAAGTGCCCGTTAGCTAACCTAGATAGTCCAAGGGACCGCTAGTTGACCTACATAGTCCAAGTGCCAACTAGGTATCTTAGATGGTACAAGTGCCCGCTAGGGAACCTAAATAGTCCAAGTTCCTGTTATCTAACCTAGATAGTCCAAGTGGCGGCTAGGTAACATACATAGTCCATGTGCCCGTTCGTTAACCTAGATACTCCAAGTGCCCGCTAGGTAACCTAGACAGTCCAAGTGCCCGCTAGTTAACCTACATAGTCCAAGTGCCCGAAAGGGAACCGACATAATCCAAGTGCCCGCTAGGCAACCTACACAGTCCAAGTGCCCGTTAGTTAACCTAGAGAGTCAAAGTGCCTGCTAGGTAACCTAGATAGTCCAAGTGCTCGCTAGGTAACCTACATAGTCCAAGTGCCCGCTTGGTAACCTAAATAGTCCAAATGCCCGCTAGGGAAACTACATAGTCCAAGTGCCCGCTAGTTAACCTAGATAGTCCAAGTGCCTGCTAGTAAACCTACATAATCCATGGGCCCGCTAGTTAACCTATACAGTGCAAGGGCCCGCTAGTTAACCTAGATCGTGCAAGTGTCCGCTAGTTAACCTATATAGTCCAAGTGCCCGCTAGTTAATCTATATACCAAGTGCCCGCTACGTAACCTAGATAGTCCAAGTGCCCGCTAGCGAACGTACATAGTCCCAGTGCCCGCTAGGTAACCTAGATAGTGCAAGTGCCCACTAGTTAACCTAGAAAGTTCAAGTACCCGCTAGGTAACCTAGATCGTCCAAGGGCCCCCTAATTAACCTACATAGTCCAAGTGCCCGTTAGGTAACCTAGATAGTCCAAGTGCCTGTTAGTAAACCTACATAGTCCATGGGCCCGCTAGTTAACCTACATATTCCAAGTGCCCACTAGTTAACCTACATAATCTAAGTGCCCGTTAGCTAACCTAGATAGTCCAAGGGACCGCTAGTTGACCTACATAGTCCAAGTGCCAACTAGGTATCTTAGATGGTACAAGTGCCCGCTAGGGAACCTAAATAGTCCAAGTTCCTGTTAGCTAACCTAGATAGTCCAAGTGGCGGCTAGGTAACCTACATAGTCCATGTGCCGTTCGTTAACCTAGATAATCCAAGTGCCCGCTAGGTAACCTACATAGTCCAAGTGCCCGAAAGGGAACCTGCATAATCCAAGTGCCCGCTAGGCAACCTACATAGTCCAAGTGCCCGTTAGTTAACCTAGATAGTCAAAGTGCCTGCTAGGTAACCTAGATTGTCCAAGTGCTCGCTAGGTAACCTACATAGTCCAAGTGCCCGCTTGGTAACCTAAATAGTCCAAATGCCCGCTAGGGAAACTACATAGTCCAAGTGCCCGCTAGTTAACCTAGATAGTCCAAGTGCCTGCTAGTAAACCTACATAATCCATGGGCCCGCTAGTTAACCGACATAGTGCAAGGGCCCGCTAGTTAACCTAGATCGTGCAAGTGTCTGCTAGTTAACCTACATAGTCCAAGTGCCCGCTAGGTAACCTAGATAGTCCAAGTGCACGCTAGTTAACTTAGATAGTCCTAGTGCCCACTAGGGGACGTACATAGTCCAAGTGCCCGCTAGGTAACCTAGATAGTTCTAGTGCCCGTTACCTAACCTAGATAGTCCAAGTGCCCGCTAGGCAACCTACATAGCCCAAGTGCCCGATCGTTAACCTAGAAGTCCAAGTGCCCGCTATGTAACCTAGACAGTCCAAGTGCCCGCTAGGTTACCTGCATAGTCCAAGTGCCCGTTCGTTAACCTAGATATTCCAAGTGCCTGCTAGGGAACCTATATAGTCCAAGTGCTATCTAGGTAACCTAGATAGTCCAAGGGCCCGCTAGTTAACATACATAGTCCAAGGGCTCGCTTGTTAACTTTGATAGTCCAAGTGCCCCTTAGTTAACCTAGATCGTCCAAGTACTGGCTAGTTAACCTACATCGTCCAGTGCCTGCTAGGTAACCTAGATATTCCAAGTGCTCGCTAGGTAACCTACATAGTCCAAGTGCCTGCTACGGAACATATATAGTCCAAGTGCCCGCTAGGGAACCTACATAGTCCAAGTGCCCGCTAGGGAATCTACATAGTCCAAGGCCCGCTAATTAATGTAGATAGTCCAAGTGCTGCTAGTTAATCTACATAGTCCCAGGGCCCGCTAGTTAACCTACATAGTCCAAGTACCCGCTAGTTAACCTAGATCTTCCAAGTGTCCGCTAGTTAACCTACAGAGTCCAAGTGCCCGCTAGGTAACCTAGATAGTCCAAGGGCCCGCTAGGTAACCTACATTGTCCTAGTGCCCCCTAGTTAACATACATTCTCCAAGTGCCACACAGGGAACCTACATATTCCAAGTGCCCGCTAGGTAACCTACATAGTCCAAATGCCCGCTAGTTAACCTACATAGTCCAAGTGCCTGATAGGGAACCTACATAATCCAAGTGCCCGCTAGGGAAGCTACATCTTCCAAGTGCCCTTTAGGTAACCTAGATAGTCCAAATGTCCGCTAGGGAACCCATATAATCCAAGTGCCCTCTAGGGAACTTACATAGTCTAAAGGCCCGCTAGGGAACATACATAGTCCTAGTGCCCCCTAGTTAACCTAAATTCTCCAAGTGCCCGTTAGTTAACCTAGATAGTCCAAGTGCCCGCTAGGTAACCTAGATAGTCCTAGTGCCCATTAGTTAACCTAGATAGTCCAAGTGCCCACTAGGGGACGTACACAGTCCAAGTGCCCGCTAGGTAACCTAGATAGTTCTAGTGCCCATTACCTAACCTAAATAGTCCAAGTGCCCGCTAGGCAACCTACATAGTCCAAGTGCCCGATCGTTAACCTAGAAGTCCAAGTGCCCGCTATGTAACCTAGACAGTCCAAGTGCCCGCTAGGTTACCTGCATAGTCCAAGTGCCCGTTCGTTAACCTAGGTATTCCAAGTGCCTGCTAGGGAACCTATATAGTCCAAGTGCTATCTAGGTAACCTAGATAGTCCAATGGCCCGCTAGTTAACCTACATAGTCTTAGGGCTCGCTTGTTAACTTTGATAGTCCAAGTGCCCCTTAGTTAACCTAGATCGTCCAAGTGCCCGCTAGTTAACCTAGATCGTCCAAGTACTGGCTAGTTAACATACATCGTCCAAGGGCCCACTAGTTAACCTAGATCGTCCAAGTGTCCTCCAGTTAACCTACATAGTCCAAGTTCCCCCTAGGTAACCTACATAGGGCAAGTGTCTGCTAGGTAACCTACATAGTCCAAGCGCCCGCTAGTTAACCTAGATAGTCCAAGTGCCCGCAAGGTAACCTACATAGTGCAAGTGTCCGCTAGTTAACCTAAGTAGTCCAAGGGCCCGCTAATTAACATACATAGTCCAAGTGCCCGGTAGTTAACTTACATAGTTCAAGTGTCCGTAGGGAAAATACATAGTCCAAGTGCCCGCTAGGGAACATATATAGTCCAAGTGCCCGCTAGGGAACCTAGATAATCCAAGTGCCCGCTAGGGAATCTACATAGTCCAAGGCCCGCTAATTAACGTAAATAGTCCAAGTGCTGCTAGTTAATCTACATAGTCCAAGGGCCCGCAAGTTAGCCTACATAATCCAAGTACACTCTAGTTAACCTAGACCATCCAAGTGTCCGCTAGTTAACCTACAGAGTCCAAGTGCCTGCTAGGGAACGTACATTGTCCAAGTGCCCGCTAGGTAACCTAGATAGTCCAAGTGCCCGCTAGTTAACCTACATAGTCCAAGTGCCCGCTAGTTAACCTACATAGTCCAAGTGCCCGCTAGGTAACCTAGATAGTCCAAGGGCCCTCTAGGTAACCTACATAGTCCAAGTGCCTGCTAGGTAACTTAGATAGTCCAAGGGCCCGCTAGGTAACCTACATTGTCCTAGTGCCCCCTAGTTAACATACATTCTCCAAGTGCCACACAGGGAACCTACATATTCCAAGTGCCCGCTAGTTAACCTACATAGTCCAAGTGCCTGCTAGGTAACCTAGATAGTCCAAGTGCCCGCTAGTTAACCTACATAGTCCAAGTGCCTGCTAGGTAACCTAGATAGTCCAAGGGCCCGCTAGGTAACCTACATTGTCCTAGTGCCCCCTAGTTAACATACATTCTCCAAGTGCCACACAGGGAACCTACATATTCCAAGTGCCCGCTAGGTAACCTACATAGTCCAAATGCCCGCTAGTTAACCTACATAGTCCAAGTGCCTGATAGGGAACCTACATAATCCAAGTGCCCGCTAGGGAAGCTACATATTCCAAGTGCCCTTTAGGTAACCTAGATAGTCCAAATGTCCGCTAGGGAACCCATATAATCCAAGTGCCCGCTAGGGAACTTACATAGTCTAAAGGCCCGCTAGGGAACCTAAATAGTCCTAGTGCCCCCTAGTTAACCTACATTCTCCAAGTGCCCGTTAGTTAACCTAGATAGTCCAAGTGCCCGCTAGGTAACCTAGATAGTCCTAGTGCCCGTTAGTTAACCTAGATAGTCCAAGTCCCCACTAGGGGACGTACATATTCCAAGTGCCCGCTAGGTAACCTAGATAGTTCTAGTGCCCGTTACCTAACCTAGATAGTCCAAGTGCCCGCTAGGCAACCTACATAGTCCAAGTGCCCGATCGTTAACCTAGAAGTCCAAGTGCCCGCTATGTAACCTAGACAGTCCAAGTGCCCGCTAGGTTACCTGCATAGTCCAAGTGCCCGTTCGTTAACCTAGATATTCCAAGTGCCTGCTAGGGAACCTATATAGTCCAAGTGCTATCTAGGTAACCTAGATAGTCCAAGGGCCCGCTAGTTAACCTACATAGTCCTAGGGCTCGCTTGTTAACTTTGATAGTCCAAGTGCCCCTTAGTTAACCTAGATCGTCCAAGTGCCCGCTAGTTAACCTAGATCGTCCAAGTACTGGCTAGTTAACCTACATCGTCCAAGGGTCCACTAGTTAACCTAGATCGTCCAAGTGTCCGCTAGTTAACCTATATAGTCCAAGTGCCCGCTAGTTAATCTATATACCAAGTGCCCGCTACGTAACCTAGATAGTCCAAGTGCCCGCTAGCGAACGTACAGAGTCCCAGTGCCTGCTAGGTAACCTAGATAGTGCATGTGCCCGCTAGTTAACCTAGAAAGTTCAAGTACCCGCTAGGTAACCTAGATCGTCCAAGGGCCCCCTAATTAGCCTACATAGTCCAAGTGCCCTTTAGGTAACCTAGATAGTCCAAGTGCCCGTTCGGTAACCTAGATAGTGCATGTGCCCTTTGGGGAACCTAGATAGTCCAAGCGCCTGTTAGTAAACCTATATAGTCCATGGGCCCGCTAGTTAACCTACATATTCCAAGTGCCCATTAGTTAACCTACATAATCTAAGTGCCCGTTAGCTAACCTAGATAGTCCAAGGGACCGCTAGTTGACCTACATAGTCCAAGTGCCAACTAGGTATCTTAGATGGTACAAGTGCCCGCTAGGGAACCTAAATAGTCCAAGTTCCTGTTAGCTAACCTAGATAATCCAAGTGGCGGCTAGGTAACCTACATAGTCCATGTGCCCGTTCGTTAACCTAGATACTCCAAGTGCCTGCTAGGGAACCTATATAGTCCAAGTGCTATCTAGGTACCCTAGATAGTCCAATGGCCCGCTAGTTAACCTACATAGTCTTAGGGCTCGCTTGTTAACTTTGATAGTCCAAGTGCCCCTTAGTTAACCTAGATCGTCCAAGTGCCCGCTAGTTAACCTAGATCGTCCAAGTACTGGCTAGTTAACATACATCGTCCAAGGGCCCACTAGTTAACCTAGATCGTCCAAGTGTCCTCCAGTTAACCTACATAGTCCAAGTTCCCCCTAGGTAACCTACATAGGGCAAGTGTCTGCTAGGTAACCTACATAGTCCAAGCGCCCGCTAGTTAACCTAGATAGTCCAAGTGCCCGCAAGGTAACCTACATAGTGCAAGTGTCCGCTAGTTAACCTAAGTAGTCCAAGGGCCCGCTAATTAACATACATAGTCCAAGTGCCCGGTAGTTAACTTACATAGTTCAAGTGTCCGTAGGGAAAATACATAGTCCAAGTGCCCGCTAGGGAACATATATAGTCCAAGTGCCCGCTAGGGAACCTAGATAATCCAAGTGCCCGCTAGGGAATCTACATAGTCCAAGGCCCGCTAATTAACGTAAATAGTCCAAGTGCTGCTAGTTAATCTACATAGTCCAAGGGCCCGCAAGTTAGCCTACATAATCCAAGTACACTCTAGTTAACCTAGACCATCCAAGTGTCCGCTAGTTAACCTACAGAGTCCAAGTGCCCGCTAGGGAACGTACATAGTCCAAGTGCCCGCTAGGTAACCTAGATAGTCCAAGTGCCCGCTAGTTAACCTACATAGTCCAAGTGCCCGCTAGTTAACCTACATAGTCCAAGTGCCCGCTAGGTAACCTAGATAGTCCAAGGGCCCTCTAGGTAACCTACATAGTCCAAGTGCCTGCTAGGTAACTTAGATAGTCCAAGGGCCCGCTAGGTAACCTACATTGTCCTAGTGCCCCCTAGTTAACATACATTCTCCAAGTGCCACACAGGGAACCTACATATTCCAAGTGCCCGCTAGTTAACCTACATAGTCCAAGTGCCTGCTAGGTAACCTAGATAGTCCAAGTGCCCGCTAGTTAACCTACATAGTCCAAGTGCCTGCTAGGTAACCTAGATAGTCCAAGGGCCCGCTAGGTAACCTACATTGTCCTAGTGCCCCCTAGTTAACATACATTCTCCAAGTGCCACACAGGGAACCTACATATTCCAAGTGCCCGCTAGGTAACCTACATAGTCCAAATGCCCGCTAGTTAACCTACATAGTCCAAGTGCCTGATAGGGAACCTACATAATCCAAGTGCCCGCTAGGGAAGCTACATATTCCAAGTGCCCTTTAGGTAACCTAGATAGTCCAAATGTCCGCTAGGGAACCCATATAATCCAAGTGCCCGCTAGGGAACTTACATAGTCTAAAGGCCCGCTAGGGAACCTACATAGTCCTAGTGCCCCCTAGTTAACCTACATTCTCCAAGTGCCCGTTAGTTAACCTAGATAGTCCAAGTGCCCGCTAGGTAACCTAGATAGTCCTAGTGCCCGTTAGTTAACCTAGATAGTCCAAGTGCCCACTAGGGGACGTACATATTCCAAGTGCCCGCTAGGTAACCTAGATAGTTCTAGTGCCCGTTACCTAACCTAGATAGTCCAAGTGCCCGCTAGGCAACCTACATAGTCCAAGTGCCCGATCGTTAACCTAGAAGTCCAAGTGCCCGCTATGTAACCTAGACAGTCCAAGTGCCCGCTAGGTTACCTGCATAGTCCAAGTGCCCGTTCGTTAACCTAGATATTCCAAGTACCTGCTAGGGAACATATATAGTCCAAGTGCTATCTAGGTAACCTAGATAGTCCAAGGGCCCGCTAGTTAACCTACATAGTCCTAGGGCTCGCTTGTTAACTTTGATAGTCCAAGTGCCCCTTAGTTAACCTAGATCGTCCAAGTGCCCGCTAGTTAACCTAGATCGTCCAAGTACTGGCTAGTTAACCTACATCGTCCAAGGGTCCACTAGTTAACCTAGATCGTCCAAGTGTCCGCTAGTTAACCTATATAGTCCAAGTGCCCGCTAGTTAATCTATATACCAAGTGCCCGCTACGTAACCTAGATAGTCCAAGTGCCCGCTAGCGAACGTACAGAGTCCCAGTGCCTGCTAGGTAACCTCGATAGTGCATGTGCCCGCTAGTTAACCTAGAAAGTTCAAGTACCCGCTAGGTAACCTAGATCGTCCAAGGGCCCCCTAATTAGCCTACATAGTCCAAGTGCCCTTTAGGTAACCTAGATAGTCCAAGTGCCCGTTCGGTAACCTAGATAGTCCATGTGCCCTTCAGGGAACCTAGATAGTCCAAGCGCCTGTTAGTAAACCTATATAGTCCATGGGCCCGCTAGTTAACCTACATATTCCAAGTGCCCATTAGTTAACCTACATAATCTAAGTGCCCGTTAGCTAACCTAGATAGTCCAAGGGACCGCTAGTTGACCTACATAGTCCAAGTGCCAACTAGGTATCTTAGATGGTACAAGTGCCCGCTAGGGAACCTAAATAGTCCAAGTTCCTGTTAGCTAACCTAGATAATCCAAGTGGCGGCTAGGTAACCTACATAGTCCATGTGCCCGTTCGTTAACCTAGATACTCCAAGTGCCCGCTAGGTAACCTAGACAGTCCAAGTGCCCGCTAGTTAACCTACGTAGTCCAAGTGCCCGAAAGGGAACCTACATAATCCAAGTGCCCGCTAGGCAACCTACATAGTCCAAGTGCCCGTTAGTTAACCTAGAGAGTCAAAGTGCCTGCTAGGTAACCTAGATAGTCCAAGTGCTCCCAAGGTAACCTACATAGTCCAAGTGCCCGCTTGGTAACCTAAATAGTCCAAATGCCCGCCAGGGAAACTACATAGTCCAAGTGCCCGCTACTTAACCTATAAAGTCCAAGTGCCTGCTAGTAAACCTACATAATCCATGGGCCCGCTAGTTAACCTACATAGTGGAAGGGCCCGCTGGTTTACCTAGATCGTGCAAGTGTCCGCTAGTTAACCTATATAGTCCTAGTGCCCGCTAGTTAATCTATATACCAAGTGCCCGCTACGTAACCTAGATAGTCCAAGTGCCCGTTCGGTAACCTAGATAGTCCATGTGCCCTTTAGGGAACCTAGATAGTCCAAGCGCCTGTTAGAAAACCTACATAGTCCATGGGCCCGCTAGTTAACCTACATATTCCAAGTGCCCACTAGTTAACCTACATAATCTAAGTGCCCGTTAGCTAACCTAGATAGTCCAAGGGACCGCTTGTTGACCTACATAGTCCAAGTGCCAACTAGGTATCTTAGATGGTACAAGTGCCCGCTAGGGAACCTAAATAGTCCAAGTTCTTGTTAGCTAACCTAGATAGTCCAAGTGGCGGCTAGGTAACCTACATAGTCCATGTGCCCGTTCATTAACCTAGATACTCCAAGTGCCCGCTAGGTAACCTAGACAGTCCAAGTGCCCGCTACTTAACCTACATAGTCCAAGTGCCCGAAAGACAACCTACATAATCCAAGTGCCCGCTAGGCAACCTACACAGTCCAAGTGCCCGTTAGTTAACCTAGAGAGTCAAAGTGCCTGCTAGGTAACCTAGATAGTCCAAGTGCTCGCTAGGTAACCTACATAGTCCAACTGCCCGCTTGGTAAGCTAAATAGTCCAAATGCCCGCTAGGGAAACTACATAGTCCAAGTGCCCGCTAGTTAACCTAGATAGTCCAAGTGCCTGCAAGTAAACCTACGTAATCCATGGGCCCGCTAGTTAACCTATACAGTGCATGGGCCCGCTAGTTAACCTTGATCGTGCAAGTGTCCGCTAGTTAACCTATATAGTCCAAGTGCCCGCTAGTTAATCTATATACCAAGTGCCTGCTACGTAACCTGATAGTCCAAGTGCCCGCTAGCGAACGTACATTGTCCCAGTGCCCGCTAGGTAACCTAGATAGTGCAAGTGCCCACTAGTTAACCTAGAAAGTTCAAGTACCCGCTAGGTAACCTAGATCGTCCAAGCGCCCCCTAATTAGCCTACATAGTCCAAGTCCCCTTAGGTAACCTAGATAGTCCAAGTGCCCATTCGGTAACCTACATAGTCCATGTGCCCTTTAGGGAACCTAGATAGTCCAAGCGCCTGTTAGTAAACCTACATAGTCCATGGGCCCGCTAGTTAACCTACATATTCCAAGTGCCCACTAGTTAACCTACATAATCTAAGTGCCCGTTAGCTAACCTAGATAGTCCAAGGGACCGCTAGTTGACCTACATAGTCCAAGTGCCAACTAGGTATCTTAGATGGTACAAGTGCCCGCTAGGGAACCTAAATAGTCCAAGTTCCTGTTAGCTAACCTAGATAGTCCAAGTGGCGGCTAGGTAACCTACATAGTCCATGTGCCATTCGTTAACCTAGATAATCCAAGTGCCCGCTAGGTAACCTAGACAGTCCAAGTGCCCGCTAGTTAACCTACATAGTCCAAGTGCCCGAAAGGGAACCTACATAATCCAAGTGCCCGTTAGTTAACCTAGATAGTCAAAGTGCCTGCTAGGTAACCTAGATAGTCCAAGTGCTCGCTAGGTAACCTACATAGTCCAAGTGCCCGCTTGGTAACCTAAATACTCCAAATGCCCGCTAGGGAAACTACATAGTCCAAGTGCCCGCTAGTTAACCTAGATAGTCCAAGTGCCTGCTAGTAAACCTACATAATCCATGGGCCCGCTAGTTAACCTAGATCGTGCAATTGTCCGCTAGTTAACCTACATAGTCCAAGTGCCCGCTAGTTAACCTAGATAGTCCTAGTGCCCGTTAGTTAACCTAGATAGTCCTAGTGTCCGATAGTTAACCTAGATAGTCCAAGTGCCCAGTAGGGGAAGTACATAGTCCAAGTGCCCGCTAGATAACCTAGATAGTTCTAGTGCCCGTTACCTAACCTAGATTGTCCAAGTGCCCGCTAGGCAACCTACATAGTCCAAGTGCCCGATCGTTAACCTAGAAGTCCAAGTGCCCGCTATGTAACCTAGACAGTCCAAGTGCCCGCTAGGTTACCTGCATAGTCCAAGTGCCCGTTCGTTAACCTAGATATTCCAAGTGCCTCCTGGGAACCTATATAGTCCAAGTGCTATCTAGGTAACCTAGATAGTCCAAGGGCCCGCTAGTTAATCTACATAGTCCTAGGGCTCGCTTGTTAACTTTGATAGTCCAAGTGCCCCTTAGTTAACCTAGATCGTCCAAGTGCCCGCTAGTTAACCTAGATCGTCCAAGTACTGGCTAGTTAACCTACATCGTCCAAGGGCCCACTAGTTAACTTAGATCGTCCAAGTGTCCGCTAGTTAACCTATATAGTCCAAGTGCCCGCTAGTTAATCTATATACCAAGTGCCCGCTACGTAACCTAGATAGTCCAAGTGCCCGCTAGCGAACGTACATAGTCCCAGTGCCCGCTAGGTAACCTAGATAGTGCAAGTGCCCGCTAGTTAACCTAGAAAGTTCAAGTACCCGCTAGGTAACCTAGATCGTCCAAGGGCCCCCTAATTAGCCTACATAGTCCAAGTGCCCTTTAGGTAACCTAGATAGTCCAAGTGCCCTTTAGGGAACCTAGATAGTCCAAGCGCCTGTTAGTAAACCTACATAGTCCATGGGCCCGCTAGTTAACCTACATAGTGCAAGGGCCCGCTAGTTAACCTAGATCGTGCAAGTGTCCGCTAGTTAACCTACATAGTCCAAGTGCCTGCAAGGTAAACTAGATATTCCAAGTGCCCGCAAGTTAAACTAGATAGTCCTAGTGCCCGTTAGTTAACCTAGATAGTCCTAGTGCCCGTTAGTTAACCTAGATAGTCCAAGTGCCCACTAGGGGACGTACATAGTCCAAGTGCCCGCTAGGTAACCTAGATAGTTCTAGTGCCCGTTACGTAACCTAGATAGTCCATGTGCCCTTTAGGGAACCTAGATAGTCCAAGCGCCTGTTAGTAAACCTACATAGTCCATGGGCCCGCTAGTTAACCTACATATTCCAAGTGCCCACTAGTTAACCTACACAATCTAAGTGCCCGTTAGCTAACCTAGATAGTCCAAGGGACCGCTAGTTGACCTACATAGTCCAAGTGCCAACTAGTTATCTTAGATGGTACAAGTGCCCGCTAGGGAACCTAAATAGTCCAAGTTCCTGTTAGCTAACCTAGATAGTCCAAGTGGCGGCTAGGTAACATACATAGTCCATGTGCCCGTTCGTTAACCTAGATACTCCAAGTGCCCGCTAGGTAACCTAGACAGTCCAAGTGCCCACTAGTTAACCTACATAGTCCAAGTGCCCGAAAGGGAACCGACATAATCCAAGTGCCCGCTAGGCAACCTACACAGTCCAAGTGCCCGTTAGTTAACCTAGAGAGTCAAAGTGCCTGCTAGGTAACCTAGATAGTCCAAGTGCTCGCTAGGTAACCTACATAGTCCAAGTGCCCGCTTGGTAACCTAAATAGTCCAAATGCCCGCTAGGGAAACTACATAGTCCAAGTGCCCGCTAGTTAACCTAGATAGTCCAAGTGCCTGCTAGTAAACCTACATAATCCATGGGCCCGCTAGTTAACCTATACAGTGCAAGGGCCCGCTAGTTAACCTAGATCGTGCAAGTGTCCGCTAGTTAACCTATATAGTCCAAGTGCCCGCTAGTTAATCTATATACCAAGTGCCCGCTACGTAACCTAGATAGTCCAAGTGCCCGCTAGCGAACGTACATAGTCCCAGTGCCCGCTAGGTAACCTAGATAGTGCAAGTGCCCACTAGTTAACCTAGAAAGTTCAAGTACCCGCTAGGTAACCTAGATCGTCCAAGGGCCCCCTAATTAGCCTACATAGTCCAAGTGCCCGTTAGGTAACCTAGATAGTCCAAGTGCCCGTTCGGTAACCTAGAAGGTCCATGTGCCCTTTAGCGAACCTAGATAGTCCAAGTGCCTGTTAGTAAACCTACATAGTCCATGGGCCCGCTAGTTAACCTACATATTCCAAGTGCCCACTAGTTAACCTACATAATCTAAGTGCCCGTTAGCTAACCTAGATAGTCCAAGGGACCGCTAGTTGACCTACATAGTCCAAGTGCCAACTAGGTATCTTAGTTGGTACAAGTGCCCGCTAGGGAACCTAAATAGTCCAAGTTCCTGTTAGCTAACCTAGATAGTCCAAGTGGCGGCTAGGTAACCTACATAGTCCATGTGCCGTTCGTTAACCTAGATAATCCAAGTGCCCGCTAGGTAACCTAGACAGTCCAAGTGCCCGCTAGTTAACCTACATAGTCCAAGTGCCCGAAAGGGAACCTGCATAATCAAAGTGCCCGCTAGGCAACCTACATAGTCCAAGTGCCTGTTAATTAACCTAGATAGTCAAAGTGCCTGCTAGGTAACCTAGATTGTCCAAGTGCTCGCTAGGTAAACTACATAGTCCAAGTGCCCGCTTGGTAACCTAAATAGTCCAAATGCCCGCTAGGGAAACTACATAGTCCAAGTGCCCGCTAGTTAACCTAGATAGTCCAAGTGCCTGCTAGTAAACCTACATAATCCATGGGCCCGCTAGTTAACCTACATAGTGCAAGGGCCCGCTAGTTAACCTAGATCGTGCAAGTGTCTGCTAGTTAACCTACATAGTCCAAGTGCCCGCTAGGTAACCTAGATAGTCCAAGTGCCCGCTAGTTAACCTAGATAGTCCTAGTGCCCAATAGGGGACGTACATAGTCCAAGTGCCCGCTAGGTAACCTAGATAGTTCTAGTGCCCGTTACCTAATCTAGATAGTCCAAGTGCCCGCTAGGCAACCTACATAGTCCAAGTGCCCGATCGTTAACCTAGAAGTCCAAGTGCCCGCTATGTAACCTAGACAGTCCAAGTGCCCGCTAGGTTACCTGCATAGTCCAAGTGCCCGTTCGTTAACCTAGATATTCCAAGTGCCTGCTAGGGAACCTATATAGTCCAAGTGCTATCTAGGTAACCTAGATAGTCCAAGGGCCCGCTAGTTAACCTACATAGTCCAAGGGCTCGCTTGTTAACTTTGATAGTCCAAGTGCCCCTTAGTTAACCTAGATCGTCCAAGTACTGGCTAGTTAACCTACATCGTCCAAGTGCCTGCTAGGTAACCTAGATATTCCAAGTGCTCGCTAGGTAACCTACATAGTCCAAGTGCCCGCTAGGGAACATATATAGTCCAAGTGCCCGCTAGGGAACCTACATAATCCAAGTGCCCACTAGGGAATCTACATAGTCCAAGGCCCGCTAATTAACGTAGATAGTCCAAGTGCTGCTAGTTAATCTACATAGTCCAAGGGCCCGCTAGTTAACCTACATAGTCCAAGTACCCGCTAGTTAACCTAGATCTTCCAAGTGTCCGCTAGTTAACCTACAGAGTCCAAGTGCCCGCTAGGGAACGTACATAGTCCAAGTGCCCGCTAGGTAACCTAGATAGTCCAAGTGCCCGCTAGTTAACCTACATAGTCCAAGTGCCTGCTAGGTAACCTAGATAGTCCAAGGGCCCGCTAGGTAACCTACATTGTCCTAGTGCCCCCTAGTTAACTTACATTCTCCAAGTGCCACACAGGGAACCTACATATTCCAAGTGCCCGCTAGGTAACCTACATAGTCCAAATGCCCGCTAGTTAACCTACATAGTCCAAGTGCCTGATAGGGAACCTACATAATCCAAGTGCCCACTAGGGAAGCTACATATTCCAAGTGCCCTTTAGGTAACCTAGATAGTCCAAATGTCCGCTAGGGAACCCATATAATCCAAGTGCCCTCTAGGGAACTTACATAGTCTAAAGGCCCGCTAGGGAACATACATAGTCCTAGTGCCCCCTAGTTAACCTACATTCTCCACGTGCCCGTTAGTTACCCTAGATAGTCCAAGTGCCCGCTAGGTAACCTAGATAGTCCTAGTGCCCATTAGTTAACCTAGATAGTCCAAGTGCCCACTAGGGGACGTACACAGTCCAAGTGCCCGCTAGGTAACCTAGATAGTTCTAGTGCCCATTACCTAACCTAAATAGTCCAAGTGCCCGCTAGGCAACCTACATAGTCCAAGTGCCCGATTGTTAACCTAGAAGTCCAAGTGCCCGCTATGTAACCTAGACAGTCCAAGTGCCCGCTAGGTTACCTGCATAGTCCAAGTGCCCGTTCGATAACCTAGGTATTCCAAGTGCCTGCTAGGGAACCTATATAGTCCAAGTGCTATCTAGGTAACCTAGACAGTCCAATGGCCCGCTAGTTAACCTACATAGTCCTAGGGCTCGCTTGTTAACTTTGATAGTCCAAGTGCCCCTTAGTTAACCTAGATCGTCCAAGTGCCCGCTAGTTAACCTAGATCGTCCAAGTACTGGCTAGTTAACATACATCGTCCAAGGGCCCACTAGTTAACCTAGATCGTCCAAGTGTCCTCCAGTTAACCTACATAGTCCAAGTTCCCCCTAGGTAACCTACATAGGGCAAGTGTCTGTAGGTAACCTACATAGTCCAAGCGCCCGCTAGTTAACCTAGATAGTCCAAGTGCCCGCAAGGTAACCTACATAGTGCAAGTGTCCGCTAGTTAACCTAAGTAGTCCAAGGGCCCGCTAATTAACATACATAGTCCAAGTGCCCGGTAGTTAACTTACATAGTTCAAGTGTCCGTAGGGAAAATACATAGTCCAAGTGCCCGCTAGGGAACATATATAGTCCAAGTGCCCGCTAGGGAACCTAGATAATCCAAGTGCCCGCTAGGGAATCTACATAGTCCAAGGCCCCCTAATTAACGTAGATAGTCCAAGTGCTGCTAGTTAATCTACATAGTCCAAGGGCCCGCAAGTTAGCCTACATAATCCAAGTACCCTCTAGTTAACCTAGACCATCCATGTGTCCGCTAGTTAACCTACAGAGTCCAAGTGCCCGCTAGGGAACGTACATAGTCCAAGTGCCCGCTAGGTAACCTAGATAGTCCAAGTGCCCGCTAGTTAACCTACATAGTCCAAGTGCCCGCTAGTTAACCTACATAGTCCAAGTGCCCGCTAGGTAACCTAGATAGTCCAAGGGCCCTCTAGGTAACCTACATAGTCCAAGTGCCTGCTAGGTAAGTTAGATAGTCCAGGGCCCGCAAGGTAACCTACATTGTCCTAGTGCCCCCTAGTTAACATACATTCTCCAAGTGCCACACAGGGAACCTACATATTCCAAGTGCCCGCTAGTTAACCTACATAGTCCAAGTGCCTGCTAGGTAACCTAGATAGTCCAAGGGCCCACTAGGTATCCTACATTGTCCTAGTGCCCCCTAGTTAACATACATTCTCCAAGTGCCACACAGGGAACCTACATATTCCAAGTGCCCGCTTGGTAACCTACATAGTCCAAATGCCCGCTAGTTAACCTACATAGTCCAAGTGCCTGATAGGGAACCTATATAATTCAAGTGCCCGCTAGGGTAGCTACATATTCCAAGTGCCCTTTAGGTAACCTAGATAGTCCAAATGTCCGCTAGGGAACCCATATAATCCAAGTGCCCGCTAGGGAACTTACATAGTCTAAAGGCCCGCTAGGGAACCTACATAGTCCTAGTGCCCCCTAGTTAACCTACATTCTCCAAGTGCCCCTTAGTTAACCTAGATAGTCCAAGTGCCCGCTAGGTAACCTAGATAGTCCTAGTGCCCGTTAGTTAACCTAGATAGTCCAAGTGCCCACTAGGGGACGTACATAGTCCAAGTGCCCGCTAGGTAACCTAGATAGTTCTAGTGCCCGTTACCTAACCTAGATAGTCCAAGTGCCCGCTAGGCAACCTACATAGTCCAAGTGCCCGATCGTTAACCTAGAAGTCCAAGTGCCCGCTATGTAACCTAGACAGTCCAAGTGCCCGCTAGGTTACCTGCATAGTCCAAGTGCCCGTTCGTTAACCTAGATATTCCAAGTGCCTGCTAGGGAACCTATATAGTCCAAGTGCTATCTAGGTAACCTAGATAGTCCAAGGGCCCGCTAGTTAACCTACATAGTCCTAGGGCTCGCTTGTTAACTTTGATAGTCCATGTGCCCCTTAGTTAACCTAGATCGTCCAAGTGCCCGCTAGTTAACCTAGATCGTCCAAGTACTGGCTAGTTAACCTACATCGTCCAAGGGTCCACTAGTTAACATAGATCATCCAAGTGTCCGCTAGTTAACCTATATAGTCCAAGTGCCCGCTAGTTAATCTATATACCAAGTGCCCGCTACGTAACCTAGATAGTCCAAGTGCCCGCTAGCGAACGTACATAGTCCCAGTGCCTGCTAGGTAACCTAGATCGTCCAAGGGCCCCCTAATTAACCTACATAGTCCAAGTGCCCTTTAGGTAACCTAGATAGTCCAAATGCCCGTTCGGTAACCTAGATAGTCCATGTGCCCTTTAGGGAAACTAGATAGTCCAAGCGCCTGTTAGTAAACCTACATAGTCCATGGGCCCGCTAGTTAACCTACATATTCCAAGTGCCCATTAGTTAACCTACATAATCTAAGTGCCCGTTAGCTAACCTAGATAGTCCAAGGGACCGCTAGTTGACCTACATAGTCCAAGTGCCAACTAGGTATCTTAGATGGTACAAGTGCCCGCTAGGGAACCTAAATAGTCCAAGTTCCTGTTAGCTAACCTAGATAGTCCAAGTGGCGGCTAGGTAATCTACATAGTCCATGTGCCGTTCGTTAACCTAGATACTCCAAGTGCCCGCTAGGTAACCTAGACAGTCCAAGTGCCCGCTAGTTAACCTACATAGTCCAAGTGCCCGAAAGGGAACCTACATAATCCAAGTGCCCGCTAGGCAACCTACATAGTCCAAGTGCCTGTTAGATAACCTAGATAGTCAAAGTGCCTGCTAGGTAACCTAGATAGTCCAAGTGCTCGCTAGGTAACCTACATAGTCCAAGTGCCCGCTAGGGAACATATATAGTCCAAGTGCCCGCTAGGGAATGTACATAATCCAAGTGCCCGCTAGGGAATCTACATAGTCAAAGGCCCGCTAATTAACGTAGATAATCCAAGTGCTGCTAGTTAATCTACATAGTCCAAGGGCCCGCTAGTTAACCTACATAGTCCAAGTACCCGCTAGTTAACCTAGATCTTCCAAGTGTCCGCTAGTTAACCTACAGAGTCCAAGTGCCCGCTAGGGAACGTACATAGTCCAAGTGCCCGCTAGGTAACCTAGATAGTCCAAGTGCCCACTTGTTAACCTACATAGTCCAAGTGCCTGCTAGGTAACCTAGATAGTCCAAGGGCCCGCTAGGTAACCTACATTGTCCTAGTGCCCCCTAGTTAACATACATTCTCCAAGTGCCACACAGGGAACCTACATATTCCAAGTGCCCGCTAGGTAACCTACATAGTCCAAATGCCCGCTAGTTAACCTACATAGTCCAAGTGCCTGATAGGGAACCTACATAATCCAAGTGCCCGCTAGGGAAGCTACATATTCCAAGTGCCCTTTAGGTAACCTAGATAGTCCAAATGTCCGCTAGGGAACCCATATAATCCAAGTGCCCTCTAGGGAACTTACATAGTCTAAAGGCCCGCTAGGGAACATACATAGTCCTAGTGCCCCCTAGTTAACCTACATTCTCCACGTGCCCGTTAGTTAACCTAGATAGTCCAAGTGCCCGCTAGGTAACCTAGATAGTCCTTGTGCCCATTAGTTAACCTAGATAGTCCAAGTGCCCACTAGGGGACGTACATAGTTCAAGGGCCCGCTAGGTAACCTAGATAGTTCTAGTGCCCGTTACCTAACCTAGATAGTCCAAGTGCCCGCTAGGCAACCTACATAGTCCAAGTGCCCGATCATTAACCTAGAAGTCCAAGTGCCCGCTATGTAACCTAGACAGTCCAAGTGCCCGCTAGGTTACCTGCATAGTCCAAGTGCCCGTTCGTTAACCTAGATATTCCAAGTGCCTGCAAGGGAACCTATATAGTCCAAGTGCTATCTAGGTAACCTAGATAGTCCAATGGCCCGCTATTTAACCTACATAGTCCTAGGGCTCGCTTGTTAACTTTGATAGTCCAAGTGCCCCTTAGTTAACCTAGATCGTCCAAGTGCCCGCTAGTTAACCTAGATCGTCCAAGTACTGGCTAGTTAACCTACATCGTCCAAGGGTCCACTAGTTAACCTAGATCGTCCAAGTGTCCGCTAGTTAACCTATATAGTCCAAGTGCCCGCTAGTTAATCTATATACCAAGTGCCCGCTACGTAACCTAGATAGTCCAAGTGCCCGCTAGCGAACGTACAGAGTCCCAGTGCCTGCTAGGTAACCTAGATAGTGCATGTGCCCGCTAGTTAACCTAGAAAGTTCAAGTACCCGCTAGGTAACCTAGATCGTCCAAGGGCCCCCTAATTAGCCTACATAGTCCAAGTGCCCTTTAGGTAACCTGGATAGTCCAAGTGCCCGTTCGGTAACCTAGATAGTCCATGTGCCCTTTAGGGAACCTAGATAGTCCAAGCGCCTGTTAGTGAACCTACATAGTCCATGGGCCCGCTAGTTAACCTACATATTCCAAGTGCCCATTAGTTAACCTACATAATCTAAGTGCCCGTTAGCTAACCTAGATAGTCCAAGGGACCGCTAGTTGACCTACATAGTCCAAGTGCCAACTAGGTATCTTAGATGGTACAAGTGCCCGCTAGGGAACCTAAATAGTCCAAGTTCCTGTTAGCTAACCTAGATAGTCCAAGTGGCGGCTAGGTAATCTACATAGTCCATGTGCCGTTCGTTAACCTAGATACTCCAAGTGCCCGCTAGGTAACCTAGACAGTCCAAGTGCCCGCTAGTTAACCTACATAGTCCAAGTGCCCGAAAGGGAACCTACATAATCCAAGTGCCCGCTAGGCAACCTACATAGTCCAAGTGCCTGTTAGATAACCTAGATAGTCAAAGTGCCTGCTAGGTAACCTAGATATTCCAAGTGCTCGCTAGGTAACCTACATAGTCCAAGTGCCCGCTAGGGAACATATATAGTCCAAGTGCCCGCTAGGGAACCTACATAATCCAAGTGCCCGCTAGGGAATCTACATAGTCAAAGGCCCGCTAATTAACGTAGATAATCCAAGTGCTGCTAGTTAATCTACATAGTCCAAGGGCCCGCTAGTTAACCTACATAGTCCAAGTACCCGCTAGTTAACCTAGATCTTCCAAGTGTCCGCTAGTTAACCTACAGAGTCCAAGTGCCCGCTAGGGAACGTACATAGTCCAAGTGCCCGCTAGGTAACCTAGATAGTCCAAGTGCCCGCTAGTTAACCTACATAGTCCAAGTGCCTGCTAGGTAACCTAGATAGTCCAAGGGCCCGCTAGGTAACCTACATTGTCCTAGTGCCCCCTAGTTAACATACATTCTCCAAGTGCCACACAGGGAACCTACATATTCCAAGTGCCCGCTAGGTAACCTACATAGTCCAAATGCCCGCTAGTTAACCTACATAGTCCAAGTGCCTGATAGGGAACCTACATAATCCAAGTAACCGCTAGGGAAGCTACATATTCCAAGTGCCCTTTAGGTAACCTAGATAGTCCAAATGTCCGCTAGGGAACCCATATAATCCAAGTGCCCGCTAGGGAACTTACATAGTCTAAAGGCCCGCTAGGGAACCTACATAGTCCTAGTGCCCCCTAGTTAACCTACATTCTCCAAGTGCCCGTTAGTTAACCTAGATAGTCCAAGTGCCCGCTAGGTAACCTAGATAGTCCTAGTGCCCATTAGTTAACCTAGATAGTCCAAGTGCCCACTAGGGGACGTACATAGTTCAAGGGCCCGCTAGGTAACCTAGATAGTTCTAGTGCCCGTTACCTAACCTAGATAGTCCAAGTGCCCGCTAGGCAACCTACATAGTCCAAGTGCCCGATCATTAACCTAGAAGTCCAAGTGCCCGCTATGTAACCTAGACAGTCCAAGTGCCCGCTAGGTTACCTGCATAGTCCAAGTGCCCGTTCGTTAACCTAGATATTCCAAGTGCCTGCAAGGGAACCTATATAGTCCAAGTGCTATCTAGGTAACCTAGATAGTCCAATGGCCCGCTATTTAACCTACATAGTCCTAGGGCTCACTTGTTAACTTTGATAGTCCAAGTGCCCCTTAGTTAACCTAGATCGTCCAAGTGCCCGCTAGTTAACCTAGATCGTCCAAGTACTGGCTAGTTAACCTACATCGTCCAAGGGCCCACTAGTTAACCTAGATCGTCCAAGTGTCCGCTAGTTAACCTATATAGTCCAAGTGCCCGCTAGTTAATCTATATACCAAGTGCCCGCTACGTAACCTAGATAGTCCAAGTGCCCGCTAGCGAACGTACATAATCCCAGTGCCTGCTAGGTAACCTAGATAGTGCATGTGCCCGCTAGTTAACCTAGAAAGTTCAAGTACCCGCTAAGTAACCTAGATCGTGCAAGGGCCCCCTAATTAGCCTACATAGTCCAAGTGCCCTTTAGGTAACCTAGATAGTCCAAGTGCCCGTTCAGTAACCTAGATAGTCCATGTGCCCTTTAGGGAAACTAGATAGTCCAAGCGCCTGTTAGTAAACCTACATAGTCCATGGGCCCGCTAGTTAACCTACATATTCCAAGTGCCCATTAGTTAACCTACATAATCTAAGTGCCCGTTAGCTAACCTAGATAGTCCAAGGGACCGCTAGTTGACCTACATAGTCCAAGTGCCAACTAGGTATCTTAGATGGTACAAGTGCCCGCTAGGGAACCTAAATAGTCCAAGTTCCTGTTAGCTAACCTAGATAGTCCAAGTGGCGGCTAGGTAATCTACATAGTCCATGTGCCGTTCGTTAACCTAGATACTCCAAGTGCCCGCTAGGTAACCTAGACAGTCCAAGTGCCCGCTAGTTAACCTACATAGTCCAAGTGCCCGAAAGGGAACCTACATAATCCAAGTGCCCGCTAGGCAACCTACATAGTCCAAGTGCCTGTTAGATAACCTAGATAGTCAAAGTGCCTGCTAGGTAACCTAGATATTCCAAGTGCTCGCTAGGTAACCTACATAGTCCAAGTGCCCGCTAGGGAACATATATAGTCCAAGTGCCCGCTAGGGAACCTACATAATCCAAGTGCCCGCTAGGGAATCTACATAGTCAAAGGCCCGCTAATTAACGTAGATAATCCAAGTGCTGCTAGTTAATCTACATAGTCCAAGGGCCCGCTAGTTAACCTACATAGTCCAAGTACCCGCTAGTTAACCTAGATCTTCCAAGTGTCCGCTAGTTAACCTACAGAGTCCAAGTGCCCGCTAGGGAACGTACATAGTCCAAGTGCCCGCTAGGTAACCTAGATAGTCCAAGTGCCCGCTAGTTAACCTACATAGTCCAAGTGCCTGCTAGGTAACCTAGATAGTCCAAGGGCCCGCTAGGTAACCTACATTGTCCTAGTGCCCCCTAGTTAACATACATTCTCCAAGTGCCACACAGGGAACCTACATATTCCAAGTGCCCGCTAGGTAACCTACATAGTCCAAATGCCCGCTAGATAACCTACATAGTCCAAGTGCCTGATAGGGAACCTACATAATCCAAGTGCCCGCTAGGGAAGCTACATATTCCAAGTGCCCTTTAGGTAACCTAGATAGTCCAAATGTCCGCTAGGGAACCCATATAATCCAAGTGCCCGCTAGGGAACTTACATAGTCTAAAGGCCCGCTAGGGAACCTACATAGTCCTAGTGCCCCCTAGTTAACCTACATTCTCCAAGTGCCCGTTAGTTAACCTAGATAGTCCAAGTGCCCGCTAGGTAACCTAGATAGTCCTAGTGCCCATTAGTTAACCTAGATAGTCCAAGTGCCCACTAGGGGACGTACATAGTTCAAGGGCCCGCTAGGTAACCTAGATAGTTCTAGTGCCCGTTACCTAACCTAGACAGTCCAAGTGCCCGCTAGGCAACCTACATAGTCCAAGTGCCCGATCATTAACCTAGAAGTCCAAGTGCCCGCTATGTAACCTAGACAGTCCAAGTGCCCGCTAGCGAACGTACATAGTCCCAGTGCCCGCTAGGTAACCTAGATAGTGCATGTGCCCGCTAGTTAACCTAGAAAGTTCAAGTACCCGCTAGGTAACCTAGATCGTCCAAGGGCCCCCTAATTAGCCTACATAGTCCAAGTGCCCTTTAGGTAACCTAGATAGTCCAAGTGCCCGTTCGGTAACCTAGATAGTCCATGTGCCCTTTAGGGAACCTAGATAGTCCAAGCGCCTGTTAGTAAACCTACATAGTCCATGGGCCCGCTAGTTAACCTACATATTCCAAGTGCCCACTAGTTAACCTACATAATCTAAGTGCCCGTTAGCTAACCTAGATAGTCCAAGGGACCGCTAGTTGACCTACATAGTCCAAGTGCCAACTAGGTATCTTAGATGGTACAAGTGCCCGCTAGGGAACCTAAATAGTCCAAGTTCCTGTTAGCTAACCTAGATAGTCCAAGTGGCGGCTAGGTAACCTACATAGTTCATGTGCCGTTCGTTAATCTAGATAATCCAAGTGCCCGCTAGGTAACTTAGACAGTCCAAGTGCCCGCTAGTTAACCTACATAGTCCAAGTGCCCGAAAGGGAACTACATAATCCAAGTGCCCGCTAGGCAACCTACATAGTCCAAGTGCCCGTTAGTTAACCTAGATAGTCAAAGTGCCTGCTAGGTAACCTAGATAGTCCAAGTGTTCGCTAGGTAACCTACATAGCCCAAGTGCCCGCTTGGTAACCTAAATAGTCCAAATGCCCACTAGGGAAACTACATAGTCCAAGTGCCCGCTAGTTAACCTAGATAGTCCAAGTGCCTGCTAATAAACCTACATAATCCATGGGCCCACTAGTTAACCTACATAGTGCAAGGGCCCGCTAGTTAACCTAGATCGTGCAAGTGTCCGCTAGTTAACCTACATAGTCCAAGTGCCCGCTAGGTAACCTAGATAGTCCAAGTGCCCGCTAGTTAACCTAGATAGTCCTAGTGCCCGTTAGTTAACCTAGATAGTCCTAGTGCCCGTTAGTTAACCTAGAAAGTCCAAGTGCCCACTAGGGGACGTACATAGTCCCAGTGCCCGCTAGGTAACCTAGATAGTGCATGTGCCCGCTAGTTAACCTAGATAGTTCAAGTACCCGCCTGGTAACCTAGATCGTCCAAGGGCCCCCTATTTAGCCTACATAGTCCAAGTGCCCTTTAGGTAACCTAGATAGTCCAAGTGCCCTTTCGGTAACCTAGATAGTCCATGTGCCCTTTAGGGAACCTAGATAGTCCAAGCGCCTGTTAGTAAACCTACATATTCCATGGGCCCGCTAGTTAACCTACATATTCCAAGTGCCCACTAGTTAACCTACATAATCTAAGTGCCCGTTAGCTAACCTAGATAGTCCAAGGGACCGCTAGTTGACCTACATAGTCCAAGTGCCAACTAGGTATCTTAGATGGTACAAGTGCCCGCTAGGGAACCTAAATATTCTAAGTTCCAGTTAGCTAACCTAGATAATCCAAGTGCCCGCTAGGCAACCTACATAGTCCAAGTGACCATTAGTTAACCTAGATAGTCAAAGTGCCTACTAGGTAACCTAGATAGTCCAAGTGCTGGCTAGGTAACCTACATAGTTCAAGTGCCCGCTTGGTAACCTAAAGAGTCCAAATGCCCGCTAGGGAAACTACATAGTCCAAGTGCCCGCTAGTTAACCTAGATAGTCCAAGTGCCTGCTACTAAACCTACATTATCCATGGGCCCGCTAGTTAACCTATATCGTGCAAGTGTCCGCTAGTTAACCTACATAGTCCAAGTGCCCGCTAGGTAACCTAGATAGTTCTAGTGCCCATTAGTTAACCTAGATAGTCCTAGTGCCCGTTAGTTAACCTAGATAGTCCAAGTGCCCACTAGGCGACGTACATAGTCCAAGTGCCCGCTAGGTAACCTAGATAGTTCTAGTACCCATTACCTAACCTAGATAGTCCAAGTGCCCGCTAGGCAACCTACATAGTCCAAGTGCCCGATCGTTAACCTAGAAGTCCAAGTGCCCGCTATGTAACCTAGACAGTCCAAGTGCCCGCTAGGTTACCTGCATAGTACAAGTGCCCGTTCGTTAACCTAGATATTCCAAGTGCCTGCTAGGGAACCTATATAGTCCAAGTGCTATCTAGGTAACCTAGATAGTCCAAGGGCCCGCTAGTTAACCTACATAGTCCTAGGGCTCGCTTGTTAACTTTGATAGTCCAAGTGCCCCTTAGTTAACCTAGATCGTCCAAGTGCCCGCTAGTTAACTTAGATCGTCCAAGTACTGGCTAGTTAACCTATATCGTCCATGGGCCCACTAGTTAACCTAGATCGTCCAAGTGTCCTCCAGTTAACCTACATAGTCCAAGTTCCCCCTAGGTAACCTACATAGGGCAAGTGTCTGCTAGGTAACCTACATAGTCCACGCGCCCGCTAGTTAACCTAGATAGTCCAAGTGCCCGCAAGGTAACCTACATAGTGCAAGTGTCCGCTAGTTAACCTAAGTAGTCCAAGGGCCCACTAGTTAACATACATAGTCCAAGTGCCCGGTAGTTAACTTACATAGTTCAAGTGTCCGTAGGGAACATACATAGTCCAAGTGCCCGCTAGGGAACATATATAGTCCAAGTGCCCGCTAGGGAACCTACATAATCCAAGTGCCCGCTAGGGAATCTACATAGTCCAAGGCCCGCTAATTAACGTAGATAGTCCAAGTGCTGCTAGTTAATCTACATAGTCCAAGGGCCCGCTAGTTAACCTACATAGTCCAAGTACCCGCTAGTTAACCTAGATCATCCAAGTCTCCGCTAGTTAACCTATAGAGTCCAAGTGCCCGCTAGGGAACGTACATAGTCAAAGTGCCCGCTAGGTAACCTAGATAGTCCAAGTGCCCGCTAGTTAACCTACATAGTCCAAGTGCCTGCTAGGTAACCTAGATAGTCCAAGGGCCCGCTAGGTAACCTACATTGTCCTAGTGCCCCCTAGTTAACGTACATTCTCCAAGTGCCACACAGGGAACCTACATATTCCAAGTGCCCGCTAGGTAACCTACATAGTCCATATGCCCGCTAGTTAACCTACATAGTTCAAGTGCCTGATAGGGAACCTACATAATCCAAGTGCCCGCTAGGGAAGCTACATATTCCAAGTGCCCGTTAGGTAACCTAGATAGTCCAAATGTCCGCTAGCGAACCCATATAATCCAAGTGCCCGCTAGGGAACTTACATAGTCTAAAGGCCCGCTAGGGAACCTACATAGTCCTAGTGCCCCCTAGTTAACCTACATTCTCCAAGTGCCCGTTAGTTAACCTAGATAGTCCAAGTGCCCGCTAGGTAACCAAGATAGTCCAACAGCCCGCTAGGTAACCTACATACTCCAAGAACCCGCTAGCAACGTAGATAGTTCAAGTGCCAGCTAGGTAACCAAGATAGTCCAAGTGCCCGCTAGGTAACCTACAAAGTCTAAGTGCCCGCTAGGTTATCTATATAGTCCAAATGCCCGCTAGGGAAACTACATAGTCCAAGTGCCCGCTAGGTAACCTAGATAATCCAAGTGCCCGCTAGTTAACCTATATCGTCCAAGTGCAAGCTAGTTAACCTAGATCGTCCAAGTGCCCGCTAGTTAACCTACATAGTTAATGGGCCCGCTATTAACCTACATAGGGCTAGAGCCCGCTAGCTAACCTAGATAATCCAAGTGCCCGCTAGTTAACCTATATCGTCCAAGTGCCCGCTAGTTAACCTAGATCGTCCAAGTGCCCGCTAGTTAACCAACAGAGTCAATGGGCCCGCTAGTTAACCTACATAGTGCAAGAGCCCGCTGGTTAACCTAGATCGTGCAAGTGTCCGCTAGTTAACCTACATAGTCCACGTGCCAGTTAGCTAACCTAGATAGTCCAAGGGCCCGCTAGTTGACCTACATAGTCCATGTGCCCGCTGGGTAACCTAGATAATCCAAGTGCCCGCTAGGGAACCTTCATTCTCCAAGTGCCAGCTAGGTAACCTAGATAGTCCAAGTGCCCGCTAGTTAACCTAGATAGTCCTAGTGCCCGTTGGTTAACCTAGATAGTCCAAGTGCCCACTATGGGACGTACTTAGTCCATGTGCCCGTTAGTTAACCTAGATAGTCCAAGTGCCCGCTAGTTAACATTGATCATCCAAGTGCCCGCTAGTTAACCTAGATAGTCCAAGGGCACGCTAGTTAACCTAGAGAGTCCAAGTGCCCTCTAGTTAACCTAGATCGTCCAAGGGCCCGCTAGTTAACCTACATAGTACAAGGGCCCACTAGTTGACCTAGATAGTCCAAGTGCCCGCTAGTTAACCTAGATAGTCCAAGTGCCTGCTAGGTAACCTAGATAATCCAAGTGCCGCTAGGTTACCTGCATATCCCAAGTGCCCGTTCGTTAACCTATATACCAAGTGCCCGCTACGTAACCTACATATTCCAAGGGCACGCTAGTAAACCTATATCGTCCAAGTGCCCGCTAGGCAACCTAGTTAGTCCAAGTGCCCGCTAAGGAACCTACGTAGTCCAAGTGCACGCGAGTTAACCTAGATAGTCCAAGTGCCCGCTAGTTAACCTAGATAGTGCAAGTGCCCGCTAGGTAACCTAGGTAGTCCAACAGCCCGGTAGGTAACCTACATACTCCAAGAACCCACTAGGCACCATAGATAGTTCAAGCGCCAGCTAGGTAACCTAGATAGTCCAAGTGCCCGCTAGGTAACCTACGAAGTCTAAGTACCCGCCAGGTTATCTATGTAGTCCAAATGCCCGCTAGGGAACCTACATAGTCCAAGTGCCCGCTAGTTAACCTAGATCTTCCAGTGCCCGCTAGTTAACCTAAATAGTCCAAGTGCCCTAAAGGGAACTTACATAATCAAAGTGCCCACTAGGGAACCTACATAGTCCAAGTGCCCGCTTGGTAACCTAAATAGTCCAAATGCCCGCTAGGGAAACTACATAGTCCAAGTGCCCGCTAGTTAACCTAGATAGTCCAAGTGCCTGCTAGTAACCTACATAATTCTTTGGCCCGCTAGTTAACCTACATAGTGCAATGGCCCGCTAGTTAACCTAGATCGTGCAAGTGTCCGCTAGTTAACCTACATAGTCCAAGTGCCCGCTAGTTAACCTAGATAGTCCAAGTGCCCACTAGGGGACGTACATAGTCCAAGTGCCCGCTAGGTAACCTAGATAGTTCTTGTGCCCGTTACCTAACCTAGATAGTCCAAGTGCCCACTAGGCAACCTACATAATCCAATTGTCCGTTCGTCAACCTAGAAGTCCAAGTGCCCGCTATGTAACCTAGACATTCCAAGTGCCCGCTATGTAACCTAGACAGTCCAAGTGCCCGCTAGGTTACCTGCATAGTCCAGTGCCCGTTCGTTAACATAGATAGTGCAAGTGCCCGCTAGGGAACCTATATAGTCCAAGTGCTATCTAGGTAACCTAGATAGTCCAAGGGCCCGCTAGTTAACCTACATAGTCCAAGGGCTCGCTTGTTATCTTTGATAGTCCAAGTGCCCCTTAGTTAACCTAGATCATCCAATTGCCCGCTAGTTAACCTAGATCGTTCAAGTACTGGCTAGTTAACCTACATCGTCCAAGGGCCCACTAGTTAACCTAGATCGTCCAAGTGTCCTCTAGTAAACCTACATAGTCCAAGTGCCCGCTAGGTAACCTACATAGTGCAAGTGCCTGCTAGGTAACCTACATAGTCCAAGTGCCTGCTAGTTAACATAGATTGTCCAAGTGCCCGCTAGGGAAGGTACATAGTCCAAGTGCCCGCTAGGTAACTAACATAGTGCAAGTGTCCGCTAGTTAACCTACATAGTCCAAGCGCCCGCTAGTTAACCTAGATAGTCCAAGTGCCCGCTAGGTAACCTAAATAGTGCAAGTGTCCACTAGTTAACCTAAGTAGTCCAAGGGCCCGCAGGTTAACATACATAGTCCAAGTGCCCGGTAGTTAACTTAGAGAGTTCAAGTGTCTGTAGGGAACATACATAGTCCAAGTGTCCGCTAGGGAACCTACATAGTCCAAGTGTTCGGAAGTTAACTTAAATACTCCAAGTGTCCGTAGGGAACATACATAGTCCAAGTCTCCGCTAGGGAACATACATATTCCAAGTGCCCGTAGGGAACCTACATAGTCCAAGTGCCCGCTAGGGAATCTACATAGTCCAAGGGCACGCTAGTTAATGTAGATAGTCCAAGTGCTGCTAGTTAATCTACATAGTCCAAGGGCCCGCTAGTTAAACTACATAGTCCAAGTACCCGCTAGTTAAACTAGATCATCCAAGTGTCCGCTAGTTAACCTACATAGTCCAAGTGCTCGCTAGGGAACCTAGATAGTCCAAGTGCCCGCTCTGGAACCTACATAGTCCAAGTGCCTGCTAGGGAACCTACATAGTCGAAGTGCCCGCTCTGGAACATACATAGTCCAAGTGCCCGCTAGGGAATCTACATAGTCCAAGGGCCCGCTAGTTAATGTAGATAGTCCAAGTACCCGCTAGTTAACCTAGATCGTCCAAGTGTCCGCTAGTTAACCTACTTAGTCCAAGGGCCCGCTAGGTAACGAAGACAGTTAAAGTGACCACTAGGTTACCTACATAGTCCAAGTGCCTGTTCGTTAACCTACATAGTCCAAGTGCCCGCTAGGTAACCTATATAGTACAAATGCCCACTAGGGACCCTAATAGTCCACGTGACCACTAGTTATCCTAGATAATCTAAGAGTTCGCTAGTTAACCTATATAGTCCAAGTGCCCGATAGGGAACCTACATAGTCCAAGTGCCCGCTTTATAACATAGATAGTCCAAGTACCCGCTAGGAAACGTACATAGTCCAAGTGCCCGCTAGTTAACGTACATAGTCCAAGTGCCCGCTAGGTAACCTAGATAGTCCAAGTGCCCGCTAGTTAACCTACATAGTCCAAGTTCTCCCTAGGTAACCTAGAGAGTCCAAGGGCCCGCTAAGTAACCTACATTGGCCTAGTGTCCCCTAGTTAACCTACATTCTCCAAGTGCCCACTAGGGAACCTACATAGTCCAAGTGCCCGCTCTGGAACATACATAGTCCAAGTGCCCGCTAGGGAATCTATATAGTCCAAGTGCCGCTAGTTAATCTACATAGTCCAAGGGCCCACTAGTTAACCTACATAGTCCAAGTACCCGCTAGTTAACCTAGATCGTCCTAGTGCCCGCTAGTTAACCTACATAGTCCAAGTTCTCCCTAGGTAACATAGATAGTCCAAGGGCCCGCTAGGTAACCTACATTGTCCTAGTGTCCCCTAGTTAACCTACATTGTCCTAGTGTCCCCTAGTTAACCTACATTCTCCAAGTGCCCGCTAGGGAACCTACATAGTCCCAGTGCCCGTTAGTTAACCTGATAGTCCAAGTGCCTGCTAGGTAACCTAGATAGTCCAACAGCCCGCTAGGTAACCAACATACTCCAAGTACCCGCTAGAGACGTAGATAGTTCAAGTGCCAGCTAGGTAGCCTAGATAGTCCAAGTGCCCGCTAGGTAACCTACAAAGTCTAAGTGCCCGCTAGGTAATCTATATAGTCCAAATGCCAGCTAGGGAGCCTATATAGTCCAAATGCCCGCTAGGTAACCTAGATAGTCCACGGGCCTGCTAGTTAACCTACATAGTCCAAGTTCTCCCTAGGAAACATAGATAGTCCAAGGGCCTGCTAGGTAACATACATTGTCCTAGTGTCCCCTAGTAAACCTACATTGTCCTAGTGTCCCCTAGTTAACCTACATTCTCCAAGTACCCGCTACGGAACCTACATAGTCCAAGTGCCCGGTAGGTAACCTACATAGCCCAAATGCCCGATAGGGAACCTACATAATGCAAGTGTCCGCTAGGGAACCTACATAGTCCAAGTGCCCGTTAGGTAACCTAGATAGTACAAATGCCCGCCAGGAAACCCACATTGTCCAAGTGCCCGCTAGGGAACTTACATAGTCCAAGGGCCTGCTAGGGAACCTACTTAGTCCAAGTGCCCGTTAGTTAACCAAGATAGTCCAAGTGCCCGCTAGGTAACCTACAAAGTCTAAGTGCCCGCTAGGTTATCTATATAGTCCAAAACCCGCTAGGGAACCTACATAGTCCAAGTGCCCGCTAGGTAACCTAGATTATCCAAGTGACCGCTAGTTAACATATATCGTCCAAGTGCCCGCTAGTTAACCTAGATTGTCCAAGTGCCCGCTAGTTAACCTACATAGTCAATGGGCCCGCTAGTTAACCTACATAGTGCAAGAGCCCGCTAGCTAACCTAGATAATCCAAGAGCCCCCTAGTTAACCTATATCATCCAAGTGCCCGCTAGTTAACCTAGATCGTCCAAGTGCCCGCTAGTTAACCTACATAGTTAATGGGCCCACTAGTTAACTTACATAGTGCAAGAGCCCGCTAGTTAACCTAGATCGTGCAAGTGTCCGCTAGTTAACCTACATAGTCCACGTGCCAGTTAGCTAACCTAGATAATCCAAGGGCCCGCTAGTTGACCTACATAGTCCAAGTGCCAGCTAGGTAACCTAGATAGTCCAAGTGCCCGGTAGTTAACCTAGATAGTCCTAGTGCCCGTTAGTTTACCTGGATAGTCAAAGTGCCCACTAGGGGACGAACTTAGTCCATGTGCCACGTTAGCTAACCTAGATAGTCCAAGGGCCCGCTAGTTAACATTGATCATCCAAGTGCCCGCTAGTTAACCTACATAATCCAAGTGCCCGCTAGGGAACCTACATAGTAGAAGTGCCCGCTAGGCAACCTACATAGTCCAAGTGCCCGTTAGTTAACCTAGATAGTCAAAGTGCCTGCTAGGTAACCTAGATAGTCCAAGTGCTCGCTAGGTAACCTACATAGTCCAAGTGCCCGCTTGGTAACCTAAATAGTCCAAATGCCCGCTAGGGAAACTACATAATCCAAGTGCCCGCTAGTTAACCTAGATAGTCCAAGGGCCCGCTAGTTAACATACATAGTCCAAGTGCCCGGTAGTTAACTTACATAGTTCAAGTGTCCGTAGGGAACATACATAGTCCAAGTGCCTGCTAGTAAACCTACATAATCCATGGGCCCGCTAGTTAACCTACATAGTGCAAGGGCCCGCAAGTTAACCTAGATCGTGCAAGTGTCCGCTAGTTAACCTACATAGTCCAAGTGGCCGCTAGGTAACCTAGATAGTCCAAGTGCCCGGTAGGGATCCTTCATAATCCAAGTGCCTACTAGGTAACCTAGATGGTCAAAGTGCCCGCTAGTTCACCTAGATAGTCCTAGTGCGCGTTAGTTAACCTAGATAGTCCAAGTGCCCACTAGGGGACGTACATAGTCCAAGTGCCCGCTAGGTAACCTACATAGTCAAAGTGCCCGCTAGGGATCCTTCATAATCCAAGTGCCTGCTAGGCAACCTAGATAGTCCAAGTTCCCGCTAGGTAACCTAGATAGTCCAAGTGCCCGTTACCTAAACTAGATAGTCCAAGTGCCCACTAGGCAACCTAGACAGCAAAAGTGGCCGCTATGTAACCTAGACAGTCCAAGTGCCCGCTAGGTTACCTGCATAGTCCAAGTGCCCGTTCGTTAACATAGATAGTCCAAGTGCCCGGTAGGTAACCTAGACAGTCCAAGGGCCCGCTAGTTAACCTACATAGTGCAAGGGCTCGCTTGTTAACTTTGATAGTCCAAGTGCCCATTAGTTAACCTAGATCGTCCAAGTGCCCGCTAGTTAACCTAGATCGTCCAAGTACTGGCTAGTTAACCTACATCGTCCAAGGGCCCACTAGTTAACCTAGATCGTCCAAGTGTCCTCCAGTTAACCTACATAGTCCAAGTTCCCCCTAGGTAACCTACATAGTCCAAGCACCCTCTAGTTAACCTAGATAGTCCAATTGCCCGCTAGGTAACCTACATAGTGCAAGTGTCTGCTAGTTAACCTAAGTAGTCCAAGGGCCCGCTTGTTAACATACATAGTCCAAGTGCCCGGTAGTTAACTTACATAGTTCAAGTGTCCGTAGGGAACATACATAGTCCAAGTGCCCGCTACGGAACTTACAGAGTTCAAGTGCCCGCTAGGGAACCTACATAATCCAAGTGCCCGCTAGGGAATCTACATAGTCCAAGGCCCGCTAATTAACGTAGATAGTCCAAGTGCTGCTAGTTAATCTACATAGTCCAAGGGCCCGCTAGTTAACCTACATAGTCCAATTACCCGCTAGTTAACCTAGATCATCCAAGTGTCCGCTAGTTAACCTACAGAGTCCAAGTGCCCGCTAGGAAACCTAGATTGTCCAAGTGCCAGCTCTGGAACCTGCATAGTCCAAGTGCCTTCTAGGGAACCTACATAGTCCAAGTGCCCGCTCTGGAACATATATAGTCCAAGTGCCTGCTAGGGAATCTACATAGTCCAAGGGCCCACTAGTTAACGTAGGTAGTCCAAGTGCCGCTAGTTAATCTACATAGTCCAAGGGCCTGCTAGTTAACATACATAGTCCAAGTACCCGCTAGTTAACCTAGATCTTCCTAGTTCCCGCTAGTTAACCTACATAGTCCTAGGGCCCGCTAGTTAACCTACATAGTCCAAGGGCCCGCTAGTTAACCTACATCGTCCAAGGGCCCGCTAGTTAACCTACTTAGTCCAAGTGTCCACTAGTTAACCTACATAGTCCAAGTGCCCGCTGGGTAAACTAGACAGTTCAAGTGACCACTAGGTTACCTACATAGTCCAAGTGCCTGGTCGTTAACCTACATAGTCCAAGTGCCCGCTAGGTAACCTATATAATACAAATGCCTGCTAGGGACCCTAATATTCCAAGTGCCTGCTAGTTATCCTGGATAGTCCAAGTGTTCGCTAGTTAACCATGATTGTCCAAGTGCCCGATAGGGAACCTACATAGTCCAAGTGCCCGCTAGTTAACGTACATAGTCCAAGTGCCCGCTAGGTAACGTAGATAGTCCAAGTGCCCGCTAGGGAACGTACATAGTCCAAGTGTCCGCTAGGTAACCTAGATAGTCCAAGTGCCCGCTAGTTAACCTACATAGTCCAAGTGCCTGCTAGGTAACCTAGATAGTCCAAGGGCCCGCTAGGTAACCTACATTGTCCTAGTGCCCCCTAGTTAACATACATTCTCCAAGTGCCACACAGGGAACCTGCATAGTCCAAGTGCCCGCTAGGTAACCTACATAGTCCAAATGCCCGCTAGTAAACCTACATAGTCCAAGTGCACGATAGGGAACCTACATAATCCAAGTGCCCACTAGGGAAGCTACATATTCCAAGTGCCCGTTAGGTAACCTAGATAGTCCAAATGTCCGCTAGGGAACCCGTATAGTCCAAGTGCCCGCTAGGGAACTTACATAGTCTAAAGGCCCGCTAGGGAACCTACATAGTCCTAGTGCCCCCTAGTTAACCTACATTCTCCAAGTGCCCGATAGGTAACCTACGTAGTCCAAGGGCCCGCTAGGGAACCTACGTAGTCCAAGTGCCCGTTAGTTAACCTAGATAGTCCAAGTGCCCGCTAGGTAACCTAGATAGTCCAACAGCCCGCTAGGTAACCTACATACTCCAAGAGCCCGCTAGGCAACGTAGATAGTTCAAGTGCCAGCTAGGTAACCAAGATAGTCCAAGTGCCCGCTAGGTAACCTACAAAGTCTAAGTGCCCGCTAGGTTATCTATATAGTCCAAATGCCTGCTAGGGAAACTACATAGTCCAAGTGCCCGCAAGGTAACCTAGATAATCCAAGTGCCCGCTAGTTAACCTATATCGTCCAAGTGCCAGCTAGTTAACCTAGATCATCCAAGTGCCCGCTAGTTAACCTACATAGTCCAAGTGCCCGCTAGGTAACCTAGACAGTCCAAGGACCCTCTAGTTAACCTACATAGTCCAAGGGCTCGCTTGTTAACTTTGATAGTCCAAGTGCCCATTAGTTAACCTAGATCGTCCAAGTGCCCGCTAGTTAACCTAGATCGTCCAAGTACTGGCTAGTTAACCTACATCGTCCAAGGGCCCACTAGTTAACCTAGATCGTCCAAGTGTCCTCTAGTTAACCTACATAGTCCATGTGCCCGCTAGTTAACCTACATAGTCCAACTGCCCGCTAGGAAACCTAGACAGTTCAAGTGACCACGAGGTTACCTACATAGTCCAAGTGCCTGATCGTTAACCTACATAGTCCAAGTGCCCGCTAGGTAACCTATACAGTCCAAATGCCCACTAGGGACCCTAATAGTCCAAGTGCCCACTAGTTATCTTAGATAGTCCAAGTGCTCGCTAGTTAACCTAGATAGTCCAATGCCTGCTAGGTAACCTAGATAGTCCAACAGCCCGCTAGGTAACCTACATACTCCAAGAACCCGCTAGGCAACGTAGATAGTTCAAGTGCCAGCTAGGTAACTTATATAGTCCAAGTTCCCGCTAGGTAACCTACATAGTCCAAGTGCCCGTTAGTTAACCTAGATAGTCCAATGCCTGCTAGGTAACCTAGATAGTCCAACAGCCCGCTAGGTAACCTACATACTCCAAGAACCCGCTAGGCAACGTAGATAGTTCAAGTGCCAGCTAGGTAACTTATATAGTCCAAGTGCCCGCTAGGTAACCTACAAAGTCTAAGTGCCCGCTAGGTTTTCTATATAGTCCAAATGTCCGCTAGGGAACCTACATAGTCCACGTGCCCGCTAGGTAACCTAGATAATCCAAGTGCCGCTAGTTAACCTATATCGTCCAAGTGCCCGCAAGTTAACCTAGATCGTCCAAGTGCCCGCTAGTTAACCTACATAATGCAAGGGCCCGCTAGTTAACCTACATAGTCCACGTGCTAGTTAGCTATCCTAGATAGTCCAAGAGCCCGCTAGTTGACCTACATAGTCCAAGTGCCCGCTGGGTAACCTAGATAATCCAATTGCTCGCTAGTTAACATAGATAGTCCTAGTGCCCGTTAGTTTACCTAGATAGTCCAAGTGCCCACTAGGGGACGTACTTAGTCCATGTGCCCGTTAGCTAACCTAGATAGTCCAAGTGCCCGCTAGTTAACATTGATCATCCAAGTGCCCGCTAGTTAACCTAGATAGTCCAAGTGAACGCTAGTTAACCTAGATAGTCCAAGTGCCCCCTAGTTAACCTAGATTGTCCAAGTGCCCGCTAGTTAACCTACATAGTCCAAGGGCCCGCTAGTTAACCTACATAGTCCAAGGTCCGCTAGTTAACCTAGATAGTCCAAGTGCTCGCTAGTTAACCTACATAGTACAAGGGCCCATGAGTTGACCTACATAGTACAAGGGCCCACTAGTTGACCTAGATAGTCCAAGTGCCCGCTCGTTAACCTAGATGGTACAAGTGCCCGCTAGATAACCTAAGTAGCCCAAATGTCCGATAGGGATCCTACATAGTCCAAGTGATCGCTGGGTAACCTACATAGTCCAAGTGCCCGTTCGTTAACCTAGATAGTCCAAGTGCCCGCTAGGTAACCTAGACGGTCCAAGTGCCCGCTAGGTTACCTACATATTCCAAGTACACGTTTGTTAACCTAGATAGTCCAAGTGCCCGCTAGGTAACCTAGAATCCAAGTGCTCGCTAGATAACCTACATAGTCTAAGTGCCCGCTAGGTAACCTATATAGTCAAAGTGCCCGTTAGATAACCTAGATTGTCCATGTGCCCGCTAGGTAACTTACATTGTCCAAGTTCCCGCTAGGTAACCTAGATAGTCCAAGTGCCCGTTACCTAACCTAGATAGTCCAAGTGCCCGCTAGGCAAGCTACATAGCCCACGAGCCTGTTCGTTAACCTAGAAGTCCAAGTGCCCGTTAGGTAACCTAGACAGTCCAAGTGCCCTCTAGGTTACCTGCATATTCCAAGTGCCCGTTCGTTAACCTAGATAGTCCAAGTGCCCGCTAGGTAACCTATATAGTCCAAGTGCACGCTAGGTAACCCAGATAGTCCAAGGGCCCGCTAGTTAACCTACATAGTCCAAGGGCTCACTTGTTAACTTTGATAGTCCAAGTGCCCGCTAGTTAACCTAGATTGTCCAAGTGCCCGCTAGTTAACCTAGATTGTGCAAGTGCCCGCTAGTTAAAATATATACCAAGTGCCCGCTACGTAACCTAGATATTCCAAGGGCACTCTAGTTAACCTATATCATACAAGTGCCCGCTAGTTAACCTACATAGTCAATGGGCCCACTAGTTAACCTACAAAGTGCAAGAGCCCGCTAGTTAACCTAGATCGTGAAAGTGTCCGCTAGTTAACCTACATAGTCCACGAAACAGTTAGCTAACCTAGATAGTCCAAGGGCCCGCTAGTTGACCTACATAGTCCAAGTGCCCGCTGGGTAACCTAGATAATCCAAGTGCCCGCTAGTTAACCTATATAGTCCTAGTGCCTGTTAGTTTACCTAGATATTCCAAGTGCCCACTAGGGGACGTCTTAGTCCATGTGCCCGTTAGCTAACCTAGATAGTCCAAGTGCCCGCTAGTTAACATTGATCATCCAAGTGCCCACTAGTTAACCTAGATAGTCCAAGTGCACGCTAGTTAACCTAGATAGTCCAAGTGCCCTCTAGTTAACCTAGATCGTCCAAGTGCCCGCTAGTTAACCTACATAGTCCAAGGGCCCGCTAGTTAACCTACATAGTCCAAGGTCCGCTAGTTAGCCTAGATAGTCCAAGTGCTCGCTAGTTAACCTACATAGTACAAGGGCCCACTAGTTGAGCTAGATAGTCCAAGTGCCCGTTAGTTAACCTAGATGGTACAAGTGCCCGCTAGGTAACCTAAGTAGTCCAAATGTCCGATAGGGATCCTACATAGTCCAAGTACCCGCTGGGTAACCTACATAGTCAAAGTGCCCGTTCGTTAACCTAGACAGTCCAAGTGCCCGCTAGGTAACCTAGACTGTCCTAGTGCCCGCTAGGTTACCTACATAGTCCAAGTATCCAAGTGCTCGCTAGTTAACCTACATAGTCCAAGTGCCCGCTATGTAACCTAGATAGTCAAAGTGCCCGTTAGGTAACCTAGATATTCTAAGTGCCGGCTAGGTAACTTACATTGTCCAAGTTCCCGCTAGGTAACCTAGATAGTCCAAGTGCCCGTTACCTAACCTAGATAGTCCAAGTGCCCGCTAGGCAACCTACATAGCCCAAGAGCCTGTTCGTTAACCTAGAAGTCCAAGCGCCCGTTAGGTAACCTAGACAGTCCAAGTGCCCGCTAGGTTACCTGCATATTCCAAGTGCCCGTTCGTTAACCTAGATAGTCCAAGTGCCCACTAGGTAACCTACATAGTCCAAGTGCCCGCTAGGTAACCTATATAGTCCAAGTGCCCGCTAGGTAACCCAGATAGTCCAAGGGCCCGCTAGTTAACCTACATAGTCCAAGGGCTCACTTGTTAACTTTGATAGTCCAAATGCCCGCTAGTTAACCTAGATCGTCCAAGTGCCCGCTAGTTAACCTAGATTTTCCAAGTGCCCGCTAGTTAACCTACATAGTCCAAGGGCCCACTAGTTAACCTAGATAGTCCATGTGTCCTCTAGTTAATCTACATAGTCCAAGTGCCCGTGCGTTAACCTATATACCAAGTGCCCGCTACGTAACCTAGATATTCCAAGTGCCCGCTAGGTAACCTAGATCGTCCAAGGGCCCCCTAGTTAGCCTACATAGTCCAAGTGTCCGCTAGGTAACCTAGATAGTCCATGTGCCCATTCGGTAACCTAGATAGTCCAAGTGCCCTTTAGGGAATCTAGAAAGTCCAAGGGCCCGCTAGTAAACTTTCATAGTGCAAGTGTCCGCTACTTAACGTACATATTCCAAGTGCTCGCTAGTTAACCTACATAATCTAAGTGCCCGTTAGCTAACCTTGATAATCCAAGGGCCCGCTAGTTTACCTACATAGTCCAAGTGCCAGCTAGGTAACCTAGATAGTACAAGTGCCCGCTAGAGAACCTAGATAGTCCAAGTGCCTGTTAGATAACCTAGATAGTCCAAGTGGTGGCTAGGTAACCTACATAGTCCAAGTTCCCGTTCTTTAACCTAGATAATCCAAGTGCCCACTAGGTAACCTTGACAATCCAAGTGCCCACTAGTTAACCTACATAGTTCAAGTGCCCGATAGGGAACCTACATAATCCAAGTGCCCGCTAGGCAACCTACATAGTCCAAGTGCCCGCTAGGTAACCTAAATAGTCCAAATGACCGCTAGGGAAACTACATAGTCCAAGTGCCCGCTAGTTAACCTAGATAGTCCAAGTGCCTGCTAGTAAACCTACATAATCCATGGGCCCGCTAGTTAACCTATATAGTGCAAGGGCCCGCTAGTTAACCTACATCATCCAAGGGCCCGCTAGTTAACCTAGATTGTCCAAGTGCCCGCTAGTTAACCTACATAGTCCAAGTGCCCGCTAGGTAACCTAGACAGTTCAAGTGACCACTAGGTTACCTACATAGTCCAAGTGCCCGTTCGTTAACCTACATAGTCCAAGTGCCCGCTAGGTAACCAATATAGTCCAAATGCCCGCTAGGGGCCCTAATAGTCCAAATGTCCGCTAGTTAACCTAGATAGTCCAAGTGCTCGCTAGTTAACCTAGATAGTCCAAGTGCCCGCTAGTTAACCTAGATAGACCAAGTGCCCGCTAGGAAACATACATAGTCCAAGTGCCTGCTAGGTAACGTACATAGTCCAAGTGCCCGCTAGGTAACGTAGATAGTCCAAGTGCCCTCTAGGGAACGTACATAGTCCTAGTGCTCGCTAGGTAACCTAGATAATCCAAGTGCCTGCTAGGTAACCTAGTTAGTCCAAGTGCCCACTAGTTAACCTACATAGTCCAGGTGATCCCTAGGTAACCTAGATAGAACAAGGGCCCGCTAGGTAACCACCATTGTCCTAGTGCCCCCTAGTTAACTTACATTCTCCAAGTGCCCGCTAGGTAACCTACATAGTCCAAATGCCCGCTAGTTAACCTAAGTAGTCCCAGTGCCCGCTAGGTAACCTTGATAGTCCAAGTGGCCGATATTTAACCTAGATAGTCCAAGTGCCCACTAGGGGACGTACATAGTCCAAGTGCCCACTAGGTAACCTACATAGTCCATGTGCCCGTTCGTTAACCTAGTTAGTGCAATGCCCGCTAGGGAACCTATATAGTCCAAGTGCTATCTAGTTAACCTAGATAGTCCAAGAGCCCCTTTGTTAAACAACAAACTCCAAGGGCTCGCTTGCTAACTTTGATAGTCCAAGTGCCCCTTAGTTAACCTAGATCGTCCAAGTGCCCGCTAGTTAACCTAGATCGTTCAAGTCCTGGCTAGTTAACCTACATCGTCCAAGGGCCCACTAGTTAACCTAGATCGTCCAAGTGTCCTCTAGTTAACTTACATAGTCCAAGGGCCCGCTAGGTAACCTACATAGTGCAAGTGTCTGCTAGGTAACATACATAGTCCAAGTGCCCGCTAGGTAACCTAAATAGTCCAAATGACCGCTAGGGAAACTACATAGTCCAAGTGCCCGCTAGGTAACGTAGATAGTCCAAGTGCCCGCTAAGGAATGTACATAGTCCAAGGGCCCGCTAGGTAACCTACATTGTCCTAGTGCCCCCTAGTTAACCTACATTCTCCAAGTGCCCGATAGGGAACCTACATAGTCCAAGTGCCCGCTAGGTAACCAATATAGACCAAATGCCCGCTAGGGGCCCTAATAGTCCAAATGCCCGCTAGTTAACCTAGATAGTCCAAGTGCTCGCTAGTTAACCTAGATAGTCCAAGTGTCCGCTAGTTAACCTAGATAGACCAAGTGCCCGCTAGGGAACCTATCTAGTCCAAGTACCCGCTAGGAAACATACATAGTCCAAGTGCCCGCTAGGTAACGTACATAGTTCAAGTGCCCGCTAGGTAACGTAGATAGTCCAAGTGCCCGCTAGGGAACCTATCTAGTCCAAGTACCCGCTAGGAAACATACATAGTCCAAGTGCCCGCTAGGTAACGTACATAGTTCAAGTGCCCGCTAGGTAACGTAGATAGTCCAAGTGCCCGCTAGGGAACGTACATAGTCCAAGTGCCCGCTAGGTAACCTAGATAGTCCAAGTGCCCGCTAGTTAACCTACATCGTCCAAGTGCCCGCTAGGGAACCTACATAGTCCAAGTGCCCGCTAGGTAACGTAGATAGTCCAAGTGCCCGCTAGGGAACGTACATAGTCCAAGGGCCCGCTAGGTAACTTACATAGTCCAAATGCCCGCTAGTTAACCTACATAGTCCCAGTGCCCGATAGGGAACCTACATAGTGAAAGTGTCCGCTAGTTAACCTAAGTAGTCCAAGGGCCCGCTAGTTAACATACATAGTCCAAGTGCCCGGTAGTTAACTTACATAGTTCAAGTGTCCGTAGGGAACATCCATAGTCCAAGTGCCCGCTAGGGAACCTACATAGTCCAAGTGCCCGCTAGGGAATCTACATAGTCCAAGGGCCCGCTAGTTAACGTAGATAGTCCAAGTGCTGCCAGTTAATCTACATCGTCCAAGGGCCCGCTAGTTAACCTACATTGTCCAAGTACCCGCTAGTTAACCTAGATCATCCAAGTGTCCGCTAGTTAACCTACATAGTCCAAGTGCCCGCTCGGGAACGTACGTAGTCCAAGGGCCCGCTAGGTAACCTACATTGTCCAAGTGCCCCCTAGTTAACCTACATTCTCCAAGTGCCCGATAGGGAACCTACATAGTCCAAGTGCCCGCTAGGTAACCTACATAGTCCAAATGCCCGATAGGGAACCTACATAACGCAAGTGTCCGCTAGGGAACCTACATAGTCCAAGTGCCCGCTAGTTGACCTAGATAGTCCAAGTGCCCGCTAGTTAACCTACATAGTCCAAGTGCCCGCTAGGTAACCTAGATAGTCCAAGTGGCCGCTAGTTAACCTAGATAGTCCAAGTGCCCACTAGGTAACGTACATAGTCCAAGTGCCCGCTAGGTAACCTAGAGAGTGCAAGTGCCCGCTAGTTAACCTATATAGTCCAAGTGCCCGTTCGTTAACCTAGATAGTGCAAGTGCCCGCTAGGGAACCTATATAGTCCAAGTGCTATCTAGTTAACCTAGATAGTCCAAGGGCCAGCTAGTTAACCTGCATAGTCCAAGGGCTCGCTTGTTAACTTTGATAGTCCAAGTGCCCCTTAGTTAACCTAGATCGTCCAAGTGCCCGCTAGTTAACCTAGATCGTTCAAGTACTGGCTAGTTAACCTACATCGTCAAAGGGGCCACTAGTTAACCTAGATCGTCCAAGTGTCCTCTAGGTAACCTACATAGTGCAAGTGTCTGCTAGGTAACCTACATAGTCCAAGTGCCCGCTAGTTAACATCGATTGTCCAAGTGCCCGCTAGGGAGGGTACATAGTCCAAGTCCCCACTAGGTAACCTAGAGAGTGCAAGTGCCCGCTAGTTTACCTACATAGTCCAAGTGCCTGCTAGGTAACCTAGATAGTCGAAGGGCCTGCTAGTTAACCTACATAGTCCAAGTGCCCGCTAGGTAACCTACATAGTGCAAGTGTCCTCTAGTTAACCTACATAGTCCAAGCGTCCGCTAGTTAACCTAGATAGTCCAAGTGCCCGCTAGGTAACCTACATAGTGCAAGTGTCCGCTAGTTAACCTAAGTAATCCAAGGGCCCGCAGGTTAACATACATAGGCCAAGTGCCCCGTAGTTAACTTACAGAGTTTAAGTGTCCGTAGGGAACATACATAGTCCAAGTGTCCGCTAGGGAACATACATAGTCCAAGTGCCCGCTAGGGAACCTACATAGTCCACGTGCCCGCTAGGGAATCTACATAGTCCTAGGGCCCGTTAGTTAACGTAGATAGTCCAAGTGCTGCTAGTTAATCTAAATAGTCCAAGGGCCCGCTAGTTAACCTACATAGTCCAAGTACCCGCTAGTTAACCTAGATCATCCAAGTGTCTGCTAGGTAACCTACATAATCCAAGTGCCCGCTAGGGAACCTAGATAGTCCAAGTGCCCTCTCTGGAACCTACATAGTCCAAGTGCCTGCTAGGGAACCTACATAGTCCAAGTGCCCGCTCTGGAACATACATAGTCCAAGTGCCCGCTAGGGAATCTACATAGTCCAAGGGCGCGAAAGTTAACGTAGATAGTCCAAGTGCTGCTAGTTAATCTACATAGTCCAAGGACCCGCTAGTTAACATTGATCATCCAAGTGCCCGCTAGTTAACCTACATAGTCCAAGTGCCCGCTAGGGAACCTACATAGTCCAAGTGCCCGCTAGGCAACCTACATAGTCCAAGTGCCCTTTAGTTAACCTAGATAATCAAAGTGCCTGCTAGGTAACCTAGATAGTCCAAGTGCTCGCTAGGTAACCTACATAGTCCAAGTGCCCGCTAGGGAACCTACATAGTGCAAGTGCCTGCTAGGTTACCTACATAGTGCAAGTGCCCGTTAGTTAACCTAGATAATCAAAGTGCCTGCTAGGTAACCTAGATAGTTCCAGTGCTCGCTAGGTAACCTACATAGTCCAAGTGCCCGCTTGGTAACCTAAATAGTCCAAATGCCCGCTAGGGAAACTACATAGTCCAAGTGCCTGCTAGTTAACCTAGATAGTCCAAGGGCCAGCTAGTTAACATACATAGTCCAAGTGCCCGGTAGATAACTTACATAGTTCAAGTGCCCGTAGGGAACATACATAGTCCAAGTGTCCGCTAGTTAACCTACATAGTCCAAGTGCCCGCTAGGGAACCTAGATAGTCCAAGTGCCCGCTCTAGAACCTACATAGTCCAAGTGCATGCTAGGGAACCTACATAGTCCAAGTGCCCGCTCTGGAACATACATAGTCCAAGTGCCCGCTAGGGAATCTACATAGTCCAAGGGCGCGATAGTTAACGTAGATAGTCCAAGTGCCGCTAGTTAATCTACATAGTCCAAGGGCCCGCTAGTTAACATTGATCATCTAAGTGCCCGCTAGTTAACCTACATAGTCCAAGTGCCCGCTAGGGAACCTACATAGTCCAAGTGCCCGCTAGGCAACCTACATAGTCCAAGTGCCCGTTAGTTAACCTAGATAATCAAAGTGCCTGCTAGGTAATCTACATAATCCAAGTGCTCGCTGGGTAACCTACATAGTCCAAGCGCCCGCTAGGGAACCTACATAGTCCAAGTGCCCGCTAGGGAACCTACATAGTCCAAGTGCCCGTTAGTTAACCTAGATAATCAAAGTGCCTGCTAGGTAACCTAGATAGTCAAAGTGCCCGCTAGGGAACCTACATAGTCCAAGTGCCCGCTAGGGAACCTACATAGTCCAAATGCCCGCTAGGCAACCTACATAGTCCAAGTGCCCGCTAGTTAACCTAGATAGACCAAGTGCCTGCTAGGGAACCTACATAGTAGAAGTGCCCGATAGGGAACTTACATTGTCCAAGGGCCCGCTAGGGAACCTACGTAGTCCAAGTTCTCGTTAGTTAACCTAGATAGTCCAATGACTGCTAGGTAACCTACATAGTCCAACAGCCCGCTAGGTAACCTACATACTCCAAGAACCCGCTAGGCAACGTAGATAGTTCAAGTGCCAGCTAGGTAACTTATATAGTCCAAGTGCCCATTAGGTAACCTACAAAGTCAAAGTGCCCACTAGGTTATCTATATAGTCCAAATGCCCGCTAGGGAACCTACATAGTCAAAATGCCCGCTAGGTAACCTAGATAATCCAAGTGTCCGCTAGTTAACCTATATCGTCCAAGTTCCCGCTAGTTAACCTAGATCATCCAAGTGTCCACTAGTTAACCTACATAGTCAATGGGCCCGCTAGTAAACTTACATAGTGAAAGAGCCCGCTAGCTAACCTAGATAATCCAAGTGCCCGCTAGTTAACCTATATCGTACAAGAGCCAGCTAGTTAACCTAGATCGTCCAAGTGCCCGCTAGTTAACCTACATAGTCAATGGGCCCGCTAGGTAACGTAGACAGTTAAAGTGACCACTAGGTTACCTACATAGTCCAAGTGCCTGTTCGTTAACCTACATAGTACAAGTGCCCGCTAGGTAACCTATATAGTACAAATGCCCACTAGGGACCCTAATAGTCCACGTGACCACTAGTTATCCTAGATAATCCAAGAGCTCGCTAGTTAACCTATATAGTCCAAGTGCCCGATAGGAAACCTACATAGTCCAAGTGCCCGCTGTATAACATAGATAGTCCAAGTACCCGCTAGGAAACGTACACAGTCCAAGTGCCCGCTAGTTAACGTACATAGCCCTAGTGCCCACTAGGGAACGTACATAGTCCAAGTGCCCGCTAGGTAACCTAGATAGTCCAAGTACCCGCTAGTTAACCTACATAGTCCAAGTTCTCCCTAGGTAACCTAGAAAGTCCAAGGGCCCGCTAGGTAGCCTACATAGTCCTAGTGCCCCCTAGTTAACCTACATTCTCCAAGTGCCCGATAGGGAACCTACATAGTCCAAGTGCCTGGTAGGTAACCTACATAGTCCAAATGCCCGATAGGGAACCTACATAATGCAAGTGTCCGCTAGGGAACCTACATAGTCCAAGTGCCCGCTAGGTAACCTAGATAGTCCAAGTACCCGCTAGTTAACCTACATAGTCCAAGTTCTCCCTAGGTAACCTAGAAAGTCCAAGGGCCCGCTAGGTAGCCTACATAGTCCTAGTGCCCCCTAGTTAACCTACATTCTCCAAGTGCCCGATAGGGAACCTACATAGTCCAAGTGCCTGGTAGGTAACCTACATAGTCCAAATGCCCGATAGGGAACCTACATAATGCAAGTGTCCGCTAGGGAACCTACATAGTCCAAGTGCCCGTTAGGTAACCTAGATAGTACAAATGCCCGCCAGGAAACCCACATAGTCCAAGTGCCCGCTAGGGAACTTACATAGTCCAAGGGCCCGCAAGGGAACCTACATAGTCCAAGTGCCAGTTAGTTAACCAAGATAGTCCAAGTGCCCGCTAGGTAACCTACAAAGTCTAAGTGCCCGCTAGGTTATCTATATAGTCCAAAACCCGCTAGGGAACCTACATAGTCCAAGTGCCCGCTAGGTAACCTAGATTATCCAAGTGACCGCTAGTTAACCTATATCGTCCAAGTGCCCGCTAGTTAACCTACATAGTCAATGGGCCCGCTAGTTAACCTACATAGTGCAAGAGCCCGCTAGCTAACGTAGATAATCCAAGTGCCCCCTAGTTAACCTATATCGTCCAAGTGCCCGCTAGTTAACCTAGATCGTCCAAGTGCCCGCTAGTTAACCTACATAGTCAATGGGCCCGCTAGTTAACCTACATAGTGCAAGAGCCCGCTAGTTAACCTAGATCGTGCAAGTGTCCGCTAGTTAACCTACATAGTCCACGTGCCAGTTTGCTAACATAGATAATCCAAGGGCCTGCTAATTGACCTACATAGTCCAAGTGCCAGCTAGGTAACCTAGATAGTCCATGTGCCCGCTAGTTAACCTAGATAGTCCTAGTGCCCATTAGTTTACCGAGATAGTCCAAGTGCCCACTAGGGGACGTACTTAGTCCATGTGCCCGGTAGCTAACCTAGATAGTCCAAGGGCCCGCTAGTTAACATTGATCATCCAAGTGACCGCTAGTTAACCTACATAATCCAAGTGCCCGCTAGGGAACCTACATAGTCCAAGTGCCCGCTAGGGAACCTACATAGTGCAAGTGCCCGCTAGGCAACCTACATAGTCCAAGTGCCCGTTAGTTAACCTAGATAGTCAAAGTGCCTGCTAGGAAACCTAGATAGTCCGAGTGCTCTCTAGGTAACCTACATAGTCCAAGTGCCCGCTTGGTAACCTAAATAGTCCAAATGCCCGCTAGGGAAACTACATAATCCAAGTGCCCGCTAGTTAATATACATAGTCCAATTGCCCGGGAGTTAACTTACATAGTTCAAGTGTCCGTAGGGAACATACATAGTCCAAGTGCCCCCTAGGGATCATACATAGTCCAAGTGCCTGCTAGTAAACCTACATAATCCATGGGCCCGCTAGTCAACCTACATAATGCAAGGGCCCGAAAGTTAACCTAGATCGTGCAAGTGTCCGCTAGTTAACCTACATAGTCCAAGTGGCCGCTAGGTAACCTAGATAGTCCAAGTGTCCGCTAGGGATCCTTCATAATCCAAGTGCCTACTAGGTAACCTAGATGGTCAAAGTGCCCGCTAGTTAACCTAGATAGTCCTAGTGCGCATTAGTTAACCTAGATAGTCCAAGTGCCCACTAGGGAACCTACATAGTCCAAGTGCCCGCTAGGGAACCTACATAGTCCAAGTGCCCGCTAGGCAACCTACATAGTCCAAGTGCACGCTAGTTAACCTAGATAGAACAAGTGCCTGCTAGGGAACCTACATAGTCGAAGTGCCAGATAGGGAACTTACATTGTCCAAGGGCCCGCTAGGGAACCTACATAGTCCAAGTGCTCATTAGTTAACCTAGATAGTCCAATGACTGCTAGGTAACCTAGATAGTCCAACAGCCCGCTAGGTAACCTACATACTCCAAGAACCCGCTAGGCAACGTAGATAGTTCAAGTGCCAGCTAGGTAACTTAGATAGTCCAAGTGCCCAATAGGTAACCTACAAAGTCAAAGTGCCCACTAGGTTATCTATATAGTCCAAATGCCCGCTAGAGAACCTACATAGTCCAAGTGCCCGGTAGGGAACCTACATAGTCCAAGTGCCCGTTAGTTAACCAAGATGGTCCAAGTGCCCAGTAGGTAACCTACAAAATCAAAGTGCCCACTAGGTTATCTATATAGTCCAAACGCCCGCTAGGGAACCTACATAGTCCAAGTGCCCGCTAGGTAACCTAGATAACGCTAACCCTAACCCTAACCCTAACCCGAACCCTAATGCTAACCCTAATCCTAAGCCTAACCCTAATCCTAACCCTAACTCTAAACCTAACGCTAACCCTAAATCTAACCGTAACGCTAACCCTAACCCTAACCCTAACCCTAACCCTAACCCTAATCCTAACCCTAAGACTAACCCTAAACCTAACCCTAACCCTAAGCCTAACCCATTCCCTAAGCCTAAGCCTAAGCCTAACCCTAACCCTAACCCTAAACCTAACCCTAAACCTAACCCTAACGCTAACGCTAACGCTAACCCTAACCCTAACCCTAACGCTAACCCTAACCATAATGCTAACCCTACCCCTATCCCTAACCCTAACCCTAACGCTAACCCTACCCCTATCCCTAACCCTAACCCTAACCCTAACGCTAACCCTAACCCTAACCCTAACCCTAACCCTAACACTAACCTTAACCCTAACCCTAACCCTAACCCTAAAGCTAACGCTAACCCTAACGCTAACGCTAACCCTAAACCTAACACTAACCCTAATGCTAACGCTAATCCAAACCCTAACCCTAACGTTACCCTAACACTAACCCTAACCCTAACCCTAAAGCTAATCCTAACCCTAACCCTAACCCTATCCCTAACGTTAACACTAACCCTAACCCTAACACTAACGGTAACCCTAACCCTAACCCTAACCCTAACACTAACCCTAACCCTAACGCTAACGCTAACCCTAACCCTAACCCTAAACCTAACCCTAACGCTAACCCTAACCCTAACCCTAACGCTAAACCTAACCCTAACCCTAACCCTAACCCTAACCCTAATCCTAACCCTAACCTTAACGCTAACCCTAACCCTAAATCTAACCCTAACCCTAACGCTAACGCTAATCCAAACCCTAACCCTAACGTTACCCTAACCCTAACCCTAACCCTAACCCTAAAGCTAATCCTAACCCTAACCCTAACCCTATCCCTAACGTTAACACTAACCATAACCCTAACACTAACGGTAACCCTAACCCTAACCTTAACACTAACCCTAACCCTAACCCTAACGCTAATGCTAACCCTAACCCTAACCGTAACCCTAACCCTAAACCTAACCCTAACCCTAACCCTAATTCTAACGCTAACCCTATTCCAAACCCTAACCCAAACCCTAATGCTAACGCTAACCCTAACCGTAACCCTAACCCTAACCCTAACCCTAACCCTAACGCTAACCCTAACCCAAACCCTAACTCTAACTCTAACCCTAACCCTAACCCAAAACCTGACGAAAACCCTAACCCTAACCCTAATCCTAACCCTAACCCTAACGCTAACCCTAACCCTAACCCTAACCCTAACCCTAACCCTAACCCTAACCCTAACCCTAACCCTAATCCTAACCCTAAAGCTTACCCTAACCCTAACCCTAAACCTAACCCTAACCCATTCCCTAAGCCTAAGCCTAAGCCTAACCCTAACCCTAACCCTAACTCTAACCCTAACCCTAACGCTAACGCTAACCCTAACCCTAACCCTAACCCTAACGCTAACCCTAACCATAATGCTAACCCTACCCCTATCCCTAACCCTAACCCTAAACCAAACGCTAACCCTACCCCTATCCCTAACCCTAATCCTAACCCTAACGCTAACCCTAAACCTAACCCTAACCCTAACCCTAACGCTTACCCTAACCCTAACCCTAACCCTAACCCTAACACTAACCTTAACCCTAACCCTAACCCTAACCCTAACCCTAACCTTAACCCTAACCCTAACCCTAACGCTAACGCTAAACCTAATGCTAACCCTAACCCTAACCCTAACCCTAACACTAACCCTAACGCTAACGCTAACCCTAACCCTAACCCTAACCCCAACCCTAACGCTAACGCTAATCCTAACCCTAAGCCTAACGCTACCCTAACCCTAACCCTAACCTTAACCCTAACACTAATCCTAACCCTAACCCTAACCCTAACCCTATCCCTAACGTTAACACTAACCCTAACCCTAACACTAACGCTAACCCTAACCTTAAACCTAACACTAACCCTAACCCTAACCCTAACGCTAACGCTAACCCTAACCCTAACCGTAACCCTAACCCTAACCCTAAACCTAATGCTATCTCTAACCCTAACCCTAACCCTAACCCTAACCAAAACCCTGACGCTAACCCTAACCCTAACCCTAACCCTAACGCTAAACCTAACCCTAACGCTAACGCTAACCCTAACCCTAACCCTAACCCTAACCCTAACGCTAACCCTAACCCTAACCCTAACCCTAACGCTAACCCTAACCCTAATCCTAAACCTAACCCTAATCCTAAACCTAACCCTAACCCTAACCCTAACGCTAACCCTAACCCCAACCCTAACCCTAACCCTAACCCTAACACTAACCCTATCCCTAACGTTAACGCTAACCCTAACCCTAACACTAACGCTAACCCTAACCCTAAACCTAACCCTAACCCTAACCCTAACCCTAACCCTAACGCTAACCCTAACCCTAACCCTAAACCTAAACCTAATGCTAACCCTAATCCTAAGCCAAACCCTAAACCTAACCCTAACCCTAAACCTAACGCTAACCCTAATCCTAACCCTAACGCTAATCCTAACCCTAAACCTAACCCTAACCCTAACCCTAACCCTAAGCCTAACCCTAAACCTAACCCTAACCAACCCTAACCCTAACCCATTCCCTAAGTCTAAGCCTAAGCCTAAGCCTAAGCCTAAGCCTAACCCTAACCCTAACCCTAACGCTAACCCTAACCCTAACCCTAACCCTAACACTAACCCTAACCCTAACCCTAACCCTAACGCTAACGCTAACCCTTACCCTAACGCTAACGCTAACCCTAACCCTAACCCTAATGCTAACCATAAACCTAACCCTAACCCTAAACCAAACGCTAACCCTAACCCTAACCCTAAACCTAACCCTAACCATAACCCAAACCCTAACCCTAACGCTAACCCTAACCCCAACCCTAACCCTAACCCTAACCCTACCCTAACCTTAACCCTAACTCTAACCCTAACCCCAACACTAACCCTAACACTAACCATAACGCTAATGCTAACCCTAAACCTAACCCTAACCCTAACCCTAACGCTAACGCTAATCCTAACCCTAACCCTAACGCTAACCCTAACCCTAACCCTAACCCTAACGCTAAACCTAACCCTAACCCTAACGCTAACCCTAACCGTAACCCTAACCCTAACCCTAACGCTAACCCTAACCCTAACCCTAACCCTAACGCTAACCCTAACCCTAATCCTAACCCTAACCCTAAACCTAACGCTAACGCTAATCCTAACCCTAACCCCAACGCTAACCCTAACCCTAACCCTATCCCTAACATTAACGCTAACCCTAACGCTAACACTAACGCTAACCCTAACACTAACCCTAACCCTAACCCTAACGCTAACGCTAACCCTAACCCTAACCCTAACCCTAACGCTAACGCTAACCCTAACCGTAACTCTAACCCTAACCCTAACCCTAACCCTAACCCTAACCCTAACGCTAACCCTAACCCAAACCCTAACTCTAACTCTAACCCTAACCCTAACCCTAAACCTGACGCAAACCCTAACCCTAACCCTAACCCTAATCCTAACCCTAACGCTAACGCTAAACCTAACCCTAACCCTAAACCTATACCTAACCCTAACCATTACCATAACGCTAACCCTAACCCTAACCCTAACCCTAATGCTAACCCTAATCCTAAGCCTAACCCTAATCCTAACCCTAACTCTAAACCTAACGCTAACCCTAACCCTAACCCTAACCCTAACGCTAACCCTAACCCTAACCCTAACCCTAAACCTAATCCTAACCCTAAGCCTAACCCTAACCCTCACCCTAACCCTAACCCTAACCCTAACCCATTCCCTAAGCCTAAGCCTAAGCCTAACCCTAACCCTAACCCTAAACCTTACCCTAACCCTAACCCTAACGCTAACGCTAACGCTAACCCTAACCCTAACCCTAACGCTAACCCTAACCATAATGCTAACCCTACCCCTATCCCTAACCCTAACCCTAACCCTAACGCTAACCCTACCCCTATCCCTAACCCTAAACCTAACCCTAACGCTAACCCTAAACCTAACCCTAACCCTAACCCTAACGCTAACCCTAACCCTAACCCTAACCCTAACCCTAACACTAACCTTAACCCTAACCCTAACCCTAACGCGAACGCTAACCCTAACGCTAACGCTAACCCTAACCCTAACCCTAACCCTAACCCTAACGCTAAAGCTAATCCTAACCCTAACCCTAACGTTACCCTAACCCTAACCCTAACCCTAACCCTAACCCTAACCCTAACCCTAACCCTAACCCTAACCCTATCCCTAACGTTAACACTAACCCTAACCCTAACACTAACGCTAACCCTAACCCTAAACCTAACACTAACCCTAACCCTAACCCTAAACCTAACCCTAACGCTAACCCTAACCCTAACCCTAACCCTAACCCTAACCCTAACCCTAACGCTAACCCTAACCCTAACCCTTACCCTAACACTAACTTTAACCCTAATCCTAACCCTAACCCTAACCGTAACCCTAACCCTAACCCTAACCCTAAACCTAACGCTATCGCTAACCCGAACCCTAATCCTAACCCTAACCCTAACGCTAACGCTAACCCTAACCTAACGCTAACCCTAACCCTAACCCTAACCCTAAACCTAAACCTAACCCTAACCCTAACCCTAAAGCATACCCTAACCCTAACCCTAAACCTAACCCTAACCCTAACCCTAACCCTAACCTTAACGCTAACCCTAACCCTAACCCTAAATCTAAACCTAACCCTAACGCTAAGGCTAACCCTAAACCTAACCTTAACCCTAACCCTAATTCTAACGCTAACCCTATTTGTAACCCTAACGCTAACCCTAACCCAAACCCTAACGCTAACGCTAACCCTATCCGTAACCCTAACCCTAACCCTAACCCTAACCCTAACGCTAACCCTAACCCAAAACCTAACTCTAACTCTAAACCTAACCCTAACCCTAAACCTGACGCAAACCCCTAACCCTAACCCTAATCCTAACCCTAACGCTAACGCTAAACCTAACCCTAACCCTAAACCTAACCCTTACCCTAACCATAACCATAACGCTAACCCTAATCCTAACCCTAACCCTAACCCTAACCATAATGCTAACCCTAATCCTAAGCCTAACCCTAATCCTAACCCTAACCCTAAACCTAACGCTAACCCTAACCCTCACGTTAACCCTAACCCTAACCCTAACCCTAACCCTAATCCTAACCCTAAGCCTAACCCTAACCCTAACCGTAACCCTAACCCTAACCCATTCCCTAAGCCTAAGCCTAAGCCTAAGCCTAAACCTAACCCTAACCCTAACCCTAAGCCTAACCCTAACCCTAACCCTAACGCTAACGCTAACCCTAACCCTAACCCTAACCCTAACGCTAACCCTAACCCTAACCCTAACCCTAACCCTAACCCTAACACTAACCTTAACCCTAACCCTAACCCTAACCCTAACCCTAACGCTAACGCTAAACCTAACGCTAACCCTAACCCTAACCCTAACCCTAACACTAACCCTAACACTAACGCTAACCCTAACCCTAACCCTAACCCTAACCCTAACGCTAACGCTAACCCTACCCCTATCCCTAACCCTAACCCTAACCCTAACGCTAACCCTAAACCTAACCCCAACCCTAACCCTAACGCTAACCCTAACCCTAACCCTAACCCTAACCCTAAAGCTAACCCTAACCCTAACCCTAAACCTAACCCTAAACCTAACCCTAACCCTAACCCTAACCCTAACCTTAACGCTAACCCTAACCCTAACCCTAAATATAAACCTAACCCTAACGCTAACCCTAACCCTAAACCTAACCCTAACCCTAACCCTAACGCTAAGGCTAACCCTAAACCTAACCCTAACCCTAACCCTAATTCTAACACAAACCCTAGTCCTAACCCTAACGCTAACCCTAACCCAAACCCTAACGCTAACGCTAACCCTCACCCTAACCGTAACCCTAACCCTAACCCTAAACCTAACGCTATCGCTAACCCTAACCCTAACCCTAACCCTAACCCTAACCCTAACACTAAGGCTAACACTAAACCTAACCCTAACCCTAACCCTAAACCTAACCCTAACGCTAACCCTAACTCTAACTCTAACCCTACCCCTAACCCTAACGCTAACGGTAACCCTAACACTAACCCTAACACTAACCTTAACCCTACCCCTAACACTAACCCTAACGCTAACGCTAACCCCAACCCTAACCTAACCCTAACCATAACCCTAACCCTTACCCTGACGCTAACCCTAACCCTAACCCTAAACCTAATCCTAACCCTAACGCTAACGCTAAACCTAACCCTAACCCTAAACCGAACCCTAACCCTAACGCTAACCCTGACCCTAAACCTAACCCTAACACTAACGCTAACCCTAACCCTAACCCTAACGCTAACCCTAA